>NC_088856.1:51800835-52457500 GCF_963853765.1 Magallana gigas | reverse complement strand
GGATGGTTCTACACAAGTTAAAGCTTTTCTGGTCAAATGTTTTTTTTTTTAGAAAAATATTTCTAAGAATTTTATCTGTATCTTCCTATGTAAAATATCGAGCACCCCCCCCCCCTCCCCCCCATTGTGGCCATACCACGGGGAGCATCATTTGAACAAACTTGAATCTACACATACCTGAGGATGCTTCCATACAATTGACAGATTTCCTGACTAAATACTAACATTTTTAATAATTCTAAATTATCTCCCCTTCATTTGAACAAACTTGAATTCGATTCACCAGTGGTGCTTTATGTCAAGTAAGTTGAAATCGCCAAAGTGGTTCTTGAAAAGAAGATAAAAATATGAAGTTTACAACAACGACAACGCCAACAACAACACCAACGACGACAGACAACGGACAAATTTTGATCAGAAAAGCTCACTTGAGCATATTGCTCAGATGAACGAAAAAGCTGTATGAATTAAGTGTGCATTATAAATGAAAATGCAGATATTAAGATTGACTGTTTAAGGCTTGCATGTCTCATTTTTATCAAAATTTTACAATTTTTTGAACCTGGAAGATGATCTAAAACTTCTCCGACACGTTTACCCCCCTCCCCATAATTTTTATGAACATCAAAAATAAGAAAAAGTGGGGTAACATATGATTCTCAAATTAGGGTTTACACTTCCAAAGGAGGTTTTAAAATGCAAACATGAGATACTGCCGTGTCAACTAAAGGGCTATGGTACTCAGGTGACTGTCAAGGCCTGAGGGCCTCTTACTATTCATGTTCACATTACATTCATATTTCTTCATTTTTCTAATCCCCCTTTTATCTGTGTTATTTAACTAATTATCAGAAAAACATTTCACCAATCGACAAGTTCTGTTTTTGCAGTAGTTTTACAGTAAAACTCGTTTAGTACAAACACGGATATATCTAAGTTTTTTTGAGTCCCCGGAAATTGTTTGAAAATAATCTTTGCAAAATTTTACGGTTATAGCGAATTCAGATATAACGAATTTACGGATATAGCGAACTGATTTTTTGAGTCCCGTAGAGGTGATTAATACCGGAATTTAACAATCTTTGCAAAAATTTACGGTTATAGCGAATTCGGATGTAACGAATTTACGGATAAAAGCGAACTGATTTTGAGTCCCGTAGAGGTGATAAATACCGAAATTCAACACTTCTACAGCGAATTTCTTTACAGTTAACAGAGTTTTCACTACTATTTAACATAATAGTTTGGATTAATTTATTTTCACATAATTTTTTCAATTTACAATTCAATCATTAAAGGTATCAAAAGAACGTTCTAAGCCTCAATTAACAAAAACTGCAGTCTGTTGAAATAAAACATGTATATAATGAATTCGCTATAATTATTATTACAGTACTAGTTCATTATACGGATATAACGAATCACGGATATAACGAGTTAAATCCACTGGTCCCTTGGACTTCACTATAACCGAGTTTTACTGTATTTAGTATTTTCCATTTCGCCTTACTATATTTTTACTCTTTTCACCTGTTAACCTGGAAAATGGGAACGCACCATTGAAGATACCATATTAATCAAAACAACGTGCCATCTGCTAGTTGGCAGACAAACTATATATTGGTCATTAAATCTTATTGGTTATAAATATTTAAATGGAAGGTCTATTTTGTTTTTATTAGTTCTAGAAATAATATGCAGGCTTGTACATCCCAGAGTATCAAAATGGGTAACACTCAGTCAAAGTTGCCAATTTTAGGGGCAGGCGGAACCCATTAAAAAGACATGAAGATCTCTTAATTCAAGAGGGTCAACTCTAGCACCATTCTCTTAATGAATTCAAAACACTCTAATGGAGATTAAATCCCCAGGTCCATTTGAAACTTGCATTCAACAATGTTTATTGTAAAACCACGAAGCAACCATTATATAAACATTCAATACACAATAAATACATTGAACTACGTTCCAGATTTATGATATGAGGATGTTTAAATGAACCGCGGTATGTGAATATGTTAAAGGAATGGGGGGGGGGGGGGGAGAGAGAGAGAGAGAGAGAGAGAGAGAGAGAGAGAGAGAGAGAGAGAGAGAGAGAGAGAGAGAGAGAGAGATTTACAAAATTAACATATAAACACAGGTCTCTTAAGAATATTAATACTGTATTCTATTTGAACACTTGACAGATTGCCGAAACCGAAACACTCTGGAACATATTCTCAAACGTGCCATTAATTATAATTATACAGATGTAATACATGCAATGTTATGCATGCTTACATGCGTACATTCGAAATAAACAGGTCTTGGGAGAAACAAACTTTTCAGTAAAATAACAAATTGCTCAAGACCAACATTTGTAAGCGAAGTCTGCACTGCCATTCACAAGCAAGAACGCCACCGAAACCGATCGAAACCCTAGATGAAGTTTGTCCTTGTCTGACACAGTGACACGAGCTTTATCAGACATCAGACATTGGACCGCTGGGTGACAAACACGGTCGGTAGGGAGGACACGTCATTTGTCACTTCTATGCTGGACCGTGTGTCCTCTTTACGTAACGTCACAGTGATTGGCGGCAAAATCAACTTCGGAGTCTTTCGGGGTGCTTCTTCAACCTCTTTCTCTTTTTCAAGTTGTTCCATCCTTTTCTTATGAACTTTCTCGAGGAGTTCCGGAGTCTTCTTCTTTCTATCGAACACCTCCACCCTCCTTCTCTGACTCAGTAAAAACTCCGCCGCGCGCTTGCGCCGAACCATCGGCGACATTTCGTGTAATTGTTTCTGAACCTCGCTGTCTAGTTCCTGCCGACTGACCCCCGGGCCGTAGATGCCGTATTTATCGTCCCAATCTTGGTCTTTACTGCGTTCTTTCACTATGTTTTCGAGCACCTGTTTGTAAGCCTGGTGGTCTTTCAGATTTTCCTGGAACGTCGTCCTCTCTCGGTCGTTCTTCATATCAAAGATGTGTTGCGCCGCTCTCACGGTATTATGTTTGACCTTTAACCTCGCAGCCTCCGACCTGTTAAGGACCCCCGCCATCTTAGAGCGGTAGTCACTTTGTCTTTGAAGGGCCTCCATCTTGGATTCCGTGTAAAAACTGCCAGAGTATTCATCGTAGAACACCTTCTTCTTCTTTACGTCACTGCCTCCGCCGACACTCATATTGATACTTCCTTAAACCGCCACTTTAAATGATCATGTCGAAAGTATGTACTCTTGTATATACGTAAAGTTTCTTCTTTTTAAGTTATAGACAAATACCAAATCTACCAAATATCCCATTCACACGCTCTTGCTGAAGTTGTAAAAGTTTCTTCTCTAAAGTAATCAAAAATTCCTAAAACTACCAAATATCACTTCCAAATGTCACAGCAGGGGTACGAATAGTTTTCTTCTCCCAAATTATTGACAATTCCTTAATCTAACGAATATCACTTCAGAGTGTCACGTCAGAACTTCGAATAGTTTCTTCTCTAAAATCATTGACAATATTTTACACTGTGTCAATTGTTGGTTGTAGATAAAATGTTACTAATACGGCTACCCGTATCTCTGTATATATCTATCCAACGAATTCTACCTTTTGTACCTGTCAAAAAAAATGCACCCAGGATAATAAAACAGGAGCGTCGCCCAGGGATCTTCTCACCTGCGCTCATCCGCGCGGACAGTCACTCAGGAAAGCGTCTCCACGGAAATAAAATGGAGTCACCGTTCATGCAGCAGTTTGTCAAATAAACTTGACGTAAACAATTGCTGGGGTATTCTAAACATTATCCGAGAGTTTAAGAGGATTTAATTCGGTAATAATGCCGTCATCATCACTTTAAGTCCCTACATATGTGCTCGTGTCTATACACAAATAGCCCGTAACTTATCGGATAAAAGTCCGCGCATTTAACAACAGCCCTGATCTCCTTTGTCCGTTATTGACCAGTTATACATATACAAATCCTAATTCCATTTATGATATACATTGACAGGTTTTTCTAAACAGGGAATACACTAAAACGTACATGCATTCATAAGCGTTAATCATGCGAGTCTTCACTTTAATTACTTTCAAATCGAGACCTGTCTAGTACAAGTAAGTGATTAAATTCACGGGAGGCACAGACGAACAGCTTGTACAATATGATAGTGTTTAAATTTCATAACTATTGAAATTTAATCTGTAAGCGAGCTGATTTAAAAGCCGTTCATTCTAATGTACCATTGCAAAAAATCAATAACGTTTTCCTTCATTTATATATGTCTTGTACCTCGCCAATAATGAAAAACGGTTTATACGACTGTATACTTTACAATATCTCTGTCAATCAATGGGTTTTAACACGCCATTTAATGAGAAATGCTTTTATTGACTTAGAGGAACCCATTTATAAAGCCTTGTACGGGAAGCACGTTTTCAAACTAACAATAATCGGTGGATTTTTTTTATTACTGACCGGGCAATAAGTACGTGATGAGTTCGACAAGCTTCCACAGGGAAAAAAAAGATGGTTTATGTAAGAAAAATAAGTATAACATCTAGTTGTTATAGTAATGCATCGTCTGAAACCACTGCCAATATGTATATATAATTAACGATCCTGTTCCATATAGCCAGTATAGTAGAGCAGGAGAGTTGGCCCGGGGGTCCGAACACCCCCCCCCCCCCCGGCGTGGAAAAGTTCCCACAGTAAAATTCTAAAAAGGCCTCTGACCCCCACCCCCCGAACACACACACACATATATATATATGCAACTGGCATTATATATTTTTCTCATGAAAATATATTATTACGGGTATGGGGTATATTTTTATTATGAAAAAATATAACGTCAGGTGCACTTCCTGAAAACTTATTTTGGATCCCTGCATGGGAGATAGCTACCGTGCACTGGCGTCGGAAGCAAATTGAAAGTGGGGGGGGGGGGGGGGCTAGACTAATCCTCTGAAATATTGAGAAAAAAGTAATTCCCAAAATCATGGAAATCCTAATCCGTGGGGGGGGGGGGGTTAGTATGCTTCTGATTCCAACTTTTCAATCTTTCAAGGTAAATTTAGAAACAATAATCTTTCTTGCGAGAAAAAGTGGGGGGGGGGGGGGGGCTGAACCCTCTATTATGCTACGTTTCTAATGGTTAGGTATAAATTTGCAAAAAAAGTGGGGGGGGGGGGGGGGGCTAAGCCCCCCTTAGCCCCCCCCCCCCCCCGTTCCGACGCCTATGCAGTGTATGCTAACTGTGAAGGTCGTGGTTAAACTAAAGCGATGTTGGTTGATTTTTTTTTAAGAGAGCAGTAGGCTATTTAAAGTGAGAGACTAGAGGAAGTTTGTTTTACCAAAAGCTAACACGGGACTTTTATTATGAGACATAAAGGACTGGCATTTTTACGAGTTAAAAAGACAGCAATGGCAAAGAAATGATATATTAATATATAGATTATGCTCAAACATACTTTTGTGTAAATGTTTACAAAGCAAAGGCTTTGTGACATGTAACTAACAAGTTTAAGATAAAAAGACGTAAAATGATTCATTGATATCCCCTTAAAAATAACAAAGTCAAAAATCACTATAACCAAATATGCTGAATATGATCATGAATAAATAAAAGGGGGGAGGTCAAATTGCATCCACTTTAGTCCTAATTTTGCCTGATAATCTAAAAATATGATTGCTTGCATATATTTTCTTTATAATAATACAAAATAATCATATATACCTCACTTTATATATTGAGTAATAAAGTGTTTATATACATGTATCTAGGCAAAAATTAAGGAAAATGTGGCATTTTAAAAACACACTGTTCAAAATTTTTAATATTACTTTCTTACATTTTCTTAAAAAATACATGTAACATAAACATGTAATAAAATAGCTTTAAAATTTGAATACACTCCTATATATAGGCTATATATCATACGTAGTTTTTACCTATGATATCAATATCAGGGACGTAGCATCCGGGGGGGGGGGGAGGGGCAGGCCTTCACTTTTTCTCCTCAAAACAAAGATTTTCTTTTTAAATTTACATATAAAAATTGGATTATCATGGAGTTAACCCCCCCCCCCCCAATCCACACTTTTTGGGACTGTAAAAATTGACATGAAATAGATAATTAAAACGAAATTAAGACAGAAAAAGAAGCTATAGCCCTTATAATCCTAACCCTAATTTATAACTTAACCAACAGTAGTAAAAAGCAATTAATGCAAATAAATCGATTCTTGATCTGAAATTACATTTTGGGACATAACCTTCTATGAGACCTAGCGACTAACCTAGCGGTCCGTTTAATAGACCTACATAGATATCTACGACCTAGCGGTTAGGCTAGCAGCTACGATCTTGAACACAGCCCAGTGGTCTCGTCTCCTACACTAGCATTCTGCGCCCGATGAATTCGTCACGCTTCTTTTTTGGGGACATTGTCATGAAAAGTGTACTTACGCTGTCCCGAGTTTTTGCTTCCACCACTTTTTGCTTGATATTTCGATAATCATAAATACCTTTGTGCTAAAACTACGTTCATTCATTAATATGAAAAATGTCCAGATTATCTGTTTTGAAACGCCCCCTCTACCGCTTCAGGTTTCAATACACATCCAAAAAATAAAAAGTCTACGGGGATTTTGCATTGCATCAGCCATTAATAAGCCCGGATGATAACGCTGAAAAGTTGCGAGAAGTATCCCGAGTACTTCCGAATGGAGAAAAGATGTAAACATTTCCCACTTTTAATCTCCGTAAAAATTTGTTTTCGTTCCTGTGAACTTTTATGAGTAAAAAAAGAAAATTGTTCAATGACGATATCTTGGACTTATTCCGTTTTATTGATTTCAACTGCATTTCTATCACAGGTATGATTGTGTATTTATATTAAAAATCATCAAAGAGTGATGGAAGCAATAACTTGGGACAAACCATAGGATGTTTTGGTTTGTTGGCACAGCCACATTAACTCATACCCCCGCATTGATTAGAACCATTTTAAGAAGACCTTGGACTTTAGGTAGGACGTAACTATCTAAACAAGTTAGAAATGACGCTGGTTTTAAGTAAAATATATACACAGATTGCGTAGTCTCAGCTCAGAAGCCAGATAAACCATGTTGATTTCAAAGAGCCATGGCTGAGTGGCCAGCAAGGAAATAAACTGCCTACGTCATATCACTGTTTCACCAACTACCCAAAGTTCAAGCTTTGTTAAAATGGTTCTAATTCTTAGTCATACCAAATTGGAGAATGACTCAATTTTGCCTGCAATTCGCATTACATTTTTTTTTTTGGGGGGGGGGGGGGGTCACGAGAATTTAATTTAAAAGATGTATATTCTATGTAATATCTCCATTATCAGTTAATTAAAAGTTCTAAAATCAATAACAAAATGCACACATCCATCGCTGTTCAAGACTTTGATAGTTAAACGGAGGTCTTGTTACAAAACCATTCACGGCGACTAAGGGTCAATTAGAGCAAAAAGATATCGTAAACATGGCCGCAAAACAGTGCTAAAATAACCCATAAAATAGCATGTACAGATGTAAAGTTAAGCTCTACAGTAAATTATCTATACCGCGCATCAATTTCCAGTCAGTCAGACCCCAGAGAAAAAATGAATAAAGCATATGTCATTCACATCAGCAACAAATCCAAATATCGGACGAACCTTTCCAGCTCAGGTCAGATAAAGACCATGTCTCGTAGAATAACTTATACGGTTTACAGCTCATAATTATAACAAAATACTTCGTTCGAAACTAATTACCGCTTGTCTGGAAGTCTGAAGCACAAAACAGCGCATATCTGTGGGTCATGAACATTCTTGGAAGAAGTAATCTCAATCAATCAATCAATCAAATATTGATACATGATTTACAAATGTCACTGTAAATTGCACAAACAGGAGCGGAAGAAATTCAACACAAAAGATTTTGGGTATTACATATTTTTAATATATTAAAATATCACATTTATAATATTTAAAAAATTATAGTTAAATATGATGAAATATGCAAAAAAAAAAATGAATAAAAATTGGATGGACACGGGTTGTGTGCAAACTAACACTAAAGGACAGGACGGAGTGCTGAACAACTCACCAAAAAATAAACCCTCCTTAAAACTCAGGCAACCTATCACTGTAGCTCTAATTATTCTCCGAGTTTCCCATTTCTGGATTACTAAATGATATGCTTACTCTGTGTTTTTCTCCCTCTCACACTCTTTGATGACTAGATTAAATTACCAATAAAAAAAAAAAACCTTCAAATCTTTTAAAATTCCAACTTAATATTTTTTTGAGAAAACTAAATCAAAAAGAATATTTTGTTCAAGGTATTGCAAATCAAGAAAAGACAAATTAATGCCGAATTTTCCCACATTAATACGAGTATTTGACATCTCAAGGGGCTCCCAACAGAATTTGCAATAAAAATCACCACAACCTTGTAATGTAAATCAAGAAAATTTTTCAATTAACTCATATTTCTCAAGTTCATAAATAGTAAATACACAGATCTCATTGTAAATTAATCTTTAAAAATCCTAGTAAATAAGTTTTTAAACTAAATGAAATAATATCACAGAAAATGTGTAACCTGTATAAAAACATATATTGCATAAAACTGAGTACATGTAAACATAGAGGAAAAAAGTAGGTCAAATTAACCTAATTTTTGCCACAGAACACTATGAGCTATTATCATTCTTTAGTATTTTATACACTTTGTGTGATTCATCAATTTCAAGGTCACCAGTTAAAAAATAAATATGCGAGTAATAAATGTAGGTCTATAATTAAATGACAACAAAAAATAATGATATTTGATTAAACTCCATGCATATTCAGAATATTGCATATTATTTCATACAGGAGAGAAAAAAAGGAGAGAATTTAGCTTTTCATTCTCTCGAAATTTGTTACATATTCTGCGAAAAAGCGAAACTAAGAACCTTCATAAAGAAAATTCCAAGAATACGTAAGCACTCAAGAATGGATCAGTAAATATCTCCAATGGAAAAAAAAAAACATGACGTTGAAATGACCGCAGTGTCTTATCATGGCTGAAGGAGAATGAGTCCAAGAGTTCAGGAGAAGATGAATTAATGAGATAATGGAGGAACAGGCTATACATGGTATTTTCTCTGGAGTACTTCTAAGTAGTCTGCGTTGGATTTGGCATATGAGGAATTCATGGAGTCACTATGTAGGCGAATCACGGGTTTACTGTTGTCATGTGGTGCTGAAACAGACAACAGACAAAAATTAGCAAGTCTCACCGAAAATGAAGACTGTCTCTCGTCAACTTTACTTGATATAGTAAATTTCAGCAGATTGTGCATAAAGAAATAAACATTTAAAATTTGTAAAAAAAAAATTTCAAGTATGTGGTATATCTTTTAAAATTAGAGGAGCATGGAGATAAACAAGTTTCATCATACTGCACAGGGGGTTTATTTGTTAATTGTATTTTGATAACAATGAGTTGTTAGTACCTTTTGGTGAATGTCAATGTGGTATTACAGGAACAGTAAATTGGTGGGTGTACGTGATTTCAAACAGCAATTATATATTTCATTTATTTCAAACCCCCTCCCCCCCCCCGCCCCCCCCACCCCTCCTCCTATCTTTACTCTCCAAGCTGCTTGCTGTAGAATGACATCATCCACTTATAATTTCTAGACATTGATTCCTATACCGTTAACAACAGCTTCGCCTCAGGAAAAAGACTTGCTCCCAGAGAACTGGAATCTTGCTGACTCCCTCAGTGGTTTACATTAATTGTATATTAACATGTACATATTTTTTCTAAATAAAAATTTCAAAGGATACGTGTTTACTTCTAGGTTTACTCTGCAGTTTTGTAATTGTTCATTCGTTTATAACGTTCTTAATTTTTAAAATGTTTTCCTAGGGGAGTTACATGCTTCTGTATCAACTTGAAGAAGTAAAGATAAATGAAGATAAATTGCTGTTTGATGGGTTCATCTTAACACTAAAGAATAATCAGAAAGAGTACAATTATCTCTAGGACAAGATTCTAAAGCAACACCACACGTGTCAATCAAGCTAAATCTGTGTGACCTTACCACATTACAACAACTTGACATCAAATCGTATTCCTACAGATTACAGAAGTAGCCATTTTAAATAGTAGGTTAAGCAAACTAATGATTTTAATTAACAAACTAATGGTCATTTTACAAATAAATGAAATGGAAATTCAAATTTTAGTTTTATTCATATCAATGTTTGATAGGATCTTTTTCCCCTATTTATACAAAGACCTTTATGATAAATAAAATTTGTAAGCCAGGCAATTCCAAAATTGTTTGCAGCCTGTTTTCTTCATAATTGTTGAATGGTTTGAAGGAAATACTTGCTTAAATGAACATATTAGAATAGGCAGAGATGTATCAAGTGAACAAACCACTCGTAAATGCATGCTAACAACAAACTTAAAAAATTTCATGATTTTATAAAAACTTAATATAGGCATTCAAAACAGTAATTAGAATTTTATAATTATTTGAAAAAAAAAAAAATCCAAGAAATTGTTGAAGTCAGATACTTTACTGAATTTTCCAAGATTAATGAAATATGCTTTGATCTATTTAAGAAAATGAACTCATCACGATTATTATAAGATGAAACTAGTAGCCTTACAGAGAGATACGGTTAATACTGTTAAATCAGTTGAATGAAGATTATCAAGGTAAGCAATAAAAAAGGAGGATTAATTTGAACTTTTGTAGTTCCAAAAATATCTCCAGAGTGAATTCCTTTTGTGAACAAATTTATAGTAAAGCAATAAAGTGAAAGAATTACACCTCCTTAAAAATCTTGAGAGTGACATTGTTTTTGTGGAGGAATTAATGGGGAATTTTATTGGGAGGGAGTGGGGGGGGGGGGGGGGGAATAGTGAAAAAAGATTGCTTTTTGATATTCCTGGACAAAAAGAAGAAATATATGCCTCAGTGACCATAAAGTTTTTAGAATTATTACAGAATTTTAAACCCCCACAAAAACCTGTGCCTATTAATAAAAAACTTGTTTGAAATCAGATCAAGGGAGCTAACTCTTGCTGAACGTACCGGCCTCTAGGTGTTTGTTGATGCTGCGGTCTAACTCTGCCTTCAGCTTACTGGTGAACAAGTCCTCGGTGGTTCCCGATATCCGACTGGCGTCCAGGAGCTGGCCGTTGAGCGTCCCTGAGAAGGTCAAATTACCCAGTGTGTTCAACGTTCGGTTCTTCTGTTTCTCTAAGCTGCAAATAATTCAACACATGCAGACAAACAAAAATTGAGTAGAGGTAGAAATACCATACAATGAAAATGCAAAAGAATGTGAACACTGTAACTCTTGATCAGATGTATACTCTATAGTATACTCTACAAAAATACAGAAAAATAGCAAATAGGAGGGCTGGATGGTCGTGGCCATTTCTAGACTATAATTATCTCCATTAGAAGAAGAGTTCTGTATAAAGATATAGGAAATATTTAAGGTGGAACGCTACCTCGTCACAACATGTCTGACATCTGTTTGAAATGCTATTTGGTTCCTGATTGACAGCATTATATTGTAGTACAAAATAGCTATACACGGTTCAATTGAACTCTTCTAACGAGGGAGATGAGATAAGAATGAAATCACTAAACGCTTAGAAAATATGTCAATTTCCTTCGTGATTAAAGCTTTCAACTAACTTTGATTATCAGTTGTTATGTACAGAAAACATGAAATCAAAATAATATACTGTTTTCATGCTATTGGGAATGCATATTTGTCATGTCATCTGCAACAGACGATCATAAATATGTGACGGATTATCGATAAAGGTAAGCAGATATAATATTTTCACTTGAACTAAAAACATTTATGTATGATGAATATAAAACTAAAGTACCGTAGTACCATCTCGTGTATTGATCCTAACTTAGCAAATGTAAAACGTTTGCAGTATAAGACTTGCAATGAAAGTTTGACATAATTAAACTAATGTATTTTAATTAATATAGATTTAGCTAGGTAGCAACAGCAGTACGTAGTGTAAGTCCGGATTTGCAAGCCAAATGAGGGAAACGACAGACTCTGGAAGAGACTGATATTTTTAAAAATTCTCTAAAAATAGAGTACTATTGTACTTTGAGGTCTATTATTGTTGAATACTGTGCCTATTATTAGTAACAAATGCATGCAACAAAAATCTCCACACTTATTTGGTGTAGGGATCCCCCCAAAATGTTAAAGCTAAAATATATGGAATTTTTCATTATCAAATAATAGTTCATAACTTTAAAAAATCATATCTAAAGTAGATATGAAGTTTAATTTGTCGATCACCCAGCCTCCTTCAGCTGAGCACATTAGCAAACACCATAGCAAACGGCTCTTCTCTGTAGTACGGAGAACAAAGAAATTACTAACTGCATATAGACCAAAATTGAGAGGGAAACTAAATGTGAGATTGAAAATCATTTCATTATCAAAAAATAAAGAAAGAAATAAATCAAGCAGGGATTGAAGTGAAAAATTTAAATCTTTTAACCACTGAATCTAAGCATCCAATTTAAAAACAAAAAAATAAACGTGCCAGCTCCCGCATGCCTGTATCAGTGAGGGGCGGCACTTACACTAACTTGGACTTGTAGCTGAAGGCCTTGTCTGAGGTCTGCATCAGCTGGTTACTGAGACGCATACGCCACTGCATCTCGCTCTCATACAGCTCGCGGTAACGCTTGGCCTCCATCTCGCGGCTCTCTCTCTCAGCCACCGCTTGCTCGTACTTCAACTTCAGAGAAGAGTTCTCCTCCTGTAAAAAGGTACAGAGTAATGGCAAAACTTATCAACTTCTTTGCAGCTTATGCATGTATTGACAGACTAGTGTAATAGCAAAATTATCAACTTTTCACAGCTTATATTCAAATTGACAGTGTAATGGAAAACTTATCAACTTCTTTGCAGCTTATACATGTATTGACAGACTAGTGTAATAGCAAAATTATCAACTTCTTCACAAATTATATTCAATTTGACAGTGTAATGGAAAACTTATCAACTTCTTCAAAGCTTAAATTGACAGTGTAATGAATTCCAATGTCCCAAGTTATCTCTTTAGTTAACAAGCGTGTCTGGGTGTATTTACGATGGGGCGAAACCGTTTGCAAATATTGAAGGGCCAAAATAACGCTGTATACAGTAATTTGATCTGGACTAGTACTATCTAAACTTTTCACTTTAAAGATCGTGGTTGTGCAAATAAGACACATATTTTTACCTGAATCTTTTTGTGATCATCCCTGATCTTGAATTCAGTCTCATCTCGAGACACGTCCAGTTTATCCCTTGCTCGAGCTTGTTCCTCCAGATAATTGTTGACGTCCTCGAGTTTCCGATTCAGTTCCATTCGGTATCGAGCTTCAATTTCACGTCGGACTCTCTCTAGATCCTCCCTCTCAACGTAGTCTGATCCCACCTTATTCTGTGTAAAGAAAAGGAAAACACAATTATCACAACATTAATCTGTCAACCTCCTAGCCAAACTCTGCAATGATTTAGTAGCTTGACAATCCAAAAATTACCTTTGCAAGTGCAAGAATATACCAAAAATTGGATAAAAAATATCTTAAGATTGCAATGATCAAAACTTCAACTAAATCAATACAGAGAGAGATATCGCTTGAATTAAATTTAGTATGCTAAGCATAAGAATTGAATCTGCAATTATGAAATCTTTTTTCTTGTGGTAAGTAATAAAATATGAAAGAGGCCAGTAAGTTTAAGTTACTGTATATTAGAAATTCACTAAGTATGTTTTTATTTTATTGAGAGCAGCACAGTAGTTTGAGTACTGTTCATGTTTTTATTTATTTTTGACATTAACAGGTACTGTTACTGGGTTTAGCTTTAGGACTGTCATTAACATTCTTAATCAAACAGCTGTACTGCATGCAGCAAGATTCAAAGCAATATTTATCTTATCATCAAAAATGCTTGCACCATACTTTATAACTGAATACATATAATTGTATCAATCATATTATGTAAGTTCATGTACATGTATTTGCAAATTAATGACTAATATAAAGATTAGATGATAATTAAAATGAATATTTACATTTTTAAATGTCTTTGTCTGTGATAACATTATGAATCAATTCTGAACCGCAAAACCCAATAACTTCATAAAATATGAGTGACACAAAATAAGTGTGTCTTATAGCATAACCGGTATTGGCTGCGCCGCGTAGTAATACATAGCATGTGCTACATAAAAAAAAAAAGGTTTTAAAATAATGTTGTTTTAAAGGGTTCAAATTGGAAATAATATAAATATAAGTAATAAGGAATCATTCTTTGAATATTATGAGGTGATGGTTTCGGTCAGAACTGGTCAAATCTATCATAAAGGTCTTCGGGCTTTATTGGATTTAACCACGCCCCAACCGAAATTATCACCTCATAATATTCAAAGAATGATTCCTTATTCCTTAAATAAATTCAATGTACTGTGAACCAACTTTTATTCGCATGCGAGAAAATTACGTGAGTTTTGCGGGAGTCTCATTGTCACAAGTATTTCTCGCCGCGGACCAGATTTGAATTACCATTGTAATTGAAATATCAGGTGTGGATAAGGCTAGGTCGCGAAAAATTACTCGCCGCAAACCACTTAATCTCAGGTAAATTGCGAGATATAGTTGTTGCAAACTATAGTTGGTTTAAAGTAACTGTCGCTAAAAGCTGGTACATGTTTTGTGGTGAGAAGTGAGAAGGAGAACTGCTGTATCAAAGTACTGCACATGCTAAATGTTCATACTAGAGGAAATGTATAAAGTAAAATAATTTCAAAGTGGCTCAATGTTTGACAGGTGTTTAACACTCAGTGAAAAATCATCAAATGCTGTGAAATAAAGAGCAATAGAACCAACCAACATTCTCAAGTGCATGCATCCAACCAAAAGAAAAAAAAATAATCCCCAGAAACTTCTCAATGTCAATACAATCTCTCTGACAGACAAGAAGCTGCAAAATAATAGAATATAATGATGAAAGTGTTATGCTTTGTTCCTCAAAAGAACCCAAACAGTGAACCAGCATCCAATCCCATCATGCAACATTCACAATGGCAGGAGTTGATACCTTATACTCGTCATATTCCCTCTGCAGCTTATCTTTAGCAAGCTCCAGCTTTTTAAGCAGCTTTTTGAGCCGCTCATGCTCAGTAAGCTCATTTTTCAGCTTGAAGTTCTTGGCTTGCAAGAGCTCTTTTTCTTGTATCTCTCTCTCCAAGTTCAGCTGTAAATCTTGAAGCTGCAGGGTTGACAATGATAGGGTCACAAAATGTATGGCATCAAATACAATTGTCAAAGAGGGAAACTAGGGAGTAATCATGTTACACTTGATGTAGAGCTAGTCTTGCACGACCATTGATTAAGCATCCATTACAAAACAAAAAATAAATTTTACTGATTGAAATTATTTGGGGGTAAAAATGTAAAAAAAATAGCTAGTAAATGCATGATTATTTTACCCATATAGGGATATAATAGACAATATAACATAAGATATCTAAAGTGTTTATTTTCCTTGCCAGACCTGACCTGTAAAATTCTGAGGTTTATACTGGTACATTTACAATGAGTATCTAACACAAATTTCATAAAATCTAGATCCCAAAAAGTTTTTTGTTGATAACTAAACAAAATACATGAAATTTAATAAATCCCTATGTAAGTTAACAACTTTTTCAGTAAAAATCTGTAAATATTTGAGAAAATAAAAATATCAAAGACTCTATCCAGAGCATTGTTAACCGATTTTAATAAATAGAATACTATCTAAAGCGCAGGTTGAAAAAATGAAAATATGAAGATTTAAAACTTGATTTTTCTGTATATCATTTAAAAACAAAACTCTGTAATGATATTAGAGAACACTATCGAGTTGGTTGTTAGCTGTGAGACAGTGCATTGAGGACCCCGGCGTTACCTGTTGTCGGACCGAGGACAGGGTGCTCTCCATGGTAACGCGCTCTCTGTCAAAGTCAGCAGAAAGGGAGTTAATTCTGGAGTCGTGGGAATCAATGCCCTGAAGGAAGCAGGAAAGGGGAGGTAATGACAGACATGGAAACAGACAGGGGAAGTCACTGCTCCAGGACCATAGGTCTGGTAATTCATTTAAAACCTTCTGTATTGTGGTTGAAGGGTGCTGGGTGGTCAAATACAGGCCTTACTTTAATAATCTTCAAACTTGACACCATATTTTTTACATGACTTAACCCAATAAACATCTTGGCACCACAGAAACACTTGCACTATGCTTTTTTATTTATTTATTTTATTTATTTAACTTCAAAATTAACCAGCTTCTTGAATTTCTTTGTCTAGAGGGTATAATTTTGTAAAACAGCCATGACTAGTGAACCTGGGTAAATGTTTAAATTTCCTGGCAGTGATTTCCCCTACAGTACAAGAACAAGCATATATATAAAGGGGATAGACAAAAGCAGAAAAAGACAAATCGAGATTAAATCAAATAGTTCATAGATCTAAAGTCTTCTAAATATAAAAACCTGGCTATAGAACGTGATCTGTAGACAGCTGATTTTAGAAACTGACTACATCTGGCTATATGACTAGGGCTTGACTATATAGCTAACAGTATCATCTAACAAATACTGTACAGTGTCTAACTATATATTCAATAGGAGATCATACATACACTGTCAATTGTGAAATTTGCATCAAGCTCCTGAAATTCAATACCTTGAGATAAAATATTGCATGCAAGTATGCTGAGGCTGTTACGCATAGCAGAAATAGAGTCCGACTTAAACTATCGATAAAGTTTGCCAGATTGCTAGCGAAGACTGGCCAAGTTTTGCATAGTGCTTGATATAGCAGATAAAATTGACAAAGAGCATATTAGGACTAATATTTTATTCTTCTTTAAAATCCCCAAAAAGTATTCTGCACACCCCTCCCTTTCCTAACTGCTTGCTTGTTGTATTATACAAAACAGAGGTATAACATCAATGTGAGAGAGGCCCCTGGGGGTAGGGATCACACATTGGGGGGGGGGGGGGGGCAGTAGGGTGGACACACTCACCTTTAGCCTCTTTTTGGCAACCTTCAGGTAAGTCTTCAGACTGGCCACTTCTTTCTGTAACTGAGTATTTCTGTTGAAACAAAATCACGGTACAGTTTATCAAGATTTACTCAGTACATCAATATAGACAAATTACATGAATGGAGAAGTCTCAAATGAGGAGTTTTTTTTTTTTTAGCAAGAAACCTGTGTTAGTTAATTTAAGAAATGTTGATTTCACGTATATCTAAATTTAAATTACTGATCTCAAGATTTTTATAAGTATCAGTTAGCAGCATTACAAAAGAACTTACGACGAAGTAGTAAATATTTTCAGTCTTGTGGAATGATCTTTGAAAAACATAATTTTTATAAAACTATTCATTTACCGGTATCCTTTTTATGATTTCTATAATTATACTTCAAAGTCATAAAATTCAAATATCAAATCAAATTGATTAGTTTGTGATAAATCAGCATTCATTAATTTGGTCATAAGTCGTAAGTTCTTCTGTAAAACACAGCTCTGGCTTGCTATATTATTATCTGTTGTAAAATTCTTTGTGTTAATTTCACTTAAAAGGAGCATGGTCACGATTTTGGTAAAATTCTATTTTTATTATTTACAATGCTTTAGAAATACATTTCTAATGATCAAATGAAATTTGAGAGTCAATCATAGATTCATAAGCAAAATACAGTTCTTACAATTCTTAGTAATGTAAACAAGGCTCGTGCCCTGTTTTTGTTTACATAGGTTCAATATACCAGTAAAAATCTTTTTTCAGCTTATTTGTCTATCTTTTTATTTATTTTAAGCATAGATAAAGAGTTCCTAACGTTTAACACATTTGTTTTAAGTTTAAAACTGAAATTGTTACTTCAAAGTTTAAAATATAAACAAACGCTTTGTTTACATGGCGAAGGATTTCATGCTTTGTAACTTGCTTATAACTCAACAAGAGACACTCAAATTTTGGTTGCCTCTTTAAAATGCCTTTCTGAAACATTGTAAATATTAAAATCGGATAAAATTGGATTTTTGACAAAAATCGTGACCAGGCCCCTTTAAAGACGTGACACGGTTATCGTAAAGATGTAACACGGTTATCATACTTGTCAATTTCTGCTTCCAGCTTCATTTCCACTGTCCGCTTGGCTTCAACCGTCTTTCTGTGCTTTCTCCTCTCCTGTAAAAATTTTTTTTTTTAAAAACTTTCATCCAACAAATCATTGCCCTCTCCTCATTTTTATTTTTCATCAGTATGCACTCTAGAATGCCTTGTAAATTAGGTTTTGATAAGTTTAGACAAAAGGTACTAAACAATTGTTTTCCCTTCATTAAGTGTCCTCCACACCTTTGGGAGAAGTTCTGCATACCAGCTTGAATTTCTAAATTACTTAGAGATACGGATTACTTGCATGTGTTCGACTTGACAATGGCAGAAAAAAATTTAATTTTGGGAGAAGAATCAACTTTCAAAACTTCATCGCTATTCATGAAAACAAAAGTCCCCGCTGTATTTGAACTAGCTAGGGACCTGTGGGTCAATAGAACGAAGCTACACCCATTGCGTGACAGAGATAGAGACTAACATTTGGCAATATATTAAGCTGATTATAATGGGTTAAAATCGCCATGGTGTGACGTACTGTATAAAAAGTAGAAGTCACGGGGTGTCGAGGATCCTTAAGCAATCAGGTTGCCGTGGTGCATCAGTTAGCGGTATCTTTCTTACCGCAGGGGCATTATACGTACAGTATGTGATTAAAATATTTAAAATCTTAATCAAATCATATATGGAAAATTTACAGTATTACATTATTTCAAATTAAAATGAAGGTGAATGAATTCCGACCTCTTCAAGCTGAACAAAGGCATCCTGCTTCTGCTTTTCATACTGTGAGATCTGAAATTTAAAAACTGGGTCAGTTTGGCTCATCGTTCCAGTTAGTAACCGATTGTATGCACAGATCCACAGTAAGTTTTTGTCAAACATCTATAACTGTTCGTTTACATCTAATTTTTTTCTCAAAGCTCTACATAACTGCATAAACTAAAAGCTTTAAATTAATACATTTCAAATTTCAGGATTTATGCACTGTAAGTTAATAAAATATGCTCTCTTAAATAAAATACTTTCTCTGAGAATTTACCAACTGAATTACTATATATTTACAGTAAAAATATTGTTACCATTAATTACATGAAAAGAATACTACATGTAGTTTACAGTACAATAAAACTACTGTACAGTATAGTGAATATGAATATGTTGCATGGATAGAGCTTTTGCAGTCTGAGAAGTTACCAAATTTGAAAAAAAATATCAACAAATTGAACTGTACAAATATTCACATTCACATTACCCTTCAAGCTTTGGTCTATATTATAGCGAACAGTAGAATATAAATAGCAAAAAGATGGCGCTGTAACAGAGAGTTCAGTAGACTCAGAAATATAGAGGTCTGCATGCTAAGTCACCCAGCGTCACAAATACGTACCCGCAGCCCGAGTTTGGAGCGCGATATCACCTCTTTTTCCCACAAGTCCTTGTGCTCCTCTGCTTCCTGTGCTATCAGCGACTTGGTCGTGCTCTCCTCCTACAGACCCCAGAAATTATCGTACAGACAGGGAAGCTAGAGAAGTGCCCCTATCATGTTTACAGTACTGTAGATTCCTTATTTTATGCGAGTGCTTAATTCCGCCATTCAACTGTTTTTTCATCAAATTGCGATAATATAAAATCGCGAATGCTGAATATTAATAATAATTTCTTATAGTCCGAAAAATATAAGCAAGATTTAAAAACAAATAACTTGATATGCTTCTTGCGATTTTATGCGGACATTAATTCCTCGCATATTTTAATTTGGAATTTACAGTAACTATAGAAAAACCAACACTAACACAGAGACACAGGCCCCTTGTAACAACAAGACTTACAACTAGGAAGAGAATTCAAATTATGAAGGTTATATTTTCTTTCTCTACACAACACAGTCTATAAATAGTACTAATTATTACAGGGCTCATGTTTGTCAAAATTCAGTCATTTCTTGACACTTTTATAAGTCTAAATATAGAGCCTGCGGTCAAATTAAGAACATTGCTAGGATACACTTACTAGTTGTAAGCTTTCTTGTTAATGGAGCCTCAGATTTTTAAGAGCATGCTAGAGTATCAAACACATCATTCCATATGTCATTGAGTGTTTACATAAGCACAAATGCATTTCTACTTTCTATGAAAAAAAAGCATGAGAAAAGAGTTAACAATAAAAGAAATGCCCATTAAAAATCAATAACTCTATAACCAGAATTTTCTTTCTATTCTGGAAAAATAGGGGAATTACCAGATTACACCCTTCCAACCTAGCAATTAATTTATCCCCATACCAATAATAATTTATGCATGGTACTGTAAAAAGCTTTGCAACTCCATACTTTGAGTAAACTTATATTTACATGCAATGAGGCTATATATTTTGGAAGGAAAATTCCAAGTTTATAGGAACTGTTACATTTATATTCTACAATTATATAATAATAATCATGATTATTAACCTTATAAAATCTCTCAAACTTATAAACAGAAGCAAATTGGAATATTCAACCACCACCCTATGATAGAGAAGACCAGTAGCATGCAGGAGATATATTAATACAAGCTAGAAACAAGCTGCACTAAAGGAGAACAAACTACGATCTCGTGAGATAAGCTGGTGAGACGATTGAGCTAGTGACTTACATCTGAGCCAAGGTCAGTGACGGAGACATGCTGAATGAAACAACATTTATAATGACTCGTAAACCACATTCTATTTATAATGACTCGTAAACCACATTCTATTAATAATGACTCGTAAACCACATTCTATTAATAATGACTCGTAAACCACATTCTATTAATAATGACTCGTAAACCACATTGCATTTATTCACAAAAAAACTAGATCATATAACTAATATTTGAAAACTGAAACAAAGATCTGTTCTGAATGCAGTCAAATTAAAAACTTATGGCCAGGAGTGAATTAAGCTTAGATGGGCAAACTGGTGAAATGGCATTTAGTAAAAGATCTTCTTCATACTTCTAGTATGTTCTGCATCTTAGCATGCAATCTCAGCATGCAATCTTTTTCTCTAAACGCTGGCTTTTTTATAAATTATATAATCTTGATACAGGTACATTGTAGATATATAACAATTGAAAGTTCTTCATGAAACAAATTAATATATTAAGTAAGCTATTCAAATGAGTACTATACTGTATAAAATCTTACCCCTAATTTGTCCTCAAGATGGGAGTTGGTTGACTTCAGATTTGAACACAATGCTTCCAAGCTGTTACGAACCTTAAAAGAAAAAAATAAACGAACCACATTTAACGATCAGTTTGTGTAAAATAAACTGAATCCTAGCCGACAGTGATCGACCGAGAGTGTTACCTTCTGCGAGTCGTTGAGGTCCTTCTGTAACATCTCGACTCGCTGCCTCTCGTGTTTGACCTCCGCCTCCAGTTTGGCATTCTCAAGCTTCATGTTCTGATAGCTCTCTTCCAGCTCAGTCTGTTAAAATAAATCTAAATTCGTTTGAACCCCTAGAACATTAGTTTTGTTTCAGCAATTTTTATTACAAATGAAATGTATTCTTCATATGTACATGAATAACATAACATCAGTAGAAAGGTAACACTGTTGGGGGATTGCAGTAAATACCATACTGAAGAATTTATTTTGTTTCAACAAATGTAAATTCAAGTATAATCAATATTCCCTTTTTTAAACATTGATAAATAATTTATTTATCAAATAACTAATTTGCTAAATGTTTTAAATACACAGACACTTTAGAGCAAAAGAGGCAGCTTCCAGCAATGTTTCATTTAGGATTAAGTTTTTATGGTGATCCTGCAACTCTGTGACCTATTAACATTGTGACCCATTGACCTCTAAGCGTCATGTGACCCCTGTAACCTGCTGACCTTTGACTTGTGGACGGCCTCCATGTTGGCGGAGCTGTTGAGGAGTTTCTGGGTGTTGTTCTCCTCCCTCTCCTGGATCCTCCTCAGCTGCTCCTCAACTGTCTGGTATTTACTCTGCACCTCGATGCACTTCTCTCGCTCGTGATTGCACTTTTCCCTGTATCTCTCTATCTCCATCTGGAGCCGCGTCTTTTCCTCATCCATACTTCTCCGTGTCTGAAATGTACAAAATGTCTGTCAGTTGAGAAAAATCTTCCAAATCTGTACTTCTCAAAGAGAAAGTTAAGTCGTCAAAACTTGTTAGCTTCTAGATAAGTTCTATAACTAGAACTTTTCATAAGTATTCATAAAAGTTGAAAAGATCATCTATAAGGATTGCTCATTGTTAAATCTTATGAATAGAATCTGGATATTTTCAAAATTATAGAGTAAAACTCTACCCAATATTAATTTTTTTATGCTGGTTCATAAAAACGAAGCTTATAAAGTAACGTCTGCTTACATGGTCGAGATTTTGATAATTAGCTTCCACGACAGAAATCTTCCGGATCTGGTCCGCAATCTCACTGTTCAGACGGCTGTTTTCTTGCTCGAGTTGACTCCGTCGAGCCTCCAGGTTACGGTTCTCCTCCTTGAGTCTGGAACACTGGTCCGACAAATTTGAGGTTCTTTCTTCCCAGTGAATTTTCATCTGAATAAATCGAACAAAAATTTAATGTAACTAAAAAATGTTCTCTTAATTTGAAAATACATATATTACAAAAAAAATCCTTTTTCAGCCAATTCACACCATATGTCTAGAAAAGCAAATTTGTAAATTACTCTCTCACAATACATCTCTTTAATCAGGGAACATGTATGATCTTTCAACAATTTTTCTATGCATGCTGGCAATGATTTTGTTACACTGACTTTATCTGAGTCGGCCTGCATGCTGGCAATGATTTTGTTACACTGACTTTATCCGAGTCGGCCTGCATGCTGGCAATGATTTTGTTACACTGACTTTATCTGAGTCGGCCTGCATGCTGGCAATGATTTTGTTATACTGACTTTATCTGAGTCGGCCTGCATGCTGGCAATGATTTTGTTACACTGACTTTATCTGAGTCGGCCTGCATGCTGGCAATGATTTTGTTATACTGACTTTATCTGAGTCGGCCTGCATGCTGGCAATGATTTTGTTATACTGACTTTATCTGAGTCGGCCTGCATGCTGGCAATGATTTTGTTACACTGACTTTATCTGAGTCGGCCTGCATGCTGGCAATGATTTTGTTACACTGACTTTATCTGAGTCGGCCTGCATGCTGGCAATGATTTTGTTACACTGACTTTATCTGAGTCGGCCTGCATGCTGGCAATGATTTTGTTACACTGACTTTATCTGAGTCGGCCTGCATGCTGGCAATGATTTTGTTACACTGACCTTTTCTGAGTCGGCCTGCATGCTGGCAATGATTTTGTTACACTGACCTTTTCTGAGTCGGCCTGCATGCTGGCAATGATTTTGTTACACTGACCTTTTCTGAGTCGGCCTGCATGCTGGCAATGATTTTGTTGTACTCCACACTCTTGTCCCCGCCCTGCTCAGCTATACTCCTCTGTAGGTTGTCCACCTGTTGTTTCAGGGTCAGGTTCTCGTGTTGTATGGATGAATGTCTACAACAGACAACAGCCAATTACAAAACTATTACAAAAAACATCAATAGATTACAAAACTACAAAAGACTACAACAGATAACAAATCTATGATAGACAATCAAAGATTACAAAACTAGATCAGATGACAAAAGAATACAAAACTAGGACAGATGACAACTGATTACAAACAGACAACAGCTGACAACTGCTTAACAAACTACGACAACTAATTAACAGACTACAACATATGACAATTGTTGAACAGACATAGGACAACTGATGAAAAGAATCTATCAGATGATGACTGTTAAAACCTATCCTTCTCAGTAAATCTGACATTCAGGAGTACATCAAGAATTTATCACTAGTTGCTTCAACCTCTCTGAAAAAGGAGCCTATTACTAAATGATATATGCATGGAATTATTGACTTGTCTACTTGTTTCACTTAACAACTTACTTTTCTTGGAGCTGATCAAGTTTTGCCTGCAACTTATTATGTAGCTCCTGCAAAAGACAAAATAAAAAGGGGTGTTTGATTAATAGATTAATGTGATAGTAATCAATAATATCAATTAAATTAACTTAAAATGATGCTACATTCAATAACATGCATATCATCTAAGTGAGACACTTACCATCTCATTGTGACAATAACAATCTCAGCGAGACACTTATTATCTCAGTGTAACATTTACAATCTCGGTGAGACACTTACCATCTCGGTGTGGCATTTTTCCTCGGAGGCCGTGTGGGCACTCTGTATGAAGTCCAGGTCTTTCTGAGTCTTGTTGAGCATGTTGTTCTTCTCCAGCAGTGTGGCCTCAGTCTTGTGCAGCTACAACAAAAACAGCACCAATTAGATTACACAGTCAGGCTCTTACCATGGGAACTGTTAGCTCTCCCTCAGTGAAACCTTTGCTGTCTGTTGCAATAATCTTTCTTTGGAAAAGGTCCAACAGAATCTTTAAAAAGCTCTACAAAACTGATGAAATTTCCCATTATTTTTAGCGAGCTTTTTAGTGCACTCTACACAAGTAGCAGACAAGGCTTGTAAAATGCTACCACTTTCTCAATGACTGGGAGACACTTCGTTCTTGGTGAGGTTTAGTTTGTTCTCGAGGTTGGTGATGCGGTGGAGCAGCCTCTATAGCTACTGACAGGGAGACACTTACCTCATTCTCTGTGAGATTGAGTTTGTTCTCGCGGTTGGTGATGCAGTGGAGCAGCCTCTATAGCTACTGACAGGGAGACACTTACCTCATTCTCTGTGAGATTGAGTTTGTTCTCGAGGTTGGTGATGCAGTGGAGCAGCCTCTATAGCTACTGACAGGGAGACACTTACCTCGTTCTCTGTGAGATTGAGTTTGTTCTCGAGGTTGGTGATGTGGTGGAGCAGCCTCTATAGCTACTGACAGGGAGACACTTACCTCGTTCTCTGTGAGATTGAGTTTGTTCTCGAGGTTGGTGATGTGGTGGAGCAGCCTCTATAGCTACTGACAGGGAGACACTTACCTCATTCTCGGTGAGGTTGAGTTTGTTCTCGAGGTTGGTGATGCGGTGGAGCAGGCCCTGGATGTTGTCCTTCAGACTGCTGACCTCCTTCTCCCGCGTGTCCAGCTGGCGGGACCACTCCTCCTTCTCATGCTGGAGACGCCTACAGAACACGGCAATGCTTGAAATAACTCACTAATCAGAGACCTCAACACATCAATGCTTGAAATAACCCACCAATCAGAGACCTAAACACATCAATGCTTGAAATAACCCATCAATCAAAGACCTCAACACATCGTATGGTTAAATAACACACCAATCAAGAAACCTCAACACATCGTATGGTTAAGTTCTTCACTAATGACCTTAACTGTGCACAGTTATAACTTACTGTAAATATCCTATCTTATATAACAGAACCAATCAATGACATACAACTGGCTGCACTGTTATCTCTGTTGTATACCCACCTCTCCGCCTCACTTCTGGCCTGTTCTGCCTTGTCAAGCTCCAGGGAACTCGAGTGATAGCGTGTCTTCAAGGATGATAACTACAAGGAAATATCTGGTTATATCAAACCCACATGATATTTACTTCTTGCCTTTAATTCTATAAAACCAAACATTAAAATAGGAAATCTTATTTTGGAGTCATAGTCAATATGTGCATAATTTTATATACTTCTGATAGAAAATACATTCACCATTTTTTAAAATTCATTTTCCAAATCAAATTCTATTAATTTTATAATTTCATTGACCTTTATTAACTGAAACTAAAAACGAATTACTGGCAATTGTGCCTCAATGTACCATATATCTGGTTATTTTCACAATAATCTATCTTTTGCTTTTTTGCAATCACTTGTATACGTCAGCAAATTATTGAATACGCAGAAATGATATCATGTACCTGGTATTATTTTTTATAAGAAACTTTTAAAATTGCAAAAAATGACTGATGCAAATCAAAAATGTTACACATTTTCCCCATTTTTGGGACATGTGAAAAAACCCAGGATATACAGTATTTCAAATTAAATTCCTTCATACATAATGTAAGGCTTCCACAGTTAAGCATGGTACCGGGTACATATTATCATTTATGCCCCAGCACATTTGTTTTGCATCAAATTCCAACATATTAATATTAATTATATAATTTATATATCTGCTAGAGTCAAGCCTAGAACCAATGCACACCAAGTACAGTACAATAGATAGCCACAGACCTGGAGTTTTACCAGTACAGTACAATAGATAGTTTTACCAGTACAGTACAATAGATAGCCACATACTTAGAGTTTTACCAGTACAGTACAATAGATAGCCACATACTTAGAGTTTTACCAGTACAGTACAATAGATAGCCACATACTTAGAGTTTTACCAGTACAGTACAATAGATAGCCACAGACCTGGAGTTTTACCAGTACAGTACAATAGATAGTTTTACCAGTACAGTACAATAGATAGCCACAGACTTAGAGTTTTACCAGTACAGTACAATAGATAGCCACAGACTTTGAGTACACTCACTACCCACCTCAGTGTCCAGCTTCTCCTTGGAGTCTCGCTCTTTCTCGAGCACCGAGTTGAGAACAGAGATCTCTGTGCGGAGGTTGCTGGTCTGGAGGTTGTACTGGACTGTGGCGTGAGACAACGCCTCCTCGTTCAGCTTTATCTCGTTCTTCAGCTCCTCAATCTTGCTCTGTAGTTCCTCGGTCTCCGTTGTTAACATAGTCACCTCATCCCTGTGACGAAGCCTCTGCTTCTGGATTTCCAGCTGAAGAGAAAACATGTCCTTGTTCATTACATGTACTGTAGAATCACATATTTTTGTTGGGTGAAAATTTTGTTGTTTTTTCAACCAAATACGATTTTGTTGGCATTTAATTTTGTCATATCGTAATCTCTTTCTATTATTAATACTTGGGTTAAAAATTCATTCGTTGATTTATACTTCAAACGAAAAAAATGTTTCAACTGATTCACTGATAAGGGAGATGACTGCAATTAATATAAATTTACTATCCTTTGCAAAATAGATCAATTAAGAGTGCTTTTATTCTACAGTTTTGGCCTGCAAATATATGCTAATACATGTATTGTGTGCAGTTCAAAAAATTAAAATCAATTTTGAAAACTACTTTTTCAGTAAACAAGTCACAGAATCTCTTAAACATTAAATCTTGCAACTGTGAGAAACATCTTCATTTTAATCACACTTTTAAAAAATGAAGACGTTTAAACAGATTACTAAACATATTTGGAGAGATGGGTAAAAATTTAAAAATGCTTTTGTTGAGCATATTTGGGGTGATGAAGAAGACCCCCTACCTGGAAGGCGTTATTTTCTGCACGTAATTTCCGCAGTAATTCGTTCGCTGACTTCCTGTCCTCATCTACTGCCTCCAGTTTATTTTCTGCTTCCGACTAAAATACAGGAAATAAGTCTCGCAAAACCGTTATTGATAGTTTAGTTTGTCCTTTTTTACTTTTATTTTGATAGATATCATATAGGAATAAGGCCGACAAAGGATACATACAAACTGTCGACAAATGTTCTACCACCACCGATATACATGTACAATATCTATCTTATATTAAAGAGTGAGGCCATTGCGTGGAGATACCAAGCAGTTGTAACAGATCAGAGTATAAGATCAAACACATCTACCCACTAACCAACACCAAACTTCAATGGAATATCACTATAACTTAAAAAAGGTTTAAGACTTCAACACTTCATGCATTTTTTTCAAAGTCTGGCAATTAATTTCATTTTTATCCGTCAAAGAAGCATTGTTAAAGGAAGCAGAGCAGAAGACTTAAGATAATTTATGGAAGATTTTTTTAACATCCAAACCCAACACCAAAAGAAGCAGGCAATACACTCAAGATCTGTCGAAGAGTTAAAAATAACAAATAGTACTAAATCTTACGTCTTCGTCATCATCATCTAAGGTGTATTCCTGAAAGCAACGCATGGTCAAAGTCAATCAAATCACAGGACTGAGATCTCCAGAAAGGCAATACTCTTAAATCATATCTATTCGTGGGGGTCAACGTTTGTGGGTATAGCCAAAACAGTCCTGGGGACATAATTTCGTTGGTAGCAAGTTTGGGAAAATTTTAAGAATATCAAACAAAAGTTGACGCATATATTTTTTGGAAACATAAATTCATGGGCAAGGGTTACCCAAGAACATTGGTCCTCCACAAACAATGATGATTCAACAGTTTGTATTTAGTGGAGAAAATAAATAAAAATACACAGCAAGCATTGGAATTAATGGTGGCTGAATTTTTTCTAATTTCATGTGCACAGCTTTCTTATAAACATGTCTTTACAGAATAATGCAACACACAGTCTCTATTCATATTTACTGAAGTGAATCGTTAAAAAATGTAGACGTAAACAAATAAATGTAATACTGTGGTTTCATCAATATTCGTTGAATACCAATTTTCGTGGATTTCGTTATGAAGTTGATCCACGAAATTAAATGTTCATTGAAGTGCAATTTCTATTAACATTTTGTATTGATAGGGTACGATAGGCCACGAATTAACGTATCCTTAAAATTGTGATTTTCACTTTATCCACGAAAATTGATACCCTTGAATATTAATGAAACCACAGTACCAAAATCTGACAAACAACTGTTAGAAATGTTGGCCCAGCAACGCATATTGTCTGATTCAACTGTATTGAGACCCCAGTAACTTCTACTTCTGAGCAGACCAGTCCAACATGCCTACCTTTTGAGCCTCGGTCGTGATCTGCTCCTTGTGAAGAGCCTGTTGAATCTTTTGCTGGTCCTCGTTAAACTGCTCCTGAAGCTGCCGAGCATTCTTTTCATTCTGAAGCTGCCGCTGAAGGTCTGATTTCTCATCCTCCAACTACACGAGGGGAGAGGAAGGACAGATGTTAGCAGGTTAATTAAGATCAAGATCTGCTAAATGATTCCAGAGTGTCTTTTTGGTGCTAGAAACATTATGACATCATAATTGATTTGATGAATCTATTCCCGTATTTTACAGCTTTAAAGGAATTATGTAAAAAATTAAAACAATATTTTGACATTAAATATTTAATCACAAAAAAAGTAATCCTGGAACCTATATTCAATTTGACATCATTTTAAAGAGGACGTCAAGAGCTTGTTTAATACTATTTTTGGAGAGACTGTAGGCAATCTAGGTAATTAACTGTGTGCTGTTGATTTACCTGTGTGATGTTGAATAACCTGTTTGCTGTTGATTTACCTGTTTGATGTTGATTTACCTGTGTGGTGTTGATTTACCTGTATGTTGATTTACCAGTGTGATGTTGATTTACCTGTTTGCTGTTGATTTACCTGTGTGACATTGATTTACCAGTGTGATGTTGATTTACCTGTATGTTGATTTACCTGTGTGGTGTTGATTTACCCGTATGTTGATTTACCAGTGTGATGTTGATTTACCTGTTTGCTGTTGATTTACCTGTTTGATATTGTTGTTGGCTGTTCTCAGATCCAGCTGAAGGTTCCTCATTTGTAGTTCTGTTTTCTGTTTAGCCTCCAACTCACTGTAAACCAATGAAAATAAAACAATATAGAAAACTGAAGTACAGCATACTGCTTCCCTGTTATATTGTATTACGGATATTCTAGTATTCCAAGCTTTCACATGTCATTTCTCAAGACTCTTTTAAATCAAATCTACTCAATGGGTTTCATCAAAATGTAATATATAGGTTCAGATTAGTCCTGAAAATAAACCACACATTGAAGTCATTAGAAAATGAGACCCTGTCACTGAGTCTGTTGTTTACATCTTGTCACTGAGTCTGCTGTTTACCTCGTAAACTGTTCCTCTTTTCGAGTTAGTTGATCCTTGGTTTTACCAAGCAGCGTCTCGGCATTTTTTCTCATCTCAGCCTCCTCACTGAGATTGTACTCGAGATTGCGGATCTTCTGCTCCATGTCGAGTTTGGTCTGCTCCAGGGAGGATCGAGTCTGACTCAAGTTGTCTATTTTCCTACAAAACAGAAAGTCATACATGAGAGATTCCAACCCAAGCGATGTAAAAGTGATTGTGAACAAAACTTAGATTACTGTTGAAATAAACAGATAATTATGGTACAAAACAGCAATCCCTGGACAATCAGGATTTGACCTTGACCCATGACCTACTTGATGAGTTCGTTCTTCTCCTTGCTCAGTGACCTCATCTTATTCTCCAGGGTCATTCTGACATTCCTCTCCTGGTCCAGCCTCTTGTTCTGTTCGTGCATGTGTTCCTGGAGTTTGAGCACCGTGGCTGGATCTACAACCGAACCAAGGCTTAATATCAATCTCTCCCTTCTCTGTGTTACAACATGTTCATGTTGTCAGCCAAAAAGGTCAGATATTCCAAGATGAATTTGCTCATTGATAAAAAAAACCCTGGTCCAAGTCATGATCAAAACTTGTCCAAGTCATTTTCTGAATCAGTGTATTAGGAAATAACACAATTACATTAAATTCAGTGACAAAGCTCCATCAATGTGTCTCACACAGTGACTTTTGACCTTAGCAATGACCCTGACCTGAGAGGTTCATGGAGGCAAGGACGTCCTTGCCGTAGGGAGTGTTACTCTGGTAGATCATGCTGTCTCCGTTCTCTGTGGAGGTGTAGGAGAAGGCATCATCGTCAGGCAGATCTAACCCTCGATACGGCCCGTAGTTACCCCCAGGCAGGCCCCGAAGATAACTCCCCATATTGTCTGCAGGTCTGAAGAACAGGATTTATATCATACAGAAATAATAAAACTATTAAATACAGAAATTACTAAATGATATAAAATTAAAATCCTCACAGTTCTTTATCTTATCTGTATACAAAACAAGACATTTTGATTCATACATAATGAATATTACTTGTCATTGTGCAAGTACCCACCTCAAAGTTTCTAAATCTTGAATTGTTACACCATATTTTTTGGAAAATAATACAACTTCTTTGTAATATGATATCTAAACAAATGCAACCCTTATTTGGAAATTTAAGAGCTAAAATGTAAAAATGCAAAAATATCCCCATCTTACAAAAAACACACTTATTCCATACCTTCCATGTTTGACCCGATCCTTGAGTATTGTTTACATAGTATCCATAGAACACATTATTATGGGAAAACTTTGATGCAAGGTGTTCTAGACAGAATCAATGATTATGATGTCATAGACAATAAATGACATCATAAAAGTAGGAGAAAATTTGAAATTGTGCCAAAAGACACAGTTGACTTTATTGTGATGTCATACGTCAAACTACATCCTCCTACAGTTTCCCGTACTCTGCTGTGCAGAAGATATTCACTAATTCTCACTGGTATATTACCTTTATTGAGCACTTTGAAATCTTGCATTTGCATCTTCAAAGTAACATTCAAAATATTCATCAATAATGACACTTTTAACAGAGCCTGTTCCATGTATTAATTTTGTCTAAATTTGTTTCTTTGCATTTTAAACCTTCCCATACATAAGAATGTGCTTTTTTCCCTATATTGATAATTTTGGTGTTTTCAATTTATACATGTCAATGGATGCGTATGCATATATGTCGTAACATATCCACACCCAGTGAGAAACTTAATGTATCTTTATGTAAAATCATTGAAACTTTCAAATCCTCTTTTTTATTATTAATTAACTGTAAATGAATGGCATAATTTGACAATTTGAAAGTAAATTTACATTAAATAAATAGTATCTCTTGTGATTTGTGATAGCAAAAACTCATCATCAGAATGGAAACAAATACTAGTAAGTCATTGTAAACATCAATTCTGAGGCGAATAACCAATGAAATAAAAGCAGTGCATGTGAATTTTTATTTAAAAATTATACCTCTTAACCTTCATGTGCAAATGACAAAATGTCTCAAAACTCACGTCTAAGTCCCTTTAAACTTTTCAAAAATAATAACAGCTAAATAAGTGGTGTAGTACAAAAAAATTAAACAAAATACCTGTCAAAATCAAAGTCGACGGAGTCCTCATCATCCACACTCATGCCATCGCTGTGCATGTTGGGAGGGGAGGAGCCTATAGTGATGTGTGGGCTGGGTCGCCTGTGATTGACAGCAGGGGAGGAGCTAAAGGAGCTGACGCCTACACTGTGGTTGTGGGAGAAGGCCGGGCCCTCGGGGCGATTCTTCTGTCCCCCATGTATGTCAGTGTCTCTGTGACGAAAAATAAAAACAGGGAAATCAGGCGACATGCAAAAAAAGTGAAACTGAGGCGTGTGCTGCTGTGAAGTGATTTCTTTACATAAACATTTGGTATTCATAGTTCTACTAATACTCCAAAAGAAAAGAGAAAGTCAGCAAGAGAGAGAGAGAGAGAGAGAGAGAGAGAGAAACAGAGAGAGAGAGAAACAGAGAGACAGAGGGAAAAGGGGGAGAGAGACTAAAAATTTTGAAGTGACTAAATTGATAAAACTTAAATGACTTCTACTTAATATGAGGTCATTTAATCTTTTCTGCAATTATTTAAGTCCTGATATTAAAATCCTTTAATTGACTCATTCAAAACAACATATGTCCTCACTACATGATAAAAATCTTCTTTGTTCAATATCATAAAGAGTAAGAACACTAGGACACGGACACAGAGATTTGCAGAGATTTAAGCGTTTTTAATATCAAAAGCTGACTAAAATCTCTCAGAGATTAAGTACAGTCAAAAAATTAAAAATCAAAAGAGTCCAGACTTTGGACACCCCCCCCCCCCCCCTCCAACCAGTTGGACCAGTAAACCAAAAATATGTCAGACTTAACACATTAAAACATGTATACACAAATCTATAATAATTGGTTGTTAGACACACAATTTGTAATACATGTACATATAATTAGTACATGTAATTAGTACATGTATAAAGAGTACTGGCTCTTAGATCACCTGAAATTATTCTTTTTTTAACAAATTTATCCACACCGCATCACCTTTCAACCCCCCCCCCCCCCTCCCCGATATCAGAGCCCCTGTCATTAATAATAAAGCGGTGAAATATGAAACCATCTCCACCTGATAAAGTTAATGTATATTAGATATCTAAGGCTTATTACTGGTTTAATGCATAAACGATAATCAATCTCCATCACTCTCTATTCTGGGGGTCCAAAATAAAAAAACAAGCACTGCTGTTGCAAACATTGTTGCGGAAATGTTCCTATAATTACGATCAATATTTATATACTGATCGCGTGACCGGCTTAAAACAGAAATGCTGTCGTAGACCAGTGTAAATTATAACTATCTGACCCAGTGTTTGTCTAAATCAATATTTATGATATATATAAAGGAAAAAGTTTATCTTGCAAATTACAAACACTGTTAATCTTCAAACAGGGCAAAAGAAAGTCAAAAGTCCCTTTAATATTCCCAGATATACAAGCACTTATCTACAAGGGGCTCCCAACACTCTTTCTCTCTCTCTCTCTCTCTCTCTCTCTCTCTCTCTCTCTCTCTCTCTCTCTCTCTTCAATGCAAACTGTCAGTTCAGTAACTCTTTTATTTACACACAATGATAATATAATCATAGGGACATAATGAAAGAGAAAGACAATTTAACCTCAGCTAGAAAGACAATGAATTTACCTTTATAACTATTCCCTGGTCACAAGAATTTAAATAGCAAGAAAACTTTAAGTGTCAAATCTCATATCTCTTGTTGAACATGCATTAATATACATACACCATGAATACACTGTGTAGCAATATAAATTACAAATCTGTTAAATTCAATGCTCAATTCATTAAAATTCTTATCAAAGAATTTATTTAATATATGGATTTCAAAATTTATACATGTTTTATCAAAAAAAAAATTCCTCCGGCCAACTTTAGAAAACTTATTATTTTTTGCCAATACCAGAACATTTTCTGGTCCGGATTCACAGCAAAACTAACCTTAAGTATCTGGATAACAGATCCGCACATCCAGTTCTGTCAAATGTATACTCCATAGTTCAAGGGCAACATGCACTCAATTAGTTTGCATGTAATAACCATTCAAATGATTAAATAAATGCAAGCAATTTTAATATGCGCTCTTCAATGGTTTTAAAATCACTGTTCTAAAGGCTCCCACATTAAAATGAAAATTCCTTTTCACGTTTTAAAGAAGTAAATTGCAATCAGTTTAAATATTTCCTGATTTCAATGTTGTGTATTTAAACTGAGCCCTTTATCTCTTTCAATGTCCATTTGTCATTTTAAATCGTGTCAAATCCTCCAATATCTTAAAATGAGTCCCTCACAAAAAATTATCAACACTAATCCCCCCCATTGTGGTTCAAATAATGATGAATGTGCCCATCTTTGGAGCAAATTCTGGCCATCACACGATTCAAATGGACGAGTTGTGCGTTAAGTATCTCTCTGATGCTTTAGAAGTTACCTCTTCTCTGTCTTGTCACATATTAATAAAATACCCAATGCCGATAGGTGATCAGTTTAAATCCCAGGTAGTGAAAAGAACTTTTTATCATGTTACGATACCAGCTTATTTGGCTGTCAATTTGATGTTCCTATCTCCGAAAAAAGAACACAAATTTTGGGAGACGAGCTCAATACTAGTAAATCCATACTAAATGCCATTCACCAATACCACATGCATAACCCCCCTCAAAAGAAGCATTGATTGTATTTTGCCCTGAAAAAAAGGTCCACTAAATCATACACAGACAAAATGGGTACTTATAGAGGTGTGTCAATTGGCGCACGGGATTCAAAACAATTCCCCTGGAGTAATGAAGCAGAGAAATAGTCGACTCAGTTTACGTTCCTGCTCAATAATGCAAATTTTACACACTGCTAATCTTGGAAAACAAACTCCGAGCTACGTAAAACAAACATGACGCCAGGGCTGACACTGATACAGTCCATTCAACGGAAAAAGTCCGACCCAAAATTAGTGTATCGACTCTAAATAGTCCAGCATAAAGTCTGATATAGCAGTCAGGTCCTGCAAATCTAGACCAAATTCACTGTCAAGTTCTTCTGCAAAGTTGTACAAATATTAGGTCAGCAATATAGCTCTAATGTGTAATCAGCTTAAATTCAAACAGTGAATTTTAATTGAATCAGAATTCAGGGTGGTAGTAAGAGTAAATGAAATCTGAATTGAGCTCAATCAAGTTAAATAAAATGTTGGAACAGATTTGGCCAATTTCAGACAGTGCCAAATTTCTCTAGCTGTATATGGAAAGCAAAACAATTTTGATCCAAAGTTTTGGCAAAAATTTGTGCTAAAAGATTTTTATACCCACATCATTAAGCAAATACCTAAGAGCTTATGCAACCTGGTGCTTAAAAAGTCAAGAATTAACTTCAGAAGTATTTTGCATATATATAAAGCGAAAATTTCTAAATTAAAATATTTTCACAAATTATGAACAATATACATGGGCAACTGATAAACATACGGTTAAGGATCCCATGCATGTCAAGTCTCTGACTTTATAAATGCATTTATTGAAAGTCCTACATTATAATTCTGTATAGTCTTTCTTTATGTAATTCCTAAGACTTTGGTTCACGCTAGCCATAGATGATATATCGACTAACTTATTTCTTTACATAAATCACATTGCATTATAAATAATATGTACTATATTTACCATTGGCAATTAACCTATACAAATTCCATTATTATTACATCAAATGACAATTAGTAACATTATTGGCACAGAGCACTGAAGAAGCACTCGGATCTGGCCCCGGGGTCATAAAACTTAGATGAGCTCACTTTCAATCTCAGTCTCACTTTTCCACTATATGTTCCTTTTGTAAAAGTGAGACTGAGATCAAAAGTGATCTCATCTAACTTTTATGGCCCCAGGGCCAGGACATACAATCATAAATCCGAGCAAAGCTGACTGGCGAGCCCACTCCTGTATATTAGCCTTATTGAAGCTCAATCATCCAGGTTGTGGATATTCATTAGCACTTTTTTATCTCCAAAACTACAGAGTTCATTCATTTAATTTTGATAGTTGCTGTACGTCAGCTGGGTTTTTTGCGTGTCACAAAATATGCGAAAATGGGAAAAATTTGTAACATTTTTAATTTGCGTTAGTCATTTTTTGAAATTCAAAATAGAAAATGATTGAGGATATATAATTTCTGCGTATTAAAAAAAGATCACGAAAAAAGCAAAAACTAGATCAGTACGAAAATTACATGATATACGGTACATGATGTTGAATAAAATCAGTCACCTTACAAACTTAAAAGTGATTGTTACAGTGCAAAGGCTGTACATTTAAATAGGATTATATGAACCATAGAGTGTTACTTAAAATCAAGAAAACTCTTTCAACATACTTGGTTATAAGTTCAATAAATATTTTTAAAGTTTTCACATTCTTCCATTTCCTCCGGCCTTTAACATGGAGGGAAACAAACGAAAACAGAGCCTCCTTAAACCTCTTAGAGAATGTTATATTTATCAGATGGACTTTTATTATAAGAAAGATTCTGAAAAAAACATTAAACATTACAAAAAATAAGCAGAAGACTAATGCATACTTTAACAAGTGACCGCCAGGCCTGAGATTATCTCCCTTGGCCCCCTACCCGCTGTACACCTGCGGATGACATTAGAGAACAATCACGCATAGCCTGACTTTTCTCACATTTGACAATGACTGGTTGTATTAAGACAAGATTTAACAGTTAAACCACTCAGACTGTTGATCTAAAACATTATGTTTAGGCAAGTCGAGCGACTCCTGTAGTATTTTCCGTATTCAGTATTCTCTAAGACAGGTGCTAGCTCCCCCTTTAGCTACTACAATCCCAAGCTTATGTACCCCTCTGTAAACAAAATTGCTGCAATTTTTTTTTTTAACATAGTGCTCCACTCAATTATCCACTCTTACTGTAAAATAAGAGAGGAATCCCTGAATGTATTAATATTGTATGGGTAACAATCAGCCATGAGGAATGATACTTATACATTTAATTTAAAAGACTTACTTTAATTTTGTAAGAGTTTTAATTTAGCTGCATTTCTGTCATATAAAAATTAATATTTACATTTGCAAGTATGCTTCCTTATATGAACCTAATTAGAAAGAATAGCAAAAACATTCAATTACATGTGAATGGTTTCAATGACGTCACAATGAATACTGCATGCGCTTAATGCTTGCATTATTATGAACATTAAAACATGGTTGTATTAATAACTCTGCATGGTTTGCCTTTTTCAAACGAAAATTATATAAGTAATAACAACAATGCTAAAAAGTTCACCGGGATATGAACTTGGTTGGTATATGATAAGATCTTCTGAGAGGCCCTTTGATTTGATTCTATGACCAACCAAGTTCATATCCCAGTGAACTTTTTAACTTGAATTTTTCTTCTGAAATATACATTAATCACCTTTTTTGCTTTTAAATTGTTGCTGAAAAATAATTTACAGTAAAGATTTCTTAATTTACTATAAATCTATCATATCTTTACACAGCAAGGCATATATTTCTTGTGCAAGTACCTACCACAAGAATCTCGTTCTTCCTACAGAGATCATAATGATCAGATGAAATATGATGTAATATGGCATGGTGGAATAGTTAAATTAAGCTAAAATTCAGCAAAATTTTTTCTTTTTGTACAGTAATATAATGTTAAAGTGGGACTGTGACTCAAAATAGATGCTTTACTTTTTGATTATGACAATGGAAATAAAAAGAGCTAATCGAAATTTCATCTTACGGAAGGTTTCACGCATCATAGCTGTCATCACCTATCAATTTACAGGCCATTAAATCTCATCCGGAAATTGCACATGTAAACAAACCAAGTTGTTTTGGACATTGGTTTAGTGTCACATGATTGTGATTTCTGTCTAGTAAAAATAGTTACAATGGGATTGACACACTGAAAAAAGAATTTGAATTTGAAGCTATTCGATGTCTGTGGTAAGAAATATGCATTTATACGGGTAGAGAATGCATCTTAATAAATATATAGTTCTTAAAGACATCATGTTTCAATGAGAGGTTTCTGCTCATGATTCCTTTGAACAAATTCCTTTCATGTGATAAGCACACCAACAGCAAGTAAAGCTAATAAAGCAACTGCTAATGATAGAACAAGGGCAATAACTCTAAAGAAGTATCATTTACAGTTGACAATCCCAGCTAGGAACTCTGACAAGTCTTTGTGTAATGTGCATAACTGCAGTTTTACACAAACACAAATGCAAGCAGATTACCAAATGATACATTCTTTGCATATACATGTACCTCTCTAAGGATTAAACAAGACAAAGGAAACCGTTAAAGCCTCTAACACTCTCTAACAATCACTGTACTCACAGTCAGAACGGGTAAGGTTTAACTTGCATGCGCCTGCAATACACTACTCGGCTAGTTTTACTATGTAAGGGTAACAATAGATCACAAACTTTAAATAACATGTCGTCTAATGACTACATTATGTGTTAAAGGTTTGATCAGGGATTATCACCATTAATCTGGAACTTCTGCTGCTAATCCTAATCTAGCGTATTTATCGGATAAATATTAAAGCATAATCTTATGGAATAACAATGCTAAAGATCATTGACCTAGTTCTGATAAGAGGAAAACAATTCTGCAAAAAATATAAGTTCTGGATAGTCTGCTTTGACCTTGAGAATTCTGGCTTTTAATTAACATCCTACTGCATTTGTGTTTAGGGCCATATTGTTTGTAAACAAAGAGAAGATCAAGATAGGAGGTGAGTTATCTGCCCTTGAAGGGACCGCTGTGGTGTGACACTACATGAGCTGTGTGCCCTGCATTGTTGGTGAATAAATCAGCTCTCCTATTGAGGATCTTCAGTAAACACTGACATACTATCTGAAAACACTGACAGATCAACCAGTTAACACTGACAGATCAACCAGTTAACACCAACAGATCAACCAGTTAACACCAACAGATCAACTAGCAAACATCGACAGATCAACCAATTAACACTGACAATCTGTGGACACTGACAGATCAACCAGTAAATACTGACAGATCAACCAGTTAACACCAACAGATAAACCAGTTAACACCAACAGATCAACTAGCAAACATCGACAGATCAACCAGTAAACACTGACAGATCAACCAATTAACACTGACAGATCAACCAGTAAACACCAATAGATCAACCAGTTAACACTGACAATCTGTAAACACTGACAGATCAACCAGTAAACACTGACAGATCAACAAGTTAACACTGACAGATCAACCAGTTGACACTGACAATCTGTAGACACTGACAGATCAACCAGTATACACAAACATCCAGTACACACAGACATCCAGTACACACAGATCAACCAGTACACACAGATCAACCAGTAAACACCAATAGATCAACCAGTTAACACTGACAGATCAACCAGTTAACACTGACAGATCAACCAGATAACACTGACAATCTGTAAACACTGACAGATCAACCAGTTAACACAGACAGATCAACCAGTTGACAATGACAGATAAACCCATTAACACTGACAGATCAACCAATTGACACTGACAGATCAACCAGTAAACATCGAAATTAACCAGTAAATACACTGACAATCTGTAGACACTGACAGATCAACCATTTAACACTGACAGATTAACCAGTAAACACTGACAGATCAACCAGTTAACACTGACAATCTGTAGACACTGACAGATCAACCAGTAAACACTGACAGATCAACAAGTTAACACCGACAGATCAACCAGTTGACACCGACAGATCAACCATTAAACACTGAGATTTACCTGTAAATACACTGACAATCTGTAGACACTGACAGATCAACAAGTTAACACTGACAGATCAACAAGTAAACACTGACAGATCAACCAGTTAACACTGACAGATCAACAAGTTAACACCGACAGATCAACCAGTTGACACTGACAGATCAACCAGTAAACACTGAGATTAACCAGTAAATACACTGACAATCTGTTAGACACTGACAGATCAACAAGTAAACACTGATGACAACAATTAAACACTGACAGATCAACAACCCAGCAAATTTCTGCAGTGTTTTGTGAATAAATAATAATCCTGGCTTCCCTTTAGAAATCACCAAACATCTGTGCTCGGCTAACAATTTATTCGCAATAACTATAGGCCTTTTGTCACCTTAGTAGTAAACATATCTATGTAGATGGTCGTTCTAACTTTATTCTCAAACCCCTATCATACTTTTACTCTTAACATGATCTTGCATAGCCAAACATATATATTTTCTGAATCTTTAAGTGAATTAATTCTATAAAAGTAATTTCTTTTTTCTAACATATCCATGAAATAATTAAAATTGGTAAGTATGATGAGAATAAAAAAGTTTCAAAATGCCCTTAAATAGGTCACAGTGAAAGAACTTAATCTCAGTAGCGTTTGGGGGATAAAAATGGTATCATTAGTTTGTTGTAACATGTTAAAGGATCAAAGAGCTACAAAAGTTTTTTCCAGTTCCCAATAACATTAGAATATCTATCAACTACTGTAACCGATATTTGAGTGAGATGTTAGGCACCAAAGGCTGTGTTCAATGCCTGCTTGAACCATTCAATCAACTGAGAACCCAATTTTGAAATAAATAAATACATCTAGAAATTGCAATAAAGATGTATTTTATTTCGGTGTCAGGGACGAGTCAGATTTTCTGTTGAATATTGGGACAGAGAGGTTTGTTGTCAACACAGTACAATAACCCACACACAATAATATCCAAATAGCTCTAGAAATAATATTTGTAACGATATGTCACAACACAGAACAAACAAATTAAATTCCATAGAGCCTAGATAGGCGACTTTTGATCTCTAACGTAAATTTAACTAACCTGGTATTACAAGAGACGAAAACAGAGAATCCCTCAAACGAAAATATTAAATTCGCACTTGAGTATTTTTGTTCACTGTAAATTACACACAAATATTTATTTCTACAAACACAGGGCTATAACACTGGTCCAATGGTACCCTTTCTGACCTGAATAAACTGGCCCCCTGTTTCCTAGTAAGCCCACAAGGAAAAAATCTTAAATCAATAGGGATAGAAAAACTATTGACCAGTCCACATAACCTGTGAATGCTCTCAGCATAAATATTGTCATACTGAACAACAGAGACGGAATAACAGCCCTTTATATCCACGCCAAATTTTTACACACAGTATGCGTGCTGAAAGCGTGCATGCACGAACAATATTATTACAGCAGTGAAGTACTAGACTTTGGAAGTGCTTGAAAGTTCAAGTTAAAATAAAAATACTGAAAAAACACCCTTGGATTTTATTGAAATTTTCACGTAATGCCAATCATTAATTACATCAACTTGAATTAGATCAAAACCATTGAATTGGATTTCATTTGAAAATTTCTAAAAGCAGTCCCCCTCATGAACAACTCTAATATTTATCAGTGGGTTTTAAATGCCTTGTTGTATTTTTAAAACCAAGTTTTAATTCTGTCCAAATACAGTTACGAAAAAGTAAAACATTTGAAGGTACCATACAGAAACACATTGATGAAGGGGTAAAAACTTTCAGCGTGAGAGCAAAACAGTAGAGAAACCATCCATAATAATTTTAGTTCAATATCAAAATATATATATTTTTTCAAAATAATTATTGAACAGAAAGCTAAATTAATGCATTACCGGTATTACTTGACTATTGATATTATCCAGTTCTTGGTACACAGAGTGAAAGAAACTTTCATTTTGTTGAGCGCGTTCGATCTGATCTGATCTCAAAGAAGTCTACCGGTACTAGCCACCTTGTATAAACAATAATAATTACATTCTTACCCATCACTGACAGAATGGTAAATCCACACAGTCACACATAAAATCTATGAGTTAATTTCCTGTGTTATCAAATGAATTCAGACAAATTCAATCAAAGTGAGATAATCCCTGGCACTAATTGGCCTACAAATATCAGTACAAGCATCAGTAGCTGTCATGGAGAGGTTACAGATGGTGAATGAGTCTACACACTCAGAAGATCCGGGCTCTCTAGAGAAGGAGACTGTTTAACTCCCCATATATTCCACATTTGCAGTGATCGCCATCAAATTACAAGAAGCTCAGTGGACCACAACATCCCCAATTCCTTCCAGTTTTAAGAAGAATTGTATTAATAGTTTTGCTTCACTTTCTACGTGCATCAATTCATTATTAAGTTGTAGTCTGCTTTTGATATGCTTCATCAATTATTGAGGAGGACAGCTATCAAGGGAGGTAATCTCAACTCACAAACATCTGTCAACCTTTTGACTACTGGAATTCTTTTCTCCCCCATCTGAGTAAAACTTGTTAGAAATCAATACAGGTACAGTGTTACCTTTACAACACCTGATGTTTCAATCACTCAACATTACGTCATTTACATGATGAATCTTCAACCTAGCTGATACAAAATACATAGAGTTACTGCTAATAGTTTCTTCGGCTATAAAGTTTTGGATTGAGCTCATAATTACAAAATGTACTGACTAAAAAATTAAACCAAAGCGAGGCTTTCTTTAAATGTTTGCAGCTGCTGAATGATGGCTTCCCTGTATTTTAACAAAGTGCTGGCTGACATCATCTGACATCAAAGCATCATTAGCTGTGTCAGTACTGTGTCATTAGTTCCGATGGATCGACCGCCTGTATGTGATGGGAAGCGTGACGGATCTCTTTTATAAATGTAATTTCTTTGAATTATTACGGATGTTTTTGCAAAAAGAATACACAAATACAGTACTAACAAACTTGACAAGCACTAATTCTTCAAACACTGCTGACTAATTAAGTCCTCTGCAAATCTCTGTTTACGGTTCATAGAAGTCTGAGACGTTTCATCCCTGCATATTGGTTTGGGTTATCATTCCGACGGTTATTGTTTTCTATATATGTGGACATGTTTGCATTGTGAAAATTTTTGAACATTTTACAATATACCAGTATTGAATATTAAACCAAATCAAACAATTTAAAAAATATATTTCAAAAAATTATTACTAGTTGGAATCTTTCACATCACTCTATTTCTACCTAAAAGAATTAAGTTTACTAAATGAATGTGAATAATTTGTTTCATAAAATTCCAAAATGTTTCCAGTTAAAGAAGACAAAGCAGTGTTACTGGTACATGTGAGCGTCTTACTTGTCGTATCCATTGTGTAGCTGTTCTGTGACACTAGCCGTTGGTCGGGGGGACGCCGTGTTGAAACTGGTGGTCACTTCAATGATGTCCTCCTTTACTGGTCCCCTTGTCTTCTCTGGCAACTGGCCACCAGCCCCTGGGTCAAAGTCGATCAGGGGAGGTGACTCAGTCTTCCTGTCTTGTTTTACCCCTTGGGTCTTCACTGAGGTAAACTCTTGCTGGGTGGGGGAAGCCCGCAGGTCGGATGTGTTATTTTTAGAAACCATCTCTTCCCTCACTTCCTCTTTCTGTGGGGATTCTGGGGACTCGGACCGCCGGGGGTCAATGCCCAGACGGACTGTGGGTGGGGTGTCAGGTGACATTATGCCCTGATTAAAACAACGTTCATCATGCTTAAATATTTATCAAATGAATATTTTGTGTGTCAATTTGTACTTTCTGATGACTTGAATGAACATCATATTAACCATTGTATTTCAAGGATGATTAAACTCTGCTAACCTGCCCAACAAGGATTTTAACCCCACATTTGATTTTGAAAATCACCCCCCCCCCTTCAAAAATATTTATCATATTTAAAAATGAATATTAAAACACTAGGTAATTAAACTCCATTAAAACCTCTCAAGGAAAATGCTTTAATCCCCATTTCCAAACTCCCAATCAAGCCTGGGAGGCTAAAGGTAAAAAAATCCTTGCCATTATCATCAAATTAAATGGTATTAAATCACTATCTACATAAGAAAGCAAGTTTAAGGCAGCTACCAAGATAGCACTTAGTTAAGAAACCTAATTTTTTTTTTATTCCTCAACTAATGCCACTACATAGCAAAGATAATTACTATCATATTATTTTATGTCATTCTTTCAATCAAGCTAAAAGCTGCATATAATATAAAAATTAAAAAAATATTGAATGTGACCAAAAAATTCCTCATGGTAACTTTGATTAAAATTCTGATCCAAACAGTGCTCTTATTCCCTCATAGAAATAGTAACCCACAAAGTAGCTATCTCATTGAGTAACACGTGAATTAAAATAAAATGTATATCCATGCTCATATAATAACATATCATGGAATATCCAACATTGTACAGTAGTTACATCATAATTAAGGGGAACAACTCTGGTGGACTGTCTGACAGTCACTGGTGGACTGTCTGACAGTCACCCGGGTTTGGGATGTTATTAATTTGGGAAGAGTCATATTTAGGATTTATGTTTGGTAAATGTTAATTAAATTTAATGGTCCACAACCAAACACACACATAATGACTTATACACCAGTAAATGCTGCTATTTATTTGCTTTCAGCTGCCCCCTGTACATGTTGTTTGAGCTTCGATTACTTTATGGGATAAATATTTTATGTGAACACACAAATATATTAGATTTTTTTTTTTTTTTAAAGAATACTGTGGAATCATTAGATTTCATGGTGGCTCAATTTTTGTGGAATTTGTGGGTAACTCTCATCCACGAATTAATAAATTAGAGTCATAAAGTCAATTTCCTCTTGTAGGTATAAGATAATACATGAAATTATGACCCCACAAATCTGTAAATTTTAAGCAATCCAGGAAAATTGGCCCCCAGGAATTTTAATGATTACACAGTAGTTATTATTTTAAAAATTTAATATGGTGACTTAACAAGAAATACATCAGAGCTTTTAATGGGTTGGTCTTATCAAATTTTATAAAACTTTGATTGATGGCACTGTTATTGCACTGTAAATTGTAAATTTATGTTTTTGTCAATTTACAATCTGACTCATTTAACCATTTAAACAAACTGACGTCTTTTTCGCCAGGAATCTAAAGAGTATTTACTGAAAAATAAACCCATAGAGCCCTCTCAAACTCAACATGTAACAAATATGATTATATGTATACATGCATACTTCTGAATAAATACATGGCTATACATCCCTGATACACGTAATAAGGAGTGAATAATATAATTTTGATACAAGAGACTAAATAAATGCACAGTATATAAGGCTACAGGGCCGAGAGAGGGGACATTACAGTGACTATTTAAGCACTACTTCCAGATAATTGTGTCTACATCATAACGTCTACCAATCACTGACTACAGTATATATACATAGATGAGGCCGCAGCGAGACATTACCTCCGACTTCACAAAGTCTCTCACTAGGAGAAAGCTGGCTTTCTTCATCTCCTTCTGTTAGAATGATCACAACAAAGAATCTATCAAGCCTGTACCGGTCTGTTCCCTAATCATTATAACACAGAGTCTCTGGCATTATCTGATAATTACTGTATATACTGTGGAATCATCGTTTGTGGGGCACTACTGTTCATGGCTTTTATGGATAACCCTTGCCCAAGAATTTACATCCCCAAAATGTATATAGTACAAGCATTTGTTAAATACTTATTAAAATTATTCTGCAACCAACGAAATTACGTCCCCATGAACCAGGACAATTTTGGCTGCCCGCGAACTTGGACCCCCACGAATAAAAATGATTTCACAGTATATGGATATTTCCTTGTATTACTATTTATGCGACTTCCATGATAAAAATAGTTTGCATAAAAGATATTGTTTTTGCAGTACATTGTATAAGTGTTTTTCATAGAAAGATATATAGCTTTATTTTCTCCTTTTGTATCAACTTCAAATAAACTCTTTTGATGGAAATTTCCATATTAGCAGTGGACCTCAGTATTACTGGCAATACACTGATATAAAGTCTAAGATGTTTAATTTTTAATCAATAAGTGGTCTTTGATTTTACTTGTTCACAATATGTCAAAAATATATCATTGTTTGGTGAGTACAAAAAAAAATTTAACAAATAAGATTTGATTCTAAAATGTTTCTCAAATAGGGAAACTTGACTATTTCCATCAATACAAAAATAGGTATTGTCTAGCAAAGCAGGGATTGCCTGGGAATTGTTGGGCTGCAGGATTGTAAAAGGGAGATAAATGCCTTGTACAAGGGAGATAACTACTTACCCGTTTCTGTGAGCCCGAGGAGGAGTCCAAAGAAGGGGGTGGGGATCTGGGGGACTCTGGGTCTTCCATCTGCTCTACCTGATCAAAATCTTCATCTTCCCTCTGAAATGTGTTAATGATCAATAAGTTAAACATTAACAACAAAAAATAGAAATTAAGCTACATTTATTCATTGAGAGAGAGAGAGAGAGACAGACAGACAGACAGACAGACAGACAGACAGACAGACAGACAGACAGACAGACAGACAGAGTTATGTGATTTTAATTAAACAACATGTACTCTGATCTTTAATTTTCATCTTCCTATTTCTTTTTAACAAATCATTTCAGTAAAATGGCAAAATGCAAAAGACCTTGCTCAAATTCAGTGAACTACATTTGACCTTTGACCTTAATAACAAGTCTTACCATCTGTTCTTCCTCAGCCTCCTTCCTTAGTTTCTCCTGCCTTTTTCTCTCCTCTTCTTCCCACTGCTGTTGCCTTGCCAACTCAGCCTCTCTTTGGATTTCCTCCTCTCTGAATTGCTCCTCCATTGCCTGCCTCTGCTCCTCCTCCCACTTCCTGTGACGATTTTCTTCTTCCTCTTTCAGTTTCTGTTCTTTCAATTTCTCCTGCTGAGCTTTCAGGTTCTGAAATTAAAAAATATCAATCTAATATGATATCATTCATTGACAAATAATATGTTTTAAAGTGCAACCAATGGGGTAAAAACAGCATTATTTGAATATCAAATACACACAGGTACATTATGTTTCATAATAAAGAATAACATGGTTTACCAAATGGATGCATCAATGTGATAAAAAGAATTGAATAAAAATAGAATATCTTATCCTCCAGTATACTTGACATATAAAAATTGATGTTTCATGGTGTGGTCATTTGGATCACAATACCGGTAATTGGAAACATGCACATTTGGATCCCCCTTTCTATTTATTTATTACCTTAAAGGCTGTAAGCTTAGTCTATTAGTCTTAGACATTGTGACATCATGTTAGAATAGAAGAGCAGATATCACTCGACAATTTCCGTCAAAGAAATACATTTTGACTTAAATCATCAGTAGTTCTCGTAGAAGTGCATTGGAAAAATCACATGCCAGTAAAAGTTCACATATTACACACATTTTTTACGTAAGCACGTGTTGCTTACTTGAATGTTTTAAAAGCATTTTTTATTGTTAAATGAAAAAGATGTTTGTGATTTACAGGTAAGAATTTTCCTTAGAAACGCTACCTTTTCCACCATGTTGCTACGCACTGCAAAGGATTATTGGAAATTAAGAATTTTTTCGCACAACCTGATAAAAATTTCTTTGAACAATGTGCAGATTTCCTCGTATGCTGTCTATGAAGCTTGCTGCGCTCACTATGAAGATGCTTTACAGACACAGAAGAAAACCTTTTTCTTCATAATACCTAAATTTGTTTTTGTTAAAGTTTATTATCAGATTCTTTTGGATTTGCAATTTTTTTTTTACAAAACTGAAGTTAAATTGTAGTCATTGTTTTGATTTGCATCAGCCAATTTTTGTGATGTTAAAAGCTTTTTATAGTACCTGTTGGACTAAGACCCAGAGACTCCTACCTTTTCCATTTGTCTCTCAATCTCCCATTCACTGACTGATTCTTCTTCAATGTCCTCCGATACAGAGTGGTCTCCCCTTTGAGAATTCTCCTTTGTTTCTGTGGGAGGTGGAGGGACCCCATACACTGGAGGGGCCGAGTCTGAGGGCAGGAAATTGTCCTCCTGTGGGTCAACATACAAAACAATTAAATCTAAATCACATACAACAACACACATGAATCGATAACAACTGTATTACATGAAAATTAAATGATGTTTCTTTGCAGTTCAAAATTCTTTTTGTGTTATATTGCTAAAGTGAGCAAGCTTTGCGGTGAGCAGAACTGGAACAAAACCAAAAAAAATATATACAGCACAGAGGCTCTAAAAGAATCTCTCATAGTTTTTAAGATGCAAATAAAAATATCTTTACAGTATTATCCCTGTGAAACTTTGTACCTCTGAATCCCACTCTGAGTCTTCATCATCCTCTTCATGTTCCAGTGCTGTTTGTTGGGGTTTCTTTGGTTGGGTTGTCTTCTCCTGCACGTGATCTTGCTCTACTTCCTGTACTGGTGGCTCCACCTTCTGGACTGTTGTATTTACAGGAAGAAGATCGTCATCATCTTCATCTTCTTCTTCCACTTTTGTCTCTTGCTGTTTAGATTTCTGATCAAGATAAACCAAAAAAATTGTACAGTAAAACACGGTTATAATGAACTGCCAGGGATGGACGATTTTGCTTCATTATAAGCGTACCACACCTAATTCGTTATATCCATTAAGTTAACAACATATTATCTTGTCACGTGGAATGAAAATCTCTTCGCTGTAAACGTCCATTTATTATAAGCGTGTTAGCTATCACTGTGTTTTATTGTATTAGGATGACCCATGTGAAAAGAGAAAAATAATCAACAATGTTGTAGCTGATATTGCATTTAATTGAAAATGTTATATCTATGATTATTAAAATTTCTATACAACTCATTTTAATAATGACATAAAAAATTACATGTTTGATGAGATACATAATTCAGCAAACTTTATCCATCTTAAAGGTTAATGTAAACTTCAATTATCAATAACAAAGCAATTAGCAATTACCAACACAAGTTGTGGGGGATTGAGACATCATTACATCAATTCTATTCAGATAAAATTCATCCAGCGGTTTCCTTCTTATTTTTAAATCTAAAGTATTTCGCAAACATTTCTTGCAGGCAAAATAAAGTTGGTGAACAGTAAACTTTACTATAATTAAATTCAAAATTTTAACAGGTATTTATACAGGGAAATATTTGCAGTCGTTTTATTTTTGCCCTTTTCGCAATCGTTGTCAGCGGACGAACTATAAAAGACTAGTAGGCAAATTCCAATGTCTCAAATTCTCTCTCTTTATTAATAAACACAACAGTTACTTTGTCTGGGCAAATTCAAGATGGGGCAAAACCCTTTTGCAAGTGAAGAAGGCTGAATATAACACAGGGGGAAATAACCCTGTATACAGTATGAACTGAGCCAATGTCCTCACCTGTTCAGTGAAGTAGGCCATATTCTGAACTCTGGGTGTGGCCACATCATCTGTCGCAGAATCCCATTGGCTGGTGGTCTGAGAATAGAGGCAAATGATTGGTCAATATTGTGGTTCATACAGAAATCAGTCATACAGGTACATTTGAATAGGAAATTTAAGCAATAAAACTTAGTTATATGTTTACAAGGATGCTAAATGTACTGAAATATATACATGATATAGTTTTAATTCAAGCATAACTATAAACATCTTTAATTTTTTAAATTTTACACCAAAAAACCCAACAAGTCACCACACAACACACTTTTTATCATTAGAAAAACAAACACTATCAATCATCAATGGAATTCACTTCAATTTTCTAGGATAAAACTTGACCGTAGTAACTTAAAAAGAGCTGAGTCAGAGACTAACTGAGTAAACATGGGTTCTCCCTGACAGTCCCTGTAAACTATTTAACCACGGTGACTAAAGAGTCATATTCACAACACTTTACTTGATACATCTAGGGGATAATTATAGGGGAACATTCTACAAGACATTTTCTGAAGCAAAGGTTTGAATCAGAAAAGAGATAAATATTTAACCTTTTTAAATATTTTTTTTTTAACTTAATGGAAAAATGCTGATTCAGAAATAAATAATTTTAATAATCATGCAATGATTATCATTCTATCAAATTAACAACAATTGACTGCAGTTCTTAGTCTAGTGTTGAAGATAGTATTCAAAATAAATGCCATGATATATGAGGGATGATCAGAAACTTGTATTATTTTTCTCTCTATATATAAAGGCTATGGTATATGAGGGATCAGAAACTTGGATTATTTTTCTTTCTATATATATAAACACAATGAGAAAAAGATCCTCTTTATCAATTCAAGATTAAATAAATATAAATGTTCAGTACAATTATTTAAATTATTCTGTAATCTGTAACAGGAGGAGGAAATGAATTGTGAGATATCTGTAAATCATGTCCTTGATACCTTATAATATCAGATGCATTTCGTGAAAACAATATAAAAGAAGATGAAAGAAAAAGCCCTTACAAAACACACACATACACACACCTCAAACCTCTTAAGATTAAAGAGAGAGTGAACACAGTCAAACAACAGCAACCAACACACAAGTTAAAACACACAGGTAAATCACAGGTGTACACAGGTGTCATTAACAGGTACCACTGCAGAGTGTTAACAAAGGGAGACAACTAATGAGAGATCTAGACCTGTCTATGTGCAGAAATGTGCTTCAACACCACTAAGTTAAAACTCTCAACCTCTTCGTCAGAAGGGACTTGTTGAGGGGAATCCCGGGGGACAGGTTTGCCAGGGGGCATCTGGTTCTTGTCCATTATCTTTGGGGCCAAGACCTGGGCCACTTCCCGGTCAGTTTCTGGGTCATCGCTCACTTCCTCCTCAACATCTGGAGGTTTTCCCTGTATGGGGGTTTCCTCAGGTAAAATAGAGAATGGAATATCCTCTGTGTGTGTTCCATCCACACGAGGCGATTCCTCCTCTATGGTGAAATCCAACACCTCATCGTTGGTTTCTTCTTGAAATGGTTCCAAAGGGGACACGTTCATTTCGACGTCGTCGCTGGGGGTGTAGTCAAGGGTGATGGGGGAATCTCCGATACCACGCAAACTTCCGTCTCGCCTCACTTCCTTCAGACTTCCGTCACTGTGGACCTCAATTCGTTTGGGATTGGCCGTCATCTCGCTCTCTGAGTCGGACAAACCATCGTCATTGTCGGAAAAATGGGTCACCTCATACCTCGCTTTAACCTGATTGTCCACCTCATTTTCCTGGTAATTCCAAGTCAACAGTACAAATCATAACAAACATGATCATATAGGGCATAACATAAAGTCTACCTCCCAGTACAAGTAAGCTTTCTAAAATCAACGTCATCCACATAAAATATAAATGCACAAAGCTATAGACAATTGAAATTTTCAATAAACATGCAATTTCTACTTTTTTTTCTACATGATTCCTATAAGAAATGTTGGTTTAACATGATATTTGAATGCATAAATTACGTCAGCAGTAAATGATATAAAACCTTATACATGTACTTGACCAATCCCTGAAAACATACTAGTATGACATGCTGACTCAAACAAACACCGTCTAAGACACAAATAATCAGATTTATCTCCCTTGTCGGTAACACAGCCATGGAGTAATACGTTTTGGACTCTCTCTGATTATTGATTGGCGTTATCATTGTAACCATGACTATGACTTACTTGTTCAGGATCCAGCTCATTCTCCACATCACTGTCCCATTCTGATCCCTGCAAACATATTGTAACTCTCAATGAAGACTGACACTCACGCCTTACCAAGGTTCTATGAGAGTACCAGTTTATCCCAATCTTAACCAGTTTATTTCAATCTTCATAGGGCTATCTTTGATTTGCCAAAATATTTTTGAAATCTTATTTCCTTTTAGTGAATGTTAAAAAGTAAATTTTAAAAACGTACACAAAATTTGATATAAAATCAGACCAAGCAGCTTTGAGCTATAAACTTTTGTAAAGAAAAATTCCATATATCTAAGCTTTAAGATTAAAGAATTATTGCCTGATGCACTGACATCTTAATTATTGACTTTTTGTCTAATATATAAGCATTACTGTAGGTTCCTATTTAAACGTAAGAAATTAATATCTGCATAAAATCGAGAGAAGCACATTTCACGAATTTTAAAATCTCGCTTTTATTTTTCGGACATGTGTAAACAACACGAAATTATCATGATAAAAAATTGGGGTTCGCAATTTTATACTCTCGCGATTTGATGGAAAATGGCTGAATAACAGAATTAAGTACTTGCGTAAAATAAGGAATCTACAATATGTAGTGAGAATATACTACTAAAGATAACAATAACAAATATTGAGTTAAGACTATTCCCTGGGCCAGTACTTACGTCTGATCTCGGTGTGATGATTTTCTTGGTATTCTTTTCTACTTCTTCCTGACTTGCCTGTGAACAAATACACAACACAGTTTATATTTCGGCCATTATATCACATGGTCATTGTTTTGTTAGACAAATGAAATCATATATTTTAAATTGTCTCAAATGGCTCTCAACAAAATACTTAGGAATAATTTATGAATAACCAATTTTTGTGAATAGAAAATTAATTTTGTAAGAGAATCATGATGGGAATTAATTTCTTGCATTTTTGAGAAAGCTAGAATAAATTGATTTTCATAGTCTGTTGGAAAAATAAATTTATGGGCATTGAGAAATTGAGCCACCATGATTGATTCACAAAATAAATATCATAAAACCAGAAAATCAGAGTAAGAGATTAATTTGACTGTTTGACCCACTTCTCTGACCCACTTTTCTGACCTGTTTCCAATTTTTGAGTATCCCTGGACGTGGGGTAGTGGAGGGTTGAGTGGAGTCCCACTCGCTGTCTGCGTTCTCTGGGTCAGGTTCTGTGACCCCAGGCGGCTTTGTGGAGGGGAGGGGTGGGTCCTCATCTGACAGCTCGGAGATTTCGGGTTCGCTGTAGCACTCTGGGTCCTCTATACCAAGATCAGCCAGGAAAGCTAAAGTAATGGAATATTTTTGTTTAAGATAGCGAGAACAGTACAGAATTACAGGTAAAATCAGCAATTCTTATGTAATATAAATTAATAAGAAATGTTTATTGTAAGAATAACAATTGATTCAGATGTCTTAGAGTACTAAGTAAACTTTATAACTAAATTCAATCTTTTTTTGCATATAAATCAAGTGATTACAATCTTATCTTTTCAAGTAGTTTTATCAAAAATTTTCATTGAACTAGTGGTGTAAGTGAAAACAAAAAAACTAATTGAAGAAAAAAGCACAAAAAGTGATTAATTTAAAACAGCATTGTGAATTTAATCACGTTTTTACTAACTAGAATTTTTTTTAATAAAGTGAGGGGGAAAACACAAAAGGTTCTCTTAAAGAAAGCACTTTGGAAATTGAAGTCCATAGCCATTAAACCTTGGTTATGAGCACAAAAACTCGAGATTTCCTTTGTCAGAATAATCTTGTCCAATTATAACAGTACATAATATTTACTGTGTACAGATTCTGTACTCACACAAAATTCCATAAGAGATAAGGAATTGATAAGTACTACATGTATATAATTAATATCAAATTTCTTTGAGATTTATAATATAACATAATTTGCAGATTTCCACCATAGTCCCTACCACCATTTTAAGGTAAGGTTTGCGGCTTGCATTTTTTAGAGGTTGTACCAAAATTACATACCATTTTGTTCACTATACTAAAGTCTTTTTTCTCATGAAATTCAAATGAATTTTGCCCATCCCGTTTTATAACTACAAAAGGTCAAAGTTCATGATTTCCAATTTTCATTTTGATGAAATGTAAACAATTTCGTGAAAATATGTACATTTTATATGTAACTATTATGGGGGTTATTTATGCTTAAAATGTTCAAAAATAATATCACTATTAATATCATGATTCACTTTTATTAATTTCTGATGAACTATCTAAAAATAGAATAAAATGCAACAAAAGTCTTAATTTTGGACTACTATTATGAAAACGAAAACATCTTATTTGAACCCTTTCCAAGTCCACCGATTTCAGGAAAAATGTATCTTAGAATATGTGTAATCTGATGTTTCTAAAACACTATTCAAAACCATATGATGTGGATTTCGTTTTCGTAGAAATTGATAAAATGCTTGTGTCCTCTTATTTTTTCATTGAAACTAAAAAACCCCATGAAATAAAAAAAACTGAAATCAATTATGACGTCATATAAATTTTGACGTCATAACTGAAATAAAGGGTAGTTGGTGTTACGTCACAATGAAAATGTGTGAGTTATCTCCCTGTAACCGCAAACCTTACCTTAAAAAATTAAATAAATTAAATTAAAAATAATTTTCTCTAATTAGCAATGTCAAACTCAACAAAAAAATGATCATAAAATAAGGAAAAAAGAAAGGAGACAAACTTTAAGATCATGTCAATTAGCAATCTAATATATAAATTTCTATATATGCAGACAGTATGGTGCACTTTATCAAGCAATACATGCAAAACTATGTGAAAAAAGCCAGGCTGGTTATTATAGGTCAAAGGTGAAGAAGTCAACTGGAAGTTTGCCAAGAAAGACAAGATTCATGATTCCCAAATATTTTTGCAAGCTATTACAACATACTCAGACTTGTGAAATGTAATATATATATATATATATATATATATATAAATATATATATATATATATATATATATATATATATATATATATATATATATATATATATATATATTTTAAAATTAAAAATAAGCAAATTAATTGTCACAAAAAAATTAAGGAATCCATACAATTTTCAAGTGTTTTCTTCAACATTTGATTCATCAATCGATACTTTTATTTCAAATTCTTGTCAAATTTCCATGACCCCTGTTAGTTTTGTGACTATATCATACAGAGAGGACACAAGTCCATGAAAAATTCCAAACAGGAATACAACCTTCCCCCTGATTGGCCTCTGCTGTAAACATGCAATGCAAACATTGTACAGTATAACAGAACATCAAACTGAGGCTGTATGAGAGGCTCTCAAAGGAAAACTGAAGATGGAGAGGGTCAACAAGGGACAACATTAAATACAGGGAAAAGAGGATATTGCTGTCTAGCTCAAATTTAAATCACGATTTTCTTTAATCAATATCCTATCCTTGATTATGTACATGCAGTTTAACATCTTACAAATTTAAATCTAAAATTCCCAAAAAGTTTCTAATTTGAATCTGTAGTGTAAAAAAAAAGAAAGATTTTCTGCTAGTATTAAGAACACAACGGCAATATCAAGGTCAGGTCAAGGTCAGAGGAAGGAACATTTTCTGCTAGTATAGGGAAGGACAGATTAGTAAGATCAGCCTAACATCAAACTAGTTACCACTCTGCGTGTTCAAGATGCCTTTAAATATTTGCGAGACATATTTGTTAAATCATAAGGACGAACTAATAAAACCATTCATCAGCAACCATTCAACAGCATGCAAGTACAGAGTATTGATTATAATATTGAATAATTATGCTCTTGTGTTTAGTTTGACAATATACATTTTTTTCATCATGTTTTAATTAAGATTTAGTTTATCTACTAGTTATGAATATTCATGTTATTGCTGGTGACGATATGGAAATGTTTTGGTGATATTATCTCATAAATATTCATAAAACTTAGCTAATCTTATTAATATTTCTTCTTAAAGAAATGAGGAAAAAGATTTCGAAATGTCAAATCTTTGTTTTACCATAACAGAAATTAAAATAACATTCAAAATACGTTTCATTTAATTCATCATTATACAGCAACATTAAACAAACATTTAAACATTTTATGTAAATCAAAATTATACAGGGGCAATAAAGTAACATTTAACATTTTTAAATGATCAGAACTGAATGTCAATTTTTTCTTAAACAAATTAGGAAATTTGAACAAATTTTAACATAGCGGGTCTTTCTTTATCTGTCTCTCTTACCTCTTTGTTTCTCTTTGTCTAGCCCTGCTGATGGGGAAAAACTGGACACGCCTGTAGGTACATATCCCGAGGAAGTATTCTGTAGAAAGTAAAACAGACCACTGACAAATGACCGATATCAGACAGCACCCAACCTTCTAAAATTCTGAGAAAAAAAACAGACCACTGACAAATGACCGATATCAGACAGCACCCAACCTTCTTAAAGTCTGAGAAAAAAAACAGACCACTGACAAATGACCGATATCAGACAGCACCCACCTTCTAAACGTCTGACAAAAACAGACCACTGACAAATGACTGATATCAGATAGCACATTATCTTCTAAAAGTCTGATAAAAAACAGACCACTGACAAATGACTGATATCAGATAGCACCCTATCTTCTAAGTCTGACAAAAACAGACCAATGACAAATGACAGATATCAGACAGCGCCCACCTTCTAAACGTCTGACAAAAACAGACCACTGACAAATGACAGATATCAGACAGCGCCCACCTTCTAAACGTCTGACAAAAACAGACCACTGACAAATGACTGATATCAGATAGCACATTATCTTCTAAAAGTCTGATAAAAACAGACCACTGACAAATGACTGATATCAGACAGCACCCTATCTTCTAAGTCTGACAAAAACAGACCACTGACAAATGACAGATATCAGACAGCGCCCACCTTCTAAACGTCTGACAAAAACAGACCACTGACAAATGGCCTAAAAATGATCATATAAAATCTGTAATTCCCTATATAACAATGGCAGTTAGGTTTATTTTGTATCATACTGGTTTATGTCTTATGCCACAGTGTGACTGAAATCAAATACTGTGGAATCCTTAGATTTTGTGGTGGCTCAATTTTTGTTGAATTCGTGGGTACCTCTCATCCATGAATTAACATCCTCCACGAATTAATGAATTAGTGCTATAAAATTATACGTCCTTATGTTGGTATAAAAGAACACACGAAATTACGTCCCCACGAACCTGTAAAAGTTAACCAATCCACGAAAATTGGCCCCCACAAACTTTAATGATTTCACAGTAGTTAAAGTATCAATGGACTTGATTACATGTATATACTTTCATTTAAGTTCATACAATTTTATTCAATTCATAGCTGTTTAAGAAAAAAATCAAACTGTTTTCTATGCACATTTCTGGAGAATTCATTCACGAGTAAGTGGTAGAGACTAAAACATGTGTCATACGAAAAAAATACTTCATATAAACTGAGTCGCTTGAAATGTAAAATGAAATCTTTTTATCATTAAATTACTACTGCTTATATGAGGCATATTAAGTGACCTGCTGATGGTCCAGTTTTGGTCGCTTGGGCCCCGACCCTGATTCATCGTCCTCATCTACGTCTGTTGTATCATTGTCATCCGTCTAAAACAAAAGAAGTGGAAGATCCAATCTAGTCATTACAAGCTTCAAGTAATCAAAAGACTCTACAAACACAAGCTGGAGGATCAAATCAAATAAAGCTTGTGATAGTGGAATCATTCAATTTTGTGGGAGGCCAATTTTCATATAGACCTTCAGTTTTTCAAACAATCATGGGAGCATAAACTTTACAAATTTATTTAACATATATCTAATTGAAAATAAATTCTGTGTTAACTCACATATCTGTTGCAGAATTTAATGTAAATTTGTTTGTGACGGACATCCACAAAATCAACGAAAGTCTAAATATTTGATCGTGTTGATATAAAGATTTAAATATGAAATTCCTCGAGGAATAACCTTATGCTACAAGGTTGTTATGAAATAAATAATTGCATTTTTCAGTGTCTTTGCCTATAACACTTCATATCAATTTTGTATTATACAATCCAATAAATTCAAATGCAGTCTAATTGGGGCTCAAGGGGGGTTTGCTTATTTTTATTCAAATATTGAATTGTACAATTGCTGAAAATTATATAAATATAAGTAATAAGGTATCATTCTTTGAATATTATGAGGTGATAACTTCGGTCAGGGCATGATCAAATCTATCATAAAGCCCTTAGACTTTTATCAGATTTTATCATGCCCTGACCAAAATTATCATAATACTCAAAGAATTTAAAGAGACAGTACAGCTGAAAACACACCTGTGAATAACTTTAGATTTACCTATTGCATGGTGAGGAAATAAGAAATAACGTTGATTGTAATAGTTGAAATAAATCAAAATCCCTTTCTTATACCTAATTAACGTAATTATGAGGTTCCAGAAATTTAAGGGTCGTACAAACCGGAATAATCTTTTCGTTTATTTGTACCACGTGGATTTTGATTGACAGTAATTGACACTTGCTGAAAACTACAAGATCTTTGCCCGACTACGGTCATCATGGCAAACGAGGTAAAACAGACTCTATAAACTGAACACATCATCACTTTCTCCATAAATTATTAATGGTTTACCAATTTCGGTTCATTTGAAAATGATTGGACATAAAATACATGCTTACAAAATAATGATTGTGGTTATTTTAACAAGAGGCCCAATGGGCCACATCGCTTACCTGAGCAACACTGGCTTTAAATGGGCGTTCAAAGGACATTGTGCCATGTGGCCCCTCGGTAGAATATCCGAATTTTCACTTATTTTTGCATATACTTAATCTTTGACATATTCACCTTCATGAATAACATTTTTACCGAAAATAAGATCATATGCAATATAAATAACTAAATTTTCTGTTGGTGTTCACGGTTAACTTCCAGTTCCCTTTATTTTAGCTCCCCCCCCCAATCACTTTATAAAACGATTAAAATACAATTAAAATACATGAGAGCATAAAGGTACATTTTCTCCCTCCACTACTTGCTACTTATTGTATTTTAAAAAATTCTATATGTGAAAGAAGAAAAGTGTACCTCAATGCACCAGAATGAATGCGCTAAATTCCTGAAAAATTTAATTGGCCTTTTCCATTATAGACGATTGTCATTTACCAGGCATGAATTCATTTCCTATTAATTTTCATATCCTTACTCACTTGATTGAAGATAATAAACTTAACTGAAAATGTTGTCACATATGTTAAAGAGCTATAATTCAAATTAATGTATTGGCAGGCATGTCGCTCTATTGTACCAACGCCCTTCCATTATTTTCATCTTTATTAAAAAACAACAAATGTGTACAAACAAAGATGATTTTCCATTGCAATAATTTTTTAAGAACACCGATAATGCTTTTATCCTCATAATGATAATGTGTCAGGCCTATAGAAACTGTTTAAAAGGCATTGTTTTCATTTACTTGTGTTCGATAAACTATCAAAAATTTGTGTAGATTTTATGCAATTCATCATTTCAGAAGGGGCAACAGAAAGTAATTACAGCATATCATCCTTTTAGCAAGACATTTCTTATTGATCAACCAAAATTTCAGTGTCAATCGTAGAATCATAAGCAAGATTCATAGCTTGGTTTGAGTCATGTTTTTGTTCACATGAGTTTATTACATTCAACTTAAGAATTTTAAACTTGGTATTTCCTATTCAGCATAGCTGCATTTAAAATATAAACAAACTAAAAAACTAAAGCATGACCTCAGCTTTGTGTACAAATATATAGTAGCATTGTGCGCAAAGCTCTGTATCTTGCTTAGCTGCAATAATGTAGCCCTCTCCGATCCGATTTTTCATATCTGACGTTTACAGGAGAGGGCTACAATTCCACAAAATGTCCGTAATGGTGCAAAATTAATTTTTTTAAACGGCTGACTTCGGTCTGAGAAGACTGATGTTTTATTTGACTTCCTTAAGATAAAATGATTTTTTAATTCAGGTTGAACAAATTAACCGCATATAAATCAAAACCAGATAAAACACATCAGCATGTTTACCAGTTGTCTTTTTCAGCAGCCATGACAGTTCTCGCATGATTTTATGGGATGTACGCTTGGAGTTTTGATGGGCTTGATAACGTGAATGTCAGTGTAAATAATCGATCTTACCTCGTTATATCACTATAACATCATTTAAGGACATGGTATATAATGGAAAATTCATATTTACCGGGTTAATTATGTTTAAACTAGGGGAATTCCTATATTCAGTTCAAGATCTGCTCCTGAATTCTCATTGGCTGTCCCATAATAAAACCGGTCAAGGTCAGTAAACATGGTGGACAAATTCAACTTTCGTTGTTGACATACACGAAAAATAACAGATATATGAACTTTTCTTTATATTTTTGGATTAATTTATGCCATAGACATCTACAACGTTTGAGTTCATTTTCATTGAAGCTTTGTCATAAACTGTAGATTCCATATTTTACGCGAGTACTTAATTCCGTGATTCAATGATTCTCCATCAAATTGCGAGAACATAAAATAGTGAAATATGATTTCTTTCGTTTGAGGGACGAATTAGACAGAAATCAATTTCTACTTGGTATAATAATGAATTAATTATCCGGAAATATAAGGTTTTCATTCGAATACCTGTTTGTGTCACCTGGTTCTTAAGAACCGGTTTATTAGCAAGGCTATATAAGTTTAAATTTTCAGAATTTTTTTATCAAAATAAATAAATCATGTGATCCAACTTTGCCATAATTATGTATGTGTACATTTAATATGTCAAATATTAAATAGCTGCAGCGTGTCGTTGCTAATTGCTCACAATGTGTTGTTAATATTTATTAGTATCACAGTATTCAGCTTTCATTTGGAAAGTAATGAATGGATTTAAAGGAGAATGCCGAAATTTTATCATAGTTTCATGTAGTTTAAATATGTTGGAATATTAAAAGCGAGATTTTAGAATTCGCGAGATGAGTTTCTCGCGATTTTATGCTGATATTAATTCCTTGCGTTTAATTAGGAATTTATAATATTCTGTTCATCAAAGGAAATACGAAGATAATTCTAACTCAGTGCATTTAATATGAAAAATCCCAAGAGTTCCGAGTGTCAACATGGTGTGGAGATTCGAAGCGAGTAAAATACGTTTGTGAAAAAGTGTTGAATTCTTCATTAATATAAATAAAGTTTTAGATGAAAGGTATTTTCAGCCTCAAAATGGTTTGTTATTAATAATTTGACTGTTATTTTTAATGCAGCTTCATTAATTTTCTCAAAAAATCGTTTTGGAGCGATTCTGCAATTTGTTGCTACATTACAGGTATATGGGAGGCCTTTTAACTGTGGTGATGGCCTCTCCCGAGACACAGTTAGACTATTCTTACTAGGTAGAGTGTAGTGAAATTAATAGTATTATTGTAGGCTTAAAGCTTGGTTATGTACATGCCAACTATACGTTAATGTCCGATATCATATATATGCAATGTCAACCCGTGCACGCACGGGTCTAAGCTTAGTTTTTATATTAAAGGTTTTGATATCAATTGCGTATACTGTAGGTATATTATAGATAAAGTTTCTAGTTCCACTTGTCAATATAAATACTTGAATCCAAATACTTGTGCTAGGTCTCCGTTTTTAAATCTTATTAATCAAACACCTATATAGGTGTTTTCAAAATAGCACTTTTGTACATATGGCAGCTATGTAAAAGGATGTGCAATGTCGATTAAAAAACTAATAATTACAAAATACTGCAGCAAAAATATTTATTTTCATCATTGAAATTTTTTGAAGTGATGAGTTCATTCATACAATGGTCATTCTATTGAGTTAACTTACCATTACAAACCAATGCTTAATTATAGAACTACGCATACAGTAAAATTCTAAATATATGCTAAAAATTGCGTTATGTGTACAGTATGAAATAATAACAACTCATGATATTCTGGGGATTTTTTCTAATTTTATTTACAATGATATCAAATTATCAGATTATTCTCTTAAAGTATACATCTACCTCCACATGTCCCCTATTCAGTCGTAATATATTAATGATTGTATTTCCAACAAAATAATCATTTCAATTTTGGAATGTGACCTTGGATATTGATTGTCAAAAAGTTCATTGAAAATCATGTTGCAAAAGAAATACAACTGTTTATCTTTGTGCCAGTTTATTACCATAACGTATTGAATTGTTAAGGAAGTTTTTTTTACATCCATTTATCAATTCGTTTGATTAAAATCTTCGACTGTTCGCAGAGCTACCTCTTCTATTTGTTAATTTACTTCGACAAACAGCGCTGCCCATAACTGTACACTTCCGTTCCTACACTGTGCATGTGGTATATTAGTTTTTAAAGAAGGAATCAGTGGATCGGTATATAAAGTTCCTTCCGTGATTTTGTCTTAAAGTTTTTGACTTAATCTTTATAAGACACTTTAAACGTTTAGATAAAGTTCCTTCCATGATCTTGTCTTAAGGTTTATCAGACTTTTTATACACTTAAATAGAGTTTCTTCCATGATCTTGTCTTAAAAAATTTCACTTCGTCTTTATCAGACAATTTAAACATTTAAATAAAGTTTCTTCCGTGATCTTGTCTTAAAATTTTTGACTTTATCTCTATCCGACACTTTAAATATTTTGTTCAAGCATCATTTAATTGAAGAAACTGAGAGAGAGAAAAAGAGAGAGAGAGAGAGAGAGAGAGAGAGACATTTCATTTGTAATTCACTAATATGTTATCGTTTAAAGTAATGCACATTGTAATAGAATCCAACAAAGCAGTTTCAGTCCACATACTACACCTGTCAATCAAATTAGCCCACGACGTGCTCTTTCAGTGATAAAGTTTTTCAAGTTCAAAGAAAATAGAAATATGTTTGACAATAAAGTATTTTATAGTGTTTTTAATGTATAATATGATTCTTACACACTCTATGTGTGAAAGTTGATTTGTTTACATACTACTTAATTTAAGAAGAAAACTACACGTGTAAAAACCCGTCTCCGTCTCTCTCTCTCTCTCTCTCTCTCTCAGTGTAGATTTGGGTGCGAACAATATTGTGAAACATGAACAGATCTAATTTGTTTTTAACATCTTTCAAGTCCAGTCCAACCATTCCCATTTCCATTTCTTTTTCATCCAATGATATTTTTTAATTGAGATTGCTTATCAAACTTTCAGAGAGTCGAAGACCCATCTCCCCCTTTTCCCCTGCCTTCTTCGAGTTCATTGTTCATGCATTTAAAATTAAGACTTGTTATCAGAAATATTATGAAAGCTTTTGCTTCCTGTACTTTAGTGAATAACCAATGGAAGCCGTAAGGTACTTGTATTTACATGTAACTGACTCACTACACCTTCAAATAGTGTCTCAAATCAACAGAAATTTTCTTGATTAGAAAAGATACAATGTTGCATTATGCATCAGAAGTACATTGTATATACATGTAAGTCATATAGGCGAAAATATATACAATTTTGTATTTAAACACTTATAATTTCAAAAGTTTGATGAAATTGAAATGAAACACATGCAAATTTAAACTTGTTATTTGCGGTTCACAAGCCCGAAACTCATGCACAGATACCGGTATGTTTTACAACACAGATAGAGTAACTTCTCCCGTAAATATGCATGGCGTCGCGTTTAACATTTCGACGTCTTGCTAAAAATGGAACAGTTTTCAACATAAATTTCATGATATATATGTTTAAGTCACATATATAAGTTATATACCATTGGATTTGATAAATTCAAGGCTTTTTAAAATATTTGGTGCTGTGCATATTTGAAACACGGCAAATTTCAGCCCTTAACGTCCCTTGTTCTTTGGTTGAAATTGGATAAGCAGTTTTAGAGAAGAAGTTCAAAATGTAAAAAAGTTTACAGACGGACGGATGGACGGACGATGGACGACGGACAAAATGCGATCAGAATAGCTCACTTGAGCTATCAGCTCTGGTGAGCTAAAAACTTTGAACAATTACTACCTGGTAGAAGTAGAAAAGAAATATTTTTATCAACAAGCATGTCCAGGAGAGTCTCCGTGAGCCCTGCATGTGTTTTGTTTACAGTAAATACACATGCATAATAGTATTGAAGGCTGAACCCCGTAACATGTCGCGATATAAATATGTATGGGTTATACGTAATTATTAATTTTAATAAAATAATTACATTTATTTTATGGAGAAGTTTATAATTTTCTGAAAGTTTATACATTTATAAGTGGTACAAAAATACCAAACCCAATCGAAAAAAATTTTCAAGTTCATTTTTTGTTAAGATGCACCGTACTGTCTTTTTAAAGAAATATCTACAGTGGCCCTACTTACAATTTCCCGTATTTCCGACTCGTCTCTGAAGGAGACCCTGTTGGCGGATATGGTTCGTTTCTTGGCTGGAGTTTCTTCTCTGTCCTCTTCCTCTTCATCCTCCTCCTGGTCCTCATCGTACGGAATGTTGTCCTCCACTGAGGTGTGTGATTGGTTGGACTTCACCGAGCCCTGCTGCTGTCGCCCGGGGAGGTTAGAGGGGGGCACCTGCTGGTCCTCAGCATATTCCTCCTCCTCCTCCTCCAGATCTGTACATAACAAAGGTCAAATGGTCAACAATGTTTGACCTTACACAAAGTGCAAAAAAAAGAATTGTGTAAAATAACATGTATGTCCACATACCCTAAATAAAAAATTTAAAAAACTTAAAGGTAACTCCCATGAAAAAAAAATTGACTTTTGACATTTATATTGCCCATAAATAATGACCTTTGACCTTTCAGCTGACAAAATAGTTATATGAGGTTTTCATTTTGATTTTAGTATGAAAACAGAAATACAAATTAATAAACATGATTAAAAACACTAGACCAACAAGATTAACTTGTTTTCTTGAATGTAACTTGATGAAACTGAACCATCATCTAATTCTGTAATCATCAGAAGACAGACACAGCACAGACATAGGGTTCAAAGGTCAGTACAATAGTGGGGCCCCAGTGACATAGTATGACGGGGACTAACTATTTACAGAACATTGTTCACATTCCTGACTGATCTGTCTCACAATCAACACCAACACCCATGGCAGCTACAGACCTTCGTCTTCAGGTTCGCTGTCCACAAATTTCCCAAGTTTGGCGGCGAGACTGATTCTTGGAGCCTCTTCCTGAAAAACAGAGTTGGTTTGTTCAAAATGTATCTTACAATACAGTGAATGTAATGTTAATTGGCCATTCAATTATTCTATAGTTTTGACAATTAAATCCTTAAAATTAATTGGCTTATGCCTACTGTTTTTTGGGAATCATGTTGATAATTATAATTAAAAGAAGAGTTTGTCAGATTTAAAGATTTAAACTGAAAACTATCATTAATATTTATTAAGTGCATGTGCAAAAAACCCATTAATCTAGAAAAATAGCTAAAATACAAAACACATCATATAATTGACCAGACATCAGGTTACCCCCACAGCTAGAATATCTATAATTCAAAGATACAATAGGTGATTAATTTTTCTTGTTTACAAAAGATTCCCCTCCCTCTTTGAAACTTAGAGAGCCTAGTCTAAATGTTTTATGTCATCAACCTTTTATATCCTAGACAGGAGTATCAGTTGATATATATCATTGAAATTCTCCCTTTTTTTTAAATTCTCTTTGATAATGAACATTCTTTACTTACTAGATGATCATAACTATTAATTTTAAACTGTTCATAGCACAGTCACTTTTCTTACAAAACCATAACTTTTCCAAAGGCATATACCTTAATTGGATCAAATATGACATATGAATTTCTTACAATTTTACAGTAAATTAGTTCAATGTTGAAACTCTCAAGGTCAATGCATCACACACATGTCCAGTGTTCCTGAGTTACCTTTTCCACTGGACATAACTTTTTACAGTCAAAGGTAAAAATGTTCAAGAACACCTGATAGACTAACAGACGGTCAAATGGACTGAGAGAGAGACACTGACAGATAGACAGATGGACAGACAGACAGACAGATCATTGCTGAGACAGGTAGAAAAGTACAGAGGGTGCTGCATTGTGTTGTGTGCACAGTAAGATCACCAATAGTGACCTGAAGTGGTGCATAAAAAAAACTATGATGGAACTCGTAATTGTCAACATATCATAACAATACCACTGTAATAAAATTTAAGGGATAAAAACTACTAGGCTCGAAGTCAAGACCCTTTCGTTTAAAACCAATGGTCTACTAGGCTCGAAGTCAAGACCCTTTCGTTTAAAACCAATGGTCTACCCTTTGAGCTTAAGGATTACCGGTATCCCATTAGCTAGTTCATGTACTATACTCTGTCCCGAGTTTTTGCTTCCACCACTTTTTGCTTGATATTTCAATAATAGTAAATACCTATATGCTCAAACTACGTTCATCCACTAACATGAAAAATGTCCAGATTATCTGTTTTGAAACGCCCCCTCTACTGCTTCAGGTTTCAATACACATCCAAAAATTGAAAGTCTACGGAGATTTTGCATTGCATCAGCCATTAATAAGCCCGGATGATAATGTTAAACAAGAGGCCCAGGGGCCACATCGCTCACCTGAGCAACAATTGCCTTAATTCTGATCAAAATAGCATTACAGTATCAAAATATCTTGACAACTAAGTACAGTAGATCTTGCTAAAAAAAATTGAAAATCTGCCAATTTTTATCCACCTCTTTCTTTTGGTAAATACCAAGCCCCTTTTGTTGTTGTACCTGTAAGATGATTTTTCTCTTTTCCTATATACCCCCCCCCCCCCCCCCCCCCATTTTGTTGCCCCACTTTTCTCTAGGGTATCATGGTTTCATCAAACTTATATCTGCATAACCTGTGCTTTCACACTAAGTACTGAGTTTTGGACCGAAAAACTTTTTTAAAGAATATTTTTAAAGATTTTCTCTATATATGTAAAAATTCAAACCGCCATCACGGCCCCGCCCTACCACTAGGGACTGTGATTTTGAATTTACACTACCCGAGGATGCCTCTACACAAGTTTAAGCTTTTCTGGCCAAATGGTCTTTAAAAAGAAGATTTTTAAAGATTTTCTCTATATATTCCTATGTAAAACTTGATCCCCCAATTGTGGCCCCACCCTACCCCCAGGGATCATGATTTGAACAAACTTGAATCTACACTACCTGAGGATGCTTCCATTCAAATTTTAGCTTTCTGGCCTAATAGTTTTTGATAAGGAGATATTTAATATATATTCCTATGTAAAAATTGATCCCCCCATTGTGGCCCCGCCCTACCCCCAGGGACTATGATTTGAACAAACTTGAATCTACACTACCTGAGGACGCTTCCATTTTAATTTGATCTTTTCTGGCCCAATAGTTTTTGAGAAAAAGATTTTTAAAGATTTTCTCTATTTATTCCTATGTAAAAATTCATCCCCCTATTGTGGCCCCACCCAACCCCTGGGGACCATGATTTGAACGAACTTGAATCTACACTACCTGTGGATGCTCCCATTTTAATTTGAGCTTTTGTGGCCCAATAGTTTTTGAGAAAAAGATTTTTAAAGATTTTCTCTATATATTCCTATGTAAAACTTTATCCCCCAATTGTGGCCCCACCCTACCGCCAGGGACCATGATTTGAACAAACTTGAATCTACACTACCTGTGGATGCTTCCATTTTAATTTGAGCTTTCCTGGCCCAATAGTTTTTGAGAAGAAGATTTTAAAGATTTTCTCTATATATTCCTATGTAAAATTTGATCCCCTTCTTGTCGCCCCTCCCTACCCCCGGGGACCATGATTTGAACAAAGTTGAATCTACACTACCTGAGGATGCCTCCACACAAGTTTTAGCTATTCAGGCCAAATAGTTTTTGAGAAGAAGATTTTTGAAAAATACCAACAAATTTTCAATAATTCTCAATTATCTCCCCTTTAAAGAGGGCGTGGCCCTTCATTTGAACAAACTTGAATCCCCTTCACCTAGTGGTGCTTTGTGCCAAATTTGGTTGAAATCTGCCCAGTGGTTCTTGAGAAGAAGATGAAAATGTGAAAAGTTAATGACGACAACGACGACGACAACGACAGACAACGGACAAATTGTGATCAGAAAAGCTCACTTGAGCCTTTGGCTCAGGTGAGCTAAAAATTGCGCGATGTATTCCGAGTGTATTCCGAACGGAGAAAAGATGTAAACATTTCCCATTACAAACCTCTGTAAGAAAATTGTTTTCGAACCTGTGAAATTTTATGAGTGAAAAGGGATAATTGTTCAATGAAGATATCTTGGATATATTCCCTTTCATCGATTTCAATTGAATTTCTTTCACAGGTATGTGTATTTTTATTAAAAATCCTCAAAAATTGATGGAAGCAATAACTTGGGACAGACTATAATAGGAAAATGGCAGTACTGAACATACTATATATACTATCATATATCAATCAAACTTTTAAAGAAATATGTTACTGATACGAAATGAATAAAATTAAGACTGGAAACTGGTTGCAGAAATTCAAATATACAACACGTCATTGCCGTCCAATTTACTCTAAAACACCTCTATGAAGTTAAAATAATTTATCGCATGTATAGAGGCTAGAGCGTATGAAAATCTGGATAAAGTTATCATTATTTCTACATTTAAAATTAAAACTTCAAATTCAAGGAAAAATATTTTGAGAAATCCACTACATATGGTAACACTAAATTTTGATAAAAATATATCTAAAAACAGTGCAAGATCTAAAATTAAAAACCAACCAATCTATAGGATAAAACATAGGGATAGGGATTAGAAAACCGTCTTAGCTATGGACAACACAAATTCTTACATCCGTTTCAACGAGTTCGTCCTCCAATATATCAGAGTCTACATCGCCATCATCCTACCATTAACAACAGTTTATATCAATGTTTTTACATGTTTTAGAGTGTGTAAATCACATGACCTGGGTAAATAGTTTCTTAGGGATGACCTCTTATCCATTCTCCCAATTAATGGAGGCATAATAAAATAAACCTCAGTCTATATTTCTGCAAACAGTTTTTCATATACAAGCTTTAATACAAACATATGATTAAATAGTAGCATGCAAAAAATAAACCCACACATGGCCAAAATCTTTATTAATTGTTTAATTTGTTGGGTTTTTTTATTTTTAGTAGTAAATGATAATTTTTCATAGATCTGAAAATGACATGTCTGAAAAGAATTAATGTACTTCACAAATAAACTTGTAAATAAATAAGAAGCCCCCTTTTCTTCTTTTTTGCGAATAAAATCTGCTCACAAGTGACAAGTGATGCTGAAGTAGAAATTAAATCACTCAATGAGGCCTTGATTTCAGTGAGCTAGCTGATTAAATGGAAGCCAAACGCTGAGAAAACCACAAAGAACAAGACTTACTAGTGGATCAAGCATTACTCTCTACAAAACAACTCTCGTCTCAGAATAAAGTGTAAAAATGGCCGACAAGTTGAAAAATTCTGAATCTGATTCATTAAAGCTTTAATATAAAAGATTTGTGCTTGTTTTTTTTCTAAATACTTTTAAAATTGTCTTTATGCAAAGGCTAGGTGATTTGCTCAATAACTGAGTAAAATTGAAAATTTTGTATCAAGCTAATGCTGTCATTTAAAATCTGCAATAAATATTATGATTCTTACAACATGTACAAACTGAATGAAAAAAGAAATCATGCACAACTGTAGTCATGCATGAAAGAACTAGACTATATAAGTTTAATTTGCCTCATGTTCAACTTTAATAATGAATCCCACAACAAAAGATAAAATTTAGATATGGTCTATCCACCATTAATATTTACAATAAAAAAACAAACCACCATTTTGAACGAATTAAACATCATGATGCCATTTGGAAGTATAATCTTGTTCACATGAAGGCAATATACACATAAAGAGAGAACTGGTTCCCCTGTGGACTGGTTACCTTTTTCTTGCCCTCGGGGCCCAGACTGACGCTGTCGTCAGCCCAGGAGTCGTCCTGTTGACTGTGAGACACACGGCTCTGGGTCGTCTCCTCCTCAGAGTCATACGCTGTCAAAATCAGAATTTATCATCATAATACTGTTAACAAACCTTAATCTGCCATGAATTTATTTTAGATTTAACTAGATAAGTGATAAACTTTTTTTCGCCTAATCAATTTTTGTGACCAAGACTGGGTTTGTGGCAAGAAATAAACAAAACAACTTGGCCCTGACAATTTTTTCAAAATTCTCTTGAATGATAATAAAAGTCGGTTTACATTATATATCTGACAAAGAATAAATAAAAATTAGTGAAGAGTTTCCTAAATAAGTAAACTGACAAAGAATCAATAGACATTTGTGAAGAGTTTCCTAAATAAGTAAACAATTTGTTTAAAAATTTGTCAACTACTGAACTTCTCTCATTAAATATGCAGTAATCTTACTTTAGTAAAAAGAAAAATCAAAATATTCTAATCATACAGCGAGATGATACATGATTTATTCTTAAAAGACAATCGTCATGGATACAGGTATCTAACCTCTGTCGTTGTTGTCCACTGGCAACATGTTGGTCAATGAGGGATCTCTGGGGGTGGTGGAGGCACTGGATGGTCCTACTGATCCCCGGGGGGTGTCCCTGGGGGTGATGCTCCCAGCCAGACTGCTGCCCCCTGCAGATCGGCGCAGCTTCATGCTGTGGTCACTCAGGAGCTGGGAGGCAGCGTACTGTCCTGTCATGTTGGCCATGTCTTCTGCTGTAAACCCTACACAACAGATGTAAACATTGTAGTAAATCCTACTGAAAAGTATTAAACAATGCTGTAAACCCTACATAGCAGACATAAATAGTGCTGTAAACCCTACATAGCAGAAGTAAACAATGCTATAAACCCTACATAGCAGGAGTAAATAATGCTGTAAACCCCACAGAGAAGAAGTTTACAATGCTGTAAACCCTACAAAGAAGTTAACAATGCAGTAAACCCTACAGAGAAGAAATAAACAATGCTCTACATAACAAAGTAAATAATGCTGTAAACACTACAAAACAAAGAAAATAATGATGTAAACCCTACAGAATAGATGTAAATAGTGCTGCAAACCCTGCAGAGCAGAAGTAAATAAGTGCTGTTAACAGTAAACCATGCAGAAGAATATCACACAATACTGTGAACCAAATAAAACAAGGAAAAACGATGACGTGAACCTACAGTTCAAAGGTGAACAATGTTAATATACATTCTATAGAGTACTGTAATATATAATGCTCAAAACCCTACAGAGCAATATCTAACAATATTGTAAACCATTCAGCGCAGTATTAAACAATGCTGTAAACTAGAGAGAACAGAGTAAACAATGCTGTGATATCTTCAGAAATGCTGTCAACTATACAAAACAGTTAAGTAAATGTTGCTATTCATCCTACAAAAGATTTTTTTTTTAAATCAAGCACACTCAGCAAACCAGAAGTTTACATTACAGTTAATGCTACAGAACTGTAGTAAGCTGTCTTAATGAAAAATTAAAGTTCAACAGTTATCAGCCCAAGATTAAGTCCCTCGAATCAATATGGCCGGGTTTCCTGACCTTTCTTGTCCTTGATGATGGTCTGTGCGTTGAACTGTAGCAGCATTCTGATTGGCGTGATGGCACCGTCGTAACAGGCAATCATCAGCGGGGTTCTGAAGGACGAGAGAGCACATCATTAAAGTCACTGACAATTACTCTACATACTATAGCATTGAATCATGATTTTTTGAAATATACAGTCTCATTACTGCAGCAGTGTGTGCATACAAATTGAGTAATGCGCGTTAGTGCGTTATGAAAATTTATATGCAAATGTGATTTACAGTATACCTTAAAATTCCTATCTTATCCTAAGGGTAAGTTCATATTAATGGAAGGGCCACTGTAACAGCCACAAGTGTGAACTTAAATTTTCGCTTGTGACGTTGCAGTTTACAGCGTTTAACGTTTGTGACGTCATAATAAAACTCGTCATTATAACCTTCAAGTACATGTGCCTTGTGTGCATTACAGTGTTATAACTGCCGTAGCTTTCGACACACTTTACAAGCCAAAAATATGTGGAATTCAAATATATTGCTGTAACTTCTTCTAGTAATACAAATTCCTTCTACTATCTAATGCTATGCATACATTTACTAAAGATAATTCAAATTCTCAGAACTCCATTATTCACATGGCATGGTTTTGTATTCAATGGACTTTTCAATTTTTAATTACTATTATCTTATGCCAGAAAAATATACATATCAACCTCTACCTTCAAAGTTCCACAGTGACTGTATCTAAATTAGCAAGGTATATGAGTTGGTAATAACTTTAACTAGCATACATCTTATTTTACCTAGTGCCAGGTAGTGATACCTTATTTTTCACCTATCAGGTATAAAAGTCATCCTTGTAAGTTCTACAAGATTTACTTTAGCTGCCCAGGTAATCCCTTTAATCTTAAAGTTCTTACCTGCCCAGGAATTTACGAGAAATTTACTTTTTGTTTCTGCCCATGTATTCCCTTTAATTTCTTTAATTGTTTTTACCTGCCCATGTATTAACTAGAATTTCAATGTTTTTACCTGCCCATATATTAACTAGAATTTCAATGTTTTTACCTGCCCATGTATTAACTTGAATTTCAATGTTTTTACCTGCCCATGTATTAACTAGAATTTCAATGTTTTTACCTGCCCATGTATTAACTTGAATTTCAATGTTTTTACCTGCCCATGTATTAACTAGAATTTCAATGTTTTTACCTGCCCATGAATTCACTAGAATTTCAATGTTTTTACCTGCCCATGTATTAACTAGAATTTCAATGTTTTTACCTGTTCAGGTATTAAATAGAATTTTAATGTTTTTACCTGCCCATGTATTACCTTTAATTTCTTTAATTGTTTTTACCTGCCCATGTATTAACTAGAATTTCAATGTTTTTACCTGTTCATGAATTCACCAGAATTTCAATGTTTTTACCTGCCCATGAATTCACCAGAATTTCAATGTTTTTACCTGTCCGGGTATTCACTAGAATTTCAATGTTTTTACCTGTCCGGGTATTCACTAGAAATTCAAGGTTTTACTTGTCCACATTCTTTACTCTTTCCTGTTCTTACCTGCCCAGGTTATCCTGTACATCAGGGTTGGCTTTGGCTATGAGGAGAGCCCTGGTGATTTCATCTCGCTTCAGCTGTATAGACATGTGCAAGGGAGCAAAGCCCTCCTCAGTCTGAAAATGAGAACATGATTTACTTCAATAAACTGGTTCACGACGACTAATGTTCATGACCAAGCCTTTTCCAGACCCGTATTTTCTTATAACAACCATACGTAAAAAAAATTCCTGGCGACAAATATTCGTGACAACGAGGCTCTTGGGAACCTCGCGAAAATTTCTCGCACGCGAAAAAAAGTTGGTTTACAGTATTAAGTCTGAGGAACAGTGTCTGTCATTAACACTGAAACCTGAATATTACAGCTCAGTAAGTGAATTTGGAGCTTCTTGAAATTGCTGAGCTAATGAGCAATACAAGTATCTGAATAATTAGAATACTGTAAACGTTTTACATTTCATTCTGTATTCTGCTGGCTAGCATTTTTGGCAGAAAGCACCTCTGTAGGTTATAAACATTGTTCTACATTGTTACCTTGTTTTTTATGTTGACATTGGCCCCTTTGGATGTCAGGAGTTTGACGATTTTTGGATGGTTGTATAGGACCGCGAGGTGGAGACCCGAGTTCCCAGACTTATCCACAGCATCAACATGGGCGTTGTGATCTATTAATAGCTTCACACAGTCATCATGGCCGCATTCCACTGCCTGGAAAACAATTTTTATGAAAAAGTTGTAAATTTAAACAAGCAAGCACATCAATTATATAATAAACCTGTGATGGCTTTAATTCTTGATTGATATATCATAATGATAAAATGGTTCTCTTGGTGACAATTAATATAGCAAATTAAGACGTACTGGTAATAGACTGTTTTGGTATGAGAAATATTTGAAACTACATGTACGAGGTTTTTGTGAGCCTCATGAAATTTCTCAAACCTAAGTTGGCCATTAGCAGCTTTATAACAGCTTATGTGCCTCAATCTGTTTACAAAATTCATTCTCAAATAAAACTATAAAGGCAAGGATTTATGGAGAAAACATTTTTTCTTATAAAAATTATAGAAATATAAATTAAATTTTCCAATAGACCATACGATGAGTAGACATAATTATATATCCAAAATTCTGTTGACCCATGGCTTCAAAAGAAGACATTTGTCAAGGAAATTGTTAAATATCTAAGTTTTGCAAAAATGTAGGCCATAGACTATGTAGCAGATCTATTCTGTAGGTATTGAGCTTAAGAATTTATTGTGACAGGCTGTTTTAAATAAGAACTTGACATGCTGTATTGTAATGCACATATGGTTCTCAAATCATTGATTTATTTGAGTGCAAGTTCAAAAGTATTTCAATGGCCCTCCTGCATTACTTAGAGAAAGTTTTATAAATTCAATGTGGCAATCAAAGATCTATATAGTTATATATTACATCTACTTCATCATGTACATTGACATTATAGACTCATAAATTAAATGTGACAATCTTGGATCTATTAGTGACATTCAATTCCATGCAGAGGAATTTTAAATCCTACCACCCCCTGATTCATTAGGTGAGGATGGGTAATCTTGTCGATTTATAAAACGCTCTGTTTAAAATGATCTTTTGAGGAGAGGGTACACATACACACCTAGGTTTACTAGAACATCTCAACAATGGATGATCTACAACTATTCCTATATTGATTTTGATACATAATTGAGCATTTAATAACTTTTATTAAATTGTGACGAATGTTCTCCTAAATCTTCTATAGAAATTTCGAACTGTCATTTCTTCCCCCTTATCTTCAGACAATTAAGTACCAGTATTAAAATTCTTGAGAACTGCTCCAACGGTCTCTTGGTGTTCAGAATTTTCAGAAGTTTTACTTCTTCTGGCACATTGTACTCATTCAAAGCTCAAGTTACAAATAAAACTGTTTGAACTTGAGATTCTGAAAAGAATATGAGCTGGACAATTATAATTAAGTTGTGAACAAGGAAAATAAAGGTAAAAACTTGGCTATCCATTAGTCTGTGAAGGTACATGTATATGCCTCAGAGAAAAGAATTTAATACCATTTTATTTACTGTTATTTACATTACAATATACTAAATAATATTTTTTTAATCCAAGAACACAAGTGTTTTGTTCATAAAATTCAGGCCAACCTCAAAATATCTTATTACAAGTTTGTTTTCTCTACTGGCACTGTACCAATTATCAGCTAAAATTTTCTTTTCGTATTTCCTTGTTTCTTGATATTTTAGGATAAAACTTGACACACGTACTTTAAATGGTGATTTCCTTGTTTATCCAGCTGCTAGATTTTATCATTATTAAGAACTCAAAAACATCTTGTTTTTGTGCTTTTTAGCACGCCCCTAAGTTGCCAAGTTTTACGATTAACTGTACCAGTTCTCCGCTCCGCGATAATAACATATAGTAAAATCCCTGTACATGTTGATTTGATACTCTGCAAAATTTAATTTGAATTATGCCGCTTTTTGGGTAGGACTAACAGTCGTAGGGGATATGATACACAAACAAAACTCATATAATTATTCATTTGTTATTCAGTATATAATAATGTGCAATCAGGCGTTAAACTGTGCTATGAATCTCTCAAAATTTAATGAATTCCTTTAGTTTTTACATATTATATGTACTGATATTATATGTCAAATCAAAGAAGGTATATATAACGTATCACAAAGAGGTAATATTCTATTTTTAACTTATTACGTCACTTTCCCGACAGCTGAAAGTACAAACTTTCAGATGTAAATCAGTGGTAAATAATGATCTTTTAAGCTCATGTTTAAATCATATTCAAGGAAGTTTTGAAGCAAACTTACTTTTCTTTATTTGAAACAGACGACTGAATTAAAAGATCTTGGATAGTCGCTTGCTATAAACCCGAACTCTTGGTTTAGCCAATAACTGGTACAGTACCAGTATCCCATTTGTCACTTTAAAATTAAAATAACCATTCTGATGACTTTTTTTTTTTAGGTAAGTAGATTTTAATATATATATTTTTGACATGTAATATGTTAGTAAATAGTAATATATTTCAGATTTAATCTGGAATATACCTCAAAATTTTAAAATGTTTTAGAGAAGAAAAAATTAAAAAGATCATCTATCAGACACGAGTGCTCTGATCACTACTTCACTAGGTAATGATGATTTCTACATGTGTGTTCATTTTTGCAAGACAATCTGTCATTTTTGTGACCATACTTTGTGCCCCCAAAAAGTCTATATAATATCAAGAAGACCAACCAAGATAAAATGCTTTCAGTTGGATTATCTAACACAAGAACAACTTCTTTCTCCCATGACAACCCACTTTTCACAACCAAAACACTCGCATTTCAGCACTATCAATTAATTATTGATTGTCTCCTCATTGAAGACTAGCTGGTTAACTGGACAGGCTTGAAATATCTCCTTTTCTTCTCTAACATATGTCTCAATGCACAGTCATTTATTATTTATGAAGAAAATTTGAAGCCACAGATGTCACACTTCCAATTAATTCACCTGCCAGATTTTGTTTAAATATAATACAATATGTCTGACAAATTTTCAAATATAAAGATCAATCTCCATTGAGTAATCAATAAGGAAAAAAAAAACACACATGAAAAGACAAGGGGTACCTTTCACGATTCAGCATAGGTTTACAGTACTACTGTAACACGTGTTAATATGTACTGTTAATCCAATTTTTGAGAGAGCAAGATTCAACTTTGTCTGAAAGCTGATTTTAATGTTATTAAAACAGTTGTCACAGGAGTATATACATTTTACTTAATGGTAATGAAATCAATTGTCTTCAACTTTGTTCAAGAAAAGCAAACCTCAAGATCATTCTACCATCACAAGTATTATTTTTTCTGGTATTCCCCCTTCCACAGAAAAACTCTTTGATATATACTGCTATACATGAAGAAGTGATTGTCAGAAAGATCATTTTCTTTTAGCTGTTTTCTCATCTTTCATCAATTCACTTGTAATTTCTGACTGCAAGCTTTTGGACCTACCTTGAGTAGTGGGGTCTTGGCCTCACTGTCTCCAATGTTGCTCTTTGCATGCCACTCAAGGAGAACTTTGACAATGTCTGCATGGCCTTTGGCACAGGCAAGATGCAGTGCAGTCCTGAAACATTAACGCTCATTCATTATAAAACACAAATTCTGTTAATCATTGAATAAATCACAGATATTTTTTAGTTTTTTCTCAAATGCAGACAAAAGAATATGTGAGTTTCTAAAAGGTGTTTTTTTAAAGCAAGGGGGTTGCTTTGGTCTGTAAGTTCTTTCGACTATTTCAGTAATTTCTGTAATACCTTGTCGTGCTAGTCTAGAGAGTATTTACTAAAAATTAAATTACCCCCTATAGCACATGTAGATATGGGTATGTCTGATTGATACAGGCAAATGTACAATTTCTTGCTATTAATTGATTTGAATTACCAGTTTTTAGAGTTGAATTAATAAGCAATGATATTGTTGTAATACACTAGCTGACACACTCTCTGACAATGAATCAGATCACCACTGATTTCCATCTTACTATATTGATAGCCACATGTGCTAGATTTTCTAAAATTTGATCATGTTGATTACCGGTACATTTCATTTAGAAGATTTTATCATTGTATGCTCATAGTTCATAAAGATCATTTAAAGTATATTTATTTGCAAGATGCAGGCACTCATAAACAGCTTTTGAGTTGATTTGACTTTACTTCATTTTCTTGAGTGTATAATATGTCACTTAATCTTTAGTGTCTTAGCAGGGTAGTAGTAGGTATTTAAACCCATTCAAGTTATATTCTTAAATACTTTTGTATGCAAAGACCAGATTTTTACAGCGAACAGATCCCATTTATTCAGACTTAAATTAACAAAGATAATATTCTAATGCTAGGAACAGCAGTACTGCTAAGTGTAACAAACATAAAATCTTCTGACTATAGTGACCTATATGTACTACAGCGCCAACCAAATTCCTCTGGTACACTGCGGTCTCAAAAGATGACAGAAGAATGCAAGAAAAGATACATGTCAAATCTTGTTTTTCTCGTACACCTGTAATTTAAATCTCAAATTTCGAATGACGAGAATTCGCATACAGCCTGAATATTCCTCAAATTAACTTATAAAATGTTAAAATACCTGTTTTCTTTGTCGAGAGCACTCGTGTCCTTTTTGACAAGTTGCACGACTTTAGATAAATCCCCCGTCCATGCTGCTTTATGCAATTTGGGAAGATCTTTCTCGCGAACCTCGTAACCCGCCTCGGACCCTCCCGAAGCCCCTCCACTGGCCGCTGCCTCCTGGGGGTCGTAACTTCCTTTACCCTGTGTTTTCTTCTTTATAGTATTAAAGAATTTCTTCATCTTTTATACTTTAATAGATCCACTAGTGCCTGTTGCTGGTTTGAACATCGGCCATGACTGTAAACAAATGGTCTCGGAACATTGTTGTATAAATCTAGAGGACTTCCAAATGTCAATAAGGCATTTTGCCGCGCTATTTTGAATGTAATTTTCTAGGTTATGCGCTTATTTAAAAAAAATGACTAAAATATTGATAATATTAATAGTGTTTCTTTTTAATCGAGAACAGTTAGATCTGTTTAATAGTGTGATTTTTCTCCATATGAACACCATAGCAGCAGGTCTGTAGCTCTAGTCCGTCCGAATTTTTTTCAGACCGCTCGTAAGCTCCGATATACGAATCAGTACAGACCCGCACTTTCGCCTTTAAGTCGAGGTGCGAGAGTGCGAAGTTGCGAAGGCAAAAGTGCGAAGGTGCGACGGCGAAAGTGCGAAGATGCGACGGCGAAGCGCGAAGATGCGGCACCATCGGACCACCATACTGGCGTCAGTACATCTGAGACAGACGATTAACTTTTTAGCATTTATTTTCAACAGCCTGTGCAGATCCATAACTTTTTCTGGGGGGGGGGGGTCGATGGATAATTATATTTGTCGGTGGTGGTGGTAGGGGGGGGGGGGGGGTCCGAGACATATTTTGGAGACTTTATTATATATATTTAATAAAATTAAACTGTCCCCCGGGGGGGGGGGGATCCGGACCCTCTCTCCCCCTTTACTGCATGTGTGAAGTTATTAATATTGATTTTCCGGGGGGTCAAGCCCGTTTTAACATTAATTTCAACGTAACTATAAGTAAAGTATTGAAATTGATATTAAAACGGACTTGGTCCTGTGGTCTGTCTGTAGACTGGTCTGTATATTATAGAAGTTACTTCTCGGGCCTTTCCGCTAGTGTCGGAAAAACACTAGCCGGAAAGGCCCGAGAATGCGACTGTAGCGCAGACGACAGTGGACGTGATGTCAAGAGTCGTCTGTGGAAGAAGAGGTAGAGACTTACACATCAGGGAGTAAAATTTAATCAGTAACTTATATAAGTAATATTTAAGCAATTGGTAAAATATTACTGTCCTTCCACTGCATTTAATTAAGCTTGATCAGGGCCAGGGACGTAAAATGTCATACGTACTTGGTTTGATTTCATTGGCATATCAAGAAATATCGGACTATAACCTTGATTTAATGATTAAAATTATTTTAACTGATCTTCAAGACAGCAAGTTAACCATTGCACTGACACAATTGGCTATATCCGGAATGTTTGGTTTTGTCTCTATTTAAACCAATCACGTGATTTTATACAGGCCGCCGACCAGGAACTTGAGGAAGAGTCATTTAGAGTGAACACGAACTAGGAAGAGAAAACATGGACATTGTCGTCATTTTTGAGTTGTATGCCTTTGTGAGGTGCGTAGTTTGTTAAACGTATCAATGTTATTACTGATTGTAGAAGATTTTAACAGAGTTGGCGTAATTGCCTAGAATGTACCAGGTTAAGGTTATGAACTGATGAGTAGTTTTGAGGGAATCGTTAAAATGTCTATGTCCTTCCAAATTATCTATAGCTTGATATCTATTGGCTAGCATATCATAAAACTAAAATCATCCAGTTATCTTTGTAATCTGATAAGAAAATTAAAATTACTGTTCTTCAACTTGTCAAACATTAAACTAAAACTAGCACAGTTCTTAGAGTTATTCAGTTAACTGGAATGTTTGGTTTTGTGTTGTATTGAAACTACTCAATCACGTGATTTTATACAGGAAACCTGATCAGGAAGAGAAAACACCAAAGCTGAAGCACATTGTCGCCATTTTGAGTAGGAGGTGAAAAGGTTTGTAATTTGTTAACTGTAGGTATTACATGTAATACATGATTATGTTGATAATTTAAACCTAGTGTTTTATCTCTACTGGCATGCAACCTATTCATGCCAAGTACTTTTTCTCGCCAGTGCATTGTTACGTCATATTTCATGTATATGATTTTATGTCATTGTGTTGTTAAAATCATGTAACAATGCACTGGCGAGAAATGGTTCTAGGCAAGAATTGGTCATTGCAAGTATTGCCAATTCAGGTTTTTTTCTGATCAAAATTTGGCCATTGTCTGTCATTGTCACAGTTGTAAACTTTTCACATTGTCATATCCAAAACCGCTTGGTCAATTTCATCCAAACTTAGCACAAAGCATCATTGGGTGAAGGGGATTTAAATTGGGCCACGTGTAGATCCTTTTTAAAGGGGAGGTAATACTCATAAACCTGGGGATAGGGATGGGCAACAATGGGGGTTACAGTGGGGCAACAGTTGGGGTTCCAGTTTTTACGTAGGAATATATATAGAAAAATCTAATTCTCAAAAACCAATCAGTCTTAGAAACTGTAACTTGTGTGAAAGCACTCAAGTATTGTAGAATCAAGTTGATCCGTGGAGTTAATGTCGGGCCACTAGAGGAGAGTTGAATTTTTACACAGGAATACATAGAGAAAAATCTTTTCAAAAACCAATTGGCCAGAAAAGCTATAACTTGTGTGGAAGCATTCTAAGGTAGTGTAAATTCAATTTTGTTCAAATCATGATCCTCAGGGGTAGGTTGGGTCAACATTGGGGTTAGGGTTCAAATTATTACATAGAAATTTATAGAAAAAAATCATTAGAAATCTTATTGAAAACCAATTAGCCGGAAAAGCTTTAACTTGTGTGGAAGCATCCTAAGGTATTGTAGATTCGTTTGTACAATCATGATCCTCAGGGGTAGGATAGGGCCTCAATAGTTGAATTTCAACATTGGATTATTTAAAGATTTTTTTTAAAAATTAATCTTATTCTCAAAAACTAATACCACAAAAGAAGATTATTGTTCAACTTGGAAATATGTTGAAGAAAAGTTTGAAAATCTTTGAAAATGTAGATATACTCTATGAAATTGTCTAGACATTTTGTATTTGATACTCTAAAGATGGTCTAAAGCTCTTTGTTGGCTTTTGTTATCAGGTGAGTGAAATGCCCCTGGGCCTCTTGTTGCATTTTAATTTACTCCAATATTACTGAAATTTTATAAGCCTGTCTTTTAAGCTCTTAAGTGTCCTGTTTGCAACAAGAGCAATTTTTTTTTCTTCAAAAATAACCAAAGTTTCATAAGAAATAGTCAAATGAACAAAAAATAGAAAAGTGATATATCAACCTTTTTATTTTTTCAGAGCATATGAGTAAAAGTATCAGACCATGGACAAACGCTGGGCCCAGGATGTGTTACGGTGTCATCTCTGTGAAACCCCGGTCCCCCCTATATACTGTGTCATTTGTAACAAATATCTGTGTAAAGCTTGTGAGAAGGACCATCTCTCTGATCAATCCAAAGAACACAAAGTGCTGCCAATTGAAAAGAGAGGATCTACTCCTAAATGTCCAAAACATTCCACAAAATTATGTGTACTTTACTGTGTACAATGTGACATTCCTATTTGTGCAACATGTGCTTCCTCTGAAGAACACAGTGGCCATACATTTATTGAAATAACTAAAAACATTGAAAGCAAGAAAGAAATCATTCAAAAAGATTTACAAGAACTAGAGAAATCCATTTATCCTAAATATCAAGAGATTGCATCCATTAACCAAGTCCAAAAATCTGCTCTGAATGAAAACTCCCAGAAATTAACAACAGAAATCGACAAACATGGAGAAGACTTGCACAGAGAAATAAACACCATTATCAGAAACATGAAATCTAATGTGGAGGAAACGGACACCAAACACCTGGCTGTCTTAGACAAACAGGAAGATGAAATTAAACACACTATTTCTGAAATCACACAGACCATTACTCAACTGAAGACTTTACTGGACTCCAATGATGTCAGCCGTGTCTCTGCCTACAAATCCAGGAATGATGAATTCAGAAGAGTGCCTCCTAAACTCACAGTGTCCTTACCAAGTTTTACCCCTCAGAAGATCAACAAAGAACAGCTTTATCAACAGTTTGGTTCTCTGTCAGCGTCATCTATCAAAACAGAAGAACATGGCTACACCATGGAATCTCCCGGTGCTGAGTCCTCTCCCCTGGACAGACCGCTCATTGATGTACCACGGATCATCACACAGATAAACACCGAGTGTAGAGGATTACACGGTGTGTCCTGTCTGAGTGATGAGGAGATGTGGACGTGTGATGACAACATCATGAGACTGTACAACCTCCGTGGGGAACTAGTGAAGTCAGTCAAAACCAAGTCAGGGAGCGATCCAGAGGACATAGCAGTGACAAGGCGTGGGGATCTAGTTTATACTGATAACAATGATAGAACTGTGAACATAGTGAAGAATAAAAAGATAAAGACAGTGATCAGACTACGGGGGTGGAGACCTCTCGGTGTCTGTAGTACCTCCTCTGGTGACCTCCTGGTTGTCATGGACAGTGATGATGATGATAAACAAACAAAAGTTGTGTGTTACTCTGGCTCCACAGAGAAACAAAGTATTCAGTACGACGACAAAGGACAACCTCTCTATTCATCTGGTGACTATAAATACATCAGTGAGAACAGGAACCTAGATATCTGTGTGTCAGACCGTGGAGCCCGTGCAGTAGTGGTGGTCAATCAGGCCGGGAAACTCCGGTTTACCTACACTGGTCCTCCCTCTACTACCAAGGAATCATTCCTTCCACGCGGCATCACAACAGACAGCCAGGGTCGCATCCTGACAGTAGACGGTACCTATGACAACGCCCGTATCCACATCCTGGATCAGGATGGACAGTTCCTCCGCTACATTGACAACTGTCATTTACGGTATCCATACGGTTTATGTGTGGACACCAGAGACAACCTCTTTGTGGCTGATAACTGGACAGGTAAAGTGAAGAAAATACAATATGTGTAGAACATTACACAGAAGTGTAACATTGTTTATATGTATTACATGTTGACAAACTGACTGTCTGTATATATATAACATGTATTAGCATAAAGATAATTAATTATATTATATAATAGAGTCATGCATATAAAATGTACGTCCATTTAGTTCATGTCAACAATATCATTGTGTTTGTTTATCATGTTTATACATCATAATAACAAACTGTTTTAGTATGGTGATTGTATTGTCAATGAATCAAATGTTTATACATTTAATGTCTAAACAAACTGTGTACATTATAAGAATACAATCAGAGAAACCTTGTTTGGTATTTGTCAAAGAAATCAAACCATTTTAATGTTGATAAAATAACACTAAAAGTGGAATTAAATATCTGTAAAAAAATCTTTTTTAGCTCTCCTTTATCATGTTTATATTAAATTGAGTTAATTTCAATCTTTTTTCATCAGAATAGAAATATAAATCATGCATTTCTTTTTTCAAAGCAGAAAAACTGAAGGTGCCACATTTGTTGAACATTAGAATGGTGTTTATTTGATCTTTGTTCCATATTAAAGATTCCTGTCACTGAAGATTGAGTAACTTTTGTTTCTTACACTCTAGTAATAAACCCTGCAGTTGTATATTGTATACTTTAAATAATGTGTTATCATGTCTAATAAATGATTTGTAAACAACTTTGTTAATTGGTTTTTATATTTTTTTTTCACCCCATCATTTTAAATATTACAGCATTAAAATGTACTTTCAGATTCAAAGGAATAGAGCAAAATGTCTGAATGTTTGCGTGATCTGGTAAAAATTGGTAAGACAGAAACATTTTTAAATTCTCCTCAGAAATTGAAACGATGTTGTTTGTTGCACCGCAACATTGGAGATGTAATGCCCCGTTTTCTTTATCAATGATTATGTTCCCTTTAGGAAGTGTGCAATCTACTTAGATTGTAGGTATTATAGGTGGGTAGATGATGTCGTCAATCCTTGTATACAGGCTGACTATTGTTATAGCATGTCCAGTTCAAAAGGTCAATTGATCAGTAGATTATGTCAGTTAATAGAGTCTTGTCCAATCGATGTCTTTTGAGCCTTGATTGACAGTCATCGATTATGACGATGTTGGTAAACAATATGAAGTCCCAAGGAATAAGACGAAAGATGCATAAGATGGTGCAATGACTACTGATTTTATTGTTTAAAAAAAACAAATTTGTATTAACGGTGCAGGATTTAAAAAAGAATCGGTCTGAATTTTTTTTCCAAAGAAAAGCAATCTTGTCTAAAATTTTGATTGTGATGCCCAAGACTACTGACTTTTTTTTAAATTTTCGCTAGCAAAGCGTTTCTGATCCGCTGACTTTTTAGGTCACCTTAGTCACTTTTGCCGTTATTATTCGTGTGTCGTCGTTCGCCGTGCGTCGGCTTTTAACAAATTTTAATTAAATTCTTTTTGAAAACTTTAAGACCAGTTGTAACCATTTTTGGTCAAACAATTAAAAACATGAGATATTCGGCTTTAAGTTTTCAAAAGTGACACTATTTGAAGACGGTGATATGCATATATATACTAGTTATTGCATGCGCGGATTCAGAAATTTTTTCCGGAGGAGGTGGGGGGGGGGGGGGGTGTCTGACGAATATTTGAGTTTGCCTGGGGGGGGGGGGGGTTGGCTGAGGAATATTTTTGGTAATTTTTCAATGTAAATTTTAAAAAATTGAATTATGCAAGGGGGGTCCCCCCGACCCACCCCATCCCCCCAGATCCGCGCTAGTATTATCAAAACCGTGACTATAAAAAAAAAGAAAAGAAAATTAGCCGGATTTAATAATAAGCCGGTTTTCAAACTAACCACCTATTTGTTGCATTGAAATTATAAGCTAGTCATGACAATACCATTTATAAAAGGTTGTTTTTTTCTACATGTAATATATTAAAGACAGTATTGTTTTCATTATTTTATTGTAAAAATTCCATGACATTTATGATTAATTAGATTCAAAATAAAATTTCTAAATCTTTAATGAGGAGTAGAAGTAGGTCTAGTAGTCGTCATTACTAAAAGCTCACTGTTTTAAAGATAGACACGCAGAATTAAAGACACGAACATTTTATAATTTAACTCTTACAGATGTTTAGCTGGATATCCTAGAATAACCAAGTAATTCACAAACTATCGATTCAATTTAGTGGTTTCACATTAAGCTGTGATTTTTCTCTCGTCACTTGCCGGAAATAATTTTTTTTATAATCAGCAGTGAATTGAAAATAAGACGGTTTTGAAAATAAGCCCAAAACTTTTTTTTTTCAAGGTTTTAGGGTATGTTAGCAGCTGAACTGTTTAATAAAACGCTAATAAATGGATTTTTTTCCAAAAAATACAATGTTGAAAACGTAAATCTGATGAAAAAGTTAGTTTTTAAAAAATATTTTAGGCACGTAGCATTGCTTCGAACTTTAAGTGTAAGAAAAGAATGTAAAATAAATTCGAAATTCATATCTGCGGGTTGTGAGGGAGGGGGCTGTTAATTACTATTTAAAACTTTATTAAAGTGATTTTGTATCATGCTGTTTGATGTATAATTTTAATACATTTTTAACAGTTACAGAAAAGTGGAGGGGTATAATTTTGTTTAGTCATTATGTGATTTGCAAACAAATGTGCCCTACCCCCTTCCATTGCTACATGCCTTTTATTTACTATTAATTTTCTTATATTCACTTTTAAGAGCTTAAAATTATCCACCTTTTAATATTTGTACGGATTTTTACAGAAGACGGAAACAAGTATTTTATTTTTAAATCAAAATCAAATCAAAATTTTTGATAATCTATACATGTAATCGTGTGTGATATATTGGAGTTATCTCTCTTTGACCAGTCATACAAATTGACTATGTTATATTTAAACCTCATTAATCACAAAAATTAAAACAATCCAACAAGCTTGGTTTGTGCGCTACATTGAACTGAATTTTTGGGGGCATTTTTCATTTCCTAAATACTCCATTTTGGCATCGAAAGGAGTGAAATTCAATATCTTGTCAAATCGATATTGACAAAAATATTCAACAATTTTATGAATGATCATGATATACTTAACTTGCATAGATCTTTAGATGTACATGGGCTTTGCATTTCAGGAAATGATTTAGTTTATTGGACCTACAAAATATACATGTACCAAAAAAAATGGGCATCATGACAAAACGGAACTATTTTATGGACCTACAAATTGTACATGCTCAGTCAAAAATGGGCATCATGACAAAACGGAGCTGTTTTAAACAGTTCTTACTTCAGAAATTACCATTGTCATGACTAGCGAATAAACAATTACAAGGCCAAATTACAGATCTGCAGGCAAGAAGTATGAGGGATAATTTGCTTTTTTTCGGACTCGCAGAATACCGCGGCAGTGGAAAGGAGAACTGTGCAAATCTGATCAACGAGTTCTGTGAAGCAGAACTGAACATTGTTGGCATTAAAGATAATATCGAGCGTGCCCATAGGATTGGACGATTCCAGTACAACAAAACAAGGCCTATTGTTGTGAAATTCTCGAACTTCAGGGTCAGGGAAAGTGTCAGGACATCTGGATACAAGCTCAAAAACAAGCAGTACAACATACGAGAACAATTTCCTAAAGAAATCGTTGAGAAACGAAAGGCTTTAATGCCTATATTGAGAAAAGCATTGGAGGAAAATAGAAGGGCTGTATTGAAATACGACAAACTATTTATTGACGGCAAACTATACATGGGAGAGACAGGAAACACCATTAACACAGAGGCTGGCAGAGACGATCCCGAGGATGACGAGCCTGCGGACATACTTACAGAGGACGCTGGAAACGGCAGAGGTGAAGCTTAGGGGCAATCGGAGGATGATTTCGTGAAGATAATCAGCTGGAACATAAACGGGGGTTTTGCCAGTAAATTCAGTGATAAAAAATTCCAGTGTTACATTCTCTCATATGACATCGTTCTCCTTACGGAATGTTGGATAGAAAATAATTTCTCAATTGACGTGGAAGGATTTCATAGCTTTGTTTTTCCAAGAATGCGCTCAAAATCAAAACAAGGAGGTGGTTGTGTTATTCTAATTCGTGAAAAACTTAAGCATTATGTATCTTTTCTTGAAAATATGTGTGACACTATAATATGGCTTAAGCTTGATAAATGTCTATTAGATAGTTCTGAAGATTTGTATTTAGCATGTGTGTATATACCACCAAGCAGTTCAACTTTTTACCAAGCTTATGATTGTGATATATTTAGTGAGCTAGAAAACCAAATTGTTAAATATTTGACTTTTGGAAAAGTGATGTTGATTGGTGACACTAATGCAAGAACTGCAAATGCAAATGATTTTATAATGTATGATATACTACATGATGATGTTTTGAGAGATTTAAGTGAAGTTTTATTTTATGGTTTAGACACACGTCTTCAAAGTAGAACTAATCCTGACATGGTCATCAATGATTTGGGTAACAAGTTATTATCATTATGTAAAAGTAGTGGTTTAAGAATTTTAAATGGGCGTCATAATTTGGGTATGGATAAAGATTATACATTTGTTGGCCCAAGGGGCATGAGCGTTGTGGATTATGTTATAACTACACCTGATGTATTTTCAAAAATTGATCAGTTCATTGTAGCAAATTTTACTATGTACTCTGACCATGCACCTCTTCATGTCAGACTGAAGTCTAAAATAGAAATTATTAGCAATTCAACTGTGCTTAATGAAAGTGAAAACCAATTGTCTTCGAAATTCGTCTGGAACCAGGACATGATTCATCAAGCCCAGTCAGCTTTAATAGAGAATTCTGATGACCTTGTGGCATGTTTCCAGAATACCCTGTGTGATTCCCAGTCTAGTATTGACGAATCGGTCGATTTGTTTACATCACGCCTGAGTGACCTTATGCGACCCTTTTTCGAAATAAACAAAAGGTATCCAAACCCAGTTCAAAACTCAGGTGGAGCGAGACCTCATTCATGTGTGAAGTCACCTGACAAACCTTGGTTTAATGAAGATCTCCGAAAAGAGTACAGGATATATCGATCAGCACTCACTCGTTTTAATAATACAAAAAGCAGAGTTAACCATTTGAACTTAATCGAAGCTAAGAGGAATTACAAACGTTCAGAAGCAAAACTTAAACGCCAGTATTTACGAAAAGAAGGCAACCTTCTTGATCATCTCCGTAAAGACAACCCAAAAATATTCTACAAACATTTCCGGAAAAGAAAACCTAAACATACATCAATTGAACTGGACCTATTCCGAAAACATTTTGAAGATTTATCTACATTTACTACCGATACAGATAACGATCCCCCGGTGGACACTGGAACTACCGTGTTTGAAGAATTAGACACTGAAATTAATGTAAAAGAAATATCAGATGCTATAGACAATCTCAAAAGAGACAAATCACATGGTCTTGATTATATTTTGAATGAATATTTTATAGAATTCAAGGGTATACTTATGCCATGTTTACATAGTATTTTTAATCGTATATTATCATCCGGTTATTTTCCTACACAATGGTCAGATGCAGTTATTGTTCCTGTTTTTAAAAAGGGTGACCCAGATGACCCCAACAATTACCGAGGCATAAGTCTTATCAGCTGCTTTTGTAAATTGTTTACCTCAATATTGAACCGTAGACTAATATTATGGGCATCTTCCAATAGTATTGTCACAGATGCACAGTTTGGTTTTCAACCTATGTTAGGTACTACAGAAGCAATTTTTGCACTTCATTGCCTGGTTTCACAAGCGCTGCAAACTAAAAAACGGTTTTATTGTTGTTTTGTTGATTATAAGAAGGCCTTTGACTCTATCAATAGGGAGAAATTGTACAGAAAATTAAAGTATTATGGTATACAGGGAAAGTTACTTACAGTAATTCGTTCAATGTATTCCAGAATTAGAACGTGTGTTAAATCTTCTGGTCATATTTCTAATTTCTTTGAAAATCATGTTGGTCTTTTACAAGGAGAAGTGTTGTCTCCCATGTTGTTTGTATTATATGTTAATGATCTTGAAAATGAATTTATAGGAAAAGGGACTGCCCCCACTGACCTGCAATTGCTAAGTCTTTATCTTCTTATGTATGCTGATGATATGGTATTGTTTTCTGAATCAATTGATGAGCTACAGAGCATGTTGAATATTTTACAGTTCTATACAAATGAATGGAACCTTGATGTAAATGTATCTAAAACTAAAGTGGTTATTTTTAGAAATGGTGGGAATTACCGCACCAACGAGAAATGGCTTTATAATGGTGAAAATTTAGAAATTGTGGACCATTTTGTTTATCTAGGTGTTATGTTCAATTATAACGGTAAATTTTTTACCACTCAAAAACAATTAGCGGCACAAGGTCGCAAAGCCATATTTGCTCTCAAATCAACAATTAATCAGCTTTATTTAAACCATTGTACTTTGTTTTCTGTTTTTGATACCTATGTGTGTAGCATTTTAAATTATGGATGTGAAGTTTGGGGTTCCCACAAGGGACAAGATATTGAAAAGGTCCACCTTGAGTTTTTACGCTTTGTGCTTGGTGTCCGGAAAAATACTAATACAACTATGTTATATTTCGAGACTGGGCGTCTACCCTTATATCTTATTCGTATATATCGAATGTTTAAGTTCTGGTTTAAATTATTACAGACAGAAAATTGTATATTAAGAGCTGCTTATGGCTGGTCATATTGTATTTGTGAAAACGAAAAGCAAAATTATCAAAGCTGGGCAAAATTTATTAAGGACCAATTATATAATCTGGGACTTGGCTACATGTGGAATGGTCAAAATAATTTAAACAGTCGTATTTGTTTACCAATTATTCAGAAAAGACTTAAAGACAACTTTATTCAAACGCTGCATGGCAAGATGCAAATAGAAACAAAATGTTTTATTTACAAGCACTTAGTTGATAATTTTTGCTTACAATACTATTTAGAAAAATCAATACCAAGGTTGTATAAAAAATGTATTTCCAAAATGAGGTTGTCCTCACATAATTTGCTTATTGAAACAGGTCGACATAAAAATATACCAAGAGACAAAAGATTTTGTAAAACTTGTATAACAGACATTGAAGACGAATATCATTTTATACTTGTATGTCCAATGTACTTAGCATTACGATCAAAGCTCATAAAAAAGTATTACTGGTGTAAACCATCCATGTACAAATTAATACAGTTATTAAGTGTTAACAATATTAAAGAATTGTGTAATTTAGGAAAATTCATTTACAAAGCCCTCACACTCAGAATGGTTTGACTATATCAAGTGTCATTTGCTGATTTCAATTGTTATTACTATCAATATATATATAATATATGTGTTATTTCATTCTCCAAATACAAATTATTCTATAGATTTGTAATCTATGTGACCGTCCATTATTATTATTATTTATTCATGTATTGTTCACATTTATACATGTAAGTGCTATAAGACGTATGTCTTTGCAATAAAGAAATTGAATTGACTGTACTAATAATCCAGATGCAAAATACATAAAAAAAAAGACAACGTTATGAGAATACCAGTAGTTTGCATCCAATATTCTCAGAGTCATTTAGCTGCAATAATGTTGCCCTCTCCCGATTTTCCCCCCTCTCCAGTAAACATCAGATATGAAAATCGGAGAGGGCTACATTATTGCAGCTAAGGGTCATTTAGCTCCCCTGTCGTTATTTTTTTCAACGTACAAGTAAAGGTTACATATTCACTGTGATAGTGCGACAGAGTGCTGAGAATTCTGTTATCGACATGTTTTGTTATGTTTATAATTACAATGTAAATTATGTTTGAACGATAACGTGTAAATTGCGCAGAGTTGTTGAATCAAAACCATTTCAAACATATGGCACATGAAACTCATGGAGGACAGATCTAGACTACCTCGTATATCTTTGATATAAAAATACACAATTTTCTCAGCAATTTCATGTTACATGTTGTCATAAGATACGAAAATTTTAACACATTAGGTCTAGCTGAAAATTTTTTGTCTATAAACTTGTTCCGGACTTGTGATATTGCATCACATTCTAAAATATAATGAAATTCATCGGCTATACGTTTTGTATTACAGAGATGACAAAATCTTTCTTTTTAGAAATATATTTTATACATTTTGTTAAAACACCATGTTCTACAATTATTCAACAATAAAAATGATTTTATTATTTAAAACAAAATTTCAAAGGTTAATTTTCATGGATTATAATTGCATGTTTATCTCAACAGTCTGTGTGTTAACCAGTGTGAACCTGTTTTAGAAAACAGATGTTCTTGCTCTTACTAATTTACTCCCTACGTGATCTGCAATTTATACCGATTTATTTAAAAAAAAAATAATTTCATCAATAAGGGAATGTATTTATAAGCATTAAATGATTTATTTTTGACGTCGTCGTGTCAATAACTGCCGTCAGATGAACAGACAAATTATCATAACGCGCGTTATTCAATTTGTCTGCTCACCTGACGGCAGTTTTGACACGACGACGTCAAAAATAAATCATTTTTTCCTCACTAAATAATTTGTGACAAAAATAATATAAAACAATTTTGCGTAATATGCCGTCTGAATAACGCACTTTTACACAACACGCCATATTGCAGAATTAAGGTACCACAACAGGAAGCTCACTAATATACATATGTAACTTCTGACAACACAGTACTGTCGTGGTCGATCATACAGTACCGACCAGACCCAATCTTAACAACAGAGCCGACCCCAACTACACTTGTAAACCCCGGCCTTATATATAGCGGGTTATGTATTTTTTCCGCGTTATAGCAGGTTATATAATTTTTTCTGCAATGATCGCTACCTTCATAACCCGCATGAATCATGGAAGAAAGCATTTTGATGTTTATATTTACATCTTTATTTTAACAAATTAATTAATTGATCGTAAAAATTAAGTTAAATTCACTAAATTACTGTTAATGTACATCAGTACGTTAACTAAAATTAAGAAACAGCCAAATCGTCTCCTGTGGGAGTTTGAGTCTGACATCCTCAAAATTATTTCGTGCAGTCCATGATTTTTCTTAGGTCGCTGTAGGTTTCGATCAATCGATAAACGGGGTGTGTACATTTCATTCCTGTCAGTTTCAGTCGCATAGATTTCAGTCTGGCTGTTAAAAAGAGCTATGCATTACCAACACGTTTCCGTAAGAAATGGAGAGAATCATACTCGATAGATGTAAATATAAGCAGGCACGTAGCATCAGGGGGGGGGGGGGCCAGGGGGGGCCTGGCCCCCCCCACTTTTTCTCGCAGCAACAAATTTTTTAAAATTTACATATAAAAAAATGAATTATAATGGAGTTGGCCCCCCCACTTTTTTGGAAGTTAGTAAAAAATTGGTATGAAAATTAGGAAATGAGTAGTCAAATTGAAGTAACCCCCCCCCCCCCCCCCACGGATTAGGAATTTCATGATTTTGGAGGGAAAAATTTTGGTAGGGAAGAATTGTTTTTGGAAGTATAGTTGAGTATGATTTCCCTTAGACATGTCTCTTACAATGATCTACAACATAAACAGAGACCGAACCAGTCATGTTGGCAATGTAGAAATAAAAGAAAAAAAAAAGAAATCAAAAGTCGCGTAATTTTAGTGGAGAGAAGAAAAGGAATGCACAGAGCAAGTACTCAAAGAAAAGGAATGGGACTATAGTACGTGTACATATGTCAAATTCACTTGGTGTAGAATAGAATAAAATACTAGAACTAACCTAAGATAAAGAAAATCAACGCATTAAGGAAAGAAAACACACAATCTGATTAAAATCAGATCCTTTGATCCGCTCACTCAGATCGCTACACTGCTTTGATTTTTTATTGTGAAAAATTAAAATTGCCATGATACCCGCAAGGTTCTCTCCCCCAATATAAGTAAATTCCTATGAGTATCTGTGAGAACGGATTCATGAGCATTTCTATTATTTTTAAACGTAATGTTCGTCTTTTTTGTTAGATATAAAGATGAATTTTCACCGGGCATTGCGCATATTTTGCCTATTAGACTTAAATACTTCTTATCCATTATGATATCTATCATAATCAAGTGATTTTCTGCTGATTTGATAAAAAAGTTTCACGGTGAAGAGAGCCACCTTTTATTATTATGTCGGGATCGACATACGTTTTCTGAAACCACCAATGGCAGCAACAAACAATGGCGGAATGTGGAGACGATGTTGTTTTCCAGTCGTCGCTAGACATTAACAAAAAGACGCACCAGGTACAGCTAACGCGGAGACACCTGACATGGGACCTAGCTTCTCCGGGGAAATCCCTGCGGCAGACTGGAAGTCCGTCATCGCAGCCATTTATTGGTGAGTACACGCAGCTGTCAACAGATTGTCAACAAATAAAGTTGAAAATGTAGAACTAAGGAAAATCGATTGTGTGTTACTGGATGTTTCATATAGTTTAATTTTTGTCGTCATTTATTTATAGTGTTATATGAAACGATAGATACTACTCTGTTAGCCACACAATTAAACATTTGCAGAAGAGTTGCAGTTAATTCAACAGGGGCTCGGTTGTCGGATAATGGAGTTCTTAATTATTTGTTTCCAAAATCAAAATTAATTGAAATCGGTAATCTTATATGTATTTCTGTGTATCGCAATAAAAGCATTTCCTTACGCATAATAAACATAAACGAAATGTACTAGATACTCACCAAACTTATTGAAAGCAAGGGAAGTTTACCTTTGAGTGATGTATATTCTCCATATAATCGCTGAGTTTTTCCGAAAACATATGATAAGTCTAGATAGAGCAAAAAATCTGCGAAAAGACTCCTATTGGTTTATTGTATGCTTTCAGATCTTCTCAGTGATTACATGAAGAGTTTGCATCAACTTCTGTTGATTTCGATAAGTTTGGCGAGTATCTTGTACATTTCATCATGAGGTGTTAATTATGCAGCACACAGATGTAGTCTAATGTTATACTCTGTCCCAAGATATTTTGGATTCACATTTGGCTTAATTGCTTGATATTTATAAATACCTCAGGATTCAAACAATGTTCATTCAAAAGTATGAAAAATTTCCAAGATTTATCAGTCGAAACGACCCCTGTTAGCTTATCCAGTTTCAACACAATGCTAAAAAATGTGATGTCTACGGAGATTTTGTATTGCAGCAAGCCCGGATGATAACGTTGAAAAATTGCGTGATGTATTCCGAGTGTAATCCGAATGGAGAAAAGATGTAAACATTCCCCATTATAAATCTCCGTAAGGAATCTGTTTTCGTTCCTGTGAATTTTTCCGAGTGAAAGATGATAATGTGTCAATGAAATTATCTTGGAAAATATCCCTTTCAACTATTTCAATTGCACTTCTTTCACAGGTATGTGTATTTTTTAATAAAAATCGTCCAAATGTGCTGCATAAATATCTTGGGACAGACTATAGGTATTAGTCATTTGATTATTTTCCAACCTAGATCTTGTCAGAAATCGTTGGAGAAATTGGGAAACTTGTTTAAAACGTAGCTTGAAACGTGGACTCCAATTGAAAGATGGCGGGTGTTGTCCCTTTACTCTTTTAATGTACACTGAATACACTTTGATTTTTAAAATGATTGAAACAGGGGGTTTCAGGGAATGTTTTTATTGCAATACACAGAAATACACATAAGATGACCAATTTTAATCAATTTTTTTTTTCAGGAACAAATAATTAAGAACTCCACTATCCGAGCCCCTGTGGTTAATTCATCGTTAAATGCAATATATTTTCAGTAGTTCAAAGAAGATATTTGAATTATTGTTAAAGACATGAAGGTTGTCATAATTTTTGGTTAAAAAGTTAGTACTTCAATAGCAATACTTCGACATGCTACATATACCAAACAGTGAGGTTTATGATCACATTATTTAAGGTTAAAACTTTTTACATCCCCTAGTTGGCAAGGCTTTTATTTCACTGCCAGGTCTTTTATTTTCAAACTTTTATCTTTATTTATCAGGACACTCTGGTTGTAAGCATGTGCCTTTACAAGAAATCATTGCAGTCAATCTAGAGCGCAGTCTTGGAAAAGTGTCCCCATTTAAGTCAGCCAAGAAGAATTCCTCCACACCGCTAAAAGAGTCACCTATTTATATCGAGCTCCAGCCTCTCCACCCTGTCTCATTTTCAGTTCACGTCGTCAAGAGATGTCCAAACCACAAATGGAAGAAGAAGAAAGTGACATTTTTTTGTCAAGGAGAGAACCTTTGCAGGACATGGGTAGAGAAGATCGAAGAGGCCCTCTCCAACCCGGGTAACTTAAATTACTGCAATATTTCCAGAAACTTCAGTTTTAACTTGTAATTTTCCTACCCAGTTTAATGCAAAAATCCCAGTTATTTATGCACAATTGAATAAATGGAGCGGAAAATGAAGAAAATAAAATCATACTTACTGATGTCTGATAGTGGAAACAGCCTTATTTTCTTTATATGATAAATAATGAATACTGAAAGATGATGATCATTTTTGTTTTATTTCAATTGACAGCACTGAAAAGACCCCGGAGTTTGCTGGTGTTTATAAATCCTTTTGGGGGTAAGAGACGAGCGCCGCGGGTGTTTGAGGAGACCGTGTCCCCACTGATGGAGCTGGCCAAAATCAGAACCCACGTTATCAGTAGGTGTTTACTTAATCAGAAGTACATTGTAATTTTAAAACTGTCCCTGTACTTAACAAAATCCTATGTCAATCCTTGCTATATATACACATTTCATATGTACTGAAGATTATGATACATTGTGGCACCTGTCATGTTGATGCCCAGTAGATTTCTGGAGGAGTAATAATGCAGCGATCTTTAATTCCTGTTTCAGCCACTACACATGCAGGACATGCCAAGGAGGTGATAACCAAGTACGACCTGCAGTCAGTGGACGGGTAAGTCTTACATATAATGCTTGATCTCTAAGTCACCTATTATCTTCATCTCTTTTCTCTGACAATTACTGTAAAAGTGGTTATTTACGCAGGGGGTTAATACGCATTTTCTATGGTCAAACAATACGCATATGTTTTAAATACGCAGAAGTGCGAATTACCTCTCAGAAGTTTCAAGTTTTTAACACATGCACGGGGTTATTATATGCATTTTAAGCTTACTGCTTTACTTTTGTGAATTTCCCCTACATGTTAATAACCACTTTTATAGTATCACATTTCCAATTTTTTAGGCTACTGTTGAGAAAATCACAGTGTTCTTTCTGTTGAATGTCACTATATTTTATAAAAAAAAAATTCTATGTGTATCATTACAACTCTATATATATTTCTTTCTTGTGTATATTTCTCTCTGTTCGGTTTATACAGAGTGGTTTGTGTGGGCGGGGACGGAATGTTCACCGAGCTCCTAAACGGCTTGATTGACAGAAAGATGTCGGAGGCCGGGAAAATGCAGACTCCCTCGGAACAACCAATATCCCCCGATTTACGGGTTGGAATCATTCCAGCAGGTTTGTACTTTATTCTTAGACCTAGCGATGTACAAGCTTATATTTACATTCCACACATTTTTTGCTTGTAAAGTGAGTTGAAAGCTATGGCATTTTTAACACTTTAATGCACACAGGGTACTCAAAGGTTAAAATGACGAGTTTTATTATGACGTCACAAACGTTGAACGCTGTTAACTGCAACGTCACAAGCGAAAATCAAAGTTCACGCTTGCGGCTGTTGCTGTGGCTCTTCCATTAATATGAACTTACCCTTAGGATAAGATAGTAATTTTAAGGTATAAATCACATTTTCAGACAAGGCATGAAGTTAAAATAATGTAAATATAAGCATTTAATCATGATTTTTTGAAGTATAGTCTCATAACTGCAGCGATGCTTGCATACAAATTTTTATAACACTCTAACGTGCTTTCCTCAATTTATATGCACACACCGCTGCAGTTATGAGACTGTATACTTCAAAAAATTATGATTCAATGCTTTAATATAAGTTGATGTTAGCAGTTTATATTTTTCATCGAAGAGTATGTTTACCATAGTCTGATATAGACTAGTTGGTTTATTTCAGGGTCCACAGATGCTATCTGCTTCTCCACAACAGGGATAAATGACCCGATGACATCAGCTATACACATGATTATAGGTAAGGTATTGGTGATCTCAGTAAAGTATGGAATATGTGGGCTATACATGTCAGCTATACACATCATTATGGGTGGGCTATACAAGTCAGCTATACACTTCATTATGGTTGGGCTATAAATGTCAGCTATACACTTCATTATGAGTGGGCTATACATGTCAGCTATACACATCGTTATAATTATATGTGCTATACATGTCACCTATACACATCATTTTTAGGTGGGCAATACGTGTCAGCTATACACATTGTTGTAGGAGGTTATACATGTCAGCTACACATATCATTATGGGTGGGCTATACATGTCAGCTATACACATTGTTGTAGGAGGCTATACATGTCAGCTATACCATTCATTATGGGTGGGCTATACATGTCAGCTACACACATCATTATGGGCGGGCTTTACATATCAGCTACACACTTCATTATGGGTGGGCTTTACATGTCAGCTATACACTTCATTATTGTTGGGCTATACATGTCAGCTACACACATCATTATGGGTGGGCTATACATGTCAGCTATACACTTCATTATAGGTAATGAATGGTGCACTCACATGAATCAGTCAAGGGTCAAGAGTTCAAAGACCATAAAATGTAATTGCTAAATTACACCAGATTCTGTAAGATTATGGTTATAGAGGACCTCCACTGTCTGACATCTGTCTTCTACCCTCACAAAGGACACAATCTCTCCCTTCCCCCGTTTTATGACAAAAAGTTTGTCCTTAAATAGGTTTGACAATCTTTTCATCAAAATGTACGATAGTTGAAATAGTTGAATCCGTCATCATTTAGAAGTAGTTTGTTAAAAAAGATGAAACTGTAAACCAATTTTTAGTCTCGGTGACTTTATTTCGCAATTAACTGCCGATAAACTGGTTCGCGACGACTAATGGTCACGACCAAGCCTTATCCAGACCTGTATTGTTATAAAAACTATAGACAAAGGATTGGTTCACGGTGAGAAATATTCTCAACAACAAGGCTCTCGCTAACCTCGCAAAAATTTCTTGCATGTGAATAAAAGTTGGTTTACAGTAATTGTTGGTACACGAAGTAGAATGAAAGCAATAAGAGAGGATGTTTGTTTATGACAGGTGACTCTACAGCTATTGACGTCTGCTCAATCTACAGTGGGGACCAGTTTCTTCGCTACAGCTCCTCCATGTTGGCTTACGGTTACTATGGAGACATGTTGAAGGACAGTGAAAATAACAGATGGATGGGGCCAAAGCGCTACCAAGTTGCTGGTAAGAACAGATAATTGTGGTTCAGAAATATATTCAAACCAAATTTCATTTGGCCCAAAAATATTCATGTATTGATTGCAGGCAGAGTTGAATTATTTGAGTTATTAAGAAAAGGGGAAAACCTTAATTTTCATATACAGTAAAACACGGCTATAGCGAACACATTTATGATGAATTACGCTTATTGCAAAGTGAGTTCCATTCCCCCTGACTTTATTACATGTAGTAAACATGATGGATATAACAAATTATGCTTATAACGAAGTAAAATTGCTCGTCCTTGGGACTTTTTTATAAGCGTGTTTTACTGTATTGGGTTATTCCCCTTTTTCCAAATTTTGAAATTTTGACTTGTAAACCAATACATAAAATTTTTTTTGGCCCTACTGAATACTCATGATTTTCTTTTGATGAATGGTTGTAGGGGCCAAAACGTTTTTGGCCAATAAGTCCTATGAAGGAGAAGTGTCCTTTAAATTGGCATCTTCTGCTGATACAAACCCAAAAGACAAGATGATGTGTAACTCAGGGTATGTACACAACAAAGTGTGACCATTTTGATGATAGATTTGATGAAATTTAATAAGCTGTTATCAGTGAGCTACATTGATTCATATAAAGCACCCAAACATTAACATCACATACGCTTGGGAAAATCAATCTAATTAAAACTAGACCTTTCACATTATCTTAGTTTATCTGTTGTTGCTAGTGATGTTGATAAACAAGAAGCAATATAAGGCCACATAAAATTGTCTTTAGAGTCTCATCCCCTCTGAAAGTTGCCCTCCCCGATGTATGTTATTTTTTAAAAATTGTACAAAAAAAAATTCAGGAAAAAAATTTAAGTTGGTGTACCAAAAAATTCAGAACATTTTAACGGCTGCTTAACATGTGGATCATCGTTTGATTCCAGTCATGCTTGTTATAAGGATACTAATGTCTTCATGCAATAACAGTTAAGTGGAAATAAAATGGAATTGAAAGACTGCATATTGGTTTTTGTACTCATATTAGCATTAACAATTTGATAAAGATAGAGCAGTTATTATTTCTAGAACATGAATGGTCAAAAAGATGATTTAAAAAAAAATAAAGAATAAAGCCCACCCACCCACCCCAAATTTTTTGCAAATCAGGATGAGAATCTAAATATTAAATTTATGTGGTCTTAACAGTCTAATTTTAATAAGATTGTGAAAAAATTAAATATAATTAAAAAGAAATGTTTCAGTAATTCATGTGAAGGTTATTTTATTTTCAATTTTTTTTTCAGTTGTAATATTTGTGCAATGAGTCAATTCTCTCAGGAGGAAAAAGGGCCAGACTCGTGGCACACAGTGCGGGGGAAATTCCTAGCGGTGGCCAGCTTCACTATGAGCTGTCGCTGTCTCATCAGTCCCATCGGCCCCTCCCCCTACTGTCACCTTGGCGACGGAACCTCCGACCTACTCCTGATACAGCAGTGCTCAAGGATACAGTTCTTGCGTCACCTGTACAGGTGTTCCACGACCAACGGCAACCAGGTAACGACTCAGGTGTTGTGATGTTATGTTGACTATTGTACATGTATAAGCACTATATTTACTTTATTTACAGGTAATAGCACCAACTTTTCATTGTGTGATGTGGTATTGTTTTTTGAGTGTCATCGTATTATGTGATGGGGGGGATTGTGTTTTGAGTTGCACTGTACATGTGATAAGATTTTGTGGTAATGACAATATATATCCACACTGATAATAGCAAGAAAGTTCAAACAATTTATATGACAATGACAATGAACTTTACTCTCATAACTGAATTTACAGTGTAGAGAAAATACATATGTACAGTATGAACACACTACAGTATATATAATAGATGAAAATCATTGGTACAGGCATGATGAAGGGATAACAGATATAATTTAACCAAGAGAGCTAACTCTCTTTTGTTTATCATAATGGTGACTTTTTATACAGATAGATGTTAAATGGTCCATGAATTGACAATGTTATTGGTAATTTGTAACAGAGTAAAAATTATTTTGAATTTCAAATAATTTTCAATGGCTTGATAAAATTCTGAAGATTCTTAAGTTATAAACCAGCATTTTGGCCTGAATCTGCTGTAACTTTCACCTGCCTAACACATGCATTTTACATGCATTTAACAAATGTGATCATGAGTACAATATCTTTTTCATTTTTTCAGTTTGACCTGCCGTTTATCAAGGTGTTTCGGGTCAGAGAGTGGAGCTTCTCTGTACAGACTGATACAGAGGGTGACACTGACCCTCAGTCCCAGCCATCCCCACCCCCCAGGGAGAGCCGCGCCCCCACCCACAGCGTGTGGAACTGTGACGGGGAAATCATCACCTCACCCAATCTCAACATCAGGTATGCTATGATTTATCATATCTCCAAAGTATGTTTGTTTGGTGTGGGGGGAGGGGACATAATCTTACCATTAGGTACCCCGGTATTCTGTCTTCAGGGGTGTGCAATTACCATCGCCCGACGCCCGGGGCTACCGATTTTAGAGGTCGGGCTAGCAAAAACATTAACTGTGGTAGCCCGTCGGGCTAGTAAATCATAACCAGAGTTGGCAAAATATGCCGGTAAATTTGCAGTGTCCTAGTAGGAAAAGTGTATCGTCATTGTTATCACAGAGGCATAATATCTGCTCCTTTTAAGTCATGATAGCCTAAAAATTTCTTAAGCATTTTTTTCTCGTGCTACATTCTTCTGAGAAAAAACACTCTGCTGTAAGTTTCACACTTTGAAGTTTTACCGACAGTGTTGACCAGTGGCTAGACGAGATAGTCACGCCTCACTGCACATGGCTTCCGTACAAGTGACATCACTGTAAAATGATTCCTTTTCCTTTAATATGTATTCATTGGCTTTTTTGATATAATTTTTTTTACAGAGAGAGAGAGAGAGAGAGATGCATTACAGAGATATTATAAATTTCTGCACTAACTATTCTCATGAACACATTTTAAAGTGACCTGCTTGGTGAATTCAAAAATAATCATATTTTGCATATTATTTGTGCATTTTCCATTATTTTTAATTAAAATTTACCATTACGTAATTAATTGCATAGTTATATTTTGTACCTGGAAATTAAACAGGATAAAATGCATGCACACATAGATAGTTGCAGTGATTTTATAGAGTCTGTTCACATTCACAATGTTATGTTTGGGTTTTATTATATAAACGGTACCCAAACCAATTTTGTAACTAAAATGTGAGAGATCAATGAAGTTGAATATTTTTGAACTAGTCTACCACAGAAAACATGCAAGTAATAAATATTTCGTATATTAATAATTATATATACTAGTATCATACAGGAGAAAACATTATGTACATAAAATTTAGTGTTTTTTATAAAATGAAATGTCGACATGTCCGAAATAGTCTGGCTAGTAACTTTGAATCTTGGGCTAGTAACTTTGGTACTCCCACTAGCCCCTGGGCTAGTGGCCAAATTTTGTAATTGCACACCCCTGGTCTTCTTATGTTTTGGGGGGGGGGGGGTAATAATTGACAATCTCTTTGTGTGTTATAGGGTGATAGAGGATACATGTTTATAACATTTACTGTGTTGTAAACTCAGCATCAGGTACCTTATCTTCCTATGTATAGGGCAAGGGGGAAATTAAATGATTATGGAATTGGAATATAAATTACTGTTTAGAATACCTAAATACAAAAAAGATTTTAAAGGATAGAGATACATGCTGTTCTGTTCAACATTTGTACACATGTAAGTCTTAGACTACTTTATTTGCATTGCATTGGCAAATACAATATCCAACTTAATTGATGTATGCTAGAACAGGGTTCTTAGAAACAAGCTTATACCACTTAATTGATGTATGCTAGAACAGGGTTCTTGGATTCAAGCCCTTTTTACACACATTACTTTGATTGGCAACAGATTGCTTGTTATGGAATGCTGAATATTTTTTTTTCTTTTCGCCTGCACAGAGTCCATTGTCAGCTGATCTCCCTGTTTGCCAGAGGAATTGAGGACATGGAGTCCCCCACCCCACAGTCTTGTGCATCCTGTTGTAACGTGTGTGACCCAGAGGACAATTATAAAAGTATAGGAGGTCACACATGATTGGTCATGACAGGTTGAAGGTCAATTGTCATGGTTGATCGATTCATTTGGATTACAGGTCATGTGTGAACAATGTAAGGTCATGGATCAAAGATTATGTCTGAGTATAGGTCATGGATGACTTAGATTTTCATTCTTGAAATATACATGACTGAATCCTTCATCTCTCTGATCAAGCATAACTTACTCATGGTGACAGTTGTTATAGATTTATTTGTACTTTGCCATAATTTGGGAACATGAGAGATAGTTTCTATATTTTTCGGTAAAAATATAGAGATTTAACTATTTTCTATTTTTTCTTAAAAAGTTGTGTTATTGAATGCAAGTAATTAATTTGAGGAACATATTTTTTGTAAATTGTGTGTATTCATATAAAAGTACTTGTTGAATGTACAACCCACCTAAATCTAACGTACATGGAAGTTTTAAAAGGAAGAAACAAGGCCTGGCCCGTGTTTTGATATTTCAAACTTTTGGTCTTGAGGTCATAATGGAGAATTTTTACATGTAGAACATGTAATAAACCAATGTCTGTGATATTATTTAAAGCTCTGAAGAGGACACTTTATTTATTAACTGTATACTTTTACTAATTTAAAAAATATTATAAACCAATCATAAGGGAAGGGGGGGGGGGGGGGTAAGGGGGAGGGGGGAGGGGGTGGGAAAGGGTTGTTGCTCTTACTAAGTGGGAAGCATTCCTTTATTTATCATTCTAAATTTGTATCATTCACATATAAACCAACAGTCAATGTAGATACTACATTTCATGGCTCACCACTTACTGACACTTCCGCCATTCTTTAAAAAAATGTTTGTTTGGAATTGCCACTTGGATTTATTTCATTTTCTTGACCGAGGAGGGAGGGAGGGGATTTTTTTTTTTCAAACTTGAAGTTTAACTTATTAGAATTAGGTAAAAAATAAAAATTTCCGTATTTAAAAAAAAAGGTTCTTTATTTCTGGCTGATAAAATTTTATCAGCAAGGGGTATTTCATTGAGGTGGGTTGCAGTTCCAAATAAACACAATTTTATATTGGCCTTATTGGTATGTTTTTGGTTTAAAAGCAAAAGGTTGCCATTCCAAAAACATTATATGCACATGTTTATGAAACCTGATGCATATTTCATGGAGTCAATTGAACAATAAAGTTTTTATCAGGGAAAGCAGAAAACACACATCAAAGTTTACATTCCGCTGTGTTCATTACAATGCAAATTGTGTAGATTCTAATAGATAAATATTTAATATTTATAAAAAAAATACTAAGAATATTATATCATTTTTATCAGAAAGAAGTTGAAATATTTAAAGTTATCATATTTTTTTGTGATAAATGAAAAAAGAGGATGAATATATGTAATAAAGAATCATCTCTGATTGTTAAAAATAAAGATAAGTATAAAAATCATACATGACAAATGCATTTTCTGTATATTTTATTTTTTAATTTATGCTGGAAAAAAAAATCAACCTGAAATTTTTTAAACAAATTCCACATTTTCTTTTTGAACAAGATATACACGTTAAAAATTTCAAGGAGAATTTCTTTAGAAAATTATTAAAAAACATTGAAAAAAGTAGAAACATGCATGTTTATTTTTTGTTTTTATGTGTTACTGTCAATGCAAATATTATAACATTTTTTCCCTAATGCAAATGATTTTATTTTCAATGCAATGAGTATGTTGTTCACCTGTTTTTCAGCATAATCATTATTTAGTTGCCCATTTTGTTTTTCTTGACATTTCAATGCAGTAATATAAACATCAACATTTTTATTAAATATATAACTCTATATATATGATAATATTTAGAAATATACATGTAGATATTTTTTTTTAACCAACCTTATATATTTTCCCAACATTATGCTGTATTTTGTGACAATTGTGTGCTATTCTATTTTTTTGAAAGTGTAATTAGGAGTTTTTATATTATGCAGAAATTTATGAATGCCAATGTTTAACCAATTGCCTTTAATTAATTTGAGTTGAGAGTGACTGCAACAGGTTTATTAGTTATTGAAACATTTTGCTTGTTTCATATCTGGAATAAAGAGGTAGAATGACTTTAAGTTCAGACGACACGTTCCTCGAGCATCTTTTTTGTATCTCCTCGTAATAAAGAGTTCCAATAAAAATTATTATTCTTATAATGATTTTTAAAATGATTAAAATTTACTTGTATATGAATAGATGCCTAGATGGCCGAGTGGTTAGAGCCGTGGCTGCTCACTGCCAGGAGTGTAGGTTCTAGAGGTTGTGAGTTCAAAGCCCGGCCCAATATAGCGAATTTCACTGTGCTGTTTTATTTATTTATTTTTATATCAGAATTCAAGTATTTTTTCAAGAAGATTATTTAAGAAATTACATTCTCTAGTATTTTGCAGAAATGCCTGGTAAGGTATCCTAATTTTTGCAAGAAAGCTTTTCAGAGTAGTAGTAAACCATTAACAAATTCCTTGAAAATGTTATATTAAATTGAGGAACGTGTTGTCCGACCTTAATCATATTTCATGTTAAGTAATGAATTAAAGAGTACTAAACAGTTATTTCCACACCAGTTTTATGAACTTTTTTGCTAGTTTAGATTTGGAATTTTCATTGCCAATTTATTAATGTAGGATTAGAAACAAGTTCTAATAATTAACATACAAATATACTATATGTAATTACTTTTCTCAATATTAATTTCCTTTCTTTGTTGTTAAAACTTTCCCATTCAATTTAAAAACAAACAGTGTGTACCGTTAATTGTTTTAAAAATAATTTGTAATTTGATTTAATTTGAAGCATCAGTTAGTGGTTAACTTACTTTAATTTTAATTTAGAATTCAAAAAAGATCATTCATTAAGTTTTCAGTCGTCCATTGAAGCTTAGCAGGAGAACCTGTTTAACAAAGTACACAACTCAAAGCTGTATTAAGGAGTACTAACCATCAAGCTTTTGATATAAATTAACAGTCTTCAGAAATCATTTGTCAATGACATATTATTTGTTTATAGGAATAAACTGCCTAGTAAGAATTAGTTTAAATTTGATCGATTTCCCCCCCCCCCCCCCCCCCATTTTAGTTAAGATCTACATTCAAACTTAGCAAGTTTTCAAATAATAAATTGAAATTTTTAAATATTGGAATGATTTTTTTCAAGCACATACATTCATTGAAATTAATTTTTCAAAACACTTGTGCACAATAAGCATTATCTTTTATCTGTATTCTGAGATAAACTCAGCAGAATTTTACCGGTTAATCAAACAGATTGTATTTTTCTAATTAGAAAATGTTACATGTATTTTGGTAGTAGTAGATATGTCTTATTTTTCTAGATTTTATATTCAGATGTATATTTATGTTGCATGAAATTGCAAAGTTCTGTGAACTTCATTTTTTCATGTATTTTATGGAAATATCCAGAACATTGAACAAGGAGAAGTGTTTGGGCTGTTGTTTTATTCTCTGAATGATATCAATGCAATGATTAACATTTTCATCATTTTACAACATCGCTTTGCCATGTCACAGGTACAAACTTAAGGTAATAAAGGTAACATGTGACTGGTTCAAGGCTAAAGAATTTTAAAAATCAATGACAGACTCGCTTTTGAGCGCAATTTCACTACGATGTATCTTCTCCTTTTATAAGAGTATGCTTGAGATCAGAATTGAGTTTGTTCATCTTTTACGACTGTGACGTTTGAACAGGTAAGATATTATATGCAGTGCTATATTAAACATGCTATAATCAAAATCAAATTTTTTAAAACCATTTTTTAATCAATGCAATACTTGATTCAATGTTAACTGGCTTTTTTTTTGCTGTATTCCATTGCTTCAAAAGTTGTGAAAGATTAAAGAGTAAAAGAGTAGAGCTATTTGTTTTGGTTATCTTGACTCTTCTCTCTCGACTCTGTTGTATTAAATATTTTTTTGATCTCAATAAGATTGTCAATTTTGTTTATTTGCTTGTTTCTCATACTTGAAATAAAATTAATAACAAATACTGATGTTCCGTTCCTCTCTTCGATAGGTGTAAATTTGTAATGTTTATAAGTCACACAAAACAAACTTGTTCGTAAGATTTGAAGGAAAAAGGTGGTCTATTGTAAAGTTCTACTTAACTGTAGGTTGTATAGCTCACCTGAGCTAAATCAGGTTAACATGCAAGATTCGAGACTTACTAGAAAAAAAATAAATTTGTTAAAAATCTTTGACTAAGAAGTTTAAATTAGCAACATCATAATACTTTATGCTGTATGATTTATCTTTTTATATACATATAATTTTTTAAAAACTTTTACAAGTTTAAATATATATTGACATATAAGGTTCGGACAAGGGCTTGTTAAGAAATAAGGCATACGAAGACAAATAAGAATATTCCCACGAAAAGGACACAGATATTTGACAGTGCGATTTAAATCAGTGGCGGGTCGTTGATAGTTTTTGATGTCCTATAGAGCAAACTGAAGGTTGTTCACCGTCTGTAGATAACCGATAAGGAATCGTCGGAATGAGGTCCCTGCTTTCAGTTGTTCTAGTCCTAACTTTGGTTGACCATTCCTTTCTTCAGCGTAAGTATCAGTGAATGTGTACATCTCTCTCAACAACTTATTATAAAAACCTTAACATTGCCCGTATGCTACTTGATTCCGGTGGAGGTTATCTTTTCGGTGTCCTTGTTCGTAATACATGTACATGTAAAATGTACAACTTTCTGTTAAGAAATGCTACTCTAGACTAGTACAATAAAGATAAAACACATTAAATCTGTTCAAATTAGGCTACTTTTTTTTCTTCGTTGGGGATCTTGATATTTTATCGTTTCATTTTACACCACAAAATTGTGAAGGTGTATTGCTATTTATTATCGATGTGGCAATGTCGGAACCATATCAATATCATCTGCTCAACACATTGTTTCCATTTAAATTACTATTTAGGCTGCGTAAAATGGTGTGTGGGAATCTCATTCCAAAACGTACTAACTACAAACATACTTGATTGCAGTGTCATTTAGTAAATGGAAAAGTATACACGATACGTCAAAGCTCCGAATCTCTGATAAATACAACATTCCTCCCAGTAATTCATCTAATCGTGAATTGAAATCCGACTCATTTACGCATGCGCGGAATGGGGGGGGGGTATCGGTGGGTCCTCCCCTCTGGAAAAATCAAATTTCTTAACTTTTAACAATTAAATTACCAAAAAAATGTCTCTGACCCCGCCCCCTTCTCCCCGCCAACACGCCAGCTCAATATCCCTCGGAACCCCTCTCCCTGGAAACAAAAATTCTTATAACGGGTAAGATTGAGGGTTTTGACTTATCAAACGTTTGTACAGCTTTATTCATTGTGAAATGTTTTATCCAATGTCTACTTTTAGCATACTGACTTTTAAACTGCTTCGTCTGGTTCGTTTGGATACAAATGTACAAATAAATACATGTAACCCAATACGCATCTATTTTCATCTATAATGATTGTATATATATATGTTGAAGTCTACTGCATCTTTGTCTATACACGTGTATGTAACTCACTATATATTTTTTTCTTTCATCCCTTGTCTATATACATGGATGTCTATTTAATCTTCTGTCTATATACAGGTAAATAGATGTCTATTTCATCCCTTGTTTACATACATAAATGTCTATCATATGATCTGCTATCTAAGTACACAGATGTCTTTTTCATTAATTTTCTACTCAAGTGGATGTGACTCACTATATGTATATGTCTGTTTCACCTTTTGTCTATATACCTGGATGTCTATTTCATCCTTTGTCTATATACCTGGATGTCTATTTCATCCTTTGTCTATATACCTGGATGTCTATTTCATCCTTTGTCTATATACCTGGATGTCTATTTCATCCTTTGTCTATTTACCTGGATGTGTATTTCATCCTTTGTCTATTTACCTGGATGTGTATTTCATCCTTTGTCTATATACCTGGATGTCTATTTCATCCTTTGTCTATTTACCTGGATGTGTATTTCATCCTTTGTCTATTTACCTGGATGTGTATTTCATCCTTTGTCTATATACCTGGATGTCTATTTCATCCTTTGTCTATTTACCTGGATGTCTATTTCATCCTTTGTCTATATACCTGGATGTCTATTTCATCCTTTGTCTATTTACCTGGATGTGTATTTCATCCTTTGTCTATTTACCTGGATGTGTATTTCATCCTTTGTCTATTTACCTGGATGTCTAATTCATCGCTTTAGTTTTCAATACAATTGGATGTTACGTCTGATTTTAAGGGTCATCCCTTGCCCATACACGTGTGTGTAACTCTCTACAAGTATTTGTTTTGTAAAAAGCCGTTATTAAGAGAGATCGTTGGTCGTGGTCATATTTAGACTGTATCGATCTCCTTTAAAAGAAGAACTGTATATTAAAATATAGGAAAATACCCAAATTTTAAAAGATAACATGTGTGGATGTTTTATGTACTAAATAACACATGTAGTTTATAGCTAAACAAATCATATATTAAAATTCAAGGTAGATCAGTTGGTTAATTTCTTGACCATCCAGCCTCTTCCCCTTTTCAGAGTTTTCCTGTACTGATGGTTGGGTTGGACACCACTCCAAGTGTTACTTCTTCAGCAAAACTAAACAGACATTTGCCGACGCATCTGTGAGTTCATTTAGGTTTTATGATGGCCGATCGATTTAATATTTAATATGTACCTGTAGATAACTTCCTGTCATATCTGCTATTTATATTTTGTATGTTGTTATAACATCAAATAGATTACATCAATCATATCCATAGTTTGATTAAAGAAATACGGGAAGATGTCAGTGACATCTATCGTGTTTATCGTGTTTTGTCAACCATTCAGTGCTTTAATAGCTATGCGACGGGACTTTTAACACCAGAGTGACTATGATTCTTGAAGGTTTTATCTGTAAATGCATAACAAGTAAGAAAATAAGTTTTTGACAGGCACCTGGCCCATAAATAACACCAAGTGTCTTCTAATATTTTACAGGTATAGCTATGCTGTTCTTTACTTAACAATTTGTTGCTTTGTTTGTAGGCATTGTGTCGTGCATTCAACAGCAAGCTAGCTGAACCAGTGACACAAGATGAACTGAACTTCCTGACCAGTCTGGTGGTAATGATAGGTAGATAGATATGATGACACTTCCTGACCAGTCTGGTGGTTATGATAGGTTGATAGATACGATTCCACTTCCTGACCAGTCTGGTGGTTATGATAGGTTGATATATACGATGACACTTCCTGACCAGTCTGGTGGTAATGATAGGTTGATATATACGATTCCACTTCCTGACCAGTCTGGTGGTTATGATAGGTTGATATATACGATGACACTTCCTGACCAGTCTGGTGGTAATGATAGGTTGATAGATATGATGACACTTCCTGACCAGTCTGGTGGTTATGATAGGTTGATAGATACGATGACACTTCCTGACCAGTCCGGTGGTAATGATAGGTTGATAGATACGATGACACTTCCTGACCAGTCTGGTGGTAATGATAGGTTGATAGATACGATGACACTTCCTGACCAGTCTGGTGGTAATGATAGGTTGATAGATACGATCACACTTCCTGACCAGTCTGGTGGTAATGATAGGTTGATAGATACGATCACACTTCCTGACCAGTCTGGTGGTAATGATAGGTTGATATATACGATTACACTTCCTGACCAGTCTTGTGGTTATGATAGGTTGATAGATCGATTACACTTCCGGACCAATCTGGTGGTTATGATAGGTTGATAGATACGATGACACTTCCGGACCAGTCTGGTGGTAATGATAGGTTGATAGATACGATGACTCTTCCTGACCAGTCTGGTGGTTATGATAGGTTAATAGATACGATTACACTTCCCGACCAGTCCGGTGGTAATGATAGGTTAATAGATACGATTACACTTCCTGACCAGTCTGGTGGTAATGATATGTTGATAGATACGATGACACTTCCGGACCAGTCTGGTGGTTATGATAGGTTAATAGATACGATTACACTTCCTGACCAGTCTGGTGGTTATGATAGGTTGATAGATACGATGACTCTTCCTGACCAGTCTGGTGGTTATGATAGGTTAATAGATACGATTATACTTCCTGACCAGTCTGGTGGTTATGATTGGTTGATAGATACGATGACACTTCCTGACCAGTGTGGTGGTAATGATAGGTCGATAGATACGATGACACTTCCGGACCAGTCTGGTGGTAATGATAGGTTGATAGATACGATGACACTTCCGGACCAGTCTGGTGGTAATGATAGGTTGATAGATACGATGACACTTCCTGACCAGTCCGGTGGTTATGATAGGTTAATAGATACGATTACACTTCCCGACCAGTCTGGTGGTTATGATAGGTTGATAGATACGATGACACTTCCGGACCAGTCTGGTGGTAATGATAGATTGATAGATACGATGACACTTCCTGACCAGTCCGGTGGTAATGATTGGTTGATAGATACGATGACACTTCCTGACCAGTCTGGTGGTAATGATAGGTTGATAGATACGATGACACTTCCTGACCAGTCTGGTGGTTATGATAGGTTGATAGATACGATGACACTTCCTGACCAGTCTGGTGGTAATGATAGGTTAATAGATACGATTACACTTCCTGACCAGTCCGGTGGTAATGATAGGTTAATAGATACGATGACACTTCCTGACCAGTCTGGTGGTAATGATAGGTTGATAGATACGATGACACTTCCTGACCAGTCTGGTGGTAATGATAGGTTGATAGATACGATGACACTTCCTGACCAGTCTGGTGGTAATGATAGGTTGATAGATACGATTCCACTTCCTGACCAGTCTGGTGGTAATGATAGGTAGATATATACGATTATACTTCCTGACCAGTCTGGTGGTAATGATAGGTTGATATATACGATGACACTTCCTGACCAGTCCGGTGGTAATGATAGGTTAATAGATACGATGACACTTCCTGACCAGTCCGGTGGTAATGATAGGTTAATAGATACGATTATACTTCCTGACCAGTCTGGTGGTTATGATAGGTTAATAGATACGATTATACTTCCTGACCAGTCTGGTGGTTATGATTGGTTGATAGATACGATTACACTTCCTGACCAGTGTGGTGGTTATGATAGGTTGATAGATACGATGACTCTTCCTGACCAGTCTGGTGGTTATGATAGGTTAATAGATACGATTACACTTCCTGACCAGTCTGGTGGTTATGATAGGTTAATAGATACGATTACACTTCCTGACCAGTCTGGTGGTAATGATAGGTTGATAGATACGATGACACTTCCTGACCAGTCTGGTGGTTATGATTGGTTAATAGATACGATGATACTTCCTGACCAGTCTGGTGGTAATGATAGGTTAATAGATACGATGATACTTCCTGACCAGTCCGGTGGTTATGATAGGTAGACAGATACGATTACACTTCCTTCACTCATGTAGAAACAACTTAAACATTGCAGCATTTTTTTTAAGTTCTACGTTGATCAATACATAAAATATATTTTTATCAAATTAAACATGTTACTGAAAATGACACTTAATAACATTCATGTGTTTCATAGTCTGTGTTACTTACAGGGTGTTTTGCAATTTAGAAAAAAATCTCTCTCTCTATCTCTTTGTGTCTCTCTCTCTCTCTCTCTCTCTATCTCTTTGTCTGTCTCTCTCTCTCTCTCTCTCTCTCTCTCTCTCTCTCTCTCTCTCTCTCTCTCTCTCTCTCTCTCTCTCTCTCTCTCTCTCTCTCTCTCTCTCTCTCTCTCTCTCTCTCTCTCTCCTGGTTTAATCTGTTCCAAGTGTTCTGTTTTCTTCGAAGGTCAGAGCGCCTCCTACTATATCGGTGTAACGGACTCTTTCCTGGAGGGACAATGGGTGTATTCATACGCAAGAACTCTGATCAGAGTCCGGCCCCACTGGCTGAATGGTGGCCCGGACAACTACCATAACGAGGACTGTGTGGAGGTGGTGTCCAGTCAGAGCGGCCAGTGGTCGGACGTCCAGTGCACCACCAGCCTCTTCTATATCTGTGAATACGACAACGAGTGAGTGTCACGTGTTTTTTTATTTAAATAAGTACCAATGCGGCGGAAAGTCGCGGTCAGTCTCGCATGTACGCTGACTGAGCGGTTCTAGGTAAGCGAATACGAAAATGGTCGTTGGTTTTCGACGATGCTCAGTTACACAATGTGACATCAGCTGATGTGGTGTGTGTGTGTGTGTGTGTGTGTTTTATTTTCATAATTTTTTGCCTCATCTGATCTGAAAGCCCAGGTGAGGCCTTCTCATCATTTTTTGTCCGGCGTCCGTCTGACTGTCTGTCCGTTCCTCTGTAAACTTTTCACATGTTTTACTTAATTCTTCTCCATAACCACTTGGCTAATTTTAATCAAACTTAGTGCAAATCGTTCTCGTTTGAAATGGCTTTAAATTTGAAATTAAGGGTTACGTCATCTTTCAAGGCGAGATTTTTTTTATGTAAAATTTGTTGGGATTTTTAATTTTTTTTTTCTCAAATTTGGTAAGAAAGGCTGGAACTTTTGTGGAAGCATCCTAGGGTAGTGTAAATTCGAGTTTTCCAAACCATTTTAAGGGGATAGGATGAGGCCACAACATGTGGTGAACTTTTTTAACATAGCAATAAATATATCATAATCAATAAAATCTTCTTATCAAAATCTAAAACAACAAAAGGGTCTACATGTAAAACATAAGAATATGTGGGGGGGGGGGGAATAAATCTTTTAAAACAAGATCTACTTTGCTAAATTATCAAGATGTTTTGTAATTGAGTAAAAAGCTGATTTGCTCAGAGTTATGGATATTAATGCTCCTAAGGTGAGCGATGTGGCCTCTGGGCCTCTTGTTTTATATTAACTGATTTTGTTGCTGTTTCTGGTTTTTTTTTTTACTGAGCGGCGTTGGCGTTAGAACAGATATAGAGTTATCTTTTGTCAGACTAGTACCATGTGTCTGTTTTGTCATTTGTCTTCACGCGTTGACTTTTATCTTTTAATAGGAATAACTTCATCAACAATGGAATTCAAGGGCAATTGTTATGATGATTAGGACGTAATTGTGGTCGTAAATTGTTTTTTATCATTATATTGTAATAGTTTACTTAGTAAAAAAAACTATATGCTTATTAATTTTCATGTTTTTTTTTAATTTTCTGAAAGTCGTTGTTTGCTGCATTTAATATCCACCCTCAAATGAGATGAATATAAGTGATTCACGAGGAAGCTCACATGAAGCAATAAGTCACCGTATATCGAGTACACCCCCCCCCCCCCCCCCCGTTACTGAAAAATGTATAATCAAATTTCATGATTAATTCATTCGCTTTTAAGTTAGAACTTACTTACTTAAGTTTATACTTAGTTAACGTTAATTTATGTGAGACATTTATAACTGTCTTCGAATGGTTAGATAGCTAGCAGCTCGAACGTACATTATTTATTTCGTCCTCTCACCATTACAATGACATCATCGTAATATCGAAGGATAAGAGCAAATTAGCATATAATTAAACTATAAGCAATGTGGTTGCCATTAGTATGGAATGGTGTTCGTAAACCAATGAACCATTATTATCATTAAATGTCTAAAATAATGAATAAAGAACAATGATTTTGTTTTTATTAGAAATGTTTTAGAGCGTAAAAAATATTTATTCTGCCATATTATTTACATGATATAATTTGCTGAACAAGAAAAGTCATGGTGTGAACGAGTGAACGTGTAAAACTTAATGCGACTCTTACGTGTGACCTTTACGTACAAGTACGCGTGCGCGTTGGCCTGCCTGTTCTAAACATCTCTGATTGCAACAGTGCAGTTAATAAGGCAACTTTTTTGTTTTCATTACTTCAGTCTATAAGATCTTATTTTAAACCTCATTATTTACAATGTATTTCTTGAATTATTTCACAGTGCTGAACCTTTGCCCATTGGTAGACGAGGGAATGAGTGACACAGTTGCTATGTCAATTACATAATAATGTACACTTATATTAAAGAAATAAACATATCCGTTGATTGAATTTGTTGCTTTGATTTGAACTGAAATTAGATAAATATCTCAAACTTACCAATCACATCTCTCAATCAATTAGTCCAATCACATCTCTCCATCAATCCGTCCAATCGCATCACTCCATCCGTCCGTCAAATCACATCTCTCTATCACTCAGTCCAATCACATCTCTCCATCACTCCGTCCAATCACATCTCTCCATCAATCAGTTTATTTACATCTCTCCATCAATCCGTCCAATCACATCTCTCCATCCGTCCGTCAAATCACCTCTCTCTATCACTCAGTCCAATCACATCTCTCCATCACTCCGTCCAATCACATCTCTCCATCACTCAGTCCAATCACATCTCTCCATCACTCCGTCCAATCACATCTCTCCATCACTCTGTCCAATCACGTCTCTCCATCACTCCGTCCAATCACGTCTCTCCATCACTCCGTCCAATCACATCTCTCCATCACTCAGTCCAATCACATCTCTCCATCACTCCGTCCAATCACATCTCTCCATCAATCAGTCCAATCACATCTCTCCATCAATCAGTCCAATCACATCTCTCCATCAATCAGTCCAATCACATCTCTCCATCAATCAGTCCAATCACATCTCTCCATCACTCCGTCCAATCACATTTCTCAATCTATCAGTCCAATCACATCTCTCCATCAATCAGTCCAATCACATCTCTCCATCAATCAGTCCAATCACATCTTTCCATCAATCAGTCCAATCACATCTCTCCATCACTCTGTCCAATCACGTCTCTCCATCACTCCGTCCAATCACATCTCTCCATCACTCCGTCCAACCACATCTTTCAATCACTCCATCCAATCACATCTCTCCATCAATCAGTCCAATCACATCTTTCTATCACTCTGTCCAATCACGTCTCTCCATCAATCAGTTTATTTACATCTCTCCATCAATCCGTCCAATCAAATCTCTCCATCACTCAGTCCAATCACATCTCTCCATCACTCCGTCCAATCACATCTCTCCATCACTCCGTCCAATCACGTCTCTCCATCAATCAGTCCAAGCGCATTTCTCCATCAATCCGTCCAATCACATCTCTTCATCAATCAGTTTATTTACATCTCTCCATCACTCCGTCCAATCACATCTCTCCATCCATCAGTTCAATCACATCTTTCCATCAATCGGCCAAAGCACATCTCTCTGGGTTTCAAAACAACCAACTCCTATTACATATTTTCATTGGAGATAAAGCCTAATTAAATAAGTACAGGTTTACATGGTTTGTTCTGATCATCAAGGACATTCAATGTTTGCGTAAAGTATTTCACCTGTAAACAGTGAGACAAGAATACACCGGTAGCGAATGTACAGGTGGGCTTTTAGTTGGTTGTTGGGTATTGGAAGCTCAAATATGTGGTACACTGCGCAGGATCACATCTGTATAGCCATTGTTTGGGTTAATTACATGTAATCTGAGGACGATATCATGCTGAACGATATGGGGGGACGAGCAGGTACCCAAGGAGTTTTTGTTTATTTACTTTATTGGTTTCCTTTACTGTATTTTTCTGAAGGTAAGGCATTTACACATTTGTTTAATGTTCACTATGTTTTACAGATAATGTAGGAATAAATCCTATATTTGAAAATCGTATTTTAATATTGAACAACCAATTTGGAAATTGAGAGGATGCAAAACCAAAGATCATAGTTATCATTAACCTTTGTTCTCTGCCTATATCAGAGTTTTATGATCGGTGATAACTTCAAAGAAGATGTCCGAATGATTCTAATATCATACTATTTAAACACGTGAGGTCACACATGTGATGCATGTGTGGCACATTTTGCTGCATGCGTAACAAAAGTCACACTTTTATAAAAATATAAAAAAAAAATTAAAAGTGTTCAATAGTATTTATTTCTTAAACTAAGAGATTTGTCGCAAACTGAAATGACATGCAACCTTATAATAAAAAAATGTGTTCATTCAAACTTTATTATGATATCCCCTGTCAGTACAACTAAATCAAGGACCAACAAAGACCCGGTAGATACACTTTCCTTTTTAGCGTTGCCATGTCTGAATGGGTGGGTGTCGTATCAAGAGAAGTGTTACTTCTTCAGCGAACATACAGATACCTGGTTTGGAGCCTCCGTGAGTATTGTGTAGCTCTATCTTCATCATCATCATCTTCATCTTTTTCTTCGTCGTAATCATCATCATCATCGTCGTCGTCGTCGTCCTCAATACTATTTGACCCCTTTGTTTTCATTTCATAAAATGGGGTCTATTCTTTAATAATATTCACATTTTATTATATCCTTTAAGGCCTTTTGTCAAGCTTTTAACAGCAAGCTAGCCGAACCCAAAACTCAGGAGGAGGTAGATTTCCTCTCCCAACAGACTGTATTACAAGGTAGGACTTCAGGGTTCTTTAAAGCGATAAAACTTATCCTATATAATATTCTATACGTCTACCTAGATTGGCTTGGTACATTATATATTATTGTGGAAAAACATGGGAAATTTCAAAATCAAGGACACAAGAGACGTTCCTCAATTTTATATTATTTTCCCTGATATTTAATTCCTTTTTATTGACATTTCAACCTGTTAATTCCCAAAAATTCAGGATATATTACCATGCTCTTTTCGGAGCTAGAATATTTCGAATAATCCTTAAAATATCATGCAAAATGCATTTGAATGCTAATAAAAAAAAAGCCATACAATACATTTTGAATTGAACACTTTATATCTAAATAAAAGAAGAATCATATCACATAAAAATTTAACTATAAAATTACTAAGTAAAAATCTTCACATTGTGAAGATAGGAAACAATAGAAAAAATGTAAGATAGGTCGCGTCTGACCTTAAGAACTGTTTGAAATCAATAAAAAATTGAAATATTAATTTTGTTAAAACAAAAACTATATGATCTATAACTCGACACTATAATCCGTGACCTTTAAAATCAGCAATCATGTCAGAGAACGTCTAAAGAATAAGAGAACTGTATAATTATGATCTATTGCAAGAGTGAGATCTTTAACATGAACCTAAAACAAGTCCTTTACAATGATAAATTTTCATCCTTCACGTCAGGTAACAATAGCGCCTACAATATCGGGGTCACTGACCTATTTCTAGAGGGAGACTGGGTGTACGCCCACTCCCGCACCCCCGTGGAGGTGGCTCTACCCTGGACCAATGGGGGCCCGGACAACTACAAGGAGGAGGACTGCGTGGAGATTGCCGCCTTTCCCCCGTACAGCGGACAGTACGCAGACAAATCATGCCCCCTACCGTCCAAGTTCATCTGTGAATACAGCAGAGTGTAAGGCTCTGTTCGCTAAGCTATTATTGTGTGTACATGAGCATATTTGTGTTGTACAAAAATTCGCTCCGTTTAAAATTTGCAAATAGAAAGGATCTGTTTTGTTGAGAAAATATTAATTTTACTTTTTCATTTATCCCCGTTTTAAATTTGCGCTTAGACACTGATAATGAAGCTTAAGGTTATGTACTGTGCAAAAATGCAAAAAATGAATTGTAAAAATAGTATTCTCATGTTTTCTGTAAAAATGTATTAACTCAACGAATTAAACAAAAATGAGCATCCCGATCTAGTTGTATTGGCATTCGAAGTAATTGGGGGTTTTCCTTTTTTTTAACAGAGAACAACAACAGACGCTTGTGATTGGATGAAGGACTAATTAAGTGACTGTCTGAATGAAAATTAAATGTTTAAAAATAAAATAAAATGACTAACTGGTTTATTGTACATGTGTTCATGCAAAATTGATCATACGCCGGTCCTTCCAATTAAAAAATACATTGACAGATTTTGCTATTGATATGAATGTATACAGAATATTCTCATGTTTTACAATTATTCAAAATCAAATAAAAACTTTTTTTTTCGATAACCACGCTATTACAGTCAGTTACAAGAATCCGAATCCACCCCCACCCCCCAAAAAGGGGGGGGGGGGAAGGGGGTGGGGCGCTCACCTCCAATTTTGCAAAAACCCATTTCATAGCAAATGCACTATATATATTTTATGGAAGCAAATAATAGGATTTATAAGACCAACAACCGCCTGAAGATAAGCGATAAGCCGGAGGTTAAAGAACACTTTATCAAACAATGGAGAATCTTTCTACGGTAGTTCTTTTGGCCTGTTTGTACTTTCCCTTTTCTGAAGGTAAAACCTTTATATTATACATGTGTATACATATACATGTAATGAGATGAATAATACACATTTCTTCACTATACATGGAGTCTAATTTACTGTTGTAAATAGAATATTCAACATGTTGAGTGCTATGAGTTAATTTTGCAATCTTGATATATACGCAGAAAATCATATGTCTTTAAAAATATAGAAACACGTACGATATAAATACTTTAATTAAAAGATACTACTTTTTTTTTACTATATGAAGTAAATAATCAAATTTTCATCTGCATGAAAGAAAAGTAGATTTGCCATACCACCTTGAATAGAGGCACATGTTTCTAGGTACAATGTTCTCTTAGCAGCGTCATGTGTTCATGGGTGGGTGACTTTTCGAGACAAATGCTACTTTTTTGGGAAAACCAAAGAAACCTGGTATGCTGCATCGGTATGTTATCAAGAGAGAGAGAGAGAGAGAGAGAGAGAGAGAGAGAGAGAGAGAGAGAGAGAGAGAGAGAGAGAGAGAGAGAGAGAGGGGGGGGATACACCATGTATATTTCAAATTATAAGACAAATGAGTACAGATGACGAAAGCAAACCCGCGACCCACTTTAGGGAATGAATTTGTTTCTGAAATGGCAGTTTTGGCGCATTTACAAGTAAATTGGACCATCTTGCAGTTTTCGATGAAAATTAAAGTCTAAAGTATACATAGATTTGACAATGCCATAAGTGGTCATAAGTTCAATAACTTCTGTATACATGCATGGTTATGTTCGCCCGCTGTTTTTCTCATGCACCCTTAAACATTTGCAAGCGGTTCCGCCCTGTCTTGAATTCCAGACACAGTAAGAGGTAGACTCGTACTAATTAACACACTCAGTTATCTAAAGATTGTTTTGAATTCACCCAGTCTTAAAGGCGATACAGTAAAACTCGTTGAGTACGAACACGGATATTGCGAATTCACGGATAGAGCGAAGTCATCTTGGATACCCAGCTGTGTAAATTTATATGGTTATAACGAACTACGGATATAACGAAGTAATTTCTCAGGTCCCAGTGACTTCGTTATAACCGAGTTTTGCTGTATGAGCGAAAATAAAGCGGTAGCGAATATTTCTGTGTGTACAGTTTACTATCTAGAATAAAAAAATTAATGTTTCTTTATTTGATCCTATGATATTTTGCCAATAATTATTTTAGGCGCTGTGCCGTCGTTTGGATAGGCGCTATTTATGATGATCTTCCGTTCTGTTGAGTAAGACAATGCCTTTTTGTAGGCGCTGTGCCAATCGTTCGGAAGTAAACTTGCTGAACCGGTCACACAGGAAGAGGTGGTGTTTCTGGGACGTGAAACGATGCAGATAGGTAATATAAAACATCTCATATGAAATATTTATTTTGTATTATAGAAACTTTAATAAAAATATAAATAAGATAATGACGTTAATTCAAAGGAAAATAATGAAAACATAAAGTTTGAAATACAGGTTCTATGTTAGTTTTTTTTTTACTCAACTCTCAGAATTTTAGGTCGCCTGAATTGAAGGTTAAAGAGAGCTATTCTGATTACCTGCTGTCCGTCGTCCGTCTGTCTGTCTGTAAACTTGTTATATTTTGGACTTCTTTTCTAGAACCACTGAGCTAAACTTTGTACAAAGCATCCTTATGGGAAGAGGATTTTAAAATGTGAAAACAAACGGCAAAATCCTTTTGATATAAAAGGGAGATAATTGCGAAACAGTGAAAATAGGGTGTGTGTCTTTTAAAATTTCTTAAGAACCTCTGTATAGAAACACTAACATTTACAACTTTACAAAGCTTGTATATATTAGTGAAGATTCTATATTGCTAATATCGTGGCCCCCGAAGTAATACCGGGACCCTAGAAGGAGTTCATAAATTATGAAAGAAATTTGTTGGTAAGTGTTCAAACATCTTTTTCTAAAAAAAAATACAGAGCTAAAATTTGTTACATCACTAGGCAAGAATCGTAAGATAGTGTAGATTCTAAATTATTTAAGGCGTGACCCTTGAAAAAAATTATACGGTGCAAAGGGGAGTTCAAAGTTCAACATAGAAACATATAGGGTAATGTTTTCAAATCTTATTTGAGAGAACTACAATGCTACAATTTGACAAATTACAAATATAGAGTCTAACTTGTTAAAACAAGGACCCGAACGCAAATCCTGTTCCCCTTGAGGGAATCAAAGATTAAAATTCCAATATATAGGGAATTTAAAAAGAAATATTCTTTAAAAAACTGCAATGTTACAATGTGTATGATGGCCATGCAAGCATCATAAGTAAATATAGATTTAAATTGTTAAAATCGTGACCCCCAACCAAGATTGGGGCCGCAAGAGGGTTCAAAGATTAACATTAAAATATATTATGGGAAATGGTTAAAAATCAACCCAAGAACTACAATGCTACAATTTGCAGGTATTCTAAGATAGTGCACATGTGATCCCCAGACCAAGAGGAATTCAAAGTTAAACATAAAAATACGTACGAAGATTTTTTTAAAATCTTCTCAAGAAACATAATGCAACAATTTGTGAGATTACTATCATGATACGAGGATCCTCAGACAGTGTAGATTTCTCAATTGTAAAAACCATGACACCTAGATACATGTAAAACTGGGGCCCCAAGGGGGGTTCAAAGTTCAACAATGAAATCAAACATAGGGAAAGTGTTTAAAAAATCCCCTTCTCAAGAACAACAATGTATCAATTCTGAAATTACATTTTTAACATAAAAACGGGAAGCAATTGGACTTTTGACCAAGGTGATTAAATCTTCTGATCTGAGAAGCCCTTCGGATCACGTTACAAACCACTAATAAAACCATTAAACAAAAACTTATTAAAAACTGTTTGTATAGTACAACTTTTTAGAAGTCTTCCTTCTGCTTGTCCGATGAAATGAAATATATTTATGAATAGAAAACTTTCGAGATTTGAAATATTTTGTGCTGGGCTCAACTTTAACAATATGTGTTGCTAGGAAACAACGGGGATTACTTTATTGGGATACACGACATATTCCTGGAGGGGGAGTGGATGTACGCCTACTCCAGGAAACCCGTGACCCTGACCATGCCCTGGGCGAGCGGTAACCCTGACAACTACCACGAAGAAGACTGCGTGGAGATAGACTCCTCCCCCCAGTTCCATGGAATGTGGGGGGACGCTCTATGTTCGTACCCCCTGTACTACATCTGTGAATACGACTCCAGGTATATCTTTAATATGGTATGAAATAACGCGAATTTAATGATTTAATATATACACTTCGAATCAAATTCCACCGTTTTTGTTTTTTTGGTTTTTTTTATAATAACATAATTGGTATGAAATTAGCGTGCTTAACAGTATCACGTGTTTGCCTTTAACTGCATGGTAATACAGTCTACATTACTTGGTAAATCCATGCGAGTCAAGACGACGACTGCGAGGGTACAAGCGGGGCTCGCATGATGCAAAGCATGTCAAAATGTCCTAATTTTGATTTTACGTAAAATAACTGGAAAATGCTGTCAATGTAAATAGGAGGGGAATGACAGGTCATTACTGTCTGTACGTTATCAAATCGATCACAAATGTAGCATGAGACAGTTTCAGATGATTGAAGTACCCAATCAACATTTTTGTAAAATTGAGAATTGCTGAAAAATTCATGAAATGATTTTTAATGATTATCATTAGTTATAGGGTTGTCTCTTGTTGAAACTAACAGGTCTACCAAATACATAGTCTACCCGTCATGTTACGTACCTGTGAATCAGACTTGCGCCTATGGTAAAATATAGCACAAAAAGTAGGTGGGTGTGACATACATGTAGTAAACTTTACACAGGTAGGTTTCTGTTATGTAAAGGTGCAAAATGCACATGATACGGATTGCCAACCCTTTTCCAGGGAATTAGCGAGGGTGGCCTAAAAAGCTGAACAAATCATGAAAATTGGGCGAAAAAGAAAGGGTCGAAACTCAGAAAAAACACTTTATATGTTGAAAATTTTACACATTCTGACTACTAATTTTCCTCCAATTGGTGATAAGCCTTATAGGGAGTGAATTAAAGGCATTTGTGTTGAATGGAAACTGGAGAAATAAATTCTGGTATCAGAGTTCCAAAGACACACACCCCCTTGCTTCAGTGAGTTTCATAAAACAACATTGTCCCGTGCCACAAAATCCCTGTGAAATTAATAGGATTTCATCACTTGCCAAACCGTAATAATCTTCCCCATTAATTTCAAAGAATGATTTTTTATTTCTAAAATGATTACGATTTATTTTCTTGGTTTGTCGTTTTTAATAGTTTTATGGGATGTTCTGTACAGGATTTTTTGGATTAATTTGAATATATGAGAAAGACTTTTTTAATTCGTCGATCCGAAGTACACGCGAAATCCACGAAAATTCAAACACACCAATAATATAGTAATTTATGATGCGATGTTTAATGTCGCTTAATTGTAGCCGATCAATAACGAGTATCAATGTATTTTCAAATTGGCATAATGCACTAAACAAACTCAAGATATTTTACCCATTGTTTACATATTAATTATTCGAATTACATGTTCTTAATTCTATGCCGGCGAAAGTCCAATAACCCTAGCATAGTTTAGCATAGAAAATTCTCACAGTTTACGAAATATACTATTTTGATTTCTTTTTCAGCGAGTATATACAGGCACCTGCGGTAATTGGTTGAGTAGGCCTATACATACTTGTGGAGTACTTCTAACAAATAAATAAAAAATAAACAAAAAATAAATATGATCTTTTTATTTTATATGTGATCAAGTCGAAACAAAATGGGTTGTCTTCCCAAGATATGGTGCGGTTGGGACCATAACTGCCTAAGAGAAAATTTCTTTACAAAACCCAAACCCCCCACCCTCCAAAAAAAATTACCACATAGTCAGTATCTGTCATAGTGATGAGTTAGATATAATAATTAATTAAGAGTTTTCATCTAAATGGAACATATCTGTAAAGTAATTCAATAAAATGCAATGAAAATAATAAAGCGAAAACCTGATATACTTTATACTAATGTGTAATCAAGTCGATACAAAAAGGTTTAAATGCCCGAAAATGCGGCGATTGGACTATTTTGTCTTGTAAGCCTTCTGTCTAATGGATCCACTTGAGGGTCAGCTAAAACTTACTAATCACCAAGTACAGTATTTCTTTCACAAGCGGTTTTATTAAAGTGTGATCGTATAGTCAAAGTTACAACAATTAAAAGCAGTCCAAATCAAAGAGTCCACTCAACCTCATTTTACATGGGTATATTTAACATTTTACTTATGATGGACAGTTTGGCCCATCTTCGACGATCATGAGTGAACATTTAGTGTTCAAATTTCAGATTAATATTTTATTTTTAAATAAAGTAACAAAACTGTCAAAACTGCCTATCAAAGAGTACGGATGAAGGACTTGAGTCTCCGAGTCCTGAGTCTCGGAGTCCCCCACCTAGTTATGAGGCATCACTTCCTCATAATACGTTTATTCATACATGGCATAAAAGGTTACAAAGGTTAATATATAGAATATACAATGCATGACTCAATATAGAGTACCAGAGCTATCGTTGCAGACACAGAATCGCCAAATATGACACTTGTTTTTAAACTCTCAATTTGGATATTATTATGCCCGTATTATTCACCTGATTTTATAACATCATTTAGGAATACTACGCAGTGCTACAAGAGTCACAGAGTTCATTCTGTTAGTTATCATTACCACAATTCAATGCGCAGTAGCTAGGTATACATAATTAAGTATCATAGTGACCAATATGTAATACAAGTTGCTGTCCTTTAAAAAAGGACTACAATACGTGGACCATTTGCATGTGTTTCCAAAGAAAACGTGAAAGCCTTATGATTATCAGAGATTCCACCGATTCAATCGCATCTTCTCGGGCCTTTCCGACAGGCTCGGAAAAACACCTCGAATGTATTAACATCACCGGATGTTAGAATTTTATACAAAAAGGAGTCGCTTCCCATTATAATAAATATCGGCTAAACAGCATTGTAAGTCATTTCTGTGGTATATTTTAGGGTATATCATTGATTTTAATAAAATGTAACTCACATTTCAACAGATCTTAAAATGTGTTGAATTTATATCAAGTTTTATAAAAAGGGGGGTTGTCATGGACGCTTAGGTAATACATTCGAGGTGTTTTTCCGAGCTTGCCGGAAAGGCCCGAGAAGTTGCGATTGTCCATCGACTCTAGCCCTCTGCTTTTAACCACTAAATTTGTACGTTGTATTACGTATACATGTATGTATAGCCCTGGCTTTTTATCTCAGAATTTAAAGGATTCATGCTTCTAAAATAATTATGATCTTTCTATGAATGAAGTTTGCATGTATAGTATCAGGCAATCGGCGAATTCTACTATTTCCGCACACATTACGATTCGCACTACTTTGTTAACTATGCAGTGACAGCTTTGTGTAAATTAAAAATTTCATATTCATATGTTGCGTTTTTCTTGAGATTTAAACTTTTATACAGTGACTTAATTATTCAATCATACTTAAATGCTTAAAAAATTTAATCGGGAAGTTCTCTAGCCTCGCCTACTATAAAAGTAACGTTAAGTTACTTGTGTATTCGGAAAACAACAAAACATTGCAAATTATGCTATTTGATGCGTGTTGTAGTTTCGGCATAACATTAACTTATTTCATAATACTGATAGTTCATATCACATGCCAATTATTTCTTTAAAAGGAATACTTTGTTTCTGTTCTGTTTACCGACAACTTTACAATTACAGCGCCTTTGAACTTAGTGTGCATATGGCACGGAATCCCGATCCCGATTCAGATATACAAGAACCAGGCTAGCTCATGCGCAGTCTGAATTTTCCCCATAGCATCCGGTTTAACCTCGCTTATATATTTTCTGCGTGGACCTCAGGGTCCACACAACTAGCAATTCAAGGTCATAGCATGGCTGTTTACAGTCTTAAGAGTTTGTTTATGTTATCCAACGAGGATTTAAAATTGTTTGTACCCAAAACAAGGGAAATAATACTAGTAAAACAAGATATATATATATATAGAGAGAGAGAGAGAGAGAGAGAGAGAGAGAGAGAGAGAGAGAGAGAGTAATAAAGGTAATTAAAATAAGATTTGATAGAAAACAATTGATCAAATCTGAAATTCAAACATGTTTAACATCAAGATTCAAATGGCAATACCGGTATGTAAATCAGCAATCTAAATAGAAAAACTTTCGGATCTATACATAAAAGTATTTGACAAAAGTCACAAATACACACGTATAATATACGTATATTAAACATCAGATATCGGATAGCGTTGTCTGAGAAGTTTCATGCAAGGAACCTAGAGTTGGTCTCCAATGCTCACCATTTCTAGATTCCACAGAGGAACTCCACACAGAACTAGAAAACATTTTGGACGGGGTCGACATTTTGGCATTTTCTGGCATCCAGGGTCCGCCATTTGTTGATCTCCACACGTCTGCTTTACGATTTCCCGAAGGACGTACTTTCTGGCATTTCTGACACGTGCAAAGTTCATAACAGTTGATTAAACAAATATTGCAGCAGGAATACCAGCGACCATACTGGATGTACTCATCTCCATCAAACCAGAACGTCTGCTTTCTAGAAAAAAAAATGGTGGAAAACAAAACGACTTTATATATTATATATTTGATATTCACTGAAAGCCCTTGAAACCTGAAAGCTGTATTTACACATCTATTTTTTTTATGTACATATACACTATTGAAAATTAGGCAAATTAAAATCGCATCATTTTATCTCTTGTATTCTAGAAGATTTAACTGAAAACCAGGCCAAACGTTTTGCTAGAAACGACAAGTTTATGTCCAATGTCCCATTTACTATGTAGTTAAATTATCTAAAATTAACGAACACATTTTCAAGTATACACCATAAATCCATTCCTAAGTGTTGGTCTGTTGGAACAGTTTCACTTTGGTCCAAAGACTCCCGAAGACACCCCCTCCCCCATGACAATCAGCCAAACAAAATGTGTCTTACTTGCAGCCATTCTGACAGTGAAGGTACTTCATGGCGTACACCGTTACAGCACTGACCAGAACGAGGAGCAGGATCACCATAGGAACCAGAACTAGGGCGGCAACTACAGAAAACCATACTCCAGATCAGAAACCATTTCATTTAAACAAACCATGTCTTTGAAATATTGCGCTATTGTACATTTATGTATACGATCTCCTGATGACTTTCTTTGGTCTCCGTGCATACCCCAAATAATCCATGCATGAATAAATAATACAAAATAAATGTAAAACAATACCAAAAAACCAAACGAAAACAACAAAACCAAAAAAGTAACAGCAGAACCTACCTGTAATTTGGGATGGGGACTCTGTAGTTGTGGTAACGGAAGCTATCGTGGTCGCCGCGGTGCATTTCGGGGTGGATCCGCTCCACGCACCAGTCGCTCCGTCACATGACCTTGTTGCTGTTCCGGTCAGCTCGTATCCCATCTTGCAGTAGTAACTGATCTGGTCCCCATTAGAGTACGATCCTTTGGCGATCACAAAGAACCCGTTTGTTACTGAGGGAGGGGAGCTGCACGGTTGCATTTGATGTAGTTTGGATAAATATTCGTTTTTGAGACATTAATCAAAAAATTCCAAGGCCCCGCAAAAACCGCGTTGTAACGTTTGTTGGTCGCTTAGCTCGAGGGGAGAATGCCAGCAACGGGTTAACGCTGTATGTAAGATTTATATCTGTTTGACAGGTTGAAACAGTATCCTTTTAAACTGTTTAGTAATAACAGTTGACCTTTTTAGATGAACCAAGAACAAAATCCCAAATCGTTTAATTAGACTGTGGATTCGTCCTTTGGGATAAGGAGTTCAATCTAAATTGTATATATATTTTCATTAAGAATAAAACTACTAAAGATTTTAACTTTTTATTCATAAAAAAATTAGTGATCATAAGAGGCATACCAATGTTGAGTAAATTAATTGATTGATTTTCAACGCAGTAATAAAACATGGCCATGACCATATTAATGACAACAATTTATGCGAAGGAAAACGACCGACTGTAAATTTCATTAAACATATACAGCGGATTATGATTGCAACTTGACAGTCTGGATCTGTTTAAGTACCACATGGTCCATGCAAAATGGAAAGGTGTGATTATTTATGTAAAGAACTAGGTAATACAGGACAATACGAAGCACATTTTAATGTGTATTGTAACTATTCAGTGCATTTTGTTGTATTGTGACTGTTAAGATGAGGAATTATGTATAGTAATGATTTGAATGTGAAAAATCGCAGTCCTCTCAACTTGTTATCCTTTTCTTCTGATAAACACCACAATTGTCTAATGAACAGGACAAGTCAGTTTCAGATGATCGTGTTATGAAAAAACAGAATATTAAAGTACATGTATGATCGCTACATTTGGTTCCTTGTTTTGCCGTGTCCAATCAAGTGTCCTTGACATTCTAGCCTTACACAAATGTCATGGTCAGTTCGTGCTCTGGTTGTTTTGCCGGATGTCGTGCATGTGAGGTTTCCAGTAGTTCCTCAACTCTTTTGCCACTTTCTTAGTCGTCACCACTTCCTCTAGTTTGAGGGTACTGGGACTACTTCCGGCCTGTATACTGACCGACCGTAGGCTGGGCTTGGGTGACGGGGGTTGAGGGGTGGGCCTGGGGCTATTTTTACGTACAGGGAAACACCCCCGGCAACCGGAAGAAATGCAGTGAATACAGCACGTGTAGCAACATCCGGTCTCAACTTCCTCTTCGTCGTCTTTTACACGTGTTTTTTGCCTGTGTAAAGAAAATGAATGACAAAAAAATCACACTCATCTACATATAAAAGTGTTTATGCATTTATTGCATAAATAATATGAATAGGTAATCATACCTATATCTAATCTGAAACATCTGATGTTTTCCTGGCTATTTCAACGATTTTGATATTTTACTGTCCTGGCAAGTAAAGTATCAAAATCGTTAAAAGAGCCATCAACATTTCAGGTTTTTCGGACTTACCTATATCTTAATGTACAAATACTTTGTCATGCCTTTAAACCTCATATTGAGAAAAACGCGTTATCCGGAAATATCTTCATTTTTACTTACCTACAGAGAATATAGCAATATTTCAGAATCACTACGCCGACTATGCAGACAAAAACTAGAGCCAGGAAAGATGACAAACTGATGGACATGTAGATCCACTCTGGTTTGGTAAAAAAAAACAACAACTTAGTAAAATCGTGATTTTTTTTTAACAACTCAAAGAAACCCAAACCAATACTTCATGCATGAAATCAGACCATTGACCGGTGCTTCCGTGGTGGTGGTGGTGGTGGTGGTGATGGTGGAACAAGTCGGAGCACTTCCGGTCCAATTTCCAGTGTCGCCATCGCACTCTCGGATGGGATTTCCCTGAAGAAAATAGGTCCACTGACAGTAGTAGAACACTCGATCCCCGTCCACGTAATAGGGTTTGGCGATCACAAAGTACCCCTTACTAAGACTAGGAGGGTCCGAACAGTTGTAGGCGGCCATGGCACACAGGCTACGAAAGGGGTCGCCCTGGTCGCTCTAAAGTGACTTATCCGAAGCCTTGCAATCCATATTCCTAAGTTATACATGTATCTTGGAACACGCAATTCTTTAATGCTGCATTCTCTTGGACGCTGATGACTGAGTAATTATTTGGTTCAACAGTAGGTGCATATGGACCTACAAGTGGTGACCTAATTAATAATGATAGGTGTCCGTCTGTGTATTTCGTGTACGGATGATTTAAGTTTATGAACGTATCAAGATAGGCATTTAATAACGACATTATACTAATTAATTGACTGTGTAGAAATTACATGCCCATTTATACATATTGGATTCATGGGACAAACTGTGACATTTAATTTTTTTATTAGAATTAAATCTATAGATGTACATGAAACATAGACATTCTAAACAGCTATTCTGGTCTTCGTGCGTCCATAAAAAATATATTAAAAAATTTCAATGATCTCGAAAAAGATATTTGTTTTTTGTTTAGAGGTAATAAGCATTATAACGAAAGCATATGAAAGCTTTGCATATTCATGACATTAATAACATGCAAACCGATCGATATCAGTGGGTATTACTCTGCATATTGGACATCAACTGCTAATAAATCATCACACCGATTTTCTAATTTTTTTTTACAAAAAAGCTTGGTCACAGACGGGTAGATTAAGGGCGCTGGATAGTCAACCAATTAACAAACTGTCAGATCTACGTACCTATTAATATTTTAAGATATTATTTATTTTGCTATAAACTATTACCTTGTAAAGAAAAACTATATTTTCATATAGAGCTCTTCTTTTACAGGATGTCAATACAGATTAAAAATGGTCAATCGCAACTTTTCGTGCCTTTCCGACAGGCTCGGAAAAACGCCTCGCATGTATTAACATTACTGGATGTTATAATTTTATACAAAATGGAGTCGCTTCCCATTAAAATAAGTATCGGCTAGAAAGCCTTATAAGTCGCTTCTGTGTTATATTTTAGGGTAAATCATTTACTTTAATGAAGTCTAGCTTACATCTCAACAAATCGTGAAATATGTTGTATTTATATCAAGTTTTATACATGTAAGAAGGGGGGTTGTCATGGACGCCTAGGTAATACATTCGAGGTGTTTTTCCGAGCCTGTCGGAAAGGCCCGAGAAGTTGCGATTGAAAATGGGCACGACCAGCGAGCTCTCTCAACATCTTGTAGCGGTAGGAGAGTTATCGAACTTAGTTCAGAAACTAAGGATCTTTCCTTGTTAACACGCACGGTTCTGAAAATTAACTGTAAGAACTTAAACACATATCTGATAGGACTTCTTGAATGCTTGTGTGAAAGTTCTTCATACATGTATCTCATTCGCCGTGGATATTCCTTGAATTCCCGGATGTTCGGTCTACAGGGACCGGGCTCAATCACTAGACCTTTTGTATCATATATACATTCATGCAGCCGACATTAATATTAAAAATCATCTGTGAATAAAAGAGAAAAAGAACAAGTGCTAAGAGTTTGTCTTATTATTCATTAAAAAAACCAAATGTTGATCTTCAGAATATGCACTCGATAGTCATTGTTTAATGCCCACTGACAACTCTCTACACTTCACTGGTATGTTAAACTCAATGTATAACACCTGAACTTAAACACGTGCATCTCTTCCTTGACACCTCCAACCAGGGTTCGGAATGTACAAGGGGAGGGGGCGTGACACGGAATTAATGACGTCAGCATTTCAAAACCAAACGTGTCGCGCGCGGTGGGTCTTTTATTAATTCAATCTTGTCAAACTGAAAAAAACAGTAATCTTTTTTTTCTTTTAGAATATTTTTTTTGCTCACAGTTCAATAAGTTTAAGGACAAACTTGGTTAAGTTCTTCACGTAAGGTGTTATCTTGAGACGGTATGCCAAATATCAGGAGTTTACGTTGAAGAGGCAATTGAGAGCAAGTTACACAAATTAATGCAAACACTGCACTTTGAGAAAGTTTTTTGAAGTGGTTTGCCAAACGTTATGTTTGTCAAATGAAAGTGAAAAAATGAAAATATAATGTACTTGTTGAAAAACCAGCAATTAAAGAAGCAAGATCTCTCTCTCTCTCTCTCTCTCTCTCTCTCTCTCTCTCTCTCTCTCTCTCTCTCTCTCTCTCTCTCTCTCTCTCTCTCTCTCTCTCTCTCTCTCTCTCTCTCTCTCTCTCTCTCTCTCTCTCCAGATTGTAGCTTTGAAAATTTATGATGTTGATAGTTAAATTTTCTGTTTGTTGTGTGGAAATATTTTTTATCTTTGAAATAATAATTTTTTTTTCAATGCACTTTTGGACATTTTTCTTAATACCGGCTGTTAGAATTAGAATTTTCTTATTCAAAACAAATATGATTTTAAAACACGTACAAAAAAAAGGTCGTATATCCCTGGCTTTGGCAATGAGAATTAATAATTTTATTCCGTAATAAATAAAATCCGAAGGTCAAGCTAACTTCATTCATCTCACCTGAAAATTTGTCACGTGACAAATGAATAAATAAATCGCTTAGTTTGATATACAGCTATCTAATATTAAGAGCTTACAAAAACCCGTGGAATAAACTTAACAATAATATCGATGTAACATTGGCCCGGGAGAAGAACAAATTGCGTGTAATGTATACGCTTGCATAATACAAAAAGCAAGCATGCATCTTAATTTGTTTACACAGTGTGGTAAATGAATATAATTTATAATTCAAGTAGATTTCAGACACTTGACTAAAAAAAAATCCATGCAATTGTGCAATCATGCCATTTAAGATATAAAAAAGTCGGTTTGACAAGCAAATAAATGTGGTTAATTTTCGGGTAATTTAAAGAGTAGATAAATATACCGCTTCTTCAAAAGACTTCGTGGATATCAAATATATATAATATATATTTCATTTTTACTTCATGAATTTATTCAAAATCATGAACTTTTGTGTAAAATATCACTAATTTTTGCAATATGTCCTACATTATTACGTGTTCTTTTTAAGAGATTAAAATATATCCCTTGTTTTGGAGAACACTTATACAGTGACGAGACGGACTCAACAGCTATCGATAGGTTTGTATGAACAAGGATTTGTTTTAAAAGTACAGCTAAGTTTGAAAAATAGATCCTCTAGCTCCGTATCTCCTCTAGCATGTTTTATCTACCTCTTTACATTTTTATTAAAGTGTTAAAAGCAAAGTCAGTAGGTTCGCATTCATATAGCACACTGATAAATAAAAATATCAAAAATAACAAATATCCGCGTCACAAAGCTTAAGCAAATTGAATATTCTTATCTTTAGTGTACCATTAAGTTGAAAATATTTTACCTGGGGGGTTATTACCGGGGTGTATGTCACCCAGGGCACTCATAGTTTAGATATAGTACGTTGCTCCATGTATGGAAACGAGACAATATATTCATTAAAAACAAAGTGCTGAGTTTTGGACTGGTCAGCACGTTTGTTTACGCTTAAGTTTTAGATAAAAGCAGCAGCTAATAATCTTGCCCCGCTGTCAAACACTTTATTTAAACAAGAAGTTTCATTAATGCAAACCCCTTAGACAACTCCTTTCCAGTATTTAATATACACTGCAATGCGGGCCAATTTCTTTACCTTTAGGGTTATCCGATAAACGCCATCATTAATTGACGCCGATATTTTAATTTCTGATCTTAAATCTGGTTTCGTATGTTTGCTCTCTTCTTCTGAATCTGTCCAACTTATTAATGTAGATAAAGAGGGTCCAAACGAATTCTTGATTCACCCAACAGGGGTTAACTGAATTCTGAAAATTTCAAATCAATATCATAATTCCCCGTAACTATTTATTTTGTCGATTCAAGAAAACGGGTTCCTACTTTTAAAATACACGCAATTTCTTTCAAAATAGTCTGTTAACTTTCACATTGAATTAAAAGCATCACGTTACACATATTCTTATTTCAAAAGAATTGTCAATTTCCATATATATATGAAGATGAATATAATTAAAACAAATTATTGAATGGAGAATTTAATTAAAACAGATTAACTGTACGAAATATATAGATGCATGACTGACGCAAAACACACACGCACGTACACTCGCACGTGTGTGTGTAAAAAAAAAAACAAGTCTAGGGGTGAATTTAGAGTTTGGTTATCGGTTCTAAACAAGTTTATAGATCAGTTTTGGGTTTCAATTCTGTTTACCGTGTTAAACAAATGAACAGAATAATGGAATCACAAGTACATGTAGTTAGCCAGGTAGTGTGGTGTTCCAATGGGGCCACTTCGACCTTGAAAGTTCGCACTTTCGCCTTTAGGTCGAAGAAGCGAGAGTGCGAGTGCGACGGCGAAGGAGCGAAGATGCGATGGCAAAAGTGCGAAGGTGCGAAGGCGAAGGAACGATACTTCTATCGCATCTTCGCCTTCGCAACTTAGCACTCTCGCCTTCGCAACTTCGCACTCTCGCCTTCGCCTTTTTTGATAACATTCAGAAAGTCTCGGTCGATTACATATAATTTGATGCAGGCTCCGTACTCGCCAAGGTTTTCCGATTAATCCATGATATTATTGGTACGCATGCGCTAGGCCATTGTGCTTACTATGAATGTTTATAAATATTTTAATGTGTATATGTGACATATATGTTTACCAGTGCTGGTTATGCCCAATCATTATATACTCCACATAAAATGTAATGTCCGTCATAATGTATACATAAGCACTTCCAGACTCCTGTCACTTACCAGCTGTCTGTTTACCGTGGATCAAACACAGTAACATTCTAATTTCATTATGCGACACTCCTTGCTCATGTATTTAATAACTTCACACATACAGTAATGGTGGAGAGAGGGTCCGGATCCCATCCCCCCGGAAAATTTAATTTTATTAATTATATATAATAAAATCTCCAAAATATGTCTCGGACCCCCCCCCCCCGGCAAATATAATTATCCATCGACCCCCCCCCCCCCTAGAAAAAGTTATGGATCTGCGCAGGCTGTTGAAAATAAATTATATAAATTCTAAAAAGTTCATCGTCTGCCTCAGACGTCTTTTTATACAGCCAAAATTGTCTTTAAACGATAGAGAGCTCCACAATTATAAAGAGGCAAAGGCGAAAGCGCGAAGTTGCGATGGCGAAGGAGCGATAGTAGTATCGCTTCTTCGCCTTCGAAACTTCTTACTTTCGCCTTCGCATCTTCGCGTTTCACCATCGCATCTTCGCACTTTCGCTCCTTCGCCGTCGCACCTTCGCACTTTTGCCTTCGCAACTTCGCACTCTCGCACCTTGATCTAAAAGCGAAAGTGCGAAGGTCGAAGTGGCCCCATCGGAACACCATAGGGTAGAGAGATGTCTGTCCCAAGATATTTATGCTGCACGTTTGGACGATTTTTAATAAAAATACACATACCTGTGAAAGAAGTATGATTGAAATCGATGATTAATGGTTAATTTCTAATTAAGATAACTTCATTCACACACGTAAAAATTTTAAGGAACAAAAACAGATGACAACTTTTCTTTTTTCTATTCGTTAGTCACTCGGAACACCTCGCACAATTTTTCAACGTTATCATCCGGGTACCTTCGTCTCTTTAGCAATGGAAAATTTCCGTAGACTTTATTTTTTGCCGTATATTGAAACCTTATAAGCTAGAGGACGTTTAAAAGGGGAAATCTTGGGATTTTTTAATAAACATCGTCTAAATCAAGAGGTATTTATTAATATGAAATAATTCAAGAAAAAATTCGGCAAAAATATCTTGGGACAGACTATAAGTAAAAATCATGCATGTTTGTAATAATAATTAATAATTTCCTCTTAATACAGGAAAAAAAAATGTCTAGGATTTTTATTCCTCTTGCTAAAATTCTGTTATTATTTTTATCTCAGTGTCATATATACACGTTGAAACACCGTGAAAAGATAAAAACTCGTTTTTTTTTTAGTTTTATTGTAACATCAAAATACAGAATGAAAGACAAGGGATACCTTCCTAACCCTAAATAATGAGGTGTTCTGAACAAGCACCGTTATAACTGATATTTAATGCATTTTAAGTCCCATTAAAATTTTGCATCAAATTGGGCACCACCAAAAGAATTGTTTGCCCCGGTAAAGGTAAATGATGAAAACTATTACTAATATATAAATACATGCAAAACATATATTAGACCTTGATTAAGTCCAACTCGAAGCGGCAATGTTCACTTCTCAGAAAGTATTGGGAGGTGGCGCCGCCGCCATCCCTTTCCCGCAATCCAAACCGAATTTTAAAAACTACCCTCGCTAGTGGTTGGATGGTTTCATAAACCGGTTTCAGTTATACCCAAAACAAATTTAAACAATCGGTTTTAGGTTCAAACTAGTTTGAAACCAATTGAGAAAAAAAATGAATGGTTTCCTATTGTGGTTCGAAACTTAAACCAGTTTTTAAGAAACAAATTCACCCTTAATTTCGATCATAAAAAGTGACCGAGTGAGGTTTAACGTTAACGCATCTCATTCCTACTAAATCCATTGTTTTTTCCTCTGTGTTTTTTTTAATCATAAGCAGTCTACATAGTTAATCACGACGGGATGATGAAATACTATTTAAGACCATATGGGTATATTATGCGTTTTTTTTTACTAAGTAAAACGATCACTGTTAAAACATGCATGAAGCTTTCTGCATATACATGTATACTGCATGCTATTAACTCTGCCGTAATGGCCAGGTATATATCAAAAAAGGTTTAAAAACCGTTCTATTTAAAAATGAATGTTTGTTTTTTAATATCTTATACGACTACATTTTTTTTTTTTTTTTTTTTTACAAAGTGCAAGTACAAATTAAAGCTTGCACAATCGGAAGACCCCGGGAACCAGGCTGATGGAAGCGATTCAAACCACAGCACTTAACTGTGAAACCAATAGAATTACTACTCAATATGAAAATAAATAATCGCTGTTCAATGTAATAAATAATGAAAACATAATAGTTGACCAGATTTCGGTCTTCATCTGGTGCTGGTGTTAATATTCCGGACCCCGTGTGTGTGGGGCACCCACGTGTTTAGTTCTCTCGCAGGTTTCAACTCCTTCCGAACTAAAGATGGAGTCGTCTCCATTGTTTCTCCAGACATCACCGACACAGAATTAGGATGTGATGTAGCTACCGTGTAACCCGATCTGGGGTTATTCTTGATGTCTTGCTGTTTTGGTTGAAAATTTTTCACTTTCATGACGTCATTGTTGCCTTGACAACATGACCAGCACTTGATGCAACATCTCGTGCAGCAATAGTAACAACACCCAACCTCCATCATTTCTTCAACATCACGTTGAAAGCTTACACGGGAACTTTTGCTGCAAAGAAAAAAGCGAGAAAAATTATCGATGTCGAGATAATGGCGAAATAAATTATATATATACAGCGATCGATACAAATAGTTTCACGAAGAACACGGGGGAGATATGTGTTGATTTATGAAATATACTAGACTTTGACCCATGCGTGCACAGGTTGACATTGTATATGATATCGGACATTTACGAAATAGATACATCGACACACCGTATTATTGCCATTTACATAATAAAGCTTTAAGCCTACACTAATGCTATTAATTTCACAACACTCTACGTAGTTAGGATATTCTAACTGTGTCTCGGGACAGGCCTACTGTATACCACAGTTAAACTGCCTCCCATATTTCCGTGATGTAGCAAGAAATTGCAGAATAATTTCGAAACGACTTTGGAGAAAATGAACGAAGCTGCATTGAAAATAACAGTCAAATTATTCACAATAAAGCCCTTTTGAGGCTTTAAATATCTTTCATCTAAAATTTAATTCATATTAATGAAGATTTCAACACTTTCTCCAGCTTCGAGTTGACATTCGGAACTATCGGGATTTTTATTTTAAATTCACTGAGTTAGAGTTATCTCCCGTATTTCCTTTGATGAACAGAATATATATATATATATATATATATATATATATATATATATATATATATATATATATATATATATATATATATATATATATATATATGACAAATTTTCAATGAAAATTCACACGTATTTGTTATATCGTTTCTGAGTTTATCCATGCAAATGTGATGTTGTGGAAACAAAAACTAAAGAGTCTCCCGTGATTTAGCTTGAATGTAATGCGCATGCGCAAGATTGTAAAATCCGAAAAATCCATATGATTTCCGGACTTTTAAAAAGAATTTTCGTTGATTATTCATTAGCGAAACTTGATTGAGAAAAAATAAAACCCGATTGGTAATGTTCAAGTGCCAATAATGTTTAAAATATATAAAACAAATGGCAGTACTCTTTCAATTTCTCGGTATTAAAGCCCAAAAATTCAAGTCTATTATTTCTAATATAGTAGAATAGATATACATGTAAAATATTCTTTGTATAGCTTGACAGTTTAAGTACCTGCAAAGTCGGAGGCAAACTTTTAAGAAGAGCAATAGAAGAAGCAGCAGCAGCAGGAAACCAATGAATGATATGGCGCCTATCCCTACATACAGCCATTCTGAAACACAGGAAAATATGTCCATTGTTTACAATAAAATTGGTGCATTTATGTAGGCTGATGTAAAACTTGTATAACTTCTATATTTTCTTAAAACGTCTAACAGATAAAAAAGAACGATATTACAAGTAACCAAGATGATGTAACTTCGTTGTCTCATTTTTGGAGAAAAAAAAACAACAAATGTATTGCTTTTGTAAATAAACAAAATTGAAAAAAAAAATGTAATATGTAAAATGCTTATCATCCCTGAATCAAATTTAATAAACTTCCAGTCTATGATGTTCGGTTTGTTATCGAAAATCATGGTCATTTAAATCACCACTGTGCAGAAACCTCTTTAACGATAATAAAAATGTCACCGAGAGCACAGCTTTAATGATTTGCACTCTTGCATATTTGTCAAGGTGCATATAAACGAGCAAAACTAGCCTTGGACGAAATATTGCTCTATTCCCAATTCCTAATATCAGGTGTTCTGTCGTCAAAAGGCTTTAAACAAATATTTGACGTTTTCTAATATGTTCAATTAATTGCATTGATCCTCCTTTTACGTAAGAGACAATGTCGTAAAATGTGAAATTTATGTCAAAGAGATTATGCCGTAAACCGGTTAAGAGTGTCGTAAAATATAGTGGATATTGCTTTTTAATTTGTTATGTTCATGATATATATTGGGAATAGATAAAAAAACGTATTTGACATGAAACCCATATCCTGTTTATTGCTAGGGACTCGAAGTTGTTAACTCCGAAATCAGGTCAGTTTATATATATCTAAAAACAGAGGTATCTAAGTACGGGAATCACCGTTACCACGCGTAATCAGCCTGAGGGTTTTTTCTTTTATCATCAAACTGTAGATGAACGATTAAAGAACTTTTTGAAATAAAATGGTTATAAGATTCAATTTGATGAATGATCATTAAAGAAAAAATACCAAATAATTAATAAGGACAAGTACATGTTATATAAAGTTTATTTCTTTTTTGTTAAATTCACTCAGAAAATTATTTTGTTTTGAAAACAGGTATTTTATATAGTGTTAAGCTAAACAGGAAAAAAAAAAATAAAAAAAAATGAACTGTTTGGTTTCTGATTATTCAATTTTTTGTTTGTTTGTTATTTTTTCAAATAATAAAAATTGCAAATTTGAGCAATTCTGTTCCAGTCATAAATACTAACGTGAACCGATTTAAGGAAATACTTACATGTAAAGAAATCAATGAATATGTCTTAACAACGTACAATGTATTTACTAACGCTTTCAGATGCTAGTCTCTACATTAGTTTCTTGCTGGATCTAGAAAATTTTCCCAGGGGTTGGATTCTGACGGATACGTTTTGTTTGCCGGGGATGGGGGGGGGGGGGGTGTCCAAGCCCTGGCCTAATACGCTAATACAGAATATCGCGATAAAATTGAATTTTCCAGGGATACGCGGGAACCCTACCACCTTCCTCACCACAGACATATACACTTAGATCCGTGAATGGATTTTTGAGTTTTGTTTGGAGAAATCTTGTATGTTTACGAAAATTAATCTCATGTATTTTATCGTCTCAAATCACGATTCGGAGTCTGCATAGCTCCCTTCTACAAAGAGGATCATACACATTGGGCGTGGTTTGCGACCTTGCACTTACTTCGTTTTCCTTGTGAAAAAGGTTGAACAAAGTGGTTTTTGTTCTTTAGTAATTATTATACGTAATATCGAGATCAGTGCATCTACTAGCAATCATGTACATGTACGAATTTCATTTTATTTTATTTTTTTTAAAAATATCATTTGATTGCATTTCATGTTATGACAACTGCATAGACTATAGTAATATTAAGAGTCCTGAATTATTTTTATTTTTTTTTTCAAATAATTATGCAAGAAAACAGGAATCAATACAATGAATTCAAAATGTATCCTTATTATGTCATGTGACATGAATTAAACTCTTTTATTTACATATCTAGGGATTAAAATTCCATTTTGCAACAAAATAATATCGTAAAAAAGTTAACTTCAATCGATAAAGAATTAATTGAAACACTTTCTAGATCAGATTTTCTGTACACCATTTCAAAACACTGTAACTTCTTAATTGAGAACAAATTAAGCAAATATATTTTGCACTTTTAAAACTGATTTTCTACAAATTCTGTTTTTCATCGTTTTTTGATCTTATCTAATTGTGTTTATTAATATTTATTCTGCTTTGAAAATCTTAATCATTGTTATTTTCCCGGGCTCCTCCATTGTTTTGTTTTGATTCCTACATTGTTTTGTTTTGATTTTATTTGAATTGATATCTTTCTACCTTTTAATTGATTTCAAAATGACATACTAGTAATCAAGAAAATGTTCGCATGAATTAACGATCGGTGATTACCGAGACAGAAGAGGCATTATGATAACAAATCTGCATACTTTTGGTTAAGCTGACTTGAATGACCACTAACAAAAATATTCTATAAATACAAATAACACGGCTGTAAACTTACAAATAAGTATTTTCTATACCTGAATGTATCTGCTTATTTTTACATATTCTAGTGTCTTGTTTGTGATGACACTATAGAATTTGAAGCATTTCTTCAATGACGGAAACACCGTGTTTTGGGGTGCAAGCAGGGTTTGCATACTATAATTATACGAAATGAAAATAATTCAAAAATGTCAATAATCTAATATTTCATATCTTTGAACAATTTAATAAAACCAAAATGCTAAAAAAAGAAAATGATTCCCTATTCCTTAATTTGTGGGTGTAAACTTTTTGTCCTTTTTACCTTCGTACTCCGGAGCATCAGTGGTAGTGGTGGTCGCGGAACACGTGGGGTACGTCCCTGACCAGTTCCCAGTGTTGCCATCGCACGTCAGGGTGGGGTTCCCTTCCAGTGAGTACGAGGAGTGGCAGATAAAGTACACCTGATCACCGTTCTCATAGTAAGTCTTGTCTATCACATGATAACCATTGGACACCCCGCTAGGATCTGAACAGTTGTACGCCGACATTTCCTCAGGATCTTACAACTTTCTCCCCCTCCTCTCTCTGGTATCGATAGGATAATGTTTTTAAAAAAGGAAAATGGTTCTATTTTATTGCTGGTGACAGCTAATATGAACTGAACCCAAAGTTTGTCATTATTTTTACAAGACTTTCTTCTGTATTTGAGATATCGAATTTCACTTCGGCAAATGCGGTTACTTCGCACGTTTCATATAAATACATCAAATTATGACGGAACCGCTTCCGATCTGTGAAATCGTACTCGACTTCTTAAAAAAGATGATTATTTGGCCCAAAGAATGGGAAACAGTTCAAAAAACGATTCGAAATGCACAACAGAAGCCGTTATGTAACTCTTTAACGTCCCGATATATTGCAGTGTCAAAACGATAATCCTTCTTCAAGATTGTGTAGATCCGTCCTAGAAAATGTACTCGTGTGTACGGGATGGAAGAGCTTTTTATTTAAATACCGAAATCTATCAGACACCTCCTTGTTTTATGATCTTAAAATTCAAAAGGATGGAACGATTGAATTACGAAAGAAAGTTAAGTCAACAGATAAATGAATAGGTTACCCTCTTTAAACACTTCAGCGAGACTTCTACTACCTGGTAACGGCATAAAAACACAATGGCACGACACAAACAGGATCATTGTACTCATAGAGCCCGAGACAGGGGAAACACGCGGGAGAGAGAGAGAATGAGAGAGAGAGAGAGAGAGAGAGAGAGAGAGAGATTCTGTTCATTCCAACAATATTTTAAAGGTAAAATACTTTCTATTTATGGCCTCCTTGGAGAGAGAGAGAGAGAGAGAGAGAGAGAGAGAGAGAGAGAGAGAGAGAGAGAGATCGAGATCAGAAAGAGATCAGAAAAAGAGAGAGAGATCAGAAAGAGAGAGAGAGAGAGAGAGAGAGAGAGAGAGAGATTCTGTTTATTCCAACAATATTTTAAAGGTAAAATACTTTCTATTTATTGTCTTCTTGAAGAGAGAGAGAGAGAGAGAGAGAGAGAGAGAGAGAGAGAGAGAGAGAGAGAGAGAGAGAGAGAGATATTCTGTTTATTCCAACAATATTTTAAAGGTAAAATACTTTCTATTTATTGCCTCCTTGGAGAGAGAGAGAGAGAGAGAGAGAGAGAGAGAGAGAGAGAGAGAGAGAGATTCTGTTTATTCCAACAATATTTTAAAGGTAAAATACTTTCTATTTATTGCCTCCTTGAAGAGAGAGAGAGAGAGAGAGAGAGAGAGAGAGAGAGAGAGAGAGAGAGAGAGAGAGAGATTCTGTTTATTCCAACAATATTTTAAAGGTAAAATACTTTATATTTATTGCCTCCTTGAAGAGAGAGAGAGAGAGAGAGAGAGAGAGAGAGAGAGAGAGATCTTATATTGAGAGTGAAAATAATTTCTTTAAAGTGTTCGGTGTGACTGCCCATTTTTTGTAATTTAACAATTCAAATGTCAGTATAGCAGGGAAAATAATAGCACTGTTTGTCAAATGTACAATTTTAAAACATAAATCAAACTGACTGTCACGCAAAAGTTAAAACAACTGTTTACATGTAATTTAAGAGACACTGCTATCAATGCTGTCTTTATACGCTGTTATCTGTAAGTCTGTGCAATCAATACAGGTAGTGAGTTGGCACACGTTGAAACAAAAATTGTTTCGAAAACAACAAATGTATAATTAAGGTCATAAGGTTAAGACACCTAACCTGTCTAATGATTTCATTTTCCAATTTCTAATGAACACGTACAAAATCGCAATGATATCACTCTGTAGACCATTAATTAATGCTCTAATCAATGTAAATATGTTAATTGTAGCTTCAATATATCTTACTTTGTTTTTGGGAGAAAGTTTATATAGTCTTTAATTGTCAGTTACCCATTTAATTTGAGAGTCAATAAAGTCAGTTGAAATAAAATTAATCAGTGCAATCTACCTAATTGCACGGTCATTAAGTAGTTTTAAGACATCGCCAGACTTATCGTGCGGTCCGAAGTCCATATACATGGGCTCAAAGGCCGAATCTTTCTAAGTAAGACGTTTTTGCGCCTTTAATTGTCGGTTTCGCCGATTTATTTACAATTACATTACAGTCACGATGACCAACTGCTATCATTTACAACTTAAGCTGATAATCGTTTTACGATTCTTGATTTAAAATCCACAAAAATCACACCCCCCCCCCCACCATCACCCTTAATGAAAGCAGAATTGAAAGAAATACCCTCATCCCTCCTAAAAAAAACAAAAAAACAAATACGACCCCCAACCACAAAACACCCGCCCCCACCCCAAAAAAATAAACCCCAACAGAAGAAAACAGAACCACATAACACGAATTAACAAAGAAGTTGTATTTGACAAACAACTAATAACAAATGAGGTCTGACACCTCTCGCTGAAATCAGTACAGTGCATATACAAAATGAAAATGTTTTAGGCTTTACCGATATATCAAATATACTTTGATTCCTCATCTAGGATTTAAATATATATAATATCCTTTTACAAAAATAAACCCCAATCTTTCATGAATTCTATATTTGACATTGTTTCTTGACAATCAAAATTCTGATGGACAGGAATTAACATTTTTGTATAGGACAATATGGGACATAAAACATGAACAAAATGCACTCCAGTGAATAAAAACCATTTCAAACGGATTCTTAGTTATTATGTACTGGTAAAACATAAAACAAAAGACGTACTGATAAAACAAAACACTAGAGTGTACACACTCGATCTAATCATAAAAAAATTGATCGATTTTGGCAGAGAAAATTACAGATAACTTCAACTTCACATCATCTCGCGTCAATGATCACGATCATGCGATGTCCAAATTGTCCATGTAATGACATCACGACGGTAAATGTCCAGTCATCCGGGCACTTTGTGTTCGATTATGTGACGTCATTCTTCGAAGCACTATTTTGTACTTGTGTTGATATTCCTCATCGGGTTGGAGTGCGGTTTCCACTCCGTGATTTCCTTGGCGGGCTTGACTTCTTTTCGTATCGTCTTTGGTGTCCAGCCCGACCTGTCGTCAAGGACAACCGACGAAGGGGAGACGGAAGTGTCCCTCTGTGGAGGGGTGAGGTTCCCTTTCAGGTCATCATCTTCTGCACAGCATCTGCAGCATTTCAGACAACAACGCATGCAGCACGCGTAGCAGCAGCCGACATCCAGCTGTTCCTGGATCCCGTGCAGAGCGTTCACTTTGGACCGTTTCCTGAAAGAGTATGGGTTTAGCAAGTGATCGAGATGTTGTAAACATGGTAACATTTGTTATCATTTTCGAAAAGAGTGTTCCATAAATTATGAATGATATATTTTTTCATTAGCTATTGGGACAAAATTTGATCCTGAAATAACAGTAAGATACGCAGAGATAGCAACATTTTACCCCGCAAAATTTCAATGTTTACAGTAGTGGAAACAAACATTTGGTCTTATATATGCATATATATGGAATCTTATACTATGTGTTTCTCAGCATGGGTGAATTTTTTAACAACGATACACTGTAGAGATCAATGTTAACTGGTAAGATGATAGTTCTTCAGCACAGTCGCTCGAGTTTCTATGTGTCTTTATCTATGATAACACCACAACCCGATTTTGTAATGTATAGTCCAATACATTTCATAATGACTATTTTTAATAATAATCATACAATTGCTAAAAAATATGAATACTAGTAATAAGGAATCAATCCTATAAAAATATTATAGGAGGTGATCAAATACGGTCGAGGTGATGAAATCGATCATTTAAACCCTTCGGACATTACTGAATTTGATCTCCCCGACCGTATTTGATCACCTCATAATACTCAAAGAATGATTCCTTATTGCTTAAAGAATGTCATTATGTTTAAAATGCAAAGGCGGGTTATGTAATTTTTGTAATGTTTGCAAATTTATACCTTCATCAACTTCAAAAACAAGCAATCATATTGTTTAGATGTACTTTCTTTGATATTTTTTCAAAGGCTTCTCTTTTAATTTCATTTCCCCCTCAGTTAGTTTCAACCAGGAACTTGTAACCCTGGCAACTCATTGTTTTTTTCATAGAAACGATTGTATACTGTTTGTAATTCCTTAACAAAAATTCTTGCCTACGATTAAAAGTAAGATAGTCTTAAAAGTATTTTTATAGTCTGTTTCAAGTTGGACAATAATGCTACACAAAATTGTAAAAAGAAATGAATATTCCTTAATAAAATTTCTTTTAAAGTTAATCATATCGTACGAACACATTGAAAAGGTTACAACTAACCCCCCCCCCCCCTCCCCCCCCCCCACCAAAAAAAAAAAAAATAAAAGACAAAAAAAAAAAAAAAAAAACCCAAAAAAAACCACACAAAAAACAAAAAAAAAAACCAGTAAAAATGGGTCTTGTTCTATGAAACTATAAATAAACAGCTTTTCTTACCTGCATAGGCGGTAACATAGAAATATACATGCAAGAAGTACAATCAGCAGGAAGAGTAGTGCTAGAAATGACATCAGCCCGACCCCAACATATAGCCAGTCTGTAAACAGGTGAAAAACATATTATAGTATTGTCTATCCCAGTTCAGGTACGTAGCATCATTTTTGAAAGCGGGGGCCAGTCTTAAAGATCTTGACGAGCAAAAAAATAATACTACTTATAATGAAAAATATAAATTAAAATTTGAAAATGTGCAAATAATCAAAATCCTTATCCGTCCTGAGGGGGTGGGATGGGGGGCTGGGGTTGCGTTACCTATAACTTTGATTTCACTGTTGTTTTCCTTATTTTCACTTCAATTTTTCACATGTTTTCAAAAAAGTGGAAATATTTTTTTCGAATACCATTTTTGTCATATTCTAGAGACTACATAATAAACATCTTTTGCGGTGATTTCTCTTGATATACATGTATAATGAGACATTTAATGTAGATTTTGTTTACTACACAGGTGAAAATACATCAACAAATAATCTATATATAGTCGTTTGAGTTTGTTTTTTAAATTTTGAAATATTAAACCTTTATAGAACTTTCCCAATACACTAAACATGCAATACTTTAAAGAAAAGAATTAAAAAAGCAACACATGTACAAGGTTATTCATAAAGTTGTGCTTAATAATAAAAAAATTAAGATATAAGAGAAAAAAGCTAGTCATGGAACGAAAGTGAAAGCATAAATTTACAAATTTAAAAGTAAAACGTAGCAATTTCAAAATGTTCAATCGACCTAGCTCTAAAGAACTAAAATAATATTACAGATATTTATAATATTCATTATATATGTAATCTTAAAAGAATAAGATATTATTGAAAATACAAATACATCAAATACAAAACCCCCAAAAATTACCTTAAAGGGGTATGGTCACGATTTTTGTCAAAATATATTTTTTTCCATTATAGTGTTTACAATGCTTCATTGAGGTATTTCTAATAGACAACCAACATTTGAGTGTCGTTCGTTGAGTTATAAACGAGTTACGGAGCTTAAAATTTTTTGCTAGGTAAACAAAGCTTTTGTTTACATTTTAAATGTTGAAGGGAGAATTCCAGTTTTTAGACCTAAAATGAATGTGTTAAATGTTAGGAACACTTTATTTATGCTAAAGATGAATACGGAGATAGACAAATTAGCTCAAATTTTTTTTACGGTAATACTGAACCTATGAAAACAAAAACAGGGCACGAGTCTTGTTTACATGACAAAGAATTGTGAGCCCTGTATCTTGCTTATAACTCTACGACTGACTCTCAAATTTAACATGATCATGAGATATGCATTCCTAAAGCATTGTAAATAATAAAAACAGAAAAATAGAATTTGACCGAGATCGCGACCATGCCCATTAAAGTTAACGAATGATTAACTTTAGAGATACATGGTCAAGAAGAAAACAGGGGGTCAATATTCAAAGTTCAAAGTTACCGTCTGAGGGCTGGGTGGTTGTCGTGGTGGTGACGGTGGTGGTGGTCAAGCTACACTTGGGGTAGTTCCCCGTCCAATTCCCCGTGGCCCCGTCACACGTGAGGGTGGGGCTCCCGTTCATGGAATAGTCGGCATAGCATATATAGTACACCTGATCCCTGTCAACATAGTACGACTTGACCACGACATAGTAAGCCTTATTCACTGCTTCAGGGTCCGTGCAGTTGTATGTTGTTGGCATAGTTAACGTTAGAGTACTCTGTCACTTGACTGTTGTAAATGGAAAATGAGCAATGCAAGGTAGACAGGCAATTTTAAACTAAAAACCCCTCACAAGAAAAGTCCATGCGTTTTTAAAATTGACTTCGGTTCCTTTTCATCTTTTGCAGTTTTAGGATTTAACTGTTTAAAAAACCTGACTAATCTCGAAGCAGATACACGAACATATCCTTTTCAATTATATCACTTTTCATAAATCTTCAGCAAATTACGGATTGCCCCACTGTCTTTTATCTATATTTATAAATCAAATGTCGAAAACACACACGAAATGTCATGAAACAGAGAACCAGCTTTTATCTATTTAACAAGGTTCATCGAAGGTCACGGATAAAACGCACGCATTTAATTAATTGCTATTGGTATCATTGCATGTTATATAAGCTAGTCGGAAAATGACAAGATCGATCAATGAAAGCTTGCTATTACGACGGCAAAATTAACCAATATTTTAATTGCATGCCATGAGTAAATTTATCTGGAAATTTGATTTTATCTACCCATTCGTGTGACTTGAATTGCTTGACTGAATTAGATAAATAATGAAAAGAAACCGTTAAGGTGTGATATAAGCACTAATTACTCTTATATACCTATATAATCACTTGTTTACATGTACCAACGTCTCTGTTAAAGCTATGTTGCGTGATGAGTTTTATTTTCATTACCTGTTTGCCTAAATATTGCAAAACGCCAGAAATAAAGGTATTTCATGACCACCAAAACATGGCAAAATGAACACAAATCAATGATTTGATTGTTTTACACATAAAAATTCTAAAATACTGAACACTACGGAAAAGAGTTCCAGGGAATCAAACCTCATACCCCCTTCTCAAAAAAAACCAAACAAACAATGAAAGGATAAATATATAAATAAGAAGAAAAACGCGCATGATATAAAATGTATAATCAGGATATTAAATGTAAATTCTCTTTTATAAAGAACCTGCATATTTCGATCCTTTCAACATTTTTACTTTTGGGGAGTGTATCTCTCACGAAGCCCTTAAACACTGACCTGTTGCGATATGCAGAACAAGCACATTTAGAATTAAAAGGAAAAATCTGACATTTCAACGGCGAGTGAACGTAATTTGATTTTAACAATTACAACATTTCTCAATGCATGATCAATATTCACCGTAACATGTTACCAAAATGTGAAAGCAACAAATCTTATCTTGTTTACTTTCAGTTGTACATAGAACGGGTAATTTGATGTTATAACAAATGAATGCAATTTCTTGGTGAAATTGGAGAAGCACTGAAAGGAAAGGTGTGGATTTAGAATGAAATTGTTTGGCCTGCTTCTACATATGTTTTGTATATCAGCATTTAAGTATGATCATGCACACATTTTATCTTTCTAATTTGGACAACACGTATTTTTTTCTTTTCTTTTTTTCGAAACTTTAATTTCTAGTGACACTTGTCAAGACACACGCGATGCAGTGTATTAGAGTTTTCTTTAAATAACCTCCAACCAATTCTTGCAAAGAATCTTTTCTCTTTTGTAAAAACAAATGACAGGGTAGACAGTGGTTCCAAAATTTTAATGAGCAAGTTTGTCACAAATGCATGTTCAAAACAAATTACCCCTATTGCCATAATGCTTTGCGTTTGTTTAAGTATCCGCTATTGTAACGTCACTGTTTGTTTTAAATATCGTCTACAATTTTTAAAGGTAAAATTGATAAAAAATAAAACCGCCGCAGTTTGTTCTAAATATTCTTTTCAGAAAGTTTGTTTAATCCAGTGCAAGAGGCAAAAAAAAAGAAAAAAAGAAATCAAGAATGAAAAAATGTTATCCTGTTTACTAAAGCTAAAAATAAATAGATACATGTATTAAGATTTAAATACATTTTTAAAGATATGTTTGTCAAATCGTGCCTTTCTATTTAACCCATTCAAAAAAGTCTAACTGAACTGTCAACTTCTAAAAAAATTAAAAAGCGGATTAACACCGTTAACAGCATGTACAAACTAATTAGATAGTATTATTGTCGATAGGATTAATAAAGTATGTCAAGCCTGTTTGATGTGGTTAGAAGTTAGAAAAGGACATCTTGTAGAAAGTTGATAAGCAGGTCCCAGTTCTTTCTACATGTATCTCGTTGACTCATTATAATACTCAGCCTGACTCGGTCGTTTACCGACACTGTCGATTGGAATGTTTCATATTTAAAGCGTCTAGCAGTATTGTACATTCATATTGACACAGTTCATTAGCCTGTGTAATTATTTTGTTTGATTATCCAAAATACCAGCTTCATTAACACTTAAACATTAAACACGAAAGAAAGAACACTTTGAAAATGTCAATAAATTTTTAGAAGCAAAATTTTAATAATAAGTATTGATATTTGTGTTTCGAATGTGTGTTGATAACACAATACCATGTAAGTGAAACATGAGGATTAATATTAAATAAAAAAAAAATGTTTTTATTTAGGACGTTGGATCCTGCGAACATAAGTCTTTAAGTTTTTTTCTTAAGTATTTTTTTTAAAAATCTACATACATAGCTAAACCAAAATTTAAAACAAAATTTTGGGGTCTATATGCTTCTTTTGGTGCTACAGTGTATTTAATATGACCTTTCTGCACTGAAAGTGCAAATTTCACATAAATCGCTTTTCCCTTAATAATTTTTAATCGAAATGAACCATGGCATTAAATACAAACTTCTATTATTTAAAATTAATAACATTAAAATAATCATAAAGAAAAAAGTTTGCAATTTCTTCACCTTATTGATAATTTTGACCTTTTTGCGCTGATAAAACGCTATTTTTATCCATTAACGATTCAACGTGCAAAAACAGTATTTAAAAGTCTCAAACTTTTTCTAAAATTTTAATAGACTTGTCAAAAATATCTTAAAAATTCAGAAAATAAAATCAAAGTATGGGTCTATGATGTAAAATTTGAGATATAGCATGAATAAGCTAATTTTAGAGAAAAATTGGAGTTTTTCTTGACTATTTTCAAATATTAGTAAAATGTGCCAATATATATCGATAGAATTAATGAAATATTGTTGAATATGGTTTTTGAAACATGAAAGTAACCCAATGCAGAAACTATCTGGATATTTGGTCTGCACTGAAAATAAGGAAGCTAAAATTACAGTACTCTGAAACAACTGATGTATGAAAAATGTTTATTTCCTTTTTAAAAACCTCCCGCCGCAAAAATAGCTCCTTACTAAACTCTGTAAATATGTAATTTTCCCTTAACTACTTTATTCAATTTAGTAAATTTTGCATTGTAAAATTGGTAGTTACAAGTAGAATTAATATATGACACAGAATTTCCGGACAAGAGGTGACCCAAAACGGCTACCCAAAATCAAATGAACGAACCTCTTTAAATAAAGTTTACAATGCATACAAATAAAACTACAATGGTAATGAGACAAAACGAATCATTATGCTTTGTAACTTTAATTGATAATCAGTAAAATTGCACGTAAAGTCGATCACTTGACGAGAACCCCTGAAAACGAAGTGCGCCCGTACTCATTACTTCTAATCTTTCCACTTCCGGAAAGAGTGCGCACAAAAACAACATCACCTTTGCGCAGCTGGACAACAGCATTTCCTGTGACGGTATTGTATCCACAATAAGCAAATGTAGAGCCTACAATTCTCTTGTTGACGTGTAGTTGGCTTGTGTACGACTTACTGCATGAAACTCTTGTCACCCATGATAATGAGTATAGGCCATCGACAGGAACCGTAAAAATACCCGTATGTGTGTTGTATCCGTCTCTTAAATTCGTCATCAACGCGTCATAGACGAGAGTATGACCACCTCCAGGATTGGCCAAGTCACGTGATACGTAGGCATAGAATCCCTCTCCTATTGATATAAACGAATATCTTGCATGCCATTTTTAATGAGAAAGCGTATTCATGATTGAATATTTTTCAAATCAAATTGTTCGATGAATACTACATGCAATTATACGTTTGTATTGGACAAAAATCTTGACTTTTGAACTTAAAGTTATGAATCGGTCATCAGACAGCATTTTATTACAATTAGGTTAAGAGCACACAGTCTATTAAATTTGAATGCTAAAAGTTACAAATTCATATACATGTACATGTAATTTATTAGTGATATCAAGCTTGCAGCTTTTTATGAATTTATTCTTACATTGCACTTGATGTTATCAAATGCTTTAACCAGAGGTCCAATTTCTGCAATACCTGTTTAATTCAGATAGAACAGATAGAATTAACAGCCTTTATATGTTTTTTTTCTTATCTCTTTATTTTTTCTTTTTTCTCCTTACCTTTTGGTTTATTGTAAACGGAGCCTTCTCTTTTTTCCAGTTTTGAAACCTTCTGCGTGAGAGCTTGCACTTTTTTCTCGATCTGGAATCGGAGCATGGTCTCTTTATAGAGCTGGTCCATCAGAGTACTCATCAATGTACTATTTGACGGGGTTTTCTCGCTGATGATATTTTTAACTGTACTATTCTTGATAAGAATACTTTTGGCGTTAATCTCAACAACTGTGAAAACAGTCATATACGCCAAAATACATCCAAAAGCCATTGTGTTCATATCTTGCAAAAGCAATTGTGCAATAAAGCAACGAAATTCAAACTTTTATATTTATTGTTTATCAACTGGAAATTTACATTTTATAGTAAATAAATCAATCCATTGTTTACAATCGAGGCATATTTATTAATTGTCGTTTACTTTGGGTAAAATTAAATGCAAACATTGCAATATGTTGCAGTTGTTTAAAACTGTCCACTATTACAACGTATAAATCTTTTTTTCTACACGTAGCTCAAATAAAACATAATTTTAAACGTCAGATATCGAGAAACATAACTGCATTCGTTTCCTATGAAATTCTTTCAGCTGATTCAGAGAGAGAAAGAGAGAGAGAGAGAGAGAGAGAAAGAGAGAGAGTCTAGAATTCCGAGTGATATTTAGGTTTGTCGTGGTGGGGGGGGGGGGGGGGGTCCGAGGCATAGGTTAAGTAGTTTTGCTGTGTTTAAGAAATTTGATTTTTTTTCAGTAAGGGGGGGGGACTTCAGCTTATCTACACAACAAAGCTCTGTATTTCGTTTGTAACTTGACTTTCATTAAATAGAAACACCACTTGTAGCATTAAATAGAAGCACCACATGTAGCATTAAATAGAAGCACCACTTGTAGTATTACATAGAAGCACCACTTGTAGTATTACATAGAAGCACCACATGTAGTATTAGAATGAAGCACCACTTGTAGTATTACATAGAAGCACCACTTGTGGTATTACATAGAAGCACCACTTGTAGTATTACATAGAAGTACCACATGTAGTATTACATAGAAGCACCAATTGTAGTATTACATAGAAGCACCACTTGTAGTATAACACAGAAGCACCACTTGTAGTATTTCATAGAAGCACCAAATTATATGTAGCATTAAAAAGAAGCCCACTTGTGGTATTACATGGAAGCACCAAATTATATGTAGCATGAAATAAAAGCACCACAAGCAGCACAAGAGCTAACCAGGTAAGACATAGACGTGAAATTGATGAAGATTACAATTCATATTAATAATAACTCCCCTTGATGAATGGAGTTTGTGAACCTACTTTAAATAACAATTTTTCCATGTTTAAAAAATAAATATATTTCTACATTTGACATAATATACAGTATTTTGACTGTCCAATGAATGCAATTTTTTATCCAAATTTGTTAAAACTAGTTGGCCAATAAAATAATTTTTAATGTTGATTGTTGGTGCCTATTAGATACCTCAGATTTTGTTATATGGTCTGTAAAGGCTTGTTGGTAAAACGTATTTAAGATTACGCGGTTATTTGAATATATATTGGTAATTTTACACCAAAATGCCTACTGTATCACCCTTTGGTTATAATCTTTGTTCATATATGTAACCTGTCTTTTTAAGCATGGTAAACGTTGGCGATCATTTTGTTGGGTTCTTTCAATGAAACAATTGGTTTTATGTATCGAAGGATGTTACTGGCCATGCTCATAAAGCAATCAACATAAACATGCGTCAATATGAGCATCTTAAAATATCATTGCTCTGATAGAAAAAAAATTGACTGCTCAAAAATGACTCTTAGTAAGTGAATGCGAATTCGGGTATCATTTGATCCATAGGCTAACGTGTTTCAGATGATTTTTACTTACTTGTTGTTAAAGTATTTCCAAGACGTAGAACGTATCCATATAGCGTTTATGTTGTTCCGTATATTTAATTCCTATATTTTTACACCACTAGCCTTAATTTTGTTTACTTCATATTTTTAGGTACATTAAAATAACAAACAGGATCCAAACCAGGATGCCTAAGCACACACTGTATCTGCAAAAGGTTTGTACATCTTATCATTTACGATTGTGAAAAGAAAGGTACGCTGGACTTTCATGGAGTCTTTTGATTATGTTATTGCATATTTACTCAAAAGAATGAAAAAATGAGTACTGTATAATTCAGATTCAATCAAACATATCGCTTTTAATTAATATTTTCAGATTTTGTAACTGCAGAGTAAGTAGCTTTAAAAATTGACCTTAAGGTTGAAGTGTAGAATGCCTTGCCTCTGAATTTGAACCCTAGCAGCTGGTGGAAGGCATATGTTATGCGAAGACAAATGTATCTGACATACGAAGATTTTAAAAGAACTGGCAAGCTCCCTTTTCATTACAGCATTTTCACCATTTTGCTTTTTCTAAAGATTTTAACACAAAATTTATTATATACTTAACTTAAAAAGAAGAAAATTCATAGGAACACAAAATATTTCCAACGCATTAGCTAAATTAAAACATTATTATTTTAAAAAAAGAAAAAAACTAAAATAAAAGGAGACGAAGACAATACATTTCTGGTGAATTTATTAAACAGTTAAATTATATCAATTGACAAGAAATCCTGAAAACGAAGTACGACCAAACTCATTACTTCTGATCTGTCCACTTCCGGCAAGGGTACGCACAAAAACAGCATCACCTTTACGCAGATTAACAATAGCATTTCCGGTGACCGTATTGTATCCACAATAAGCGAATGTAGAGCCCACGATTCTTTTGTTGACATGAAGTTGACTTGTGTACGATTTACTGCATTCAACTCTTGTCACCCATGTTAATGAATAGAGACCATCGACAGGAACCGTAAAAACACCGGTATGTTTGTTGTATCCGTTTTTGAAATTCGTCATCTCAACGTCAAACACAATTGTATGACCACCTCCAGGATTGTTCAAGTCACGTGATACGTAGGCATAGAAGCCTTTTTCTAACAGAAAAAAAAGAAAAAGATATGAACTCAATTTATATGTATTTTGCAACCTTTTAAACCCAAGTCAGTATTCAGCAAAGTTTAAGATCGTTAGAATGCTTTATAAGATATATTTTGTTTTCTTAAGTAATCTATTTCTTCACGTACTTACCTTTACCGTTAATGTTATATTTTGCCTTTTCTTCGAGTTTTGATACCTTATCCGTGAGAATTTGCATTTTTTTCTCTATCTGGAATCGGAACATGGTCTCTTCATAGAGTTGGTCCATCAAAGTACTTCTCTGTGTCCCATTTAACGGCTTGTCCCCGCTGATTATGTCATTAACGGTACTGTTATTAATGACAATACTTTTAGCGGTGATTTCAACAATCGCCAAAACAAACACAAACGCACAGATGCGTCCAACCATAAATGAACTGATATTCTGAAAAAGCAATGTTTTATTTAAATTAGTTACCACAGAAGTGTATCCCAATTTGGTAAAGACAGTAAGTGAATACTGGTAACTTAAAACAGCAAGAGGCGAAGTGTCTCGCTGTGTTACGATTATGTCCAGCTGCGCTAGAGTTTTAATTTGAGTGTGCATAAAAAAAAAACAAAAACAAAAAAACTAAAACACTGCTTGTATGTAATGAAATATGGCAAACTCCCCTTTCATTTTATTTTTTACGATATAGCTTACCCTGAGAGCGTTTAAATGTAGTATTTAAAAACAACCAAAAAAAAAACAACCCAAAAACAAAACAAAAACAGCAAAATGGCATACTTATAGAAAACTCGTATTTTACAAAATTATATTTCAGGATATTAATTTTGACAATAAACGTATGATAATCTCGATAAATAAAGTTATCGATATAAAAATGAAAGTTGTATAAAATGTGAAAAGTTTAGTATCTCTCGTTGGACTGTCCATGAAATTACATTCTGCTTTGATGTATTTAATTTACTCACAACATGGCAAAGTCAGATTTATCTAATCAAATAGACGATTTTATCTAACCTCTATTACATGTTAATTGAGAGTTCTTCTGGATAAGAAAGATTCTAAACTTACCAAAATTGCATTCATTTTGCCCCGATTCTTAAAAAAAAACAAACTTCGGTGGAGCAACGTGAAATATAAATAAAGTTTAAAATTGTTATTGATCTTTTAAAATAACCACTAGTTCGCGTGCCACTGACAACATATTTGATAAGGTCGTGTTAATACAGTACACGCAAATTGGGCAACAGGTTGTTCTTGACATAACTGTCGTGGTATTGCATCAATCAAGGAACACATTGACAAAGTGTATGACAGGATTCATGGATATTCATTTTTTTTTACCACTGAGCATATACTGATCATTGTCTTGTATGAATATGGATTTCATCCTACATGCACATGTCAATTGAAGTCACATTTTCATTAACTATTTGCTTATGTACTTCCTCTCTCGTTTTTAACTTAAGTAACAAAAATAACTAAAAAGAAATGTTACCTTGGTTTGGCCTTTTGCAATTAAAACGATCAATTGTTCTTGTTGAATGCAAGTTGGGTAAGCTTAACAATTTGGGAAATTGCTGCTGTCAGGGGGGACAATATACCTACTACCTTCCTCAATAAACAGTCAATAAACAGGTTTATGTTACTTTACAATACATTGGTATATCCTTCTATCCGGTGAAGTAACTGGAATGTGAAAAAAAATAAAATTATGAATGGAATAGAAGCAGGATATCCAGACTATTTGTCTCACGTTTGTTAAGACATTTTAATGTAGTTATGATATTTAAGATTTTATTTTAATGCAATATGATACCTAAAACCACACAGCCATACATTAAATTCTAAATTTCTCGATAGAATTGACATTAAATTATGTTTAAATGATGTTTCATGGTTGGTGATTGCTTTCTTTTCCGCACGCTTTGCTTTAAAAAATCAGCACATCAATGAAATAAACTGGTGCATTATTTGATTATCGTTTGATCTAATATCATTAACCTTTTCAGAAAGTAAAACAATGTTTATGGTGTACATGTACTCTTCCTTATATCAGTCCCTAATTGCAGTAAAAAGGCTATTACATGTACAATACGCTAAGAAACCCGAAGTCTACTTAATAAGCCATATCATGAAAGCTTTGATTCCATTATTACAAACTTTAAATACATATGTTTACTTCTCTCGATTTTCATGCGTGCCTTTTAACAAATTTCAAAATAATGAGATAAAGGCTTTATTATTCTGCATGCATTTATTAAACATTCAAATAATATCAATTGACAAGAAATCCTGAAAAAGAAGTTCGCCCGTACTTATTACTTCTGATCTCCCCTCTTCCAGCGAGAGTGCGCACGAATACAACATCACCTTTGTGCAGCTGAACAACGGCATTTCCGGTGACCGTATCTGCCCCGCAATAAGCAAACGTAGAACCGGCAATACTCTTATTGACATGTAACTCAGTTGTGTACGATTTACTGCAATATACACGCGTAACCCATGTCAATGAGTATAGACCTTCTACAGAAACAGTGAAAATACCCGTATGTTTATTGAATCCGTTTTTGAAATTCGTCATTACCACGTCATACACAATGGTATGGCCGCCACCAGGATTTGCTAGGTTATTTGATACGTAGGCATAGAAACCCTCTCCTTATATGAAAAAAAAAATAAAATCATGCAAAATCCTGATCTCCATAAGAATAATTTATTGAATGATTATTATGTATATCAATTAGCGGCCTGCCAGCTTTAACAAATGTATACAATGTATAAGAAAAACTGGTACTTCATATTTGGAGAAGTATTTATTAATCATTGAGGATAGTTAATAAAATGTTTTAAGAGGTACGTATATTCATCTTTTGTTATCCTCACATACCTTTGCTTTTAGTTTTTGTGCTGAATGAAGATTTGGATTCCACTTTATTCTCCAATTTAGAAACCTTATCTGTAATAGCTTGAATCTTCTTCTCAATTTGAAATGGAATCTTCATGTCTTTGTAAAGTCGGTCCATTAAAACACTAGTCTGTATTCCATTTGACGAGTTGTTTTCGCTGACGATGATTTTAACGGTACTATTGTTAATGAGAATACTTTTAGCGTTGACGTCCACAATCGCCAGAACAAACAGAGACGTAGTGATGTGTCCAAACGTCATTAAATTCATATTCTGAAGAAAAATCCCAAAATATCTACAAGTATTATTGTTGTTCATTAACACAAAATTAGAATTGCTCATTTTGCCATTGTCTTTGAAGACGTTATGATTAAATCACAATAACAATAGGTTATGAGGGTAGCGTTAGGATTTCAAATTATTCATTTTTAATATTTAAAAAAAAATTCTTCTTACTAAGCGTAAATGAAATTATCTATATATGTACTACCAATGAGCAACTGAATCTGATATTTATTGAATACTTGTATTTTCCAAAGTTATATGCTACTAACATATTTCTTTTAAAATCAACGGATAAATATAATATCGATAGAAATTATCATCACTTTATAAAATAAATGTGTACGGAATTTAGAAACATTAAAAAAAAAAACATTTTGTTAAATTACCCGTCGTCATGTCAATTTATAAAATTACATTTATGATGTGGTTTTAATGTATACATTCGTTATAAACTAAATTAAACATATTAAATGTATTATAAAAAAAAAAACTAATAACAGACCGTCAATCATCTCAAACACCCATAAGACAAAATACAAATTCAAAGCAGAGCAACACGGATGTCCAAAAAGATAGAGGTAGGATCAGGGGCCTAGGAGTAGTAAGCATCCTCTGCTGACAGGACACACCCGCCGTGCGCCCAATGTCATATCGGTAACAATGTAATTATCGGGAAAAATGTCGTAGTTTGGGGGAAAATATCATGATCTGGAAAAACGGAGAAATATTCGTGGACAATCCGGTATTCAATCAACAGTCCAGAGCAGAGCAATAACGGACCTCTGGAAAACCCCAGAGGCAGGGGTTATTGCATGTTAAGAAATAAAGCAAAGTACATATATAATCTTTAAAAAATATTAATGGTCATTTACATGCACTTTGTATCGTGATAAGTTTCTTTTAGAACCTAAAACAAAAACAAAAAAAAACTAAAACACTGCTTGTATGTAATGAACTCTGGCAACCTCCCCTTTCATTTTATTTTTTACAATATAGCTTACCCTGAGATCGTTTAAATGTAGTATTTTAAAAAAAAACCAACAAAACGGCATATTTATAGAGAACTAGTATTTTACAAAATTATATTTCAGGATATTAATTTTGACAATAAAACGTATGATAATCTCGACAAATGAAGTTATCGTTATAGAATCTTACCAAAATTGCATTCATTTTGCCTTGATCTTAAAAAAAACTTCGGCGGAGCAACGTGAAATATAAATAAAGTTTAAAATTGTTATTGATTTTTTAAAATAATCACTGGTTTGCGTGCTACTGACAATATATGTGATAAGGTCGTGTTAATACAGAACACGCAAATTGGGCAACAGGTTGTTCTTTACATAACTGTCGTGATATTGCATCTGGGAACACATTGACAAAGTGGATGACATGATTTATGGGTATTAATTAATACACTTTGTATCGTGATAAGTTTCTTTTTGAACTTGCTACACTTTGTTAAAACACAAACTAGTAAATTTCTAATATCTGCATCACCTTCTGGTTTTAAGACAATAAAATTATATCGCAACGTCGAATTTTTGTTAAGTAGACAATTCCATTTCAAATATATTATGTTTTTTATTGAGAGTTTCTTGGATTAAAAACAAATTTTTTTAAAGCAAATACATTCCGAGATGAAAGCTTTACTTTGTCTAATAATTGCAACAATTTGACAACTTTCTGATTTGATAAATAGGTAAAATTCGGTAGAAAAAAGATACAAGATTGTAATAATATCCAAACCTTAAATTTCAACCATATGTAAAACAAAACTTAGATAATACTTACCAAGTTATCGTAATTTAACACAGTTTCATAAAAAAAATTGGGAGCAATGTGAGCATTTAAATAAAGTTTAAAATTTTCATTCATTTTGACTGATTATCATTTTGCGTGCCAGAATGAAAACTATCATATGGTTAGTTCAGGCTATACTTGTACATGCAAACCAAGAAACAGATTGTTCAAAAGACAAATCAAACTAGACGTGATTTCAATACATTCAGGAATTTGATAAATATAGTCAAACATTGTAGTTTCATACATGTGACAGAAAGAATTACAATTGATGAAAAAATACAATAACAAACTGTCAACCATCTCAAAAATCCATAAAACGAAATACAAATTCAAAGCAGAGCAACACGGACCTCTAAAAAGATAGAGGTAGGATCAGGTGCCATAAAGGAGTGAGCATCCTCTGATGACCGGTAACATCTGCCGTGTGCTCTATGTCGCAATCGGGGAAAAACGGAAAAGTCCGTAGAAAATTAGGTGATTAATTATGGTCTAACAATTAGTGTGAAAAATGTCAGTCAGCATGTGACCCAGTGGAAGAATGTATTTGCTGAAAAGGTCGTTTTATCGACCATAACACTTACAAAAAGATGACTTCAAACGAGACTGTTGATATTCCTGTTTCATCAACTTGTTTGTCAGTAGTTGTTTCGTCTTAGAAACTGTTCATACGAAGAGCATGCCCTTGCGCATCGAATCAACTGCATATGCAGGTAATGAATGTATATTGCTACATTAGTAAGGAAAGTTGACTATAGAAAAATTGAAGTAATCGCGTTTATCATAAAGATTTGTTGTTAGGTAACCATCAATGTGTTCATTTCCAGTCAAATATCCAAATATGAAACAGATGACGCAGATTCAGTGGTGTCTTTTATTTCAAGTTCACTGGAATATATCAAGTCGACGTAATTATGGAAATAACAATTGTTAATTGATAATACGTCGTCAATATACCTGAATGTTGAGTTGAAGGCCACAGCAAGTGATTTATTTTATTCACGTACAAGTATTTGAATAAATTCTGCTTCATAAGAATACAAAAATAGGTCTGCTAACAATGGGGCACAATTGGTACCCATGGGAATTCCAACATATTTTTGGAAGACTTGAATTTCCAAAAACTACATAGATGTTGTCTATCAGAAACTCAAGCATCTTATTAATGTCAACTTCAGAGTACTTGTGTGTGCAATCTGAATGGTTTTTAACAAAATATTTTGTTAGATTTCCAATGACAAGGTAAGCATTTTTACGACTTCCATTTTTATTATAGAAACAACTGTCGATGATATCAAAAAGCCTAGATTTAATTTGTCGTTGTAAATTGTTGTATAAAGCATTGAAAAATCGTAAGTTTTGATGCTATTGGTTTTGGTTAGATTATGTGACCTCAACGTTTCTATTTATTCGTTTTTTAGTATCAACATCTGATTCACACCACTTCTGGAGTATTTTGTTGTACAGTACTCTTGAAGATTCTCCTTCACTACTGTAAGAATTTTAATAAGGAGTAAAAAGAGAGGTTTGGTAGAACCTTTACTGGAACCTGCTATATATCTCTGTTTGTAAGGACTTTTGTGAAGCTTTGGAATCCAGTACAAATAAGGTAAATCAAATTCATTTTGTTTATTGGGGATATTAAAGCTATTCATAACCGATTTATGATTTTGAAGTATTTCCTGCTTGGAAAGACTGCTATGGGTGTAAGTAGGATTACCATGTGTAAAATCAAAAGCTAGTTCTTTGAAAATGCAATTAATATAATGTGACTTACAAACAAAGACAATGTTTATAATTGCCTTATCAACAGGGACCAGTACATATTGATCGTGCAATCTATCTAGTTCAAACAAAAGGATATTTGGTTTCCATTTGACCTCTCCGTCGTTTAACACGAAATTTTAATATACATCTGATGCTTTTAACCCACTCTGACAAGATATCATAAACCAAAGTTACGCTTTTTGAGTTGTCTCCTCGACATTCCTGTATCTAAAAGTAAGCATTATATATCAGAATACAATAAGTCGATAAACAACTATGTAGCTAGTAATTCCTAATAAGCCTTCGCACAGGGGAAATTACCCCGAGTCTTACTTTATATTCAATACATGAAAACTCCAAATTGTAAAAAGCTAAACATCCTAAAATTGGTTGTTGTGGGTACTCGTTGCCATGGTAACCAAAGCAGAAGGTTTAAGATTTTTTTTTTATTATTTTTTTTTCTTATATTTGTGAAAATTTGCCCACATTTTTATAATATAAAAGAATCATGATTGTTATACATACAACAAAAAAGGGTTGTTGCTATGGAAAATTAAGTAGCATACCAAAACAAAGCTGAGCAACAGTAACTGTTACCTCTATTCCAAAAACTGTACGGTGTATATTTCTTGCGTTAAATATACTTGCATTATAATTAAAATGTTTATTTTATTAAACTTATTAAGGAATATATTCTGTGAAGTTTTCAATACCAAAACATTTCTGAGACATTATATTACTGGTTCACCAGTTTACTTGCCTCAAACACCCGAACTGACCTCTGAAAGTGGAGTATAATAAATCTATGTCGGAATCAAGAGCCGCCATTTCTACCTGTAAACAAATAAAATTGTTTCACATTATGGGACTGGTGAGGGTGTTTAAATGATAGTCAGAGGCAGGAAAAAGGAATTACATCTCAAGTAAATATCTGAAAAATTGTTGGCACTAAAATTTTCACAGAATTTATTCCTAAATGAGGTTAGGAAGTCTAAAACCACGCACAACTTTTTTTGCGCAATAAATATACAGTTTTTTGTACGGATGCAACTGTAGCTCCACGGTCCGTCAATCTCGAGTGGATCTTAAGTTCTGCATCTAAGTAAAACACTTCTTACATGTACCTTTTAAAACTCCAAAGAAACGACAGGGTTTTTTAACTGCATGAAAGTTCAGGACATACCTGGTTTACCTAAGTACTTAAACATGAACAATTTATAGACCCTATTCAATATATCAATAAGGCTCATTCAAAGAAAATGAACTGTTTCCATATCAACTGTTCTCAATTTTTGATCTTAAAATTCTACATTGCTTAGTTCTTAACGTGTGTGAAAAAAATTGAGTGTAATTTTAATTTCAAGTACAATAGAAATAATTATGTTTGAAATGTGTATTTTGTTGCCATAAACCACTGTGAAATTATGCATTTCTATGCAAATTATCTTCTTTATTTTGAAAAATGCCAACTTTTAAAATAAAATATTTTACTCTTAAAACCCCAACTTAATGCTGAAGATGAATCTCAAATTAGCTCTGAAATACCATTCTGCTATATTGACCCAATGCCATAATAACAATGGTAGTGGGACCACATAGAAACAATGGGTTTATTTTAATTATGAATTTTACATTATTGTACGTATTGATCGTATAATGCCCCTCTTTCAAACAAATATAAAAGAGATGTTAAGAAGCCTTCAAAGGTCAATCCTATTACCATACCTCATAAATTTCTTTCTATACAGACATGTTTCAGATAAAAGAACATACTGTATTATATTTTAAAATAAAAAACGTTGTGGAATTTTAAAAGAATATTTTATCAAGTGAGCATAATATTTGGGATCTATTTTGAGAGAATTATTTCAATCATTTTGTCAACGTCAAATGGTTACATACATGTATAAACAAAAAGAAAACGGTTTTTCAAGAACAGTAAACAAAAACAGGAAACAAAAAGGTAAATACTCAAACATATAAACAAATTGAACAATTATTATTCTTTTTTTGTGGAAATACTTTATCTTACAATTATAAAGTAATGCAATTATAAAGTGTAGCAATTATTGTATTAGAAATCCGGAGAAAGCCGATCGACCGAATTCGTTACTTTTAATAGCGCCTTGTCCTGGAGACGTGGAATGTGTTCGGACGAATATGACGTCACCTTGATTGACTATTGCTACCACGTGACCAGTCACGGTGTTATAGCCACAATATGCATACGTGCTTCCCATGATCCTCTCATTGATGATGAGATCTGTCGTGTGAGCGTGTGAGCATGCTACTCGTGTAGACCACGTGAAAGAGTAAAGCCCGTCCCGAGGAGCAGTAAAAACACCTGTATTTCTATTGTAGCCATTCCCAAGGTTTGTCTGCGTTACGTCATAGATCAGGGTGTGATGACCCCGGGGGTCAGGCTCATCCTTAGACATGTAGGCATAGAAACCGATCCCATCAATAGGCGAATCTGTGAAGTAGTAGAAAATTGTAGCCGTGTTAGTGCAGCATTTCTCATTTGATTTCTTTCAAAAGCAATTTGTTAAGAAAAAAAAGTACTGATTTTTGGGAGTTGATTTTAATCAACTCTCCTATGCAGTTACTATGGCAAACCGAAAGTGAAACAGTGTTTGGACCTAAGCACAAATCATCGCCGCTGACAAGACTTAGTTCTTGAAAATAATAGAAAAACTCGATGTAACGTATGCTGAAGCATTGTTTTTCAAGGAAACTTATCTATAAACACTTTTAGAATAGTCAGATTTTATATAATACGAACAATTTAGATATTTTTGTAGTCTCAAATGTTCCTACGCCAGAGCGTAATAAAGTCTCGTTCAACAAGACGCTCGGCTGTCTCCGTAAATCTCCGACAAGCAGAGGGGCTTTCTTGCTTGTTGGATATTAACGGAGACAGCCGAGCGTCTGGTTGAACGAGACCAGAGTTCGATATCACTAGTGCTTGGATCCATACGATTTTAAGAATTGTTCGATTACTAATACATAGTTTGAAATCTATCTTTAGATATTACACAACATGATTCATATGGGGTTTCTTGAAATTTTTGTCGGAAAAGTCTAAAAATTCATATAATAAAAAAGTGCGTAATTCAAATACAGACTAGAAACTAATTGCCATGCAAGATAAGTTGATTTTAAAATAAATGATAATCGATAAATTCAATTTCCCTTAGTACTTCAGTACTTTGATTATTTTGACATCACTTGAGTTATTAACTACTATAATCATCTTCTGTGCAATCAGCGTTTTGTGATTTTTTTCTTTTCCCTTTACGGAGTTTGTAATTGCTACCCAATTTCATTTTCTTGAATTAAAAACAATTAGTTGATAAATTATACATTAGATATTTAAAATCGACAAAAAATATTGAATCTGGTGCACGCCAAATATAAGAAAAGGACTGTCACACCAAGTTGCGTTCTCATCGAGTTATTACGAAGTTGTAAAATTTCTTGAATCGCCGTGAAATCGCAGGAAATTTTTAAAAATTTGAACATTTTGAAATAAATTTTTTACAAGGAAAAGACGGCGACTGAAACGTTTTCATGGCGCTTCTTCGGCGCTTATCTGCGTGCCTATGGAGTTCTAATCGCATGGCGTTTGACAGCGCTCACACCGAGTGCTAATGACCTGCTAAGAATTTTACCTCGCGTTCAATGCTTGCTCCATGCACTGTCTGCGTGCACAATACTATAACATTGAATCATGATGTTTTAAAAGATACAGTCTCATAACTGCAGGGGTGTGTGCATATAAATTGAGGTCAGAGCGTTATGAAAATTTGTATCTACACATGGCTGCAATTATGAGACTGTATCTTTCAAAAAATCATGATTTTGTGACAATCCGGAAATTGTCGTTCTGCCTCTAACAGTTTTTCTAGTTAGTTTTTGTCCGCCAGGTGGCGTTGTTTGAAAAGGTTATATAAGGAAGTGTTTCGCGTGTTAAGTCAGTCGATGCTAAAGCTGCGCTACAGGAAGGTTGGAAAATAATTAGGTAACTGTCTTTAGAATTACAATAGTGTTTTGTTTGGGTTTTTTTATTATATACGAAGTCTAGACGTGACTGAACAAGTCTTTCCTGACTTTGTGTATATATTTTTTTCTATTTAATTTATAAACAATAATTACCGTGCTCTAAGAGCCGGAGCTACGAAGAGCAGGAGCCACGAAGAGCCGGAGCCGCGCTGAAAGAGCCGGACACATAAGAGCCGTGCTATAAGAGCCGGAGCCATAAGGGCCTAACCTGTATATTAGAGCCAGCGCATATATACCTGTACATACTTGATTCTACGACAGGCAGTCGATTTGTTTTTATAATCAGTATATGTATATATTGAATATTTAACTACTAGTCCTCAGAAAGATAACTGAGGGTACTTATCCGCTTTCATATTTTATATTCAATAGGGTTGCACGCGGTGGGATAATCACTAGTAGTTTCAATTGTGTTTAACTGTCATTGCTTGATTGATTGAGCATGGATTTGGAGGACATAAACGCAACAATCAGAGAGCTGGAACAGCAAATCGCTGCGTATGAAATTGAAGAACGCGCCCATTCTACCCCTGCTGGAACTAGCAGACCCCATAGCCAAAATACTCCTGATTTAGGTATTGCTACTGCCCAGTTCTTGGAAGATGATGGAGCTGGTATAAATGGTGGGAATATAAAGAAATCAGTCACATTAGGGTCCAAAACAGTCAACGCTTTTGCAAGGGATGACTATGATCTGAGCCCCTATCTACACAGAGATGATAAGCAGATGCCAATAGATACACCCCGGGGACCAGTGGAAAATATAACATTTAGAAGAAAAACACGTTCTCCGACCAGAAGAGAGCCACGTCTTCCTGATATACAGGGCACGAGCTCTGTTAATCCATCGGCGAGCCGGAAAAATGCTCCAAATATCAAACCTGCGACATACGACGGAACAACATCATGGCTTGATTACAAGTCACATTTCGAAGCATGTGCAAAATTGCCCTATCAGACATGCGTTTAAGGATTAAGCAGGCAAGGCCGAGAAACCTTAACGAAGCAGTTAGAAATGCCATTGAGCTAGAAGCATTCCTTAAGGCTGAGCAGAGACTAGGAGCAGTAACTCCTTCAGTAAGAGCAATGGGACAAGAAAATTCTCCAGACGTAAAAGTTACATCAGAGCTGAATGATGTAAATGCATCAAAATTAGATCTTCAGAAATCAATGGAGATTATTATGAAGGAGTTGAAGGAGCTAAAGGGAAAATCGGAGAAGAGATTTTCAAATGTGGATTGGAAAAAATCTGCCATATGTCATAACTGTGGAAATAAAGGTCACATTAAGGAAGAGTGCCGCTCAAAGAAAAATGAAAACTCGTCTCGAAGAGTGTTTTCTAACGAAAAGCAAGACCGAACACAGAAGGTAAATCCATCAAACTCTTCCAACAAAGTAGGAGTTGTAGGAGATGCTGGGATGTTTATCGAGGCATCTATCTGTGGTCTGGGTATATGTATGATAGTTGATACGGGAGCCACTCTATCGGTGCTGAGAAAAGAAATATTTGATAAAATATCTAGTAAAACTGCTACTTTGAATTCCTTGGAAAAAGTAGGACACCCTGTGCTATCAGCCAACAGCGAGCCGCTTAAGGTCTATGGAAAGCTGGATTTGCCAATAACCATTGATAAGCTGATATACGGTTCAACTGTTGCTGTTGCAGACATATCTTTGGATGCTATCTTGGGTTTGGACTTTTTGCTCAAATTTGATGGTGTTGTAGATGTGCCGAAACATATCCTGAAGATAAGGGATAACTCTATTTCTATGATACGGAAGGGCCACATAGGATGTTTTCGAGTTAGCATGGCAGACACCATTCACATACCACCAAGGTCAGAAATTGTCACAAACTGCAATGTTTGTATACCAGACAAAGAAAGATTGCCAGAAGGTGCAAGCATAATTGAAGGTGATGATGAGTTCTTAAAGTCAGAAAAGGGACTAATAGGGAAAATTCTTGTTTCTAATAATGAAGTTGTACCTGTGAGGCTCATGAATTTAAGTTCGCAGGTACAAGTTATACACAGTGACACTGTTGTTGCAAATCTTTCTCCAGTAGATGACGTGATAGAAGGACCTACAGACATCAGTAAGGTGAAAGCAAAACAACTTAATCCAGCTCTGCAAGATTTGTTTAATAGGTCTAGCAGTACACTAAAAGTGAAACAGAGAGAAGCGTTAAAATCTCTGCTGTTACGCAATTCTGGGTTATTCTCAAAAGACGACAAGGATTTTGGTAGGACAGATATTGTGAAACATTCTATTAACACAGGTTCTCGGATACCTATACGCCAGTCATTAAGAAGAACCCCAGTGCATTGGAAAGATCACATAGATCAACAAATAGACGATATGCTATAGGAAGATGTGATAGAAAAGTCATCAAGCCCTTGGGCCTCCGGTGTGATTCTTGTTCGTAAGAAAGACGGAAGCTTTCGTTTCTGCGTTGATTACAGGAGACTCAACGATGCCACGATCAAGGATGCATATCCATTACCAAGAATCAACGAGACCTTGGATCATCTTTCAGGTGCTCGTTGGTTCTCAATATTAGATCTTTCCTCTGGATACTGGCGGGTTGTAGTTGATCCCAAAGATAGACCTAAAACGGCATTTATCACAATGAAAGGACTCTATCAGTTCAAGGTCATGCCATTCGGGCTTTGTAACGCTCCTGCGACCTTCGAACGCTTGATGAAGACAGTTTTGTGTGGTCTCCAATGGGAAACATGCCTGATATATCTAGATGATATAATTGTGTTCAGTAAAACTTTCGATGAAATGACCGAAAATCTGCAGAAAGTTTTTAATCGGTTGTTTTCAGCTGGTCTAAAGTTAAAGCCAAAGAAATGTACTTTGTATGGACATAAAGTGGATTATTTAGGTCATGTCATTTCACAGTCAGGAGTTGCAACTGATCCTAAGAACTAGACACAATTAAGGAATGGATTGAGCCAACTACAGTCAAAGAGGTTAGAGCTTTCCTAGGGTTATGTAGTTATTACCGGAGATTTGTAAAGGATTTTGGTTTAATAGCAAAACCTCTACATAAATTGACAAACAAAGATGTCAAGTTCAAATGGACGGATGAATGCCAAGTGGCATTTGACAAGTTAAAATTGGCATTGACACGTGCTCCAATACTTACATTTCCAGATTTTAATGAACCTTTCATTCTGGATACAGATGCGAGTGATTCAGCCATAGGTGCTGTGCTTTCACAAAATCAAGGAGGAGCTGAGAAAGTTATTGCATTTGCGAGCTGAACTTTATCCAAATCGGAGCGGAAGTACTGTGTGACAAAGAAGGAATTATTAGCAGTTGTTTCCTTTGTCAAGTATTTTAGACATTATCTGTATGGAAGAAAATTTCTCATTCGTACAGATCATGGTTCGCTTAGATGGCTCCTAAACTTTAAGCAACCAGAAGGTCAGTTGGCACGTTGGCTGGAAATTCTAATCATGTATGATATGACTATAGAACGTCGTTCTGGCTCTCAGCATCGAAATGCGGATGCACTCAGTCGCCGTCCATGTAATAAATGCAAGTATAATCCAAACTGGGAGATGGAGAAGTCAAAGAAATCCTTTTCAGAAAAGAAAACAACACATCAAGTATGTGGTATTGAGACTAGAAGTAAGGAAACAGATAACGTTCACAACGAAACAGGAATCGATGACATTTCCCTTGCAGATCTTCAAAAAGAAGACAAGGAGATATGTCTTGTAAAAAAATGGCTCCTTGAAAATATAAAACCCAGTCAAACAGAACTAAGTTATGGAGGGATAATGACAAAAGCTCTTTGGGCACAAAGAGATATTCTACAGGTTCAAGATGAATTACTGTATAGAAAATGGAAAGATGAGAAGGGAACAAGTTTCCAAGCAGTCGTTCCATTTAAAGCACGACGTCAGATTCTGGAATACTCTCATGAACATAAAACATAACACAATTGCTTTGGACATAGTGGGAGAATTACCAAGAACCGAGAATGGTAACCGGTACATACTGGTAATTTGTGACTATTTTACAAAGTGGGTAGAAGCCTTTGCTGTGCCAAATATGGAGACTGTTACCATTGCTAGACTATTAGTTCGAGAAGTTCTGACAAGATTTGGAATTCCGAGCTCTTTGCATGCAGATCAGGGAAAACAATTTGAGGGAAACATATTCACAGAGATGTGCAAAGTGTTGAATATCAAGAAGACAAGAACAAGTCCATATCACCCTCAATGTGACGGACTTGTTGAAAGGTTTAACAAAACGTTGATTACCATGCTGAGGTCATTGGTTGATGAACATCAGTCAGACTGGGATGAGTTACTACCATATGTCTTTATGGCATATAGATCGGTGGAACAGGAATCCACTGGATTTAGCCCCAATTATCTTATGTTGGGAAGAGAGGTTCGGACACCTCTAGATATTGCATTTGAAATGGCGTCCCAGATCAAAGATATCACATTACAACAATGGGTTTGGGATCTAAAAGAGAAGATGGAAATGACACATACCTTTGTGAGAGAAAATTCATTTGGCTCCATGTTGAGACAGAAAAGTTTCCATGATACAAAGTTAAGTTGGAATACGTTTTCACCAGGACATGAAATGTATGTATACTTCCCTAGATATGCAGTCGGAAAATCTCCAAAATTGACTCAATTTTGGAAAGGGCCATATCGCGTGAAAGATAAGTTATCCGATGTAAGCTATAGGGTAAACTGTGGTCCATACAGAAAACCGCAAGCCATTCACGTTGACCGAATGAGGCCAAAAAGAGCCCAGTCCTATCAGGATGAGGAGACGAGCTCTAAGTCTTCCAATCCTTTAACAGCTGATGATAAAATTGATACTGCAGAGCTCGATGAGCTCAAAAGTGAAGACTGTGAGAGATTGTCAGATAGGTTAAGGGAGCGTCGAAGACCCAAGTATCTGTCTGATTATGTAGTTGAATTGTAGAAAAAAATGTCTAACTCCCAAAATGATATGTTTAGTTAGTATGATTTTGCACGTTTAAATACATCTTTGAGAAAACTGATATTTGACGATTTTTTTTAATATGTCTTTCCAGAAAGACAATGCCACAAATGAAGACAACTCCCAGAAAGATATGTTTAGTTAGTATGATTTTGCACGTTTAAATACATCTTTGAGAAAACTGATATTTGACGATTTTTTTTATGTCTTTCCAGAAAGACAAATGCCACAAAAGAAGACAACTCCCAGAAAGGAGCGGAAATGTCCTATGTGCAAGTTTAAGAGTTTTGATATGGATGAAATCACAAAGCACATTACAGAATGTGGGTTAAAGCAGCTTAATAAGAGATATGGTTGTGATCGACAAGATTGTGAATTTGCCACGAACAAGATGGGGAACCTTACGAGACATAAGAAAAGGCATGCTGAGCTGGACCAGCAAGTTTCCCCGAAAGCAATATCCACTACCACTACAGATAAGCAGGATCAGACGACAAAAAGCGTGCTGGTTGTAGATGAAGAGAAAAGAAAAGAAACAGATGTGGATGAAGAAGATCGGACAGTGAATGGAAAGAAGCAGACCCTGGCAATCTTCACAACATTGTTTGTGATGTCTCCGAGACAGAAAGCGAGAAAGAAGTGCAGCACAAAGAGAAAGATCAGAAAGAAGTACATATTGGAAGGATCTATAGAAAACCTACTGTGCCATTACCAATTTTCGCTCCAAAGCGTAAAGAACCATTTGTATCTTCTTCTGGGGTTCCTGCACGCCCAAAGATTTGCAGACCTTCGAGTTTATTTAGTACTTCGGCAACGCAGATAGAGAAGAAAGTACGAAGAGTTGAGTGGACAATCACCAAGTGGAAGGAAGGAGACCGAGCACATTGTCATGATCGAAGAAGAGTAATTCAAAGAGAAAACTTCTGCCCAGAGTGAACAAACAATTGTTAAAACATTGTTGTACAGGAAGCAAGAAGCTCTCCTGAATCAATAGTTAAAGTTATCGTTAATGAAACTATTAAAGATATTAGAGAAATGTTTGGGTATTTTTTTTATTATTACTTACATGCGGGGTCGCATGGTTTTGAGGCGTGGGTATTGTGACAATCCGGAAATTGTCGTTCTGCCTCTAACAGTTTTTCTAGTTAGTTTTTGTCCGCCAGGTGGCGTTGTTTGAAAAGGTTATATAAGGAAGTGTTTCGCGCGTTAAGTCAGTCGATGCTAAAGCTGCGCTACAGGAAGGTTGGAAAATAATTAGGTAACTGTCTTTAGAATTACAATTGTGTTTTGTTTGGGTTTTTTTTTTATTATATACGAAGTCTAGACGTGACTGAACAAGTCTTTCCTGACTTTGTGTATATATTTTTTTTCTATTTAATTTATAAACAATAATTACCTTGCTGTAAGAGCCGGAGCTACGAAGAGCAGGAGCCACGAAGAGCCGGAGCCGCGCTGAAAGAGCCGGGGCCATAAGAGCCGAGCTATAAGAGCCGGAGCCATAAGAGCCTAACCTGTATATTAGAGCCAGCGCATATATACCTGTACATACTTGATTCTACGACAGGCAGTCGATTTGTTTTTATAATCAGTATATGTTTATACTGAATATTTAACTACTAGTCCTCAGAAAGATAACTGAGGGTACCTATCCGCTTTCATATTTTATATTCAATAGGGTTGCACGCTAAAATTTAATGCTAATATTTACATTTTTTTAACTTCTTGGGGGTTTATACCTTAAAATTCCTATCTTATTCTGAGAGTAAGTTCATATTAATGGAAGAGCCACTGTAACTGCCACAAGCGTGAACTTTAATTTTCGCTTGTGACGTTGCAGTTTAAAGCGTTCAACGTTTGTGACGTCATAATAAAAGTCGTCATTTTAACCATTAAGTACCCTCTGTGTATTACAGTACGTGTCAAAACTGCCGTAGCTTTTAAAACACTTTATAAGCAAAAAATATGTGGAATGTAAATATTGACGTCGTGATATTTCAAAGGACTTCGAGAGGGCTCCGTTCAAGCGCAGTCAACAAATCATGCACTGCACCTATACTGCAACTACCTGAATTACTTAAGCGCGCTAACGGTGGCGTTGCTGGCCACCATGGGGACCTTACTGCGCTGCCAAGGCGATCCCGCTTCGTTTCTACTATGTGTTTATCAGAACGTCGAACCGCGGAGCGTACTTTGTGCTTGCTCAAAGTACGCGTCGTAGAATAGCGTACATTTTGACTCTGCCGCGACCAATGAAGATGCTATGGTGCTGCACCAATGTAGGAAACTCTACTAAGTGCACCTTGGCGTTCTGCATTTTTAGGAACGCAGCAAGATCGCCCTAAGAACGGGCAGTCCCGGAGTGACAGGAGTTATATAAGCGAGAAATATTGTATCTTGCTCACTCCAGACTTATTAATTAGTTCCATTTGCTTTGCCATTGTAAATTATGTTTCTTTTTAAGTTCTGAGATTAAAATATTTGACCGTTTCAGCAAAATGTATTATATCATTAATATATGAAAATGTTCTCAAATAAATTCAGAAAGTGAATACCTGTTAACATGATAAACTTGTTTATTCAGGTCTCTATTTTGTTTAATGAATTTATTTAAGAAATAAGGAATCATTTTTTGAGAACTTGATTGGAGCATTATCAAATCCAATAAAGCTCTAAGGTTTTTTGCTAAATATGATTACACCCCGATCATAATAATCACCTGTCATCATAATGTTCAAAGAATAGGTGTTTTTATATAATGTTGATTAGATATTTAACCATTGACATTTTTTACATTATTTTCATTTCACATAATAAAGCACAACCCGCTTGTTCTCCAACGGTACGTTATTGATGAAATGCATTGAACTATACGTTGCAAAGGATGACTGCACTTTAAGACATGCGATGTTTGCGAGAAAATAAACTTTTAAAACAAACCCAACATTAATCCTTTGATTCCTAATGTATTGACATAAGACATAAAAAATGTAAATATTTATCATTATAAAGTCCGGGCGGCACAATGAGAAAAGATTAACGATAGAACAAAAATACGCCAAATATCATTTTCAAGATTACGCTATTGTTATCGAATCATTTGGCAGATGTTATTTATTTTCCTTTACCTTGATGAAGCAATCGCTGTGAGAGCACGTGCCTGTTCCCACGTGTAGCTCCGCTCATCAGAGCCAGCTGTATCAATATTTGCCGGTTGTCAGTCTTCAATGAGCGCACCTCTTCTTTTAATTCACGGTTTTCAATTTCCTGTTTCTTCAAGGTGACCTCAAAAACCTGCAGCCTCGATTCAAGGTCAGCAGGTTTGGATATTGAGGCTGAGACAATGGATAAAAGAAGAAACAGACTTTTCATACTGAGTGCCCTTAACGTTTGGTCCCAACAATGTTATCTATTCGCAATGCCCACGTTTTCGTCCAAAATATAGATAAGAATGATCTCATTAAAGTTGATTATTCACGCCAGCTCATCTTTGTTACTTCAATGTACATATCTAACAAAACCATGTCACTTTTGTTTTCGGAGATTACACTCAATACGAACTTTCCTTACGTCTGCATAGAATTAGTCTAAGAATGTATTAATAGTTAACGGAAGGTTGTGGGCTTGGAAAAAAAATAAGGTATTCAATGTATAATGAAGGGGTATTGAACAATTTTAAATTATTTTTGATTACTTATATATGTATAGCTAGATCACAAGGAAAGTGAAATGAACCGAATTTACATGTCTGACTAAATATAAGGGTCCGGTTATTTGGCATCTTAAAACTATATTGAAGAGTAATGTCCCATGATGAAAGGAAGAAAAATTGAATTTTGTCATAATATTTGCGGTAAATGTTTCATTTTATTACTTATTTTAACGAAGAGAAGGTTTATGCATATACATTCAGCAAGAGATTTGTATAAATTTCAAGTTACTTTTTACATTATTTTAATGGTACACTTAAAAGTAAATTTCAAGGTGCATTTAACCGGACAATAATCAACATTTTGAAAATTCCTTTGGTGGAATAATTTTATTTGATAAAACTTCAAATTGATATCATGGTTACAAATATCGGCCGTTATACATTGAAATACTTAAGCTAAAACAAAGCCTTGTTTACCCCCGCCCTCAATAACAAAAATTATATATATGACCAAAAAGATATAACAGTGATAATCTGTTTTGCAGTAAAATAAATTGTATTAATTAGATAATCAGACATTGTCTGACCTCTCTCTCTCTCTCTCTCTCTCTCTCTCTCTCTCTCTGCCTGTCTGTCTGTCTGTCTGTCTGTCTGTTTTCCCCAAAAACAAATCTATTTCTGTATCCCATCATGCCTATTCATCCTGTAGGTCTGAGTGACGGGTACTTGTTTCTGCCTTATCCTTCTTCAGACAGCATTTCCTAAATATTACACAGCGCGTTCTATACAGAATAAAGAACATCACGTGACACAACGGGACTCCAATGAAAACCAAAGGCACCGATGTTAGCAGGGCTGTGGTTGGTTTAGACCAGTCCAGCACGGTGTATATTGGTGGAACACCGAACCCGAGCTGATATATCACAGAAAATACCACATAAATCAGCGAAAAGAGTACGGGATGCCACATGTGCGTGATGTTAATAGGTTTGGCCGTTATAAAAATGTTGATGATGGCGTAAACAGAATTTAAACCATGTTTGTTTATGCTCGTTGCATGTGTATCTAAAAAGAAAAATACTTCCAGGCTGAATCAACATTTGAGAAATCTGTCATAAATAAAGTCATTCATTTGTGTATCATCAAGAAAATGCAAAGAAAAAAAATCTGGAATTAAGATGTTTCTTGATGGAATTAGTATTCTGTAAACAAAAAGATAGTTACTTCTTTTATGGATAGGATTATGTTGTATTCATTGCATTTTGTAAAAGTATTTGAAACGATATTCCAAAGAACTAAGTAACTTTAAATAAATCTTTAATGCGACGAGGTGTCAGTAAGAACTTATATTTATTTGTATTGATTATTGTGCAGTTATATATACTTGCTTGTACTTAAAGCAATGACTGACGAGGGTTTAAAATTATAATCGTAAAAAAAAACTGTATTTAAAAAAAATGATACGAAATACTAGAAGATAGAAGGTTTTTTAAAAAAAATAACAAAAAGAAACACCTTTTAGCAGAGGTTCTCTGAAAAAATAAAAAAACTTACTTGAAATATGGGTGTTTTAAGCGTAATTAGAGGCAAGCATGGATGAAGATAAATGCAATAAACATTAAATTTGACCTTGAACAAAAAAAAAGAAAAAAAGAAAACCAAATTATTTGAAACCAATGAATTTCTATTAAGGGGTAAAATCTTTCTTTCTGCAATTAGAGTTTTTTTTGCGAAGAGGTTCTGATAACGGTGAAGACTTACAATAAAGCAATGAGGGTAAAAAAAATGAACACACATCTAAAGCGATGAGAGTCCAGTAAGGATGGACACTTACTTGAAGCGATGGATGTCAGTAACGATAGACACTTAGAAGAAGCGATGAAAGATCAGTAAAAATATACACTTAAAAAGATGATAGATCAGTAAGAATAGACACTTATTTGGTGCAATGATAGATCCGTAAGGATAGACTGTTATTTAAAGCGATGAGATATCCGAAAAAAGACACTGAAAGCTATGGGAGCTCACTAAGGATGGACAGTTACTTAAAGCGACGAAACTTCAGAAAAAATGAACACTTACTAGAAGTGATGAAAGATTATTAGTAAGGATGGACAGTTACTTAAAACGATAAAAGTGGAGAAAAAATAGACACTTACTCGAATTAGTTAAAGTTAAGTAATAATGGACGGTTACTTGAAGCAATGAGAGATCGGACAAAATAGACACTTACTCGAAGCGATGAAAGTCAGTAAGGATGGACACTTGTTGAAGCAATTATAGATTAGTAATCATAGACACGTACTTGAAGTGATGAGGGTTCAGTAAGATGGATACTTTAAAGAAGCCATAAAATCAGAAAGGATAGGAACTTACAATAAGCGATGAGAGTTTGTAAAGATGCACACTTACTTGAATGGATGTGAGTTCAGTAATGATAGACACCTACTTGAACGACGAGAGTCAATAAGGATGAACATATACTTGAAGCGACGAGGGTCAATAAGGATAAACATTTACTTAAAGCGTTGAGAATTAAGGATGTGCACCTACTTGAAATGATGAAGGTCAGTAGGGATTGGCACTTACTTGAAGCGATGGGAGTCCAGTAAAGACGGACACTTACTTAAAGCAATGGGAGTCAGTAAGGACGGACACTAACTTAAAGCAATGGGAGTCCAGTAAAGACAGACACTTACTTGAAGCGATGAAAGTCCAGTAAAGACGGACACTTACTTGAAGCGATGAAAGTCCAGTAAAGACGGACACTTACTTGAAGCGATGAAAGTCCAGTAAAGACGGACACTTACTTGAAGCGATGAAAGTCCAGTAAAGACGGACACTTACTTGAAGCGATGAGAGTCCAGTAAGCCAGCGTGATGATGACGGACGTAGCGTTATTAACGTTTAGTAATACCCATTGTGTTTTACTATACCAAGTCATGGACCAGTTAATCTCTGAAACTGAATTAACAACTTCGATTGATATATGCAAAACTTGGTGACGTTTTAGTTTTTGTATAAACGGTGCTTTAGGATAACAAAATCCCTTTGTCAAAAAGTTATAGAATCATGAGTCTGCATGATTCATAATGTTCGCAATGTTAGATCGATTGCATGTCTGTTATACTGGCTCGTCTATATGTATTTTATATTGGATCGTCTGTTTGTCTGTTATAACTGTATGTCTGTCAAATTGGATAATCTGTATCACTGTTACATTGTATCGTGTTTATGTCTGTTATATTGGATAGTCGGTATGTCTGTTATATTGGATTATCCATATGTTTGTTATTATATTGGACAGTCTTTATGTCTGCTATATTGGATAATCTGCATCTCTGTTACATTGTATCGTCTTTATGTCTGCTATATTGGATAATCTGTATCTCTGTTACATTGTATTGTCTTTATGCCTGTTATAATAGATAGTCTGTATATCTTTTTATTTGGATAGTCCACATGTCTGTTATATTAAATTGTCTACATGTTTTAAATATTGGATCGTCTTTATGTCTGTTATATTGGATTGTCTATATGCCTGTTATATTTGATCGTCTGCATGTGTGTGATATATTAAATTGTCTGTTTTAATGAAATGTCTGTATGTCTATTATGTTGTATTTTATATATGTTTGTTATATTGGACAGTCTGTATGTCGGTTAGATTGGATCGTCTGTATGTCTGTAATTTTGGATTCTTAGTATGTCTGTAATATTGGATTGTCGATATGTCTGTTATATTGGATTGTCTGTATATGAGTAGCTTTTGATCGTCTGTGTGTCTGTTATACATGTATTGAATCATCCGTATGTCTTTAATACTGAATCGTCTCCATGTCTCTATGATATATACAAACCAACTCGTGTGTTGATGATGAACCTGACGTAGACTGAAATTAAAAAATCCATCACAAGGTACAGAAGTAGGACGGCATATCCCCAGTTGGTCAGATAAACCGGCCACAGCTCACTGGTGAAGTCCACGGTCTCCCACCAATAGATCTCCACTATAACCCAGGCCAGGTGGAACAGCAACCATAGGGAGCACCACAGCGGGTACATGTACCTTGTTTGTCCGAACTGAAACAGTACAATAGGTGAAGAGTATCACGTTATTTAAACGCTTGGATTTTTCTTTATTAAAAAATTGATTTATTTGAGAAAGATTTTCCTTCATATTTCGCAGATATATTCGTTTCAAAAGTTAAAATTTTCACAATGTTGACAAATGATCTACACTTACTCGCTCAGAATGCCTAGCGTTCTAAAATGTTTTAAATACCCGATACATTATACGCACCCTTTCAGAATTGTTTCAACACTTTTACTTTTTAATTTAATAACCATTGATTAATCTTGAAGACAATTACGACATTCCATTGATAGCCATCTTTGCTGGGCAAGGATTTATGATCCGTTCCTCTAAACTACAACCGGTTGTAAAGAAGTGGATCGTAATGAACATCGCGTGAACCCTTGAGGTATAAATAAATATCGAGTTATAAAGCAAAAAGTAAATCGAGAATATCTTGGGACAGAGTATAGTAAGAAATCCTTTACAACGGATCATAAATGTTAATGATCAGATAATTTTGCAAACAACGGTATTGTAAAGTATTGTATTGTACCTTAGGTTCTTTTAACCATCGTAATCTTGCTTTCGGTGTATTTTTTGAAGTTCATTGGAGGGGAGGGGGGTCGTATCTTATTGAAGTAAATGTACATCAATGGTGCATTTGAAACTACTCAATCTTTACCTTAAGGCGACTACGAGAAAAAAAGCTGATCAACTTGTGCCTATCTCTCTTTTATTGATTTCTCAGCTCGGCAGCTTGCACGTGTATAAATGTCTCCGTTGAGAATTAGTTGGTCAAATGCGCCGGGCATTGTTTTATCAGGGAAAATCATCTAACGACAATTAGGGAGGCTAACGTGCATATAAAGACAGAGAGACGAGACTTGTATGTAGCAGCACGTTGTCAAAAATTATAAGTTAGAAAAGTGAGTGTACTGAAACTCATTACAAATTGCCCCGCCTTGTCCTTTATTCTGTTACTTATATTCTTACCTATAGTGACTGAAGGGTTGTGTTGGCAATACGTATAAAAACCTTTTTTTAAATCCCGTACAACGAACATGTCTCGGAATGCCGACGACACGTGTAGAAGAATTGGTCGTAGATGACAAATTTCTCTCGAGGCATAATCCATACCTTAATTTTATTTCCAGGTATCCTTTTATTACATTGGGGGTGTATATATTTCCATATTTTAATTCAAGTAATGAGTTATAGATTATTCAGATAAAAGACCCATCGATTGTGAAAATGCTAGAACGTTGATGTTCATATACTTTGTAAAATTATTCTTTTCACAAAAACGAATTATAAGCTCAAATTTAACCGCAAAGCTATGGGAAACGTATTCAAAACTCGGCCTTTTGTTTTTGACGTGTAAATTTAAACAAAAGTTCCTTGAGGGCTCTTTTGTTATATACCTTGTCTGTATGTACATGTATTACTGTAATAAAGAACTTAATAATATATATATATATAACGCACTTTGCGTTAGATTTGGGACCAAATCAACCCACTTTGAGAAAAATGTTCATTTGGGTCCAGGTCAACGCACTTTAAAATTTTTACTTTACAAAGTGCATTATGAAGGTGCATGAACATATTTCACTATCAAGACACTTAACGCATTTTGAAATTACAAATTCTGATATTTAATTTATTTACCCTTTCGTTTTTAGTCTGACAATGCATCATTCAAATTGATTACAGGAAGAAGGCCCCCTACCCATCATCTTTACTTTCTAATCATATGATATTTTCAAACTGGAGAAAACGTAAAGATAAGCGTTACTGTAAATACACTACAGTGATATTGAGTTTCTTCCATGATATGTTAGAAAATATGTAAATGCAACAACATTAATCTTCCCAAACCATTATACAAATACAAATAAGTTATTTGATATATGTTTTACATTGACTTCCATAATATAAATCATTTTCGTTTTTAATTTAACCTAATGTTTTGTTCGAGATGATAGATTTGTTTTTAAAGGAGTAGTTTTGCAGCATACATATTCACAAGTATAAAATCAACGTCTGTCAAACCGAATTAGACTGTAAAACAAAAGATTTTTTAAAAGAGATACTCTTATCCGGTATTTTTAATAAAAACAAATTAATTATATGAAATTGCCCTAGTGATTCTTCACCCTCAGTTACCTGGAATTCTACAAATTTGTCCAGCGTCGCGGAGTCCTGCCCAAGGTCCCTCTTCATTCTCTCTAGACAGACCATCCTCTGGTGAACTTCTCAACGCCTTCGATCTCTCTCACTACTCTTTACGAATTCTATTCGTCTGAGTTTTGATTTACATCAATAGACAACCTTGCGTATCAATTGAAGTTATATTCAATTTCAATATTGATGTTTTGGGGTTGATGTTCTGAGTCTGAGAGAGAGAGAGAGAGAAAGAGAGAGAGAGAGAGAGAGAGAGAGAGAGAGAGAGAGAGAGAGAGAGAGAGAGAGAGAGAGAGATCCTTTGAAATGCCACTATCTTGTAAGGACTAAAAACGAGTAATATGGGGAAAAAAGCACTGCATGCTGAGAGACAACATAGTGGTACGTGGTGATATCATGGCAAATTGTGCATTATGTTCCGAGAGACTTCCGAATGGAGGAACGATCATATTTCCCAGTATAAATATTTCTAAGAAAAGATGTTTTTTCTTCTTGTTAATTTCTTCAGGTTAAAAAGATAACACGTCAAAACAGAGAAATATTGGATCTTATTGTTTCTTGTATCGATTTCAATGTGTGCTTCGGTGAAGGATATAGATCTATTGTATTTTTATTACAATCGTTGACGGGTATGTATATTTTCATTACAATTCGTCAAAATGTTGCGGAAATTGTAACCTTGCATGGTACGAATTGTAAGAGTGAAACAGTGAACAGTGGAGCTACTGAAGTTACATCAATCTCATGCATTGTCACGTATCACTTGATGAAAGGCGTGATGCTTTTACTAATGGCTCATCAATCTACCAGTGAGGAATCTTTATGGATTGCTAGCATATATATGAACTCTATGTCGGCGGGTGTACACTATACTTTTCATGTATATAGTGATACATCCCCATCATCTGTGTTAATTTACACGGAGTCTGGATAGTAATGCTACTAAGTAATCGACGCAATGTGGGTTTTTTTCTGTCAAGTCTTCGATGGCCTTCAAGGTTGTACTCGGCAAATAGACGTGTATGTCGAACTCGACTCTGTTGGATTTGCTACACAGTAAATAGCACGGATGAAAAAATCGGATGAATAGAAGTTGAAACGCCATGTGTTTCCAAAATATGCATCTTCAGAATGTAACAAATCTTATATCGTAATGTAAGGTATAGAACTATAAAAAAATATCAGTAAAATCTATTCAACCCCCCCCCCCCCATAAAAAAATAAAATTCTTTACATGATATATATCCTTTAATACACTTTTTAGGACATGATTACATGATAATAAACAAACACATCTTGTCAAGTACAGAATCTTTTACCTTCTAAATCTCTGAAAGCGGATTTTCAGCAATTATTTATAACAAGAGTGACGTCAATTAAATGATTGATGACGACACACAAGTACAGGAATGTCCGCGTGGTGTATCAAGTAATCACTGACACTACCCAGCAGAGTTCTCCTGAGTTTACCGTGACCCCTACTTCCGGTGACAATCATGGTTGCGTTCAGCTCCTTGGCTACATTGATTATTCCCTCTCCGGGCTTGCAGGCGTGAGTACTTCTGACGCTTCCATTAATCTTTTGGCGAGGAAAAGAACAAAAGAAATTAGTCGTCATTTATCACAAAAGTAGAAGATCCAAGAAAACAACGCAGCTAATAAAAAGATGAATATATAAATGAAAAATCTAAACACCAAAAAGGAAAACACCTTTTCAGTTAAAATTAAAATATTGAAAAAAAATGAAAACATAATATAATAAAACAACGAATAGATAATTTAAAATAAAAAAATGAATTAAAAAACCAAACAAACCAGGCTTCCATAAAACATTAATAATAGGTACGGAAAATTACCTCTAGTTGTCGTAACACTTTAGTAAACGTCTGAAGTTTCTTCTGTATTTTTTCTATTTCATGTCGGAATATAGTTTGAAAGGCATCGATATCTTCTGTGTTAGGCGCTAAAATATATGGAACAATATTATGACTCTAAATGTTAGCTCCCAGTGTTTTAGATTGCAATGAATACTTAAAACAGGAAAGATGCTCAAGTTCACAAGGGTTATAACTATTAAAGCATATATGAAAATATAGTTAATATATAGATAAACTAAAATAACCACATTCTGTTAATATTTTTTATCTCAATATTTTATTAACAACGCATTTTGTTTGCAATGACATAATGATACAGAGATTAAGGAGACGAGTAATTATAATACTATAATGTCTTTTTAAAGCAAATCGAAGGAACAGATATAAATGGTTCTCAAGAGATTCAAACCAATCACTTCTGAAGCGCCTACTGTCTCCTTGAGGCGGTGCCTTTTAGATTATTGCTACTTGTATCAATATCAACCGCTCACCGTCACATTGGGCTCAACTTTTGACCCTTTCATTTTTACTTTACATAATTTGATTACAAGTCAAGTCTAAAAGAAAATGTATCCTTATAAATGCTACAAATATAATTGGTAGAATATCTGATTTATAATTATTTACAGTCGATCGATTACAATCAATTTTTTTTTCTACTGGACTTCATTGCTTATTATTTTTTTTCTTCTAATTTTTACATTGTTATAAAATAAGTGATAAATCATACCACTGAGAGATTATCTAATTTAATTTTGATTCTATAAGTCATGACCATGCTTTAAAATAAAGCTAGAGCTCTATAGATAAAACGTCTTTACCAGACCAGAGTGCAATTACCTCAGTCTAAAAATGACGAATCGACGAGCTTACACAGACAACAAACTAGAAAGAAATTAGCATATACAATGACAATACGGCTAGAATAGCAAAGGTTAAACAAAAGTCGTACGTACGTTTGAGGATCACGTGACTTACTTTGTAGCCACTGGGCGGAAGTGAAGATCTCGCTCATTTCTACGGCGTATACAAGAACTACTACGTCTTCCGGTCTGTGACATTTTGAGGCGTACCCTAGGTAAAAAAAAATTGAAGAACTGTAAGCTTTTAATGTTTAGATACTTACATGTATAAGAAAAACATCAACTGGAAAAATGTGAGACATATATTTACGAATCAAATGGTGAACCTGTTTGTAAAAGAACATGATATTTGTATATTTGTATATATCAAACCACGTGAAAAGAGAATATTCAATTGTCATTTCTAGTTTTTTTTATTGTTCTTTCTGTATTTTTTTCTTTATTGTCTATATCTTCACAAAGTTTTTGTTCTTGATATTTAACTCTAAAAATAAATTTTGAAATGTGCTCCAACAAAAAAGCAAACCAAAGAAATTATCATTTATAAACACAGATTTTTTTCATAAGCGCAAAACGTAGATATATGACAACGACCTTTAAAGGGTACTGTTTTATAATGTCATAACAAACTTGATTAAACCAATCAAATGGCATGTTTCACTTTTCTGTAGGTGATATTGTAACGGCATTGTAAGGATTATTATGATTGGCACATTAACATTGTATATAAACTTCTCTTTGATGTAAAAAATAAAATTCATAACTTATAAAAGGGTGATGAACGATGGATGAATTGATGGATGGATGGATGGATGGAAAGATGGATGGATGGTTGGTTGGTTGGATGGATGGATGGCTGAATGGATGGATAAATGGATAAATGGATGGATCGATGGATGGAAAGAGATGTTTCTACAACAATGACAGAGTAAAGTTAAGCATAATTAAATTACAAGTCATGAAATAATAAAAACAAAACATAATCAAAACCGTTAAAACATTATTGAACACTATTTAAACAGTTTACATTCACGAGGTTAAAAAAAATGGGCAATTTAGAAAATAATGTAATATTTTGATACTCGACATTGCTTTTTTAAAGCACTCACATGAGATTGGGCTTATATTGTATTCAAATATAGTTTTTTTTAAACGGGATTGTAAAAAATATAGAAGCCTGAGTATGAAAAGCATAAACTGTATCTTTTAGTATTCATCAGGAGTAAAGACATGGCCTTGCATGCCTTCATATTTGGTGAATGCCACGGAAGACCCTTAGTTTATGACACGAGCTCCCTACTTCCTTTTACACCGTTATGTCATTAATGTCTGTCATCCACAAAACATTGAATTTTAAGGTTTTTTTTCTCTAATACAACATCTCGATAAACAAAACCTCATTAATGTCGCTCTAAAGTGCGGGGCTAATGGGACTTTTATTGCAGTTAATGAACACCGCGGCATATCACGCGAGGAGGTTTCCCGCCATCACTGACCATGCTGAAGCAGAGCTATTCAGATCCGTATCTGCGCCAATCAAGAACGCATCTTCCGTCGATCTGGAACATAAATGTCCATTAAGGCAGTCTATGCACTCTTGTTTTGGTCTGGGTCTCACCAGCGCTTAATACTTAGACATATGGCGCACGTCTAAGTGGTGTTTGATATTTTTTCCTGCAGATCATACACCTCAAAACTGTCATAGTCTACTTGTAAGACTTATGTCCCAGTGGTGATATTATACACACCATAGACGTCGCCGTAATCGAGGGTCATTTTAATTAAGAAAAAAATACTCTGTGGTTGATGTTATATCCATTTTTAAATAAAAACATGCAAAAGATCTTGACATGGTCTATTGTGACCATTTTAAAAATACATGCACCATGTAGCGTACTTTGAGATTCACCCTTATTCATTCCGGATCTTACATTAATAGGTTCTTGCAATAATCCAATTAGCACTTAAAGTACTTTGACTTTAAAAGGATGGTGAATCAACCATGATTTCCATTTCCTCTTTTAAAACCATATACAGAAATCGTTTACCAACATCTTACTTACAATGTATAGAAACCAAACAATGGATTGTTCAGCTAACTGCTGAATATAAAAAATGTAAAAACAATCATGGCAAAATGATCTTTAATAACCTTAAATAGCTTGAAAAAATAAAACTATTGTAAAATGTACTACGTGTTGAATATCAATTAGTGTCAAATGCATTTAGTCAATTCCGTCAACAAAAATAGTCTGTTCATTGTTCGGATGATTCTCAATTCACAAAAACATTCCATCAAATGTTAAATCTCGGGACGACCCGTCGAGGCCTAACACAGAAACCATTTCCTGAGCATCGCATGTCCCGCAGAAATCGCTGTTAATATTTGATAATGACTCGGGAGTGTGATGCAATTTTACCTCGATCAATAACCACAGATTGTATGCGTTGAGTATCAGTTTTCGCATTTATTTCACAGAAATTATTCAAAATAATCTAAAATTGAATGCAGGAATCAGGCGAATTAAAACATAAAAAATCCTTTCATAAATTGGCACTCGTTTTTCGGTTAACACCGTACAAGTGCAGAATAAGGTGGATTTGGGTATAGAAAAGGGGGCGGGGGGGGGGGTAAAATTTAAAGGATGCCAGAACAATATTAGGCCTAGGAGCAAATTTTCGGCGAAGATTTCTCATTTTCTAGTGTGATATATGCATTTGCACAGTTTATTTTAATTACCGTGTTTTTATATTGTTTTGATCGTAAAGAAGTCTATCCTCAAGTAAACTGTTGATATTTCGATGTCGATCAGCACTTTACGCATGAATCAATCAATTATCTAATCGATCTGCACTTTACGCATGAATCAATCAATCATCTATAATCGAAAACATTCGCGTCGGTTGACAATGGTTTTCGAGGGGTGTTGATTTCAGCTTTTATCCTCCCAAACAGACACTATTTATTTTGTTATACTGAATGTCTTAATCTTAAAGAAAACTTAACTGCCTTTACATAGGAATAACGTAAATTCTACGGCGAACCGTACGCGCATAATTTTCGCGCATGTAACAATATATAAATAGTGCCTGTTTGGGAGGGTAACAGTTGAAATTGACACCCCGAGGAAACCATTGTCAACCGACGCGAAGCGGAGGTTGACAATGGTTTTCGAGAGGTGTCAATTTCAACTGTTATCCTCCCAAACAGGCACTATTTATTTTATTATACTGAATGTCAAGATTTTAGAGATTTTTTTACTGCTTTAATATAGAAATGACGTAAATTCTACGCCGAACCGTACGCGCATGATTTACGCGCATGTAACAATTCGTTGTGTTACCCGTTGCTAAGTGTGTTGCTAACGCTGAGGGTAATAGAACGGATTATCAACTGCGTCTTAACCAATCAGATTTCAGTATTTAACATGAAAGTATAATAATTTTTAATGTTACCCGTTGCTAAGTGCGTTGCTAACGCTGTGGGTAATAGAACGGATTATGAACTGCGTCTAAACCAATCAGATTTCAGTATTTAACATGAAAGTATAACAAAACGGATTATCAACTGCGTCTAAACCAATCAGAGTTTAATATTTAACATGAAAGTATAATAAAAAGGAATAATGCATGACAGGAAATTTCAACGACATCAACAGAATTGTAGATCTCCTCTTTATTAATCAGGACAGTTTGTGCTTTTTGATCAGACTCAAATCAATCAAAAATAATATTTAAATCATTTTAAACAATTTATGCGTCAACATTTTCGTAAGTCAAAAGCTTTTATCTAATGGCCATAATTTTTTTGAAGCAGCTTATGGACGCAAGTCATTTTATAATAAACCATGACATCACATATAAGTATTTGTAATAAATAGCAATAATTATTTTATTATTTTATTTCAAATTTTATGTATTTTTTATTATATAAATCTTGAAGACAGTACAAATTCGACTCATATTCCAAGCGACTAATTTTCACGATCAAAAGATGAATTCGATAGTGTTGCAAAAATAATTTTTCAAAATAATTGAAAATTGAGAATAATATAGTTCTTTCTTCAAGATCTTAGAGTATTTTGACTACAAAACTTAAACGCAATAGCGAACACAAACGGCATCTTAAGGAGCTTCAACGGTCAACAAATTTACCATCAGATCTACAAAACCTTTCAGATGTGATTTTTTTTCCCTATGAAGTATTATTAAGAAGAGAAATAATCCAAAAATTTTACATTTTAAATTTGGGTATTCGACTATATTTTTATATTAGAGCTCTTTTTCTAAAGAAGACCAATACAGTCTAAAAATGGCCAAGACAGTCCAGCCCTCTTAAGTATGCCAAAAAGGATACAAGTTAACAGTACGTAAGGGCATTCCATAAATTCATAATTTATGCCATCATATGCAATATTGGCTCTTTACTTAGTCTTTGAGCAACTGGTAGTCATTTGAGTCTTTGATATAAAGAAAAACTGGAAAGGAAATATAATCGTATATAAGATACAATATAGTGAACTCACACTTAAGGGCGTTAATAGCAATGTCACTCCCGTCCATGGCGAATATGACAACATTTCCCTTGGTCTGAATGGTCTTCTTGGCCTGTCCCGTGGGGTTGGGCTGCTTGTCCGGTGATGCAGTCTCCGTTACGGTACTTTCCGCCATTTCGACTCGCTATTTCTCTGTCGCCAGGCGCCGAAGTCCCTTTTCGTCACAGACAGTTTTTCCGTGCGGAAGTGTTATCAAACTTTCAGGTTTTTCTGAGGCACACGAAGCCCGTAAATTCAGTCTGATGCTTAAGCCGTAGATCGATCCAATATTTAATTCCATCGTATGGTTCCTTTCTCCGGAACATCACGGTTTATTTTGATCGGCACGCTATACATCTCGCTCACCGATACCACGGAGTAGTCCGTAGAAGAAACAATGGGCGGCTCGTTGCTGACTACACCAGCGACTTCATTAGTCTCGCTCACACTCAGGAACACTACTCACTTATTTAGCTCCAATAAATATTCTATGATGTCTGCGACGAAACCGGTTCAACATCTCTACATAAATATTGGCGACTATCTACATTATTCGTACGTGTTGCCGTGTGTTTGAACTGGAAAAAATTATTTTAAAAGATCAAGATGTTGATATTATTTTTAAGTAAAAACTATTCCTGATAACTTCTTTCTATTAATGGTTTTTTTTTTTTGCAAGATACGATCACGGCAACATTTAATTATGTTGTTTTGTTATCCAGACAATCAACGCATGTCCATGACGTCTGGAGTCAGACCTTCTTTGCCTTAGCATTGTTTACATGATGATTCATTTGAGATATGCCAGGAGATTGCATTTTAATTGGAGGATAACGACTTTCAAATAGTTATTCATCGCACATTCGTTGCACTAAATAATCGATCTTAGCTCAGCACACTATTGAGTCATTTTCTTTTAAAATGCTCATCTTATTGTTATTTACATATCAATTTCAGTATTGAAAATATGATTAGAAAAACTGAATTTTATTCAACCAAATACTTGAAGTTCATTCATTCATTCATTCAATAAAAATAAAATAAATGATCAATCATTAAAGAAAGATGAATGATAAAATAAGTTAAAAAAATAATTAATCCAAAATAAACAAGAATAAATAATTCCATAGATACATTAATAAAAATTAAATATTGATATGCAAATCCGACATACAAGTAATAATACGTCAATAATTATGAACTCAACGTGTTATTGATCGTTCAATTATCCCAATCCGTGATACATGTAATTGAAGAAACTCCTATAAGGAAACAGCTTCATTTTACTTATGAATGGATGAAATCTGCAATGGAAATTTAAAGTATAGATTTTCTACATTTGAGAAATAAGTTAGAGAGTAGCATAAACAGACGTCAAGTTTAAAATCGATCATCATGCCTAAAATAAAAAAAATTAATTTACTTTCAGGATACGTGTTCATCGAATATAAAATGTCAACAATTACATATAAACTGTAGGTACGTGGCGAGTGTTACTAGCTTAAAATCACTTTATATGTAATCATAGTTAATATATATGTCATGCCCCATGAGGCCCTAATTTGGAAAATCTATTCTATTCTATTTATTCAACATTGATGGAGTTGGTTTGAATTTATTTTAAGCCAGGCTACGTATATTATTGGCCCATACCGACGTTTAATCCAGCTTTCGGTCTTCCCTGTAGAAAAAAAAGGGCGAGTTTCTGGTTGAGTGACTATCATTAGAAGATTGTTTAAATGTCCCAGGCCCGTAGTCTACTTTCTGATCAATACTGTAAGTAAACAAGCGTGTTGCCATTACACACACAAACAAGCATGGCTGACTATAGCGATCACGCTCAGATACTGAAAATAGTTTTTTACACGTGCTATATTATTAGCGTCGCCGGTTGTTGTGGTAACATGTAATTCACTGAGCATGTACCAAGAATACCTACGCAAGTTTAAGGATGTTGTTCCGGCTGTCTGGTAAGATAACTCTGAACACAGATAAACATCAACTTGATAAACAACATTTAAACTGGGTAAATAAAAAAAGGGCGGTTATCCTTACGTGTTTTAAAGGAGAGATAGAAACACAATTAAAAGTGATATTAAGTTTATATTTGTGCTCACACATAAAGAAATATGTGATGTTAAATGTAATGAATATATTAATTATATGCAATAAATATATTTCAAACGTATTTTAGAGATATTGATTGTTGCATGACCTGATTTGCTTACTTTGTTTAAGACTAGACAAATTCAAATCAATTTTTAAACTGTGTTATTTAAAAAAGAGTATATATTTTTTTACTGTATCTGGACAAATTCAAGATGGAACGAAAACGTTTCAAAGTTTAGAAGATCGAAAAAAAACCACGAGGCGAAAGTAACCCTATATAGATTATGTGATGTATTATCTAAATTTTTTGGGATTTAAGCCGCCGATGCATCAATCATATTTGTAAACACAAATCTCAACAAATTACAGAGTTTTCCATTATAGCTTTAAACATTTGCTGTCACTGTGTAGAAGGCCGGGATACTATTAAAACAGTTGTTCTTACTTCAACTTTAGGATGATAACAAATCTTTAAGGCTGAGGATCGTAATCGCAACTTTTTTCGCAGAGAAAACAGCCGAGAATTTGCGATTGTGTGGATGGGAGAATCTTTCCCATTTTTGAATGCTACAATTACACCTCCGAGTAAAACTATCTTTAAAATATATACTGTAAATTCCTTATATTACGCGAGTACTTAATTCCGCGATCCCGCTGGTTTCTACCAAATCGCGAGAATATAAAATCGCGAACGTTGAACTTTTCTCCTTATTTCTTATAGTTTTCAACTCTCAGAAAATAATGGCGAGATTTTAAAATCCGCGAAGGATGCTTCTCGCGATTTTTCGCGGATATTAATTCCTCGCGTTTAATTAGGAATTTACAGTAGTTGTTCTTTATGAATTCTTTATCAGTCACAAAAACCCAGACCCGTCGAACGAAGCGAATACCGATGGAAGAAATTTATCCTACAATTCGAAAAATGGCGGACAACAAACGACTAGATCAGGAGGTAGTAAGGCGCTGGATAAGAGCACTTCTCAGGCAGACGTAAGCAATGGCGGCACATCTCAAAATTCGCAAGCGGCGACAACGAATTCCGACCAGACAGGGGAGGTAATTACTATTCCTGTCACCAGGGGGCAGATCACACCGGAAATGGTAGGAAGGGGCAACAAAATAGATTCCTTGACGGACTTCAAGGTTCTGATCTCCCTGCGCATGTCCAGTAAAATTCAGCAGGAGACTGATATTAACCTCGCCCGTCGGGCTTACGGCGGAGATATGTCACTCGAGTACCCGTCGTCTGCAAAGATTGTCAGAATTTTTACCAGTAGTACGTTCACCGGTAAGACTCTATTAACTTTGTCTTCTTATATGATATTTACTTTGATTCAGTAAGGTAACTGTCATTTCACTGTATTGACTTGGAAGCACTAAAATCGCTATGAATGTACATGTACATTTTGATAAGTATGCAGACAAGTATTAAAACAATTTTCTTGAATGTGAGCAGTAAAGTCATAGTAATTCCAGTCTTGTTACTGAAATCTTACTTTGTATAATCAAAGTTATTAAGTAAAAATGTGATTTATCAATTTAAAAAATCTTTCGTGGTTTTGATTTCTTTAATTATTATCATCGAAGTAAACTTGAATGATTTGTCGAAGCCTAAAAAGCATGTCTTACTGCAAAAAAACCACAACAAAACAATTGCTTCTAAATATATTTTTGATATTTAACAAATGCATGCATTAAATGTACAATGAACTGCAGATACGAAGTTTGAGCGGAACACTTGGATGGAGAAAGCGTATTCCCGCCTCAAGCGATACTGTCAGGCCCGGGGGTACGAGTTCCAAGTAGTGGACATGCGATGGGGGGTGAGAGATGAAGCCACGGACGATCACAGAGGGACAGAGCTTTGTCTGAGGGAGCTGGAGCTGTGCCAAACCTTGTCCACGGGGCCAAACTTTATTGTAAGCTATGCCACCGAACAATTCTCTAACATTGACTTTAAAAATAAGGGGTTTGGTGGGGGTCATTACATTTAGTTGTCATTTATATGACATAATAAGAATTGTAGCATTAATTTATTTTACACGAGAAGGTAATTCAGTTACAAAATTTGCTCTAGAAGGATGGTCTTGAATATGCAGATTATTGAAGACCAGATTCGCAACTGATACTTGTCTAAAATGAAGGTAGTAAACAACAGATAACCATGAATTTTCATTTAGTTCTATTTTTCTTAAAATTCAATATATTGTTATTTAAAATAAAATCTATAGATAGGTAAATTTGAAAAAAATTCCATGCAACCTGACAAATTTTGCCCACATCGGCTTAAACTTACCATTTGAATTTGAATCAATGTAAATCAATTTTTAAGAAGAACATTTGCAACACTTAACCGTCTATGAAAAGAAATTGTATGACTCAAATTTGAATAAAAACAAAACATGTTTAGCTGTATAATTGTCGATAAACATTCTAAATATTATATTCGATCTTTGATTTTTAGATATGACCTTGAAATTTTATGGGCATAAAGTCTAAACACTGGTGATGGCTATGTCCAAATTTCAGGTCTTTGCTATGAACGTAACACATGTTACACATCTGTAAATGATAGAAGGCTTAACAGCATAGAAATCAAATGTCATTAAACACAATTCATATCGAGGCATAAATATCAAAATGCGCAGGACCTCAATTTTTTTTCTGCATGGCGAGGATAAATATTATATTGTTGTAATAAAATAATAGATTAAAATTAACTCTCACTAAATGATAAGCCATTATTTTGTTTATTTGAGAAAATATTTCAATTTTTTTTTTCACGGTTGTTTTGTACAAAATGTACCTGAAGAGTTCTTTTTTTTTCAAAACAGTTTTGTCCTATGAATTGTGGCTGGTCATTCTTGTTAAAAATTCATGCAGTGGTTCAAAGATGACATACTTACACGTTGAGTCTTACTTTTACAAAATTGATTGCAACTCGTTTTGAAGAAGTAACCACCAATATTTAAAAAAGCAACATGTTTTCTTAATTTTTTAGTCCTTGTTATCCCATAAATATGGTTACACCTCATTGCCAAGAGAAATAGACGCTGAGGAATTTCTGAAAATATTTACCAGTACAGAAAAAGACGACCAACATCTTCTCAATAAGTAAGATGACGTTATTTTTCATTATTAACCAATTTAAAGAAGTCCTCTTAGCATTCTATATTTCTAAGTTAAGATAAATTGCTTTTTCCCGAATAAGATAAATACTTTTTTACAATTTTGAATTATGTTTTACCTCAGATCAGAATTATCTAAATGATTTTATTTCTGGAGAATATATCTAATTCAAAACGAAAAATAAATAAATAAGTAAAATAAAAATTGAAGAAATCATTATTTATTCAAAACAAGAACTTTATAAAAATCTTTTTAAGAACGCCTTGAATATTTAAAAAAATAATAATTATAAAATGATGATGAAATTTCATATCATAACAACTATTTCTTTTCATATTCATTAAGATGGTACAAAAGGGACGATAACTCCTTACCACCGGTGTTTGTTCTACAAACTATTAGCAAGCTTCTTCCGGACTTCATGTCACGTGACCAGGAAAAAAAGAAAGCTGCCAAAAGCATATGGTGGAACGAAAGCGAGGCTCTTCAAAAAACGCTTACGGATGTCTCGAAGAAAGTGTTAGGAGAGAAAGAAGCAATGAAATACATTTTATCTAGTAAGTCAATAAATCAAAGAAATATTTATAAGCATAAATATTTTTCTGTGCGTTAATATTCCATCGGCTCAACTTCATCAAAATATCACTAACAGCTTTTTGCAAGTATGTTTCAGTAATTTGATAGGTAAAATTATATCAAAATTTTATAAATATTACTAGTATGCGTAGATATTGATGTTTTAAATGAATTCTATAGTTACACACTTGGAGGTCCTTAAAGGGGTTCTAGAAAGTAAAGATCCTAGCACCGAATGTCTCTGGTACAAACGTACAATAAAGGACATCGAACACCTGGAACCTAGCTGGCAACTTTCCAGATATATTGGTAAGTTAAAATGAATAATTATAAATGAAGTTTCTATTTATTTCCATTTATTAATCTATTGTGGGCGTTAATTTCCACTTATTGCCCAACTGACACAACATATTGCTCAAAGAAGTTGACACAACATTTTGCATAAATGCATGAAAGTGATAGGAATGACTTTTAAAGAATTCCCATTAAATTTTTTTTTGATAAGAATTAGTTACATGTATGTGTATTTTGTATGAAAAAAAAATACCAAAACACAAATCATGCATTTGGTCGTCAAAACCAATTCATTTTTCTCATAATTCTTAATATTTTGTTTTTCGTCGCTAGAATGTCTAGGTCCTGTAGAGAAATGGCAAAATTCTCGTCAACTTTTGGGTAAACTGAAACAAAAAATGTCCGACATTTTACCTACAAGCAACGTTCAAGAATATAATGTCTCCTGGACGGAAAAAGGTTGGTAAATTTTCTTCTTTAAGTAAGTTTTCTGCAGCGACGACAGGAAAAGCATTAGAGAAAAAGGGAAGCAGGAATCCATTCAGGTGTTAAACTATCTTCTATTTAGTTTAAAGTATAAAAGTAATATTTCGGTTAGGTTTTGTAAAAAATGAGCTGAGGAAAAAGAGAAGTAAAGATAAAATACAATAACAACTAGCAAAACCAAAACAAATGCAGAAAACAAAACTAAAGCAAAACAAAAATGAAAAGTACGAAAAAAAACCCAAACAAAACAAAATTAAATGAAAAAAAAAGAAAGAAAAACAAATGGTGTTGTGTGCTATATTTGATTAATAAATGATCATGAAACATCTCGTCTATTCACTATTGTACAGGTATAGACCCAACAAGAGCTGACCACGCCGACTATCTGAATAACATAAACGACGACTTTGAGCAGAAGATGATGAAGATGATAGGTTCAGCTATCAACAAGAAAGAGAATGCAGGGACACAGGAACCTCTTTTGCAGGAGTGTCTCCAGCATCTTGAGTTTTGTCAAAGGAAATCACAGGCCTTTGGACGAAGTGATGATCTCCAGGTAGAGGGGCAGAGATGCCTAAACAGTTGAATATCTGTAGTAGTAATTATAGAGAAAAACAATGTTGACCCAACTTGTTTGAATAATTACTTCATGTTTTAATAATTGCATTTTAAGTTTAAGAATAAGTAAATATAAGTAAATATAACTGTCAACTCAAATTTACGTTTGTTTTGGTGTGACCATATTGGCAGAAGACTTTTTAAGTTATTGATATGTCACATTCCTTACGCTTTAGAAGATATTTTTGTAAGATGACCTATAATCACAAATGTTAACTTTGTTAATTATCAGTGGCAAATGTTTAGCCTTGATGCATATCAAACAATCTCACGACTGATACTTTTTTATTGCCAAAAAGACTTTCTTTCTTTCTTTCATATGTCACTTTTTTCCAGAAAATAAAAGCATATCTAGAAGGTTCAAGCAATTTACCTTTTGTCGTTCACGCAACTTCCGGATCTGGAAAAACGACAGTTCTTGCAATGGCGGCTTCCAAAACAAAGGCTTGGTTATCTGCCAATGTTTCAGTTGTTGTTAGGTATGAGGGAACGCTTATTTAAATATCATCAATTGGTTTTGTTATAATAAGAAGGGTAAAAAATAAAAGTTTCTGATTCCTAATTAAGATTTTGCATTCATATTTAAACTTGATAACTTGAAAAACGACTTGATTTATAAATAACGTTTTGATATTTATAACTTTAAAAATACCAAATTAATGCGACAAAAATATTTTATTTGACAAACAATAGCTCGATGGTTTAAAAAAATAAAACCAAATGGATTAAACTGCTTAAAGGATTTAAAAAGCCACAAAATTTCATACCCCATAACCCTAATCAATGATTTAACAGTACCATGATTATTTTACTAATGAATGAAACGAAAATCCTGATACGTACGAAACAAAATAGCCACATTAGACAAATGTAATCTTTTTTCACATGTCATAATACTATAATTATTTGTAAGAGTAGTGAATCATACTTTACATTCTAATATCCCGGAGACGATTTGGCAGAATGTGATTGTCTTTTAAAATACCTTACATGAAGGCATATAATCCGAGTAGTTTGTTGCAATATTACGCTACTGTATTTTATCTTTTCTATCTTTCTCTTGTAATTTTTGCATTTATTAAGTGGTTAAAAAATTTACAACATAAAATGATCATGGGTGTAAATAAGAAATTAGCAATTTGAAATATATTTTTATGAATACATTAATATTTGCTTTTACAAGTTATTTCTACATCGCCTTTCTCATAAAATTTGACACTATTTGTAAAAACTGAAAAAAAACCCTACAGTTAACCTTTACCTTACGTCTTTTTATCAGATTTGTGGGCACAACCTCCGAAAGTACGGATTTGTTTCCTTTTCTGCAGAATCTCACGCAACACATTAAAAAGGCCAAGGGGGAATACGCCTTTAGAGTAGAAGTAGGTGTTGATGTTTGACCATTACATTTATCTCTATTTGTCTGCATGAGCACAGCATCACTGCCATTTACTAACTGCGTACATCAACAATCTTGCTTTATATTCACGAATACGTTCAGTGCAAGTAATGGTCAATAAACGACCTCACTGAGAAACAAACAATGAACTGAATATGTAACACATGAGAAAATTACTATTTTCAAATGTTTACAAACATTGGTAAGAACGTAGTCTGCATTGCTAATTCTAAATAAACTGAGTCAGTGGTATTTGTGAAATGATCCGAGAGCTAAGTCTTATATTTTTCATTTTTGTCAAATCAATTCAGTGGTATTTATGAAATTACCCGTTAAAACTAGGCCGTATTAATATTTATAGTTGAATCAATTCAGTTCTATCATAGCTAATCTATTTTGATGGTTTTTTGAGCAAGACGAATTTTTTTAAAATAAGGTCTGTTGTATTCTACATGTAGCTGAACTATCTCAATGGTATTTGTACAGGGCGATCTGAAGCGCCTGGTGTCCGAGTTCCACGCTAGCCTTCAGGGTGTCCAACCAGACAGACCGTTAGTCATCTACATTGATGCCCTGGACCAGTTCTCGGTGGGCAATGCTGCAAGGGAGCTATTTTGGCTCCCAAAAATCCTTCCAAACAGTGTCAAACTTGTTGTGTCCACTTTAGAGGAAGCAAAATATGAATGTTTTCGAAAACTGAAGGTATGATTCTAATGTCTATCATTTTCTGGAGAAGTAATATTTTCGTTTTTTAATCTTTTTTTTTAGGAAACGCTCATTGTCTTTTCACCAAAGATCGGTTCACTTTACACCAATTTCCCTGACATTGAAATATAAATATAAACAATTTCTATACAGAGTTTCATAAAAGACGAATCCAACTTTCTGCATGTGAAACCTTTTACAAAAGATGATGTCCAACATATAATAACAAACTGGCTTGAGAGTGATCGTCGAATCCTGACTGTTGAACAGCGAAACATGCTGTCTTCCGCTTTCAACGAGTGTCCCCTGGCTCTGTATCTACGACTGTCATATGATACAGCCAGTTCATGGGCATCATATCATTTTGGGGACGAAATCAGACTTGAAAAGACGGTGCGAGCTAGCATCAACGAATTGTTCAGAAGATTAGAAGTCATGCACGGTCAGGTTTTAACTTCCAGAGCTTTTGGCTATATCACGGCTGGTAAGCATAACTGAAGCGTCATCTGCCTTCCAATGATAAATCTTGCCAAGCATTAAAGATTTTATTTCACAAATAATCGCACACACCGGGTATGGTATTTTTTATATTTGTATTTTTCAGCCATGTTCTTGCATTTATAATATGCGTCTGACAGTCTTTATTTCATGGTTTCCCATTCTCTCATGCTTTTGTCTTATGTCTGACGATTATATGATTGTAACTTACGGTTTTTTATTACCTATTTTCCTTGAAGCTAAATCGGGGTTATCAGAGGCAGAACTTGAAGATATTTTATCATGTGATGATGACGTATTGAATGACGTATACATGTACTGGACGCCCCCTATCCGTCGGTTACCGCCGTTACTTCTGGTGCGACTGAAAGCTTCATTAGAAGACAAACATTATTTAGGTATGACTGAGATCAGTTACTGAGTGTGAAAAAGAGAACTAATCCAAAATTGTTCCATACCAATCATGACCATTTTTTCTTCTAGTGAAGCGTGGAGTAGACGGCGTTATTGTCATGTTCTGGTACCACAGGCAATTTTATGAGGCCGCCTACGAACGTTACTGCGATCCCTCAGTGAGCCTCATCATTCACACTGGAATAGCAGACTTCTTCAGCGGAATTTGGGCACAAGGTAGAATTAATTGCACAGCTATTCATCTAAGGCCATTTTGCATTTTAAGTTGTGTTAGAAAAGAAAGGTAAAATCTGTTTAATGACTATGATGTTCTATGAAATTATCAGGAGAAAAATATTTCATTTGTTATAGGAAATAAAAAGTCATACACAGACCTTCAAGGTCATTTGGATGCATCAGATCGCCAAGTTGTGGAGCAGCCATTTTGTATTGCTGATCGTTACAACACACGTAAACTCAATAATCTGGCATATCACAGAATTTTGTCACAGGATCTGAATAAAGCCAAAGAAGATTGCTTATGCAACTTTCAATTCATAATCCATCGAATTAAAGGCACCTCTGTTAGGTAAGAATTTAGTTAGGTGTGCAAATCTTTCTCTACAGTTGCCGATTTACAATTGTTAAAAAGAATAGGATACTTTTTCTTTTTCAGGCAGCTTATGGAAGACTTTGAACTTGCTGGAGATGTCTATCCCAACGATGAATCTATAAATTATATAGGACACGCCCTAAGACTTTCCCAGAGTGCCCTGATTTATGACGGAGATACCTTGGTGTCCCAAATGTTAGGACGTTTACCTTCGAATGAGGTTAAATATTCAGTCATAAATTCCTATGGTTTCTTATCCTTATAATGTTTTTGTTTATCTCTAAATTGTGATTTAGTTAGTTCTCGCTGTGACCTGTCTCTTTTCAAATGATTGTTTCCTGAGTTCTAACACTCTATAACACACCTCAGATGGATTGTGACTGTGTCACGTTCTGTTAAGCAGTCTCCTTCTAATAAATCTTCTTTCACGATTTCTTAAAATCTCATTCTTACGTGACTTCCTATACTATGTTTTGTGTGGGTTAAATGAAGATAACATTCTTACTTTTTAACAGGCTTTGTTGTGGTATATTGAAAATAGTCACATCCTTATATGTTTACCCTAGTTCTCTGTGCTATGTTCTGATTTCCATATGAAGTTCTAACAATCTCGCTGTAGGCACCCAACATTATATATCTTTCTCATAATAAAAAAAAATATACCCCTATATAATAATACACAAGGAACACATCGCCGCCATATGCATTATGAAGTTATTTAAGACTGCTACTGGACAAATCTATTTTTTGGTCCTGTTTGTCTTTCGGTCATTCTTAAACATCTTAGTTTTCTAAAACGCTAACCAAATCAGCAAATTGCATGAGCAATTGATAAAATACATGTATTTTCCTTACTCTGCATCTTCTACTTCAAGAATGCGACAACTGGCTAAATTGAGAACGGAAGTTATACCAACATGTAAATGACATTTACCCGCACAGTATGTTTGTGTTGATAATTTAAAATGAAATTTTATGCGTCTAGCAAATATCTGAAACTGCAGATACAATATTAGAGCTATTTCTTTTAAAAAGAAATAACCGATATAACGCGCTGTATTAGTTGAATTGACATTGAGCTTAAATCCGAACGGAATACAGATAATATTAGTACTTTTAATTAAAAATTAAGTTGACATGACTGCCCAAGAAATTTCCAAGATGGCGGCGTTGTTTACCTTGTGTTTTATTAGGTAGAAGGTAGTTTAAATTATGAGATCTGTACATACCGTCAGGTGTGTAATTCTAATGTACTTCGAGTTCATTAAAGCGATCTTAATACAATAAAAAAGTGAAAATTAATTCTTTTTATTCAAACGATATCAGTTTTCATAGGTTGTAATGGTTTCTTTGTGTTTTGCTTCGAAAGGAACTTGGACACGATTTGAGCTCAACATTTTTAAATTCTATTTCTACCTGTTTAGTATCTAGTATAGTAAATTTTGGCATTTTGAATAATTTGTCAAAATTTTTAGTTATAAGCAAAATACATAGTTGGAAATTCGTTGTTATGTAATCAAAGCTCAAGTTTTGATTTGTTTACATATGTGTGGTATTGGAATGAGTTTCAATCCAATGTTGTTTTTCGTGAATGATATCATTTCTAAACACATTGGATCAGATTATTTTTGTCAGTGGAATGGCAATATCTGTACTTTGAATTATTTGTAAACAAATCTAAGCCTCGAGCTTTGCTTGCATAACATTGATTTCTTACCTCTGTATCTCGCTTGTAATTTGTCATCTTACATTCAAATGTTAGTCAATCATTCAAAATGCATAAGTAAGCAATTTTAAACAAAACAAATAAACAAATAAAATTTTGATTTCAAATCGTGTCTAGGTCCCTTTAAACATTCATTTAGTACCTTCAACTACGTCAATACATGTTAGTTAAAGATTTTTTATCAAGTTCTTTTTTTCTAATTTTGTTTTTTACTATAAAATATATTGTCTACAAAAAACATTTCTAAAGAAGTTTTAAGGTAGCTTTTTTATTTAACCGATATAGTTTACAAGAGATTTTCTGAATCAATGTGAAGCCGCTGGGGTACCTTACCTGCGTTCCAGCAGGTGCGTGTTACAACAGACAGGTGGACAGCTACAGTGCGCTCTTCACGGCGACGATGACGAGGTGTGGTTTTTGGACATGACAAAGGATGGAACAACAATCGTTTCTAGTAACTCATTGGTTTTATAAGACGATTTCACAACATATAGACGACACTTTTTAACGAAGTTTATCATTAAAAACTCCAAATTTTTCATGATTTGTTTTAATACGATTTAATCTTAAAAGAAACTGGTTAGAGATTGTTATTTTTGAACTATTAACGTGAAATAAGTATTTTCTGAAAATACTGAAGATTTTGCATTTTTTTTATAAGGTGCGGCTAGCAACATAGTAAAACTATGGAATGTCAACAAAGGCAAGCTCATCCGAAGCATAGATGACCTAGATAAAATGGTCAGAAATGTCCACTTCATCAACGGAGATACCAGGATACTAGTTAGAACCTCCAATTCCCTTGTATGTCTCACCCTGCTTGGAGATGTGATATTTAGAATTCCATTTGTCCAGCACTCTTTGTATGTAATAGGCGGACACGAGAAAAGAACTCTATGTATGTATAAGGATGAATGGCTTCAGTTCTATGACCTGACCAATGGGACGTTGAAGCACCGACTAACGATTCAGGGCGTGGCATTGACTGATCCCAGGGGGTACAGAGGTATAGTTGTTCGCTAATGTGCTGTGCCATTCGTAGGAGTATTGTATTCATGTTCGGTTAGGGATGTATGTAAGAGGAAGGTATAAGTCATATTGATCCTGTACTGAAAAAAACCCTCACAATCAAATTGAAAGTTTGAGTAAGGTTGATGAACAATTCTCTTTTGTTTCATTTTGATTTTTTAAGCTGTTTGTTATAGAAATATATAGTTTATTCGCACGCATTCTTTACGTTTAAACTTTATGAGTATTGATTTTACACCTTTGAATTCATAATTCTTATAAAATTCATTGTATATCTTTGCAGATTTTGCTCATTCCTTTAGACTTAATCTTAACTACAGTAAGTAATTTTGAGAACAAAGACTGTACTGTTCACAATAGATAATCATATACATGACATAATTTTGTCTTTTTTTCTCACATACTAAATTTTTCATCCCATATTAGATGTAAAATAATTATAAAATGTAGGATTGTTGTTTGAGGCAATTGTGAAACAGAATTGTGAAACAGAATGCCTAAATAAGCTGTTAAACTACAATCCGTGAGAAAAAGAGAAACAAAATCACCCGTAGGATATACTAAAATGATGTATTATTAAACTTACATCTAAAACTGCCAAATGGTTAATTAAACCGTTTCATGGAGACCATGCCTATTCAAATTCTTCAATTTCTAATATTTGAATGTATACCTAACTTGTTTATTCCTTATCTTTGATTTAAATAGTGTAAGAGCCCTGAAAATACTGGCGTCTTATTTTGTTTTTTACCTGAAAATATGTATTTCTTTGTATATAAAGTTACAATAAAGTACATAAATTATCTTTACACTTTTAATTCATACCCTATATGTTTGCATTTGAACATTGATATAACTAAAAGATAACACTGCCCTGGACAAATTTGCCAGTTTCAATGGGTTTTTTTGGCACCCACTTACAGTTTCTTTAAAACTTCCTCCTTAAAACTCTTAAATCCCTTTGATGTTCACAACGGAATTTAAAGTCCAGTGGGAATTTTATTCTTATTTGATAGGAAATCATTTAAATTATATAGGAACATTGTTTTAAAAGAATAATAGCTTTTCCTTGGGATTTATTTAAGGCAAATGCTTCCCATTACATGTGAAATGCCTCTAAAAATAAAAGCGGTTTTATTCGTTTTAAGCAATGGTCAATCATATGACAGTTGAATTATTTTGAGACATAAATTTTTGACGAGTGCGAAACTGTCACCTTTGAATTTTACTTAACTATCTCTGATACTCAAAAATATTCGATAACTCTAAATTATCCGGAATGTTTTAATTCCTACAATAGATTTGCCTTTTACATAGACACATTTGATTAGTCTTAAAGTTTTAATATTGCGCAAAACCATTCAACGAACTGCTTGGCTTAGTGGCTCCACGGAGACCTATTATCTAGAGATAAAGGCTTTCGAGTCACCGATGCACCGGTACAACCGTTTTTTATTTCAAATTTGATATTAACTTGTATACGTCATTTATTCCATTATATTCAACGTGGCCAAAGATGCAATAACTAACTAAGTAAATTGCATGGATACCATTAAATTTTTGTTTTGTTTCATTTATAATGTTTAAAGGATAAATAACAATTTTATAATGAATAAAAAACTTTGAGGCTGAGGATCGGAGACCTTAAGACAAGCCTGCCTTCATATTTCGATCTTTGTCTTTAGTGGCAGACAAGGAAAGGACAGATTCAACGTCTTAATCTCATGGGTTTTCTTTTTGCGGTTGAAATTGTTTTTCCAAGGTGAACTAGTGTATCATTTATGTTATAAAAATATGTACATAATTCAGAAAATCAGGGTCTCTATTTATTTCACAGGCACACAGGAATTGATGGCACTTGTTGACAATACTTCAAAAAGTTTCATACTACTGGAAATAGATTCTAAAACAACGCCACGGGTTTGCCGTGTGTTTAACGATGATGGAGATGAAGAGGAGCTAGAAATAGACGCAATCGCTATCACCAATGAAAACAGTCATGTGATCGTGTCTTCGTGGCTTAGGAACGATCTCTTGTTCTTTAGCACTAGAACTCTGGAGAAAACTCGCGTAATCAAAGGCATATATATATATATATATATATATATATATATATATATATATATATATATATATATATATTAAAAGCTAAACAATATTATGGTCGAATGACTGGTTGGTAGCATTCCAATTATATTGAGAAATTGTAAATTCCGACAAACTTATTTAAGTATTTTACTATATTTCAGGTCTGAAGACAGACTTTTCTGAGAAATTTCAAATTTCATACGATGGCAGATATCTTTTCTTTCCTTCGAAGGAACAAATTGTTATTTACAACTTAGAAACCCAGGAAAGAAAAGCGATATTACGTCATGCACACGACATCGCGGTCGTCCGTACCGTAAACATGACCAAGTTTGTCACTGTTTGCGGAGACAATAGCATTTTTATTTGGAACACGGCCATTGAGGAGATTAAAGGTCAAAAAGAAGGATTTATTGGGACGTCTGTCAGGTTAGTTCATGCATTTGTTCGGTCTACTCTGTATATTTCAAACTGTCTGAAGAATATGTTATGGTTCAATGTCCATTTCGATAAAAAAAAAAAATAGGTAATTTTCTAGAATGAATTACAATAGCCTATTAAAAGTCATATTTGCACAACATGTTAAATTGTTGAAAATAAGATAATTATTTCTTTTAGAAAATAATTTTTGCAAGGCTTTTATTTATTTGCGAAATGGCTTTAACATGTTTTACAAAACATTTGGATTTACGGAACTGATAATTGATTATGGCATTTCTTTTTTACAGCCACTTATTGAAGATACCAAACAGTTACTACGTGGTTACATTGACCAGTCACAAAAATGATTTCTACATCCAAGTGCACGATGTGAAAACGGGCGTCAAAGTTCGACAAGCTAAACTATTCAATGACCATCAGGTTTGTGCTGTTGCTACTGTAAATTTCTAATTAAACGCGATGAATAAATATCCGCGTTTATTTTTCGGACATATGTAAACTACATGAATCTGTGATAAAAATTAAGCTATCGCGATTTGATGGAAAAAGGTTGAATCGAGGAATTAAGTACTTGCATCAAATATGGAATCTACAGTATTCTGAACTACTCATCTGTATGCTCTAAGTTTCAATTATTTCTTCATTTATATGTCCAATTAGGAGTTCTGTTTCTCACAAATTATCGTAACTATATTTATTTACAAACAAAACTGGTCCTAACCTTAATTTAAAAGGATCTTAAATGTTTATAAATGCACATTTGAAAAACTTTTCCCTGTATTCCTTTTTGTGTCAATGATAAGACTCCTTCTTCATAACGAAATGTTTGACCTTTATTAAAAAGACCGTTAAGGAATAGTAAAAAAATGGCTTTTGCAATTTTATATTCTTGCGTTTTGGTAGAGAACAGCTTAATTGCGGAGAAAGGTAATCGCTAAAACAAAGGAATCAACAGTATCATGTAGAAAATGTCGAATACAAATGCACTTGAGATAAACTGAATATAGATACAAAATGGCAAACTGGGCAAACAAAATCTTGAAAGTGCTAACCACTTTGGTAAGAGATGCTTATTGATAATTAAGTTAAAATGTATCTTCTCATTGTTTGGCCTCTGTTCAGTCTATTTTTTAACTTACCATTTTTAAAAAAATTAAACAATTAAAGAATTAGCCTCCGTATGCGTACATGTTAAGCCAAGTAAGTGTATAAACAAATGGAAAATTGTCAAGTTTGAAGACGCCAGACTGAAAAACGAAAGCCGGACAAAACGAAATATAAGGACAGAACGAACAAATACGACACTTAAACTTACCGAATTATGAATGCTTTCATCAAATGTTACAATTATAAGTAATGAAATCGGATTTTCGTAACTTAATGAACATTTGAACTCTAAAATGCTTTTTGGTGCTTTTTGCGGGTATGAAAGTAGTCAGCATTGCAGAAAAAATACAAAACCCGTGTAACTGTTTATATTTATATCTATATTTTAATTACTTCATCAATTATCCTTAAAAGTGAGTAAATTACGTAAATAATTTTTAAGATTGTTGATTAGAATGATACCCGTAAGGAACATCCATTTTTCTATATATAGTTACAATAGTAACTGAACCGCGTTGGGGGTCTGGGCTAAGTCTGTGCTAGTCCGTGCTCTCGATGAAGCTCAAAACATAATCAAAGAAAAAATAACAGAAAAAGAAGACGTAAAAAAATATTGTTTAATTTAGCTACTATATTCAAAGTTTTCATTTAGAAAATTAACAATTCATCTAAAAGCAGTTTAGAATGCATATATTTATTACTTTCATTGGATGGCATAAATTTAGTCTTGTCGTGCATGTATGATTACAATCGGTTTTCTCATGAAATTGCCGGAACAAAAAGTTAGTGGTTGTAAATATTCCTACATATAGAATGGAACCGGTCTACGCCCTAAGATCTCTGGTATGGTATCCGAGAAGACTATTTTGATGCCAACCAACTCCAGAAGGTTTAAAAATGTGAGCCTGGAGACGATGAAGCCAACATTGGTTTACAAGGGCCGCACTTCTAGATACTCGCCGGTAGCTATAATCAGTGATGGCACAGGTACTTTCCTTTAAATACTCAATAGAAACCTTAATCAATGATGCTACAGGAACTTTCGAATGGATTCTTCTTCGTTAAGCATGAACCCCCAAGTAACTTTCGATACGCCCGAGTAACTTAAACGACCAAAGATTAAATATAATTCCAACAACATTCTAACACGTCTTACTTGTATCAGATATATATATATATATATATATATTTATATATATATATATATATATATATATATATATATATATATATATATATATATATATATATATATATACTCATTGGTGACTATAATTAGCCAAAGCATAGGTATTCTGCTTTAGATACCAAATGTTAGCTATCATAGATATCATGTTAGCGATGGCACATCTACTCCGCAGGGGTGTTAAGGAAGCATACGGTCAGTATAGTGTCATTTTTTGACTGTTTTATTCAAAATCGTGAGATTGAATAACTGTGTTTTGAATCAGATCAAAAACTTAATATTATCCTTTGAAACAGAGATCAATTCATTAAAATTGGAAAGTAAAATACTGCCACATCAGTGCATTATTACGTGACAACTATAAATAGCTTACATATATTCCTTTACATAAAATGAGATAGAACAACACTATGCTGCGGTTTCCAAATTACAATAAACATACCAAATGAAGGCAAACCATCTCAGTTTAATCAAAACAGCTGCTAGAATCCTATGTTCTTCTTAATTAAATAGTTATTCATTTGAAGTTCAATATATACGGGGTAGTATTATTCTAGTCAGATTTTGTATCGTTAACAATGACACAGGAAAGAAGTAATAGCAAATTTTCATACCTTTTAGCGAATGATTGAAAAAACTAACATCTCTCCCATTATTCTAATGTTCAGTTCTCAATAAATCACACCAAAATACTTTATTAGAGTCCTAAGATTACTTATATTACTGTTCACAATGCTCTCCGATCAAATTTAAACGACATTCAACTTTCGGTCATAACGTCATCAATGTGTAAATCTACGTAATACAATCTAATTTGTGAAAAATATGTCTTTAGTATTTTTTTTTACTTTTTTTGGGGGGAGGGGGGTCTGCGTTTTGTTGCTTAAATATTTGAATATGTACATAATTATAAGATTTGTGATTTAACGAAATTACATGTAACTCAGATATTCCATATGCTTCCTTAACACCCGGCGTTTTTTAAATAGGGTATCTATAATCGGTTATGGCACAGGTGGTGTCCTGTAGATACTCATTAATACCAATAATCAGTGATGACACAGCTATTATTCTTTACTCACCGACAACTAAAATCAGCGATGGCTAAGTGCTTTTCTGAAATATTTTAAACATACTAATAGTTTAAGTGTCTCAAGTTAAAATAAGTTTTTCTTAATTTTTATTGAATGATATTTTTGGATATATCATTTTCCCCCAAAATTTATATTTTTTTCAGATTTTAACCTTTTATACTTCTGTTCATCCTGTCATAGGTCACCTGAGTTTACTGAGTCTATGAAAACATATACACATAAAACCTATCTTGAAAGTATCATTATATAGGACAATTTTTTTTCTATCGGTCTTGCACTTTTTCAATATCAGGTCATACACTTTATTATGATCCTTGAAGGGACTTAAAATTTTCAAATTTTATTTCTAAATTTTTAACCGGGTATTCCAACGGAAAAATCCGGTTATTAAAATGGTGAAAATGGCGGGCGGGTGGGCGGCTGCCAAAAGGGTACCCTCATTGTACGGATAACTCCTCCTACAGTTTTCAAGATAGGGAGTTGTTCTTTTGCAGATTATTGTACATATATCAGAGGTGTGCATATTGCTAGGATTTTGATTTCTGATAATTTATGAAAAAATACCAGCTTTTAAACTTCGTCATTTTTGGCAAAATATTGCAAATAGGGTACCCTCATTGTAGATAACTCCTCCTACAGATTTCAAGATAGGAAGTTGTTCTTTTGTAGTTTAATTGTACTTATATTAGAGGTGTGCATAGTGCTAAGAATTTGATTTTCGATAATTTATGAAAAAAATACCAGCTTTTGAACTAAGTCATTTTTGGGCAAAATATTGCATATAGGGTACCCTCATTGTACGGATAACTCCTCCTACAGTTATCAAGATAGGATTATGTTCTTTTGTCGATCAATTGTACATATATCAGAGGTAGGCATATTGCTAGGATTTTGATTTCTGATTATTTATAAAAAGAAATACCAGCTTTTGAACTTAGTAATTTTTTGGCAAAATATTGCATATAGGTTACTCCATTTCACTGGATACGGGTTGACATGGATTATGGATACAGTTCACATAAAAGAAAACCCGGTTTGCTGTCACATTGACAGCATTTCACTTGTTAATGTTTATAATGACAAATATAGAAGTTTATAATGCTTTGTCAAAATTTGGAAGTCAAATATCAAGTTATAAGCAAGATAAAGAGAGTATAATTCTTTGTTTTGTAAACAAGGCTCGAATATTGTCATTTTGTACCTATGTGTTGTATTTGTGTAAGTTTAATTAAAATGTAACTTTCTGCCGTTGATAATAGTATTTATAAAGATATTAAGTTACTTTAAATTGTTTTTTACATGTCATCTTTTCTAAAAAAAAAATGGCAATTTTCTATTACATTTTAGTTAACAACTATAACTCGAGCTTTGTTTACATAACAAATAATTCTTAACTCTGTATCTCGCTTGTAGCTTGACTTTAACGTTCGATATTTTGGTCAATCATTTCAAATGCACCAGTAAACCATTTTATACCTAAAAAAAAAATAAAAATTTTTGATCTAAAATCGTGTCTAAGTTCCTTTAATTCGTTTCCTAAAATTTTAGGTTTCATAGTCCTTTTTGAAAAACTTCAGACAGGGAGGTGGTAATCATTACAATATTATGATATCTTTATTCCAGAATGAAACTTAATTAATCCTCGACAAGTTAAAGTGTGGGCTATTGTACTCAGGTGATCGTTAAGGCCTATTGACCTCTTGTTATCATAATAAAGTCCTTTACTGCCGATTTGAAAACCTATTCATAATTATAGTGGGCCCCTTTTAATGTTATCTGAATATTTGAACAAGATATATTATATCACGTAATAATTATCTATCTCGCTTCAGTTGATTATATTAATTCTATATTTAATTGAATTCAGAAAATAAGTTTGTATATGTGTTAATGAAGATACAGTTATCTTTAATTTTTGCTTCTTCGTAATGTCATCAAATTGCAGCGATTATGTCAACTATAAACATTAGAATTACTTTTTTGTAATTCTTATATGTTAACATAAATTGCGTTATAAAACATTATAAAGTTTAAATAAAATGATGTTGGAACACTTATATCTTTTCATTTATTAAACTTCTTTTTTGTTCATCTAGAAATTGCTACATGTACCAGAGGCAAATCACATGTTAAAATCCAATGTACAACGACTGGTGTTACAACATGCATCATCAAAACAGAACCTAATAAGAATTTCAAAATAGATAATATTTTAGTATGTATTTATTTCCACTTTTAAGATCATTATCTGCTTTAAACTATTTTTATTTACAATTTACAATGATTTATTTTATGTATAAACTACTAGTATTTATTGTTTCTTATAAACCACTCTTTAAATACATCTCAAGAAATGCCATTTTATTGTTTCAATTTAGACGGGTCCACGTGGGGGATTAATACTGGTGTTTTATTACAAATGTAATGACATTTCGGTCATCGACGTCAAGAACAGACACCTGCGTTACGTCATCAACATGGCGTCAGAGCTTCAGTTCCTGACTGATTCTCTCTTTAGCGTGGAAATATCGCCGGATGACAGCTACCTACTGTTGACAGAGAGAAAAACACCGAAAGGATACAAGCCCAAATCAAAATTAGACTATATACCTGTCATCTATGATGTAGAAAGTAGTAAGAACATTCGTTAAAATGTCTTATATCGTCTTTTTCCTAAATTCTGAAACTCAAATTGATCCCAACCCGAATTGAAAGATCAATCAATACATTAATTACTTAAAAGTCGTGATAAAAGAATGTAGACCTTACTATTTTCATCCTTACTGCAAGCTATTATTTGTTTTTAACACGCAATTTAAAGCCTTATGTCTTATGAAATTATGGGCAATATGTGTAGTGATATGATATGTAATGATAATTTGTCTTCTCTTTAAAGGGACGGCAATTGATTTATTTGATCGGTATCAGGATGTGGAGAATTTTATTTTACGAGGAAAGAGCAAGATATCTGTAGATGAAGTCGCCATTCTCAATAAAAATCAAATTGTGACGTCACACGAAGACGGCGTCGTACGGGTCTGGGACTCAAAAACAGGTTAAAAAACATAAAACAAAACAACAATAGCAACAACAAAAACACCCCAAAACACCTTCGTACTAGTTGACCAAGATTGAGTTTAGCTCTTTTTCTTTCTCTCTATTTCATATCATCATCATTATCATCGTCGTGGGCTTCGTCGTTATTTTCCTTCACTGTTTCTCTAAAAACGATTTTTACGAATATTAAAAACTAAATATAATCAGTGAAGAATTCAAAATATTTAAAAAAGAATATTTTATAGCATCTCAATCACTATTTTTTCTTTACAGTTTTCCAAATCATACAACAATCAAAAGTTTATAAGAGTTCTGCACACATTTCCGGATACAATTAAAAAGAAATGGCATTTTAACACACAAAGTTAAAACGTATGTTTATGATCATTTAGCACCTTAATGTTGCTTAAAATCAGCTTTTTGGAGTCGCCATTAGGGACTTATTAAATTTAAAAAATGTTATTCGATGTCACACATTTATATATTTCATACTTCTTTTTTTCTGTTTAAGGCTATCCAAAATAAGACAACTTTCATTATAACTTTAACACATGTACGGCATTTTTAAATCACTCATGTACTTAAGTATTCCATGTTATTATTGTTGTACATGGCATTATATATATATATATATATATATATATATATATATATATATATATATATATATATAGCTGGACATATTGTATTTATTTGGTTTTATTTCAACAAGGGATTAAGCAAAGCTAGTTTTACTTTAAAAGAAATTTGACGACGAATATATAATTAAAAGCAATTTGTTTTGTATACTTAAATACTCGAAATGCATATAGAGATTTAGTACGAAGTAACTTTTTATGGCGAAATTTTATAACATCCGAATTAACTTTAGATACACAATCCATGCATTTACTTACTTACATGTTCATTACAATAATTATGATATATCTAAACATTTTTTGATGATCTTGAAAAAGAAATAGGTTGCATAAGGCAAAATGTTCAATTCATGAGTAAAAAATTATTTCTACGTATATATAACATTGTAGGTAAAAAATTGCACACACTGCAGGGACATTCGTCTTCCATGGAATTATATTCAGCACTAGGAAATTCCTACTTTTTATCTAAAACACTAATGGACACGGAAGAGACGTTCCGAGTGTGGGATACAACATCATTTAGATGTGTGACCTCTTTCAGGCACGATAATTACGTTAGTATAATACATTATTTGCATCTAACATTACCGTTTATCTATGACTTGATACCAATTACAAACGTTTAGTTAACATGATTCATTAAATTTTGTTTGGGCAACATTTCGTGGATTGCTTAAACTTTATAAATTTGTGGCGACATAATATCGTGTATTCTCTTATGGATACAAATGAAAATATGACTTTATTATCGTAATTTATTATTTTGCGGAAGATGTTAATTCGCAGATGAGCGGTACCCTCTAAAACCACCACGAAATTTAATGACTTCACTGTAAGTTGTTGAAAGGATACGAATTATAGTCATAGCATTTTAAAGGTTGATTGAATACAATTGTGTTCATGAATAAGGTTATGTTTGCTTAATCATTGATAATTGAACTGTAAATCAGTACAAAGGTACACAGTCCACACCCAGAGAGAGAGAGAGAGAGAGAGAGAGAGAGAGAGAGAGAGAGAGAGAGAGAGAGAGTGATAAGCTGTGTAACTATCTATCGGATTTATCTCCTTTTTTAAGCAATCAAAAGTGGTCAACCTAGATGGTAACCGGGGCTTTGTATCATGCGAGGCAAATCCAGCACGTGTTATCCATTGGACCCTGGAGAATGGCTCTGTTGAACCACCCAAAGACAAGGATCCCTCAGAATTGTTTACAGGACGAGGTAGGTTATCAGATAAAAAACACAGTTCTTATATTATTTTTTCAATGATGTTGAAAGCATCACTGCTGGTGAATGATTGTTAGTATGTTGATCAGAGTTTTTTACGTGAAAAATGTGACCCTTTAATATGGACAAATGGACATGTCATGTATTTATGGTTAAGAAAATAATTTACATGTAAAACATTCGATTTAAAGTTAAAATAATACATGCTTTATGTCATGCTTTAATGATCAACAAATCTTAAACTCTACTTTGCCATAACTATATGCCATTAGAACCATCATCTCATCAAAATACCAAATATTATTTCACATTCACAAATAGTATAACACTCTATGAACAAAGAAACCATGTTTTTTTAAAGAAATATTTTCAAAACATTATTGAAATCACGTTCAACATTTGACATGTATAGTTAAAGTGGTCAAAATTTGTTGAAATGCAACATCAGCTAATAAAATCTTAAGAAAATATAACTTGCGAGGGGTAATAAGATATTCATATCTAAAAAAAAAAAAGAAAAAGATGTCAGTCCTTAGATTTCATTACTACCCTCTAGTAAAAAGTAGACATCACTGTTTGCTTTTTAAATGATAATGATTTTAACATGATCACAACATGACGTCATTGAGATTGATGTAGTTTCGGCGCAAGACATATTGAAGTTTGTGAAATTGTGTGTTAAAAACAGCATTTGGATAATAATTTCATGTAATATATCCTAGAAAAATAGAATCCTTCACTAAAAGAAAAAAAAACTATGCGGAAACACGATTTTCGTTGTTTTATATTAAATCATCTTACGTTCTGTGACGTAGCAGTTACACCATGTGCTTTTTTACGTCAAATCTAAAAAGGAAATTTTAATTTTCTATTTTTCACACAGTTCTGAACCTTTCGACATATTTGATTGACGAAACAGATTTTTCTCATGATGATGATCAGGATGACGATGAAGAAGAAAAATCGGATGATGATGATGATGATGATGATGATCAGGATGAAAATAATGAATTGTAATGCACAGAATGTATTTTAAATTGCTCATATTATACCGATAATAAAACAAGGATGAGAGAATGAAAATAATGAAGTTGTCTATGACTTTAGAATTTGCTGATGAGGATAAAAATAAAATATTAATGGTGACGATGATGATGATGATTTTTATAATAATGGTTACAAGTACAGTAGACAAAATTGCTCATCTAAATAAAATGTAATTTATCATCTCACTAATATACCAAACAATTCAAAACATGTACAACTGGATAAAACTGACAAGAAAATGTGTTTTTGTGCCTCATGGAGGTATACATGTATTAAGGATTTTAGAAAAATAAATGCATCCCCCCTAACATCATCTTAACTTGTTAATCTACCATAATAAATACGGGAAGATATATAGGGTCCATGTATTATAGTTGCCAATAAAGACGCAATGTAAAAATTAACATCTTATACATTGTGACGTCATCATTGATAAATGATTTTATTATATTTGTTACATACAGATTCGGTATTTTTTTAAACATTGTGATAAAAGCCCTGTAAAACTATCGAGAAGGTGATGTCCTAAATTGATGACGTTGATGTTCACAAACGAGAAATATTGGTAACATCCATATAAACTTTTTTAATATAAACAATGCAATGTCGACGATGTAAACATAATGTAATGGTAATGACAATGATGTTAATTCGATGCATCAATTTTATAAATAAAAAGTGTACTGGACATGCATGAGAAAATTATGGTAATTTTCCCGAGTCTTTTTATTAAAAGAAATACCTATAAACAAACGCCAAGCACTATCAATGTAATTAATTTACTAAACAGTAGTATACATAATAGTATCAAGATTCCATTCGTTATAAAACAAACATATTTTTATATCTAAAATAACAAGGCAACAAGGTTATTGAAATAAATAATTTATGTTATTTCTAAAACATTTCAGTACAGAAGTTTCCAACTTGAAAATTTGAGTTTTTTCTCAAAAAGATTCCAGTTGTTGTTATCTTCTTATTTTCAACCTTTTTGGATTTTTTATGCCTATTATCAACCATGAACCATTTTATACAATATAGAATTGAAATTCAATTTGTGATTCAAGTTTTTTTTCACATACGAAACAAAACTTCTATTATAATATGTTTTTTTTAGATATGTAATTGAACTAAGTTCCTAGATTTCTTGTATCTTTTATTATTAATGAAAACCACGTGCTTCTAAAACTATGAGTATTTGGATTTTTTAATTGATTGAAAAGTTTAAAAAAAACTAAAATAAATAGTCTAATTTTTCTAGAACAATGACACAAACTAGGTGCATTAATTTTCTTTTTTTTTTAAACAAAAGCAAAAATCAATGATAAGTTCAAAAGGATTAAAGCTGATATTAACTTACCCTATTGTTTTTGTCGTTGTGCACATAAACTGAGCACTGTTTCGAAAAATTATTAGTTCTGAACGAGATTTGCAGATAAATATCAACTGGTAAGGTTAAAAGTGCATGGTTTATTTGTTGAACGGCATGCATACATGTATACACGTGTAAATACATTTATACTAGGATATGCGCCATTGACTATGTTCTGCATGCTGAATTCTAATCGAGAGTTGTCACTGAGTTACCTCCCCCTCTTCATTACGTAGAGCCTCGATATAGCTAAGTTGTGCTGTAATCATATAGATATTTGATTTTAGACACAATACAAAGTCAATAATTTCAATGGAAATTTTACAAAATAATATAAATCACAGTTTTATTCAAAGTAGTTTCTCATTCTGCATATTAAATTTTTAATGGTATCTATGTGTTAATGATGATTCACAAGACCGATTGATAATTCTTAAAAAAATAAAAAATGACGTCGCGTTTTACTATTAAAACTTTTGTCATTGAGCTGACGAATCTTTTGGTTATTTTTTAGATTCATAGAGTCTAAGTTTTATAATAGAATATATATTTTAAACGACAGCAATCGAGGATTTTTTCTAGTTTTAGTATCTGCATCATTTTGAAAGTGTTTAAATGTTAATTTATATGAAGTACGATTATTTGTATTTAGAACTCGCCATGCTTTACTTACCAATCTTATCAACTCATCAATTTTTTAATCACTAAATTATGTCAGAGAGTTATTCAATATAATTATAAGTATACACATAAAATAGTTCATTGAGACAGTCCAATAATTTTTAAATTCTTTTTTAATGATTTTGATTAAAGACTAACTCACCATAAAATTGTTTCGCAAAGTAGTATTCAGTGATAATGAAATCAAACAACGAGACAGTCAAACTTATTTTTTGTAGGGCAAAGTAAAGTATATATAACAAATAACTTACCCAACTGCGTCAGCAGTAAGTTTGCTCCTGATGTCGAGGTGGGTGCGGGCTGTGTGGGCGAAGGATCTTGATATGGGGGAGGAGAGAGGGTTAACTGTTCAACTTGTTGCTGCTGATTAAATCTAATGGGTATTGATCCAATGAGAATGTCGATAGGCACTTTGAGCTGAGTAGCTGGTCCGGCTGGCAGAACCACTAGCTAGAAAAGATTAAAGATTTGCTGAAGAATCTATGGTTATTTTGATATCATTGAGTGCAAACGTGTTAATTCTGCAGGGTTTGATATTTTCTTACTAAGATGTTATTTTACGGATTCTCCAAAATCAATCTTTTAATTTTAATTCCTTTAGAGAAACATGGTGATGCACAAACTCATAAGTTAGCAAATATCGACTTTTCTTACAACAGACATCGAGTATTTCAAATTAAAATTTTTGTCTCTTTTAAGTATTTATAGACAGCAATCACAATCACGTGACACTGAAATCAATGTCCAAAACACCTCGGTTTGTTTACATGTGCAATATCAGGATGAGTTTTAATGATTTGAAAACTGATAAATAATGACATATGATGCGTAAATCCCTTCTTATGTTGAAATATCGTATATTACGTCTTATTTTCATAGTTATTATAAAAAAGTAAAACATCTTTTTTGAGTCACCGTGTCACTTTAAACAACAATTTACAATCCTAACGAATCACACAGATCCATCACCTGAAGACTGTAATGAATGTTCATAATTTGACATCCTGGTAAGTGCGACGGCGGCAAATCAGACGGAATCAACAACTGGCCTCCCGACCATATCTCTGTTTCACCTGGGGTAATGTTACCTGGATAGAGTACCTGGGCCGCCAAAGTAGGAAGTATTTTAGTTACTCTCTTGACGTGATAACTTATATTCTGTGAAAAAAATAAAATACAATTTGTGATATAAACAGTATTTTATTAATCTGTGAATGATGACATTATTAAACAATAACAAAACAAAAAACAAACAAACGAACAAAAACATATTTACCACCATAAGTCTTTATCACCATTAGTACATTAACCATTTTAAGTCATTATCATCATTGGTACATTTACCATTATAAGTCGTCATCATCATTAGTAAACTTTCAATTATCAATCTTTATAGTCATTGGCACAGTACACTAACAATCATTATTCTTTATCTTCATTCATCATTTTTACTACACTTATTCTGATAAGTCGTTTTCATAATTGGTACACCTACCATCATCAGTCTTTATCGTTATTGGTACACTTAACAGTATAAGTCTTTGTCGTTATTGATACACTTTCCATTATAAGCCCTTGTCGTCATTGGTACACTTACTATCAAAAGTCTTTATCGTTATAGGTACACTGACCATTATAAGTCTTTTATTATCGTTGGTACACTTACCGTTGTGAGTCATTATCATTATTGGTACACTTACCATTATAATTCTTTACCATTCTTGGTACACTTACCATCATAAGTCATTGTCATCATAGGTACATTTACCATTATAAGTTTTTATCGTCATTGGTACACTTTCCATTTTGAGTCTTTATTGCCATTTGTACACTTTCCATTATCAGTCTTTATTATCATTGGTACACTTTTCATTATGAATCTTTATTATTGTTGGTACACTTACCATTGTGAGTCTTTATTATCATTGGTACACTTACCATTATAAGTCTTTATCGTCATTAATACACTTACCATCATACATTGTAAGTCTTTATAATCATTGGTACAACACCTACATGTACCATTGTAAGTTTAAACTACATATGTAATGGTCGATACACTTACCATTATAAGATTCATTTGAACTGTACATGCTCTCTTTGACATATTCTGAATTTCTGCCTGAAATGGTATGGATTCTCCAAGGACGAAGCCAATTCTATCTAATCGAAGCATGGCTGTTATTGGCCCAGACTTGCAACAGAAACAGCAGAGGAACTTTTCTTGTCTATTGGAGATTGGTGTCTGATAAAATACGGGTCAAACGTAGTTTTTAAACAAAACTGAAAAAACAGCTTTATTTCCTGAGAAAAAAATTCGATTTTTTAGAATCTTCGGAAAACAACGAATTCAAAAACTGAAGGTTTGAAGGTGGTAATAGAAATTACTCCTCTAGAATACATATTATTTCTAGTTTCAGAAAAACCGATATACTTTTAGATGCTTTTAAATGAGTCAAATTAAAGATAAATGGCCAAAAATTAATTGAAAATTCAAAAAAAAAAAAAAACGCTTAATGCCAACACAAGGTAATATATATGCTTCAATCGATAAAAGTAATTTACATTTAACTCAAACAAGATGTCAAGATAAACAATCCTTGGAATAACAGCTCCCCGCATATTTTTAAAAAATCAGAGCATGCCAACACTGAGTAAAAATCATAATAAAGATAATTATGTAATTCATAATTATAAAAATTAGATAAACTAAATATAAAGTAAATAAGTTTTACTTCAATGTGTCAATTATAAGTCAATGCAAGGTATCTGTTGTTTTGCTAAATCAAACGTCATAATATGCGTAAAAAGATTCTTGCGGGGAAGTTAAACAACAAATCCACCTACCGTCGGCGTCCATCCTTAAACCTTACTTACCGTAATATTAGGTAAGAAGCTCAAATCTACCGGGGACATAACGCGAAGTAAGACGTGACCGCTGTAATTAAAGCCTCGCTTCTCAATGATCCCTTTTAATGTGTAGCGGATGAACCCGATTCTCCAAGGATCCTCGAACGAAGACGGTAAGCCAGGAGGCAATACAAAGGAAAATGGATAGACGTACTGGCCCTCTGGTAAATTATTCCCTTCACCCATCCCAAGACCTATTGAAAATAAAGAGTGCAAATCATGATTTAACTTGTAATATTTTATTCTATGATAATGTAAATAATGATATAACAATAATAATAATTGAATCAATGAAATAACTATATATACTCGTCGTTTTATTCCAACGTTTTTAAAATTTTACGCTTTCTCAAAAAATACCAATCGCCATGGTTTTGATTTCACTCTGCAAAAATTGCCCCTCTTTGTCTCTACATGATTAAAATACGTGCGTTTTTGTAAACTAAATTCTTGATATTAAGCTGTGAACTACTGTGGACAGTGGTTGGCCTCGTGATCAGGAAAGACAAGCGCGATATTACCGGAATTAAAACATCGTCTGGACGTCCGATGGCAAGGACCAGGCCAAAAGCAACATGGCGGCGAGAAACATCAGAAAGCAAACTGAATGCGCCAAAGTTGATATGGAGTAGAGTGGAAACAAGAGCGATGGATCGATCGGACTGGTTGAAAGGAATGGGGAGCTGCCTTATTTGGCACCTGATATGACGAGGACCCAAGTAATTAGGTAAGTAAGTAGGTAAGTTTAATATACTTTCATGTTAAATACTGAAATCTGATTTGTGAAGACGCAGTTGATAAAATAAATCCGTTAAATTACCCTTAGCGTTAGCAACACACTTAGCAACGGGTAACACAACGGATTGTGCGTAAATAATGCGCGTACGATTCGCCGTAGAATTAATGTCATTTCTGTATAAAAGCAGTAATTTTTTTTCTAAAATTAAGACATTCAGTATACTAAAATAAATAGTGCCTGTTTGGGAGGGTAACAGTTGAAATCGACACCACGAGAAAACCATTCGCGTCGGTTGACAATGGTTTTCTCGGGATGTCAATTTCAACTGTTACCCTCCCAAACAGGCACTATTTATATAATGTGAGTGATACTGTGAAATTTGCATATTTTATTACTTTTCTTAATGTTGTACTTTGCCTATAAGTAGAGAAGGTAAATAAAAAAGCAAATAGAACCTGTACGTATAGCTAAAATAAGATGTGAAATGATGTAGGTAAGACTTGAGAATTACCCCGTCCAAAGAGAGGTATCATTGCTTCACAGTAGTCCTCTCGCCCGATAAAATCCGTTCTTCTGTTGGAAGACCCAGTTGACCAATGGCAATAGGCACGCCCATCAAATTCCAGTCTTATTTCTAAATGTAAAACCCCAAAAATATCTGTGTCGTTGCAAATAATCTTATTAAAAAAAGGATAACCTAAATGCATCTAAAACTATATGATGAATAATACATACCCTTTTCCATATCTGACACAGCCAGTAACAGCCCGAGACTCCAATATCAGCCCGAGGGCCGAAGACCCGAGGAATTGTATTGGTCGAGGGCTGATACAAGCTGTGATATGGAAAAAAAGATATTTATTATTATTATATTTATTACATACCTAGTTATTAAATAATGAAAAGGCATCAACTTGAACAAATTGATTTTAAATATTATTCGAAAGTAGCCTGTACACGTATTAAACAAAACATGAGGTCTCATTGCTTTACCAAACATGTAGCTACAGAACTGGAACTTCCTCGTGTTTTAACATTATTTGCTCCAAAACTCAAATTTTCAACTGCATTTAAAAATGTCAATTGTAAGAAAATATGTTATTTATATTTGTCTTCTGCACAAATGCCGAAACGGAAATTCTGCAACGGGTGTAATACGGATACGTATCAGCCGTATGGCTGATAACCTGTATCAGCCCCAGAGCCGATATAAGTTTTTGGATGTCATATGTATCACATATGCAAAAAAAACTCTGTATTTATTTCTAAGTATGTAACAAGTCAATTTAAATCTTATTGGCTACAACAGAAAACTTATTTGATGATTAAAAATCAAATCATTATTAAACTAACATCAAAGTAATATGTTCAACCAATATAAAACATCATGGTATTAGGTATGATGTAATCCTATTAAGATTGTTAAGTTTTGACGCCATTTTGGTTTTCATGTAGTTTGAATGGCTTTCCATAATACTTTTTAACGCTGAAAAAGTTCCGGCTCAAATTCATATATTCATTAGTTTAAACTAAAACAAACTATACAGTTATCGTTGAATATCTCTCTTACTGAATAAAAATAATTATTGCCATCAATTGTCTATTTACCTCTAACGTTTGTTGCTTGAGATAGAGTCACATGAAGCCTACCACGTACGGCTTGCCCAGGAATGTACACACCCTGCTCGTTTTCAAACTCAAAGTGTAGGTTATCCGATTGTCCCATTGATGTGGATTTTCTGAACCTAGAGCAGTCCATATATGTAACATTATTAAATTAGTTACCCCTTCTTTTCTTCTATAATCTTTTTAGACGCCTTATAACAGGACAATTTTACTGCTGTGATTTTTTTTTTTCAATTTTGGTTAAAATGGGGTAATTTGACTTTTTACGCATTATATTTTTATATTTATACGAATTTGGTATATCTAAGAATGCGTTTACATACACATTCTGTGTTCAGAAAATATAGTTTTTTGTTAACAAGTCCTTAAATTACTATGATTTGTTTATTCATTTACTTGTATTTCATATACACTTAACTTATTCCTATTAATCTAGATATCATCTCGTTGTATACACCATGATCTGATCGGAAATACGAAGAGAGACAACTCCATTTCAAAAATCTCTACCTCAATTTTGAAAAAAAAAAATTAATTCTGTAAAAAATTATGTGTTTAAATTTTACGGATTAATAAAACTCGTAAGGATTATTAAAAATGAGCAACACGTAAAAATATCCGTTATACAGTAATGTGGTATGTGGCATACTAGTATAAAGCGATGACTTAAATTTTGTAAAATGAAATTTAAATGGAAATATTGCTAAGAATTTTATCGTTTCTATACATTGACGCATTTTTTTTTTTGGGAGGGGGGTGTACATGTAATTACTAGGGTTTGTTTTTTAAAATTGTCTCAAAATAAAGAAAAAAATCTGGTTTACTGGAAAAGGAAAAATAGATCAAATCATAAGATCTAAAACCTTTATGGTACACATGTTAAGAGAAAACAAACAATATCTAGAATTTTCAAAAGAAGTTTTAAAAATTTCGTTTTTGTTTCATCACCTACCTATGTTTCCGCCTATAAACACTGTAAATTTTGTCACGAAGGTACTTGAATTTATAGCATAAGGATTTCAAAATTTAGTTTATTTGTATTCACTGATAAACTAATCTACACACTACATGTACCTACACCGTGTCTTTATCTTAAATGCCTATCAATAAAATTTTATCTATTTTCTAAAAACATGAAAATTTTATAAACTACCGACTATAATCTTACGGTTATAAACATTTAAATTTACTTCTTAAACTTGATGATGAAGATACACTGATAAGGTTACTATGATGGTCCTCAACTCAAACCAATGGCTGTGTTGCCAGACACAATTTATGCCGAAATGCTACAACACAATTCTCGTATTGATTATAAAGTGTTTTACTAATTAAGTACTCTACCTGTACTGTATTTATTTTTGGGTTTTGCGTATTACCGGTGAAAAATGTTTGCACAAATTTGATTTTTTTTTTTATATGTTTGAAGGCATGAAAGCATATTATATTAATCAAAGAAAAAGTTCTAATTATATCAAGAAAGGCGTTCTGACACAGAGACCGCGAAATATATTCAGTAACATATTTTGGCAACATTTTGCACAGATCGGATATATTGATATAAAAATAGCAATAACGATTGTATTTTTATTGTTGTTTGTTTGAATTTCAACATTAATGAAAATTGAATTTTAATTATGATACCATAATTTTAAAGTTATATTTTAGTTACGTCAATACATGTATTACTTAAAGAAATACAACTTAACATATTCCAAGAGTTTGAATCAAGTAAAGTCAAACGACACAATACATGTTTAACATGTTTGCAAAAATAAATCAGTACTGATATTTAAGTGCCTTAATTTGACATTGCGTTACAAATATCTGAATGCCAATTGAAAGATAAACGTCAAGCTAGGCTGCAAGAATATGTCTTTGCTTGATATTAACAAAAAAGCCGCTACATGTGTTACCATGCTTTTCTTCAGGTTGTGTAATGAAGTTGTATTGAAGTAAAGTTTAGATATGTGCGCATCTTTAGATTGCATGACTCAACAATTTTCTGTATTGTAGCTTTTAAAGCTTTTTGGAGACTAATAATTCTGCATCTAGTTTCTTTTTAAACTTTATTACACGTGGTTGGTTTTTGCTGTGACTCTGTAACATTCACGTGTTGTAGGTTTGTTTTCCATACCCACTTCCTCGTTCGTGGGATCTGTTTGTTTTTCTTTGTATACGTGAATAGTTTGTTTTGTTGACTCACTACCCCTTCATTCTGTGTGACACATGTTCGATCTGTTCCGGGGTAATTGGCGGTTATCGAAATCACTGCATTATACTTTGCACATTCAGAGAGTCATAGGTCAAACATTTCGCTATCGCCTTCGAACTTGTATATATTTACCTTATGATACCGTAAGTGGACCTCAGCATATATAAGATACATGTGTTGATCCTTCTCGACGTGTGGACAGATAAAACATACAGGTTTGCACATCCCTTTGCTGACTCATTTACAGGTAACACATATGGCTGTAGTAACATAACCTTTACAACCACTTACATCTTTGATAATAAACTATTATGCTGTATACTTATTACATTCAAATCAAGCTTTTAAAGTCTGGATTTTAAATTTATCTTATAGCAACTTATTGTCGTGGACAATTTCATCGAGCTCAATTTCACTGAGCTCTTCTAACTAATAGTAATTAGTTATAGGCAGCAACCAGTTTCGGTATTAAGGGTTTATTTAAAAAAAATATATTCTATCCTTGCTATTTCATCCCACCACTTTTCTTATCTGAATATCCAAGAAACTTGTAAAAACAGTCGGCACTGTCCAACCTAGACATAACTTACGAGGGTTTTGTTTCATTTCACAATATGTATCAGGAAAATAGATACAAGTTAATCTAAAACCAAAACTGGTCGCTAGATTTTTTTAATAAAGACTACAAAACCATTCACAGGCTTATCCTAACATTCTAGAAGCGGAAGTGTAGACGACATTCTTTAAGATAAAAATGTCCTGTAATGGCTATGTAAGATCGCTTCACCTGTGTACTTCTATACTAAATAATAGTTCATAGCCAAACAATTCATATCTTAAAAATCTTGGAAGATCTGATTGTGAATTTGATGACCATTCAGCCTCCCTAAAAATGTGAAGATTGACAAGCATGACTATAAAACACCCGCATGCAAAATGAAAATGTCCAGTAGTGGTCTAGTGTTAGAGCATATGTGGTTAAATTAGAAAGAAATTGACAGATAATGTTGATTATTCTGACCTTAATAATGACGATCTTCTAGCACTTTTTGGTTGAAAAAAAAAACCATCTGACATTGACAACCTTGTGAAATGTGTTGACTCTTTACAGATAACAATACTGAGATCTTCAAGAAATGCAGCTTGCATTCTAAAGTTTAAACTAAGAACTTGTTTTTCAAACGCAGCATTTGAAAATATAATAAGTTGTTGGCCATATCATTCAAAGTGCTTGGCTTTCTCTGTTACGTGATTCTGTTCCAGAATTGTTTTCAACATATTACTCGTGAAGAAGTTGTAAAAAATAATAACACTACTGACATTTCAAAACAATTGTATCCTTTTCCCCAATTTCTAACATGGTAAATCTAGTTCTTTGTGGTACATATGTCTATATTCAGTACAGTTAAAAACAAAATACTGAAGAACTGACGGGAGTTGATTTTGTCGATGTTTATTTATTTTAAAATCAATATGTTATTTTGCATGACAAGTACATGTATTTTCTAATTTGAATTACGCACATTTTTATAATATGAATTTTTGGACTTTTTCGACAAGAAACCCCCATATGAATAATGTTAAATAATATCTAAAGATAAAATTAATTCAATCAAACTATGTATCAGTGATAGAAATATTTCTCGAAAATTGTATGGATCCAAGCAATATTGAACTGTAGTCTCGTTTAACCAAACACTCGGCTGACACCGTAAATCTCCGACAAGGATTTACGGAAACAGCCGAGCGTCGAGTTGAACGAGACTACATGTATATTGAACTCTGGCGTAGGAATACATAAGACTACAAAGAATATTTAAATTGTTCGTACCATTTAAAATCTGACTATTTTCAATGTATTTATAAATAAGTTTCCTTGAAAAACAATGCTTTTGCATACATTACATCGAATCTATCAATTATTTTCAAGAACTAAGTCTTGTCAGCAGCAATGATTTGTGCTGAGGTCCAAACGCTGTTTCACTTTCGGTTTGTCTGAGTAACTGCATAGGAGAGTTGATTAAAATCAACTCCCAAAAAACAAGTTTCAGAAATTGACATATTACATACACAAAAACACAATTAGTAAAACCCTTCCCCATAACAAGTACAGTTGGAAATACATGTACCAATGGAAGCAACAATGACTCAGAGAGTGTTATAGACTTCATGAAAGAAGACGAAATTCTGAGAATATGGTATAAATTTTTAATCTAAAATAATTTAGATAGGAGAAAAACTATATGCAGAATTTCATCAGAATCTCATGTTGAAATAATTATACTCAGCCTTGTTAAATCCAACACCATTCTCGGGCACAGATTTCATTTTACTCATTAACAAGTAACCATTAATGAGTTGATTGTCTCTTTTTACCAAAAGTTTACAAATTTTGGCCCGTAGAGCTAAGGTATTGGTGATCCTAAATTCCTACGACTCTTGCCCCACTGTCCTTATATCAATTGATATTTGCAAACACACGATAATAAAAGCAAGGATAACAGACAAAGGAGTGTCGGATTATGGTTGGACCTAAAATGAAGCTTGGGCCTCTTGATTGCTGAATACTAGTATGTAAATAGAGTAAAACAAATCTGTGTTATGATCTTCTTACGCACTTTTCAGACTTGAATGAAATTAACATGAAACAAATCCAGTATCAATTGAAAACCAGAAACTGCAACCAGAATCGTCTAGTCAAAGTTGTGGATCCAAGGCCTTCAATAAGATCGCCTGTATTTCATTTCTATCAAGTGTCAGGATTCAGTAGCTACGTTATTCTTGATTTAGTCATGAGATGTATCAACGAAAGAGTACTTAAAACCCATTTGTTGACTTTTTATTTCACTTCAGTAAATAATATAATACATTTGTATTTCATACTCTTATATTTACATTCAGTGTATATTTCCCCTTTGTTCATAATGGAAAATTATCGTTAAATAATATCTATTCGACAATAAAAAAGAATTTTTGACAAAGTTTCTGGCACTATATTTCAAGTCGCGATAGCGATCTAAATACCATGTTCATATGGCTGATCCATTTATGTTTCATGTCCCTTACCTAGAGCATATATAATGGCTTTATAGCGACGATACGCAATATTTCATACATATAAGCATTGAATGCTTATTTTTGGATGTCGTCGGTATTATAACACACCAAGTGGTGCAGACAAATTAATATATAACACAAGTACTTGATTTGTTTGTTACGTAAACAATGTAATTTACATAGTTTACATTATGTAGAGTAATATTTATATATTTACATATTTATCATTAACACATTTTGCTGAATGCGTTTATTACAGTTTGTTTATACGTTATACGTAATATTGTATTTTCTTCACTTTACCCGTGTTGATATCAGTTACAAAGAGGTTGTCTCTATGGAGGGTAATCGTGTTCAAAAATCCAGACATGTAAACTTGTAAATCCGAATATGTAATCGTGTTGGTGTGTAAGTCTGAGTATGAATATGTGTAATTCTGACCGTGTAACTTATAAAACTCGGGCATAAACACGTGTAAGATTTGACTCAGTTCCTTCGCATGATGCACAATTCGCAGCTTTATTGCTTTCATCAGTTAATTAAACCTTCAACTTTAATTTGCACACTTTCAATCCGTAGTTTCTGCATTTGTATCTTCAGACTCGGCAATAGCACATCTGACATAATACAAATTGACAAATGTAAAGTCTACAAGTTTGTCGAATTTTGACATGACCTTATATGGCAACTGCTTTGCTGCAGGGAAACGGCATGCCGTAATCGCCGGAATGGATACATCATAAATATAATATTCAGCTTATCTGTTGCAATAAGCTTTTAATGAAGGACACTTATCCATTTTCTATCGAAAATACCGGTATTATTTTTAGAATTATTTTTAGGTATGATTGAAACTGGACCAAACAGGAAGAGGGTCATGCACATAAAAAGCGTCGCCGATGTGACGAATGCGCTAATTTCTGTAATATAATTCTCATGGTATTGTATGATAAGGGTTAAAAAGAAATGCATAATATCTTATTATTATTATTTCAGAGCATATGTGGTTCTTTTACAATTCGCAATAAAAAATTTAGTTCATGCCAGCATGAAGTGTGACTTATGAATTGTCTTCAGATTTCTAACATTTAAGATAGTTTGTGGAATGGAAGTGATGGGCTTAATTCTGACTGTCATAAGTCAGATCTTATGACAATCTTGAGATATGTCATATGATACTAGTATATCTTACGATAGTTTTGTAAAACCAATTCCTTGATTACATAAATGTATATGATCCATTTAATAACTGCACAGTGAATAATGGTGTTGACACACATCCATGTTGAAAAAAAAGATAGAGAAAATTGAAAAAAAATTGGTTTTGACCATAGAATATCGTTGCAAGGTTAACAGTAGAGAATTTAGGTAGTCGTAAGTTATTTGTTGAAAACATCTTAGAACTTTTTCTTGCTTTGGCTGAATAAACTGAAATTAACAAAAAGCTATATCTGTATATGACCACTTAGTGTAATGCTAATTAAGTCTTAGACTAACGCAATGTAGAACTCTATAACAAAACGAATGTTTTGTGTAACATTTTATCAATAATTTATGATTCTGTGAACAGATTGCACATTCAAATACTTGGAATTGCACATCATCCTGAATCAATGAAGAAATAGCACTGTGTGCATAATGATGTCATGGTAACAGTTAAAACTTACTAATTAAATAACATTGTACAGTTTTAAAATACACATTGTACAAAAAAGTTTAACATATTTCTCACAAATTAAATAAATGACATTGGATTTGTTACATGAGACAAACAGAAGTTTAATTGATACTGTAAATACGGATACATATTTCATGTGGTCAAAACTTTGAGATGATTTCTACGCACAAGTAACAGTGTTTTCCCCAAGGGGTTTATATTTGTTGAAATAAGTAATTAACATAGTGTATTACAACAAATTTGTCAAATATATAATTAGTTATTACAAAACTTGTAAATATTTACCCCAAATTTACAGATTATACACCAATATGTGCAATGCAACTGTATGATCCAACACAACATTCAGCTAGAAAGTAAAGGGCCTTCCTAAAAGTTGAGGAAAGCAAATGTGGTGTGCAATGCCCCAACAAATGTTACAGTCATGTAACTGTTTTATTAGTTGCCTGTGTTTATCATTAACATATATGGAATATACTTAACGTCAAAGGTATAAAAGAAAGTAAGCAATACTTCTGCAGATTTTGCATCTTTTTCTATTCAAAGAATAGAGTTTGCATTATATATGCCCCCCCCCCCCAATTTGAATGCATTTTAATGACAGGATGTTTAAAATGTACAGAAGGCAAGAAAACAAAGTCATATCTAGCGGTACATGTATATATTTTCACACATGAATAGTAAATGGTTGTGTTTCCAGGTTTACAGATGTGTATGCAATATTTTGTTTGGATATCCCTAGCCATGTATAACAAATGAACAAACGAAATATAATAAAATATATATTGAGACGGTGTTGAAAAATCATCACTGGGAATTTCTTTGCGCATTTAATCTGGAGTATCATATTTATACCTTTATCAAATCGCCTCCAAAACAAAAGTACAGTATAAAGTTTTACCATAAACAATATGGCTGCAATAGCTTTAAAACAATGTGGCCTCATCTATCAAATCCAAAAAGCATGTACAAATACACAAATCCTTGCAGTACTAAAAAAGTAGACTTCATACAAAACAAAACCCAACAAAAACAAGCTGAAACGCTAATTTATAACATTGTAATGCATTCTTCAAGAAAAGTATCAAAAAAGGATTACTAGTGTTAATATTGCATGCTCTTTAAAACAATCTACAGTTCTGACATCATGTCTAATCTTATAAAACAGCTAGAGGTCAAATCTCTAGTAGGTATAAGAGAAAGATTTCACAAAATGCCATTTTAAAACTCTGCACTATATCTACATGTACATTAGGAATGCAACGTCTGTTCAAAATAGCTACTGCAATGATAATCATAAATGACCTTTATACAACAAAGGTCAAAGGTCATGGAAGCCCGATCATGTCTAACAAGAGGTTGACCTTGACATTAAGCCAGGCAGTCTGTTTCTTTCTCAGTCTGTGGACCCAGTGTTTGGGTAGGTGAGAGAATCCAAACTTACACCCCAGTACTGCCCCCGCCACACAACAGTTACTGTTGGAGTCGCCGGCGGCCATGATCAGCTTCATCATACAATCCCTAAAGGTAAATAGAGACTCAATCAATACTTGCATGATAATCAATAGGCAATACAATTGACATGTATATGACGTATTTAATGGCAAACATCATTAATTCAGTCTAAATCGAATAAATTAATTTGTTGAAAATCCTTGGTTGACTATAGCTTACTGTATAAGTCGTTAATCACATTGGTGGTTAAGTGCAATACATTGTATGGTCAAACAATACACCTGGGTATTAATTATCGAATGCTTGATTTATCACACTAACGTTTTGAGTTTTTTACCATATGCGTGGGGGCATTTTATGCGGTTTTAAGATTACTGTTTAAGTAATATAAATTTCTAAGTATATATAACCACTTTTACAGTATTTGATTTACTAGTAAGTAGTTTTAGATGTTTTTTATGTAAGCATTTATTCTACATTAATACCAACTTCATGTTTAGATGTCTCATACAGCCATGAGCAAAATATAAATCAATTATATAAAAACATTAATTTATCTTATTTTTTGGTGAATATTCACATTAACAAGAGTCATATATTTCGTTTTTTTTTAATTACATAAAGGTTGACAACAGGTATAGCTCCCTTGTCGAAGGTCTAGTTATCATTGATTCTCGGAAACCAGCACCCACCGTAATCCACCATTATGTCTGGTCTTACAGGCTGTGAAGTTTCACAGATATCAAATAAATTAAAAAAAATTGCAATTTAGGTGTTCTTTAATATGTACTTACTTGAAACTTTGTCGTGACCTCAGACATATGAGGGCAGCTCCCAAAGGCTTCATGCAGTACGAGGCCTTCCCATACTCTGATACATCCAGTCTGTTGGACAAATATTTAATAAGATGGTTTATTGATGTGTGAGGAAATCTTGTTGTCTTACTTAATAATTCGTAATAGGCGTACATAATTATCAATGTCATAAAAATCGTCATTCTATATGCATGTGCAGCTACTGGGTTATATGTACATTGCTCAATGTACATTTTATACAAACAACTTTCCTCTTTTTTTGGTCAAAATAATACTGAAAATATGTGACTACTACAAAACTCAAAATTATCATTCTGAATAATAGCAGCCAATTTTATACCATTGGGTGTAAATAGATAGTGAGAATAAAACAGCTTAGTGTAAAAGAAACTCAGTAAATTGTATAATACTAATTAAAATGAGCTCCATATTAAGATATACAGTCATGTATCTAGTATGCATGATAAAACAACATGATTATCATGTGATGGTTGTGAGTACCAATGTACCATGGTTACTAAATGTTACCTGTCCAGGTCCTGCAAACTACAGTAATATTCAAAATCAGCCCTTTCTTCTGTTGTCACCAAGAGTTTCCTCCCCTGATCCCGAGATAAAGTTATAATTTCCTCTATTTCTTTGGAAGTCTGCAAGTCATTCTTTCCCTGAAATTTCAATTAGAAATAATGTTAAAATAGAGCATACATTTTAAAACAAAGCTTCATATGTAAACAATTTTCTCAAAGCAAATTTATTCCTTAAATTATATTCATAAAATTTGAGAGAATATATTCCAAACAATGTCATAATTATCCTCCCCCCCCCCCCAAATCCATCATACTAAACTGTAATAGTTCTCTCAACTCTGTATAATTCTATATCATGTATTCATGATATATATATAATCATATACATGTGGGCACAAGCTATGATGACTGTATCATGCAAACATGTCCTCAATATGCATTTGCAGCATACAACTTTTTCAGCATGTTTACAATAAACACCTGAATCATACATTTACAATTGATTTTTTCAGCATGTCTACACTACAAATCTGCAGCATAAAGCTGTTTTTTTTCAGCATATTTACACTACACACCTGCAGCATACAAGCTATGAGGAGGGAGATGACACAGCTGGCTGTCTGGGTGAGAGGACTAGGGTGGGTGGCTTTACAGATCCGTATGGTGTTGTTCTGTACCTCGGCCAGGTCAAAAAAGGAGGGCACTCCTAACAACAGAGATCACTCGTAGCTCATAAAGACAATGGATACATGGTTCAGCACTTCACATATACACATATCGCATATGCTGTGCACAAATATTTACCTATGGAATATTTTTATGAGCTTTGCCTTTTATTAAACTATTTGCTTGTGAAAATTTGTTACATGTGCCAAATAAATCTGGTATATTTAAAGACATCTTATGGTTATTTAAAATTCTAAATAAATTTGTTATGCTCATGTGAGAAAATTTTGCTAAGTTTGCAAGAGCCTCTTTCAGTCTTTGTCATGAATTTTTCTTATTGCTGACCAGTTCTCAAATATCTGTACAAATAAACCATTGGCGGATCCAGAGGGGGGGTTCCGGGGGTCGGAACCCCCCCTTTCTCTGGGACATATGATTTTTTTAAAACTTGTAATATCTATTTAAAGGCAATTTTTCCCATTTATAATATAATTACTGTAATTATCTCAAAGAAATGCTTTTAAAATTGCTTATTTAAAGAATGTCTTATATATACAACATATTTCTTTCTTATATGAAAAACCCTAATGATTTTTTTATCGGAAAAAAGTACTCCCCTTCAGCATCCGGTGTTCACTTCCATGAAAAAAATTGCTAAAAACACAGATTTATAATAACATCTACAATGTATTTTCTGCTCTATTTCTTTTTTAAAATCGATCATAGTTCATACAGTTTTGAACTGACAAGCCATCGAGTAAAACGACGTTCAAGTACGAGTAACCGCATTCGTTTTACTTTTAAAAGCTGCTTTCAAATGTATTGTTTAGTTAATTAACTTAAGTAATTACAATAGAAAAGTTTTACATCGTTTCATACGAAAAATACAAAGAAAATTTCATGACCCGCTTATGCGGGTTATGCTATTTTTCTGGAATGCTAGCTACCTTCATACCCACATGAAACACAAAAGAAAGCCTTTTTTTGTCTTTCTTCCAAGAGTCTGAAATTGTGTTACAAAAATACCGTGTAAGGGGTTAATATGTAAACCATTATGAAAATGCACAACTTTTCAAAACTTTCCTGAATATGATCGCATCTGTCTTTAGTAGTGCCGGGTGATGTGGCGCGCCCTTTATGGGGACAGAGGTCACATCAATTTCCCCGGGACTACTTTATTGCTTGTACATTTGCATTACACATGTTTCATCTATTTAGCAGATAAACTATCCCCAGTTTTTTTCATATCCTATCATTTAGACCTTTATTTAAGAAAGCAATCGATGGAAATCAAAATGGATAGATAGTTCGGAATTTAAACATCAAAGACATAAAAAAGATTACCAAAAAAATCATAATAGCTTGTCGTAATCAGGCTGAATTATTTTTTGTTTCTCAGTGGTTCTTTCTGTTAAGCATAGACGCACGTTCTCATTGCTGGAGACTTGGTTTTTTTAAGGCCAGAAATTATGCAAATCTTCCTTACCTAAACCAAAACACTCAATAATGCAGTGCACTCTGATATTAAAATAGATATGAAAAAGACATTGACGAGATAAATGTTTATCAAATATAGTTTATGAAATATAGTTGTATACGCACGGAAAACGTCCAAAAGGCCTTGTTTATTGACACATAATGAATTTTGCACCTATTGATTTTCATCAATTGGAACCCCCCCTTTTCCAAATTGCTGGATCCGCCTCTGTAAACTACATTTCCCTAGCGTTACAAACCAGTGTATCTCCAGTAAGTCGCAAAGTTATCTTGAATAAAAATAGGTTCACAGTAAATGATGAGAAAACACTGTGGTTATATATGAATTATGAATTTAGAAATTTCTTAAGGTGTAATATCCCTCTGCTATTAATTTTCCTATATATTTTTAAAAAAAATTCATATTGATTTTCATCAAAGTCAATATCAATCGATTCATATGAAACAAAGTTTAAGTGATGAAGCGCTGCTAGATTTTTCAAAAATTGATAATATGTCAAATCATGCTATGAATAAAACTAGACATAGTGATTAGAAAAAGCAAAATTTTACCATCGCAGCATAAAATTAAAAATCTAAAATGTATATGAAAATAATATATAGTTAAATACATTTTCAATTCATATTACAAAACATATTGAAGCGCTGCATTTTAGTTCAGAATAGCACTTTGTTGTATAGGTTTGCAACAAAAATTGCTTTAATCAGCAAGAGTTATCTTTCTTTATCATAGACTATTGAAGGTTTTACATACATGTTTTACATACAGTGCATGATAAATTGACAGAGTTTCTAAATTTTCGGAAAAGGTTTTCTGTTTTTAAATTTGGAGAAGATAATAGTATATGGATATATATTTAAGAAATCTTAAAAATTTAAACCAGAGCATTTTGTTATGTAATACAAAAAGTAATTGGTATGATATCAATATAGGGATATATTGTCTTGAATCAAATGATATATTAGTTGGGGGGGGGGGGGGGGTCAATTTGTTTTCCCATATCTGCCCCCGCATAATAGAAAAGCCTTATTCAATTTTAAACATTTGAAATGTTATAAGTTTTAAACGATGATAACTAAGTCTAGAATTTGTAATTGGTGTGGTCACATTTTTCCCAATTATAATTCATTCAGCTCTGTGAACGAGCTTTCGATAAATACATAAAAATATTGCATCAAAATATTCTCTGGCCTTAAACATCAAACATGTACTGTACATGTACTCAGTCTGAACAAGTACATAAAATATAGTTATATTTAAAAAAAAAGGAATTAATCCATCGGGGGGGGGGGGGAGGAATAGTCATGTGGTTATTGCCTCATAAATCCTTTATCATTATGATACTTTTCTTGTAATATTTTGTAAAAGTTTTCTTTACTTTTTTGCCCCCTGCTTCAAAATAGCCCTGGAGTTCAATTCGTTCCGTTCAAATTTTCTTTTCCTATATTTGAATTTTAATAAATGTATCGCCTTCCAACATTAATTGCGACCCAGCACCACCTCCCTTGTTGTTACATGCCTCAATGAGTGTGTGTTAACAGAAACATTGTAATATTATTTTCTACAGAAGTTATCTCTCGTATCAGAGGGACATTACACCTTAAATAACTTATTCTGCTTTTTTACTTCAAAATTGCTTTAAAGGTGTAAAAACAGAGGTTCCTTTGGAAAAAAAAAATGTTTTACCTAGTATAGCGGTTCTAACAATGGCCCCGTTGTCCACACAGGCTTGGTCGCAGCCAACACAAAACTCCGACTCTGAACTGACACTGCGAAGCCTCTGCTTCACAGGGCTGAGGTCACTGCTTATGCTGCTCATGCTGCTAGTGATGCTGCTAATGCTGGACCTCTCATCCTCACTAAATACATGCCCATTAAGTTCCATGGACGCAGCATTTAGTTCTTGCAGGTAGATTCTGTTGGCCACAGAATGGGGACTCTGGGTGAAATCAGTCTCAGCAGTAACCTGTAAAGTATGTGTAGTAGTGTACCATCTTAAGAAATGAAAGAACAAGTGAGCAATCTCACATGTATACCCCACGCTCCCCCATTACTTGTTACTCATATGGAATTAAACTGAATACATGTACTAAAATTCAGCAGCACCAACTGCTATACCCTCTTTTTAAAACTGGGCATCGTGATATGTATCAATAAGCAGGGGAAAATAAAATCTGTTTATATCTAATTTAATGATTTAAATTTAAATGAGACTAATAAGTCTAATATATAAAAATGTCCCTTCAATGAACTATGCTTCTTGACTGATATTTTTTGTAGTAACTGTTACTGTAGGATGTAGGATGCCCCCATCAGTAAGGAGTACTGACTTAATTGTGGGGCTTAGGCTGCTTCCTGAATGACCTAGCTTTCTACTGGTGGGACTCGGGATGCTATTGACTGATCTTTGGGAGGTGGACTTTCTACTGGTGGGACTCGGGATGCTATTGACTGATCTTTGGGAGGTGGACTTTCTACTGGTGGGACTCGGGATGCTATTGACTGATCTTTGGGAGGTGGACTTTCTACTGGTGGGACTCGGGATGCTATCGACTGATCTTTGGGAGGTGGACTTTCTACTGGTGGGACTCGGGATGCTATTGACTGATCTTTGGGAGGTGGACTTTCTACTGGTGGGACTCGGGATGCTATTGACTGATCTTTGGGAGGTGGACTTTTGTATGCCCCAGTACTGACCTTTTTTATTGTAGGGCTAAGAATGATCCCCTCACTGTCCCCCAACTCTGGGTACCCCCGCTGACACCAGTCCTTCAGTCGCTTCGCAAAGTCCAATTCATCCACGACACCCGCCCACGCCAAAACGGAATCCAGCACCAATAACTGTTGATTAGAGGATGAGGATTTATTGTAACAGAATTAGATACAGTTAGATAAGTAAGGTAAAGAGAGCATACAGGAGCCAAATATAAAACTAGATGTTCAGACTATTAAATGATTGTCTAGCTAGCTTGCTAAGTATACTTGTCAGCCTTTCAGAGAGCATGCATGAACTTTAAATTCAGTAATAACAAACATGATTTTTACAATTCAATTAACTTGAACCATGACTTTTACCTGCCACTTACTTATAACTATCAACCTTAAGGTCAATTATTAGCGAGTAGTTTGAAATAATCATGAAAAATTAGGAATAAGTTTAACCAAAAGAGAGAAGGTAGTAAACAAATACTTCATGGAAATTTACATCTATTGTAAGCTAATTAATCTCACCTTTCTATTTACATATGAAATAAAGCATTTCATCTCACAAGGAGGAAGAAATTACACTACTGACAGCCAGCAAGAATAAAATTTAATAGAAGTCTTAACTGTAGAGCAAGTTTACAAAAAATGTAAAGTTATTTTCATGAAAAGTTTCAAGATTCTGAATCCCTACCATGGAGTCAAAGTTGGACGTCCAGTCTCCCGCCCTCCAGAGAACTCGGTGTTTGTCCTGAAGAATCTGTGAGTAGTCAAGGTCATCCTGGTTGTAGTAGAAAGAACACTCGTCCCTGCTCATTCCCCGAGTAGCGAGTCCAAGGGCATCTCCAATGGCCGCCCCATACAACAGACCTATATTCAATTGATCAACAAGCAAAGGGGAGAAAAACTTAAACAAAGGTAGTAAAATTTGCCATGGTCCAAAGATGTAAATGTACCGGTACAAAAAATTATTAAGGTATATATTAATATGTGTGTAATATCTACTTGTTTACATTTAGCACATATCATGCTGCAGCTAATGCTATACTATATGAAGAATTTCATACAATATTATCTTGCTTAATAATCAACTCCCTTTAATTAATTGCACCACATTTCTAAAATGTGTTTTCAATATCTGTTAAAAGCAAATTAAGGACATCTTTAATCTCTCAGAAAGCTGATTTCCTTCATAATTGAGGATTAAAATTCTATATAATTAAGTACTACAGTACAATCACTATAGACAAAAGTCTATAATTAAAATACTTACCTATAACTCTATCCTTAAGAACATCTGACTCTAAAGAACTGGACCCCAGAGGAGGCATGAGCGGTGTTTTGATTCGGCTAGGGGTGTTGGTCGTGTGCGTCTGAGACTGAATGTATTGCATGTTAGCCGAGTGTGGATTAGGGACCGCGCTATGAAGCTGATTACCTCGAACACGCGGAAACTCATTTAATGGGGTCAGGGGGCGTTTTTGGTGAATCGGTTGACTGTTTTTGTACAGCTTGCGTAAATAAGTTAAGGTCACGTCTGACCCTTCATCACAGATAGCTTGCGGGGGTTCATAGAGGCGGTTCCTTTGAGCCATTAGTAAAACGAGGGTCGTAGAAGCACCAAGAGACAGTGGAAGCTGACACAATTTATTGCCACACACATTCAGTTTCTGAATCACCTCCATTTTACCAACATCCTGGGGTAATTCCTTGAGCAAATTATTCGACAAATCTACTTTTTCAAGCTTGACTAGATGCACAAAAGACTCAGGCAGTGACTTCAGTTTATTATTGCGTAGGATCAGAGTCTTTAGATGGAACTGGAGTCCAAAACTCTCGGGTAACGTCTCCAGCAAGTTGTAACTGAGATCCAGTGTGTGGAGATGGGGAAGTCGGAGGGGCATCTCCGGGGGAATTTCTGTGATTACATTGAAGGCAGCTGACATGCGCTCGTATAGAGATATGGAGTCCCTTATATTCCAGGGAATTTCCGTCAGGCATCCTTCATTGAAATCGCCTTTCACATGCTACAATTAATAAAATATATGTTATAATCTTTAATTGGCCATATATATATATGTAAAAGTGAATAATCATATATACACAAACTTCAGTGTTTTAAAGTGTAAATTCTGTTAAGGAATAACAACAACTATATAATAAAAAAAATCAAAGTGTTAAATTGTATTTCAAAAATGCACACACAAATTTAAGCAGTTTTTAAATGGCTAATACTAGCTCTTCTGGCCGTCGTCCAATTTTTACTGTAGAACTATACCATGTATACAGCGTCATCATGTTCATGTATGTAAACATGGCAGTCGCAATTAATTTTAAAATTCAATTAATTCTTACCTTACAAAACTGCTTGTATGTTACTTTCCTGCTCAAATTAAGTTCTTTCCTTTCATCATCTCTGACAGGGGCCAAATCGTGGGTCTCGTAATTACCCATTCTAATATTGAGAGAAAAATGCGTTTACAATAGTCCAATCCACACTTTGCAAAAGTTATTCCCCTTTGCGGGGTCAACCCAAAGGTCAAAAGGGAAAAAACAACTTTTCCCTTCTTTATGCAACCAAATATTTGGGCGTCTTGTGAAGAAATCTCTTGGAATTTAATTTATTCCTTCGATGTGTGGGTTGCCCCAACTTGGGGCAATTCAAATTCACAGCGGAAACGGATTTCTAGTGTTAAATTACGAAGTTACAACCCTCTAAACTACAAAGGCTACTGTGAGAAATATATTGGTTTTTCCCCAAAGATGGCGACCAAGGGACATAACTTTTGTAAAGTGTGGATTGGTCGGTAATTAACGTTAGGCCTATTATAACTATAATTCGAAATTCTTGGGAAATACAATTTTTTTTACCTATAACATTTTGTGGAAACTTGTTTTGCCCATTAAGAATGTCTTCTCATTCAAACCTAGCGTTGTCATGTTGTCATTCGATTTGAAATGTCAAAAAATATTGTGACAGCATCTAGTCCACGAAGGCACTTGTGTTCTACGTCACAAAACTTGTGTACACAACCGGAAGTCAATTTTTGTCTCTGCTGTGGTCGATGTAATGTCAAAAAATGTGCTATGTCGTGCCTTTTTCCCTGGTCTGCTGATTTAAAAGAGTTCGTTGTGCAGAGTTAGTAATTTTAGACATAAATTCACTGTAGATATAACCAGATGTGTGTTTTGTCAGGTATTTTCAGCTGACATCATCTCAATAATCATCGAAAAATGTGTTAGCCTGTTAGCGGTCAACCATTCACAGTGATTAACCAGTCTGACTGAGAAATCATTAGTGCTTTTGGTGTTATTTCATCGATACATTTCCTTTATTATTTTATTCCACGAGTTATTTTGACTGAATTCTCTTCTGAATCTCAGACCAAAGTCGCACACAGTGATTCGATTGTTACTATAGAATAACGTTTTAAATTAAATCAGCTGCCCGCTTCAAATTTTAAATTTGGACATCCTTTTACCTTTCTATCAACATAAAACGTTAGTTTCCTACCTTTAAAAGTTAGAAAACTAACTCAGATACATCAGTCAAATTTTTTCAGTTGCAATGAATATACTGCTGAAATGAGCCTCAGTACATGTACTACCAAACACAAATTTTACGATCCTATCAGCACAAACAAGTGCGTTTATCCTTTATAAAGCTCAGTCAATATAGCATAGGTTATTACCCTGAAGTATCTCAAATTGGAGCCTACCTGTAGTCATTTCCCCTAATGTAGTATTACAATGTAAATTTATAGTTTAAATTTCAGGGTTCAGAAATATGCGTTGGCCATCAGTGGAGTCCCTGGCAGGAGCCGTGATGCTCTTCCACATTGTGGTTTGTCCTTACACAAAAGTTGAAGAAAGCTTCAACATACAGGCCACTCATGATGTACTGTACCACCGCCTCGACATCGAAAAGGTAAACAACAGGTTCCATACTTACACAATTTGATTTCTGACTATTTAATTTAAGATAGCTTATTACATGTACCAGTAGTTTTGATAGTCCTGCCTTTACACTGCATGTTTATTTTGGTTACAGTATTGATTTATGCTAAACTTTTAGTGAATTTAAATTATATAATATTTACCCTCAGTCTATCCTTTGAAAAAAAAAAAACCATGCGCTGCAATGACCCTAGTCAGGATGTTGTTAGATTCCCACAGCGACATATCAAAATACAAGAGTATTATATAAAAGATCTACATAGTATAATTTTAATTAGATAGTGCCAGTCAATTAAATGTATTTAAATTCTGACTTTTAATTCCTATGTATTTGACAAATATGTTTTACCATAATGATAAAAAAGATTTACAGTCGCACCTGTTTTAAGCGGCCACCTGTGGGACAATGCCAAACTGGCCGCTAAAGACAGGTGGCCTCTTATTCCAGGTTTCAAAATAATGGGAAAAAAAAACATCGAGTATTTTCATTTTGGCTCTATTGCACAGATTTATTAATAGCATCTGTAATGGCGGCGTACACAGAGATGGTGAATGCACAGCTCGGAATGCTAAATAAACAGTTTATATTAATTCTAAATGGCCGTTTTAGTTCCATTTATCTATCAAGGGATTAAGAACAAAACATTTTCTGCTAAATACGCCCAAATGATAATTTTCAAGGGATTAAATGCGGTAAACAAACAGAAGTAGCGTTTCCGTACAAAGGCTACTTACTGAACTACGATAGCCGATGTTTTACCTTTTAAAAAAAAGTATCAAAATTCCATTCTTATATATATTAAGAACCCGTTTTATTATCTCAAAGAAATTTTCTAGGAAAAAAGTGCATACTAGCGGCTATTTTGCACATGTTAAGCTGTTCAGCGCAAGACTGGCCATATACAATGACTTTGTAATGAAGTATATAAGTACGTGTCGATATATAAACAACACAAAACAGGTGTTATGATAATCAATTATCACATTAAATCTCAGCAGACTTCAAATAACACACTCAATTATTTGTCATTAACTCATTATCAGCTTTCGAAGTTTGGCTTCTTTCGATACGGGGTCACATGTCAGATTCAAAAGTCATGTGACAAAACAGACAAAATGGCCGTTGAAAACAGGCATGTTGAAGCCACGGGACCTAAAAACAGTGGCCGCTGGCCGCGTTAGACAGGTGGCCGCTTAAATCAGTTAAAATATAGTGTAAAACTAAACGGGCGGGATTAAAACTGGCCGCTCATGGCGAGTGGCCGCTGATTAAAGGTGGCCGTAACAGCAGGTGCGACTGTAGTTCATTCTTGATTTTTAGTTTTCTTGAGGTTCATAAATTTAATGGTTGTTTCTCTTCAGTATGACCATTTAGAATTCCCTGGAGTGGTCCCCAGAACCTTTCTGGGGCCCCTTGTTCTTGCCATGACAACAGCACCTGCAGTTTATCTGTGCCAGTTTCTGAAGGTCTCCAAATTTCTTTCACAGTATTTAGGTATGTATAAAATATGTTTGATGAATTATGGTAAAAACAGTCTTAATATTTAAAAAACTTTCACTTTTTTGGAGACTTCAGAAAACAATATCATATTCTATTCCCAGTGCCAAAGAACACTAAGGGATATTACCTCCCATCTAAAGTATTGGGCATCCTTCACTCCCAGATGGAATTCATACTTCATGTAGCTCTCTTTAACCATATTCATTGGATTGGTTAATTAAAGATAATAGCTTGAATTTTACCAAATTTACAGTCCTTTGGAAAACAAGTGAATTATTGCTTTTGTGTATAACAGCTGGTTAGAATTAAATTTATATTTAACATTTACTTTATTATATTGAGTTCCCAGTATGGTGTGATTTACCAATGTTTACAGCAAGATGCTCTGAAATCAAAAGTTTTGAGAAAACCCCTCAAACTTTCCCATTTTAAGGTAGCTCCATACTCGTAAAATTCTCTGAGGAAAGTTGAAAAACCGAACTGATTTCGACTTAATAGACTTAAATGTCATCAATTGTTAGAAAAAATGTACATGTCATCACACTTTTTGAGATGCCAGATAAACATAAATTAAAGCTTATTTTAGCATTAGAAAAATGTAATTTTTTCTGTTAAAAGTAAAATCTTGTAGGCAGAAATTAGTTTTTCTTGTTTAATTTTAATGTCAACTTTATCAGAAAACTAAAATTACAAACATATTTTAAAATTAATCGTTGGAATAAGAAAAACTATAGCATTTAGACATACAACTGAGAGAAAAGTCAGAAAAAGAGTTATTTCCCCTTTGCATAGATAAAATATATAAAAATTTGGAAATTTAGTATAAAATTAAGTGCGAAAATATCTTTAACCTACCAATAACTCTAATTACATCCATGTGATTATATTCACATAAAATGAATAAAACTATCTTGCACAATTTTTAAAGAATTCAAAGTTTTACAAAAAAGTGTGACGTCACAGAACACTGGATCTACTTTAATTGAGAAACATTGTACTTCAGTCAATAAATTTAATATAACTGTCCATAACTTCACTGAATCAGAATATTAAGGTTTTGTTGTTGTATTTTTCAGTCCGTATAGCCCTAGGTCTGTATGTTCTTGGAGCATTCTCGGTCTTTGGGAATGCCATCAAGTTCCGCTTTGGCCCGGACGTCAAGCGCTGGTTGTACCTGATTACAGTGACACAGTTCCATTTCATGTTTTACATGTCCCGCCCACTCCCGAATACGTTCGCTCTTGTACTTGGTAAGTTATTGTCATCATCAGATTTTAAAATGCAGTGTTTGTTCTAGATACCATGTGATATGAACGACGACGTAAGTGTTTAATTAAATGATATTTCTCTATGAACAGATTGTTTGTTATCAGTAATATTTATAGACTTTTCTTCTGTAATTCATGATATTAAAAGATATTGTTTAATCATTGGATTTGCTTTAGTACAATGGAATAATCAAGGGTTTAGGGCAAGATGAAACTTGTGGAATATGTGGGTACCTTTTTGTGGGTAACTTTTTTTTGAGTTTATAAATATTACCATGTTAGCTTAAACATAAATAATTCTTTATATGTCTGTAAACTTTAAGATGTCTTTCACTAAACCCTCGATCATCCCATTGTACTAAAACAAATCAGATGATTCAACAAGATATGACTTTCTTTCTATCTTTTTTTTTGGAACAGTGCTGTTGGCATTAGCTGCATGGATAAAGCAGAATCACACCCAGTTTCTATGGATATCTGGAGCAGCCATCATCATCTTCCGCTCGGAACTGGCTGTTTTTCTTGGACTGATCCTTGCCGCGGAAATCTTCTCCAGGAGACTGAGCATCGGAAAGTTACTGAAAAATGTAGTCCCGGCGGGATTTTTTCTACTTGGTAAGTAAAGTTTCAATAGTTACATTGTTTTTTCATGCACATGTATGTGCTTGATACTGTAATTAAATGTGATATGATTCAGTGTGGTCACAATAACTTGTATTGCAAGCTTCGGTTCTTTAGTGAATATGATTATGAGTTTATTAATTCATTCTGTTAAAAAAAAATAGCCAAATTGTGTGTCTCTAACTTAATGTTCACCAGGTAAGTCCTTTTTCTTTTCAGTTAGTCAAAACAGTGTATATGTCTGCTTTATCTGTAAATGTCCAAGTTATCCAATACATTTACATCTTTCTTGTTGCGGTCAGGTCTGACTGTGCTGGTGGACAGCTTCTTCTGGAGGCGGTGGCTGTGGCCCGAGGGTGAGGTCCTGTGGTTTAACACGGTGGACAACCAGAGCTCCAAATGGGGTGTATCCTTTCATTGTCCTCTAACTCAGGGCTCTTGCTGTGAAAACAAAGCATTTAAATGCTAAACACATGTACTTATTTTTTAAAATTTGTAAAGTCCTTCAATCAGTATTCTGTATAATATTTGGCCATTTAGATAAACAATTACCAGAAAACTAATGTACACAATTTCTGCATACATTTCATGGCAAAAATTATACAGAAAAATGATGTGTAATAATTTCACAGTAATAATTGCAGTATTAAATTAAACTACATACCCTCATAAACCCGCTCCTTGACTGACCCCTCAGACTGAGCCCTTTTTGTGGTACTTTACCTCAGCCCTCCCAAGGGCCTTGTCTATGAGCTTCTTCTTGGTGCCGGTTGGGTTGGCCTTGAACCCTTACCTTCGACCCCTGCTGATTCCTGCCCTGGGTTACGTTCTCCTGTACTCCAATCTACCTCACAAGGAGCTGAGGTTTATTATTTATGTGGTCCCTGTCTTCAATACAGTGGCTGCCGCCGGCGTCGCCAAAATGTAAGTTCTTTCTGTAACAGTTATCTTTTTTACTGAATAGGTGTTAATTTTTGCCATATTTGGGCAAAGGTAACTTAGTAAACTTTTTAAAACTATTTGAAAATAATTTAAAATGTCTGCACATAATTCAAGTTCCTGTTGTAAGGTTTTTTAGAATCAAAATACAACCTTTAAAAAATACTGTAGGAAGCAAGACAGTGCATGACTTTTTGTAAGCATTTCCAAGTTTTCCCAATTTCTTTCCTAAATTTCAATTATTTAAGAAAACATATAATTTATATTTTATAGGTATATCTAGTTGATGTTAAACAGTTTTAATCAAAACGATTTTAAATTTTATACATATATTTATTCCTTGTTTTAGTTGGGCCAATCGTTCTAAATCCTGGTTCAAAAAGCTGGTTGCCATGGCAGCATTGTGCCACATCTTTGGGAACATCACCTGTACCACGGTGTTCCTGTTTGTGTCCCACCAGAACTACCCCGGGGGTCAGGCCATGCAGAAACTTCACCAGCTAGAGAAGCCTTATATAGGTAAAGCTAAATCGGAAACAGATTCCTAGAGGACTGCTATCTTAACATTTTATTGAATATATATTGTAGATTCTAAATTAATCCATTGTCAAAACCCACAGGTTTTCTCTCTGTTACACTGATTGGAAAGCAGCATAAATGAGAGATAATCCGTGGATTCTGAGGATGTAAATAATCACAAGGAATTTAATATCTGCTTTAGTATAAAGTTGTACATCATCAGAAACCCACCGTTGATCTTGCTTCTTTTAATTGTAAGTTGTAAATCAGTTCAGGAAATTACAATGGCGATAGAGGTAAGAGAAGCGAGACTGACAGTGGGTTTCCCATGATGAAAGCTGTCGTGGACATTTTAAAATCTCCTTTTAAAGAGTTGGGCCTATATAATTTTATTTTATGGAAACATACGTCACAGTGAACAACCACATATTATATATATACAAGTTTATTTGAACAAATAAAACATAATAACAATTGTTGCCTAGCTCCCTACTGTCATCCATTCCCCTTGCACACGCCTCTAATACAGCTTAACCAATGAACAAGCAGAGAACGTCATCAGCGATACGTCATCACTTGTTGTGGATATGACATATCGCTGATAAATTTACACATGAGGTTGTTCACGTGACTCCTAAAATTAGGTGACGTATCTTTTACCTTTTTTAGTTACAATGAAGTATGAATCAATGACCATTTATTTTGTTGTTTACTACAGCGGTGAATCTTCACATCGACGTGCCTGCCGCTCAGACTGGAGTCACTCGCTTCACAGAGATCAATCCCAAGTGGAGGTAACTTCTGGTGTATTAGGCATTTGTGGTCTATTCATTGTTTGTTGAGGCAGCAGAAATATTTGTAGCTATGTTCCAAAACAATTTCACATAATCGTTAAAGTAAAACACCTGTCGGTGACAACAACTTGTATTGGGAGAGTCATTTTCCAGAAATATACACATTCTGGATACTGTGTTTCACAAAATGCATTGAAAATTGAAACCCATGAATATTAATGACACCACATGACTCCTTCAATGTAAAGATATATGAATTATTCCTTTTTAATGTTGATTTATTAACTTACTGTATAATTTATTATCAACCTAACTTGAATTACATGTATATCATCTACATTGGTATGCATGCCTTGAATCACCTAGCTCTATTTTGACATTTCATTTCAGATATAATAAGACTGAGAATATACTACCAGGATCTCGTGCCATCCTAGATTTTTCTCACATCTTCGTCGGAGACGACGACATTCTACAGTTTTATCAAAACACACATTCTGTTATAGCTAAAATTGACAGTTACGACACTCTGCGTGTGGACCTGCGATCATTTCCACCGATCAGAGTCACCACAAAACCAAAGATCTGGATCCTCAAACGCAATCTGTATGTAAAAGCAAGCTGACAGTTGGATCTACTAGGAAATCTGATCAACCAAGTCAACGCGGAGTTAGACAACAGACGACCCAAGCAGACCAGAATTTCCTAGCAGCGGCCTTGTTTGTGTGAATAGTTAGTGCAATATGACATATGATATTTATAAGTTTTAAAGTCCATAAGTTATCAGGGATTATTCAGACATTCCAGAGTTTTGAGTTGAGTCAGAAAATGGCCATTATTTTCTGTGTGAGAGGTTCAATAGTCTCAATTTCTGATAATTTTTATATATATATATATATATATATATATATATATATATATATATATATATATATATATATATATATATATATATATATATATATATATATATATATATATATATATATATATATAATATAGGGACGTATATACTTATGGGGTAGGCAACTCTTGCAAGTCGCGCTAAAATTACGTGGTATTTGATTTCATAGGTCATTTTTAGCGTGTTACCAGATATATGGTTAAAAAACCTTTAAAAAAATATCTTACAATCATTGTAAAATTGCTATTTGTACTTTATAAGATCATATCAGATCATAATAACGACGGAGTTCTTAAAACCCCAAGATCCGTTTTTGCCCCATTTTTGGGATAATGTAAAATTTGATGTTTATTTTCTTTATTATATCTAAATTAGATTACAACATATGATTAAAAATGTATGAAAAACATATTCCTTTTAAGAAGAGGAAATAAATAATCTAATTAAAAACGACATATTATACTGGGATTGAACAGAGTTTTAAAAACTTGTCAAGTCTTGCGTGATAGTTTGGGAAGTAAACATGGCAAATGTAGAAGTTGCTTATCCCATTAGTATATATATGCCCCTGATATCAACGAAAGTGCTGAAATGTATAGGCCTAAACTTTTGGATAATATAGTACAGAGATGACAGTAAAGAGAAATGTTATGGGAAAAGCTAAATACAAAAATTTTATCTAGCATATATTGCAAAGATAAGTTATTATAGCTATTATCACATTGCTTAGTGAAAAAATAGCAATGATAAGACTTATAGAAAACCTCTCACCATTTATTCTGACATATGAATGTTTAAAAATTCAGTTTACATGTTTTGGTAACATTTCTGTTGATTTAGCAACTCAGTGAACATGGTTTATTTATAGTTAAGGAAATTAATCACAGCTTATCTGTGCTAAATTTTTTTGTGCATTTATCTTTTTTTTACTATGAATTTTCTAAAAAGCATTATATGTACATGCATTAGTTGTTTTTTTCATGGCCTAAAAGGTACATGATTTTTATTATAAGAAGATGTTGTTATCTTTTATTTGTTGTCAGTTTACATCAACGATAAAGGGCATTGTCGGACAACCAAGCTTGTTTTTCAAGACGTACATGTTACGCTTATGTTGCTATATGAAGACTAGATAAACTCAAATTGGTTCATTAAACTGGAAGAGTTGCCTCCTTCAATTACTGCTTATTGTAAATCGAAAACAAACTTTAAATTAAATGCATGCAATAATATTTCACATTGGCCAATGATATGATATTTTACTCAAAGTATCAGTTATCTCCTCAATAGGATGTTAGTAGCAATGACGAAAGCAGCCAAATAACCTTAACCTACCCCCATCAGTCGTTTCGGTACCTTGATTCTAAAATTACTATGATTTAAGCATTCAACATTCCCTGTGCCTTTGAAAAAAAATATATCAGAGAATGCTACTTCAAAAGTGCAGTTTAGTGAAAGTTTAATTTGATAAACATATTATTGATTTTATTTGAAAGGGAGATCTTGGAGATATTTGCAGGGGGTGGGTGGGTGGGTGTAGTATTAAGTTTGAAGTCTTTTTTTATTGAAATTTGTTTTCTTTTTCTAGCATATTGATGTGAAATTGTAACACTGTGTACTAGTTTCTTAAGTGAAGTGTGTTTTGAGTTCCTGGTTCTTTTTCAAGGATCAAACAAACCTTAAATCTGGTGGTATGTTATAAATGGTTTTGAGGCATTATTGAAAGAATGTTTCTGTGCTGTTTGGAATAATATTTCTTACAAATGAGATAAACAATCCAGGAAGGAACTGCTTTGTTGGTTGAATAAAGTTCTTTCAGTTTGTAATATAATTGTGACCTCGATATAGTCCCAGAGTGTTGTAGGAGTGAGTTTATTTGTGTCAAGTGAAACTAGAAATGTGTGCCATATCTAATACATGGATGTTGTTATGTTCATTTGCAGTACAAATAAAGAGAGGATTTTAAAACTGTGATCTTCTTTTACAGCGTTTCAATTCAATGTTTCTTTTTTCATTCATTATAGTCATATTTATGACTATGAAATCTATTTGTTTATTTTGTGTTTCAGACATGGTAAATTACTGAAATAATATATTTTTTTAAAACTTGATTACATGTATAACTGCATTGCATCAAACGTTCTGATGGAATTATGTCCCCATAATAGGATACTCATGATATCAGCTCTAGCGACAATATATGCACCAAAGCCCACAGCATTCATCAGAACTTGTTCTGTCGAGGACCAAAAACCTTTTGTATATTACATTAGTATTGTAATAGAAGAGGAGTCTGTCCACAAATGGACTCGAAAATGAAACCAATTAAAAACCAACGCTCTACCGACTATGTGAAAGGGTTAACCCACTAGCTAGTGCTTGTAGTAGCATGGCAGTACTGAGCCTATATTATATACCTAGTATGTACACTATTTCAGTATTATACATGTACTGTAAAAGATATACAATGGAAAAAAGGTTTCGACTGCCCTATTACCGTCCATTATTTGGGGCTTACCTATAAGTTTTTATTTTCTTCAAAATCTACCAATAATCAGAGTGTTTACTTTGGATTAAATTTGGTAGATTCCAATGTATGTACAAAAACATTCGTATTCTGAAAAAAGTCTTCGTATTCTGAAAAACAGGTGTAACTTAACCTGTGAAAACAAGAATGTGTATAATTCAAAGGAATTATAAGGAATTGTTAAGAACGGGAAAAATTTAAAAGCTTGGTAAGCTAATTAAAAATTAACTTTATTGTTTGGGACTTGGACTTTGGGTGGGGGGAGGGTAGAGGGTGTAAATTTCATCTACTGCTAGTATCAATTTACTAAGTAAAATTACCGAATAATAATTCCATATGGCTTTACATAAACCTTTTTCTAAAATTTCTTCTTTAGAAATATATATGGAGAGAAAAATACAAAAAAACTGATATACAACTATCGGACAGGGGGATACTATGTAGTAGTCTTTCCCTGGGAATACTATCAGGATAGCAGCTTTTACGGGGGGGGGGGGGGGGGGTAAGTTGCTATGCACACCGGTTCGGGGAGGAAGAACAAGTCCCGTTCTTGATCCCTTGATGGAGTTTCACTCTCCGACACTCATTATAACGAATATTTCTATACTTAAATAATATTGAGAGAAAAGGAAGATAGCCTAAAAAGAGAGGAAATGCAAATAAAAATATCTGGCCACTCAAGACCCTTCTTTGTTTGTAACCCCCCCCCCCCCAACTCAATACCAGTACCCCTGACCCTCGGGTATGAATTTCATAGTGTAGATTCAAAATTAAAAGCGAGGAATAAATATTCGCGTAAAATCGCGAGAAGCAGCCCTCGCAGATTTTAAACGCTTTTATTTTTTACACAGTTTTGAACTATAAGAAATAATAACAAAAAATTGATGCACGCGGTTTAATATTCTCGCGATTTAATATACATGTAAAATATATAGCGGAATCGCGGAATAAAGTACTCGCGTAAAATAAGGCATTTACAGTATATATAGGGGCCATTTTGAAGGATTATATCAGTGTATATTGTAGAAGTCTACTAGTTCATTCTACCTATGGAGAGCATAGTTTGTATGCTAGGTGCCCGCAGTAGTAAATTAAACGTATAAAATAATCATTTTAATAAGCACATTTACTAATTAACAAATAAAGCCCCACCCTAACACCAGAGTCCTTATCACCGGATCCATGAACTATGTTTTTTTCGGTTCTGCCCAGTAAAGGTCCATCTGCTCATTATAACCTACATTTATTCTCTTTTGAGAAGTGGACAGAATGTAGGCTATGCCTGTCCACTTCTCGAAAGAGAATAATTATAACCCTGTGCTTCGTTTGTCTGCTAAAACAAATGGTACATAGAGAAGACTTGATGCATAATTGTATATCACTATTATAATATCTTATAATGAAACCCTGCCCCAACGACAGAATCCCTGACCCTTTAGCCATAAATTGGTATATGGAAGTCTCCTCATTTATCAACAGCATGTGCTTGTTTATCCACAGATTGTCAAACAGTTGAAAAAGAAGATTTTGTTAAAAAAAATAAATGAATCGTAATTTTTTTTTTACCCCAAAACATTATGGCCCCTGGGGATGGTTGTCATGAATTGCACAATTTATGCCCCACTATAAAATATATTGTATAAATTACAAAAAGAATATATTATTATACGATTTATTAAGTAATAAGTAAAAGAATTCAATCACATTTTTATAAATATTGTGCCCCAAGAGGTTTTAACCGCATTCAAATTGTCTGCCTATAGCCTGTCAGGATGTTGTTTGATCAGCACATGAAAGATTAATGATCCAAAATATATTTAAAGACTAACTGACGAAATAACTTATGAGTGAGCATTCACAATCTAATTAAAATTAGATCCTTCACGCTCCCGTCAAATTGCAGGCACGTAGCATCGTTTTTGAAAGTGTGTGTGTGTGTGTGGGGGGGGGGGGGGGGCAGCAGACTCATAAAAAAAAGCAAAAAAAAGGGGGGGGGATGTTACATTCCAAAATCCTGAAAATCCTAATCCATTGGGGGAGGGGGGGATACTTTTCACTTCAATTTCACTGTTTATTTCCTTATTTTCAATTCAATTTTTACAGGGTCACAGAAAAGTGGGGGGCCAACTCCATGTTGATTCAATTTTTTATATGTAAATTTAAGAAAAATCTTTGCTGCGTGGCCCCCCTGTCGCCCCCCCCCCCCCCCATCCCCGATGCTACGTGCCTGGATTGGGGCATTCATAACTAACGTTATATGTTGCAACATTTACTGGGATCAAATGTATTTGCAAAACTCAGATTGACAAAAAAATGTCGCAAAACAAACTAAACTCTAGTTTTGTCTGTTTGAAAAAATCCATTATTTGATAGTACATTACGGATTATTAAAGATATAATTGCAGGTAATCGGATAAAATCTATCTATGCTTCAATTATTTACATGATTTATTACTTGTATTTAATCAGGGGCGAAACATCCCAGAGCACGCGTGTAACGAGGGCGAAACCACCCAGTTCCTCTTACATAGAGACAGAGGACCAGTCAACAGACAGACAGAACAGACGACAGTAGACGCGATGGAGTCGGAGAAAAACTAGGTCTGGAAGAAGAGATATAGAGACCTACACATCAGGGAGTTTAATTTTATATACCAACTCATAAGATTGGAGTCACAAAAGTGTTCCTCCGATCACACACATATTATAACATCAATATTCATATGTCAAACGTTATGTTGAAGTTCATAAGCCAGACTTCATTTCTGTCGGCTATAGTACATGTTTATCATGATACTCATTAACCTTTTCAATTTAATTAAGATGCATCAGATTATCTTAACTGTCATTTAACAATTAACTACATGTAGCACAAAGCATCATGCGAGGATCCGGGGAGGGGTGGGGGTGGGTACGAGGGATATTTTTTGACAAGCGCTTAACGCTTGTTTCATACAGGAGGTGTTCTATTGTCTACCTACCCCCCACCCCCCGAACAGCGCATGATGTATTGAATCTCGTTTTGAGGTTACCCGAAAGTTTAATTTAAACCAATCACGTGATTTTTACAGGCTGCCAGGGAGAACCATCAACAAGGAAGTGTAAACAAATGGTAAACATTAAAGATATGTCGCCATTTTGAGTTAAAGGCCTTTATAAAGGTGTGTGTAGTTCGTTAAATTCGATTATTGTCAGCTGTTATTTTCTGATAGTTGAAAATTTAAATCTAATGCTTTATCTTAATCTTTAATTTGTTTCCATTGAGTATAAATGTTCTAAGACTATATCAATGAATATTGCTGAAATGTATCAGCTTACTTTAATTGAAAATTAATGATGAAAATATGAACATATTTGTTGTTTGAATTACAAAAATGGACAAAAACAGTAACCTGTAGCATTTTTTAGGTCACCTGAATCACTCAGGTGACCAATTGCAATTGGTCTTCATTCGTCGTCATGTGGTTTAGGTGCGTCGTCCATCGTGCCTGCATGACACGTACTGTATGCATTAAATTAACAATAAATTAACAAATTTTAAAAATCTTTCTACACCTTTACAGATGAGGGAAATGCATGGTTATGATGTACATGAAACCCTCTACCAAAATTTTGAAATTCATTGCCCCTGGGTCAGGGGTTCAGACTCTAGGGTGGGGCCAAAATGACCATATAATATAAATGTATTACATCTTAGAAAATCTTCTTCAAAATAGTCATATAGTGTTAATTGTTAAAGCATTTAAATGTTTAAGAAAATTGTCTTCAGAATCTTTACTTCTGCAGATAATGAATAAAAGCTATCTGCATTATTATTAAGAAGGAAAAAAAAAGTAATCTATCATTTTTTTAAAAATTTCATGTCTCCCAGTGTAGGGATTTAAATCTAGGGCGGGGCCAAAACACTTATGTAGTGTATAGGGTAGAGGTTCTTAATGCAGGATATGGCCAAAATGGTCAATTAGTTTTAATGTCTATAATGTTAAAAAAAAAAACATCTGCTGACACAAAATAAAAACTGGCTGCATATTTAGAAAAAAAACTTTAATCTGTCAGCTTTCATGTCACCTACATATATAAGGCAAGGGTTATGGCTGGGGTGGGGTTATGTCTTATTATCTTATTCTACTCGGGAATTTCAATGAAAGAAATGAGTAAATTCAGATCACATATTTAAGGAGGCCGACTTTAGTTTGCATTGCGCATGTTTTTGTGCATTCTAATATAATACAGTTGATTTATACTTCTTATGAATTTTTTTCGATATCATTTATAAAATTGAACACAATAAACAAAATACAGATAAAAATATTTAGATTGTCAAAGGAAATTTTTATTTTTAACACGATTTTTACGTTGTGCGGTAGGGGAGCATTGTCATTGCGCTTTTATGACGTTATGATAGAATGAAGCTTTGTAGGAGTACGTTATAAGAAATAACATAAAAGAAAAAGTAAAAATTGTACGCTGTTGAAATTTTATATACAGAATGATGCTATCCTCGAGGACATTTTCCTTATTTTTGGAATGAATCCATTATACCAATCATCATTCGTGATGATCCAAATATATAGCAAAATTTGGTGCATTGTAATATTTTGAGATGGCCCCCACTAAAAATCAGTAGAATTTTGTGTTTTTTACATATAAAGTAGGAAATGATATTACTAATCATATATAACAATTTGAGAAAAAAAGCTATTGTAGTATTTTTTAAAACTGCTTTGATGTGCGGAAAATGACAGTTTCCTATATATTCCTATATTAAATGTACCTCTATTTTGAGATGGTCCCTAAAAAGAACCAGACGATCGATTTTCAGGAACCTTTGCAAATAAACTAGAGTTGGTTTAAATTACATATGGTTAAAAAATAAAGAGTTATGCTATTGTAGTTTTTCCGCAAAAAACCCAAATCGGCCTCCTTAAAAAAAGAGAAAGAACGAAGCTGTCTATCAAAGTTAAGATATTGTGAAACCATTTGGAAAGAGTTCAGTTTATCTTTGAAAACATATCCACATAAAATTTATTTTGAAAGTTAACAAATATGGGGAAATTATTTTATATTAGTCTCGCACCTTTTCAATATCAGGTTATGCACTCTATTATGATATGTTAAGTACATCTTTTTTTAATATGCATCTATTTAAAATCAATATGGTAACACATTTTAAGGCAATTAAATATATAAGTAAAAAATATTTCGCTGTAAGCCAATTATTAAGGAAACCAAAAAAAACCCCAAATATATGTGTACAATATTTTAATATCAAAGATTGTTTGAAATTATGTGATGCAGTAATAAGTTTTAGAAGCAATTTTATGGTATGAGATATTTATGAATAAAAAATAAATGCTTTTTTAGGACTCATTCATATATATCTGTCTTTCAATAATAAAGTTGAGTTTCAAAAGAGATTCAGTGCTACAAATTTATAAAGTTTAAATAAAGGGATAATGTATTTTGTCCTTAAGCAATTGTGTTGTTATTTGATGCAAGATGATAGAAAAATTTCTGATAAGACTTTTTCTGAACTCATCTCACCTATCATATGTAAGTTTTATTGTATATATTATTAAACCAATTTTTGTTTATTTTTCAGTACATGGATAAAAGTGTCTGACCATGGACCCTGAGTACAACCTTCAGGATGTGTTACGGTGTCATCTCTGTGAGACCCCGGGCCCCCCTATGTACTGTGCCATTTGTAACAAATATCTGTGTAAAGCCTGTGAGAAGGACCATATATCAGATCTATCCAAAGAACACAAAGTGCTGCCATTTAAAAAGTGGAGATATACTCCTAAATGTCATAAACATCCCACAAACATAAGTGAACATTACTGTGAGCAATGTGACATTCCTATTTGTGCAACATGTCTTTCCTCTAAAAAACACCGCGGCCATAAATTTATTGAAATGACTGAAAACCTTGAAAACAAGAAAGAATTCATTCAAAAAGATTTAAGAGAACTAAAGAAATCCATTTTTCCCAAATACCAAGAGATTGCATCCATTATCACAGACCAGAAATCTGCTCTGAATGAAAACTCCCAGAAATTAACAACGGAAATGGACAAACATGGAGAAGACTTGCACAGAGAAATAAACACCATTATCAGAAACATGAAATCTAACATGGAGGAAATGGACACCAAACACCTGGCTGTCTTAGACAAACAGGAAGATGAAATTAAACACACTATTTCTGAAATCACACAGACCATTACTGAACTGAAGACGTTACTGGACTCCAATGATGTCAGCCGTGTCTCTGCCTACAAATCCAGGAATGATGAATTCAGAAGATTGCCTCCTAAACTCACAGTGTCCTTAACAAGTTTTACCCCTCAGAAGATCAACAAAGAACAGCTTTATCAACAGTTTGGTTCTCTGTCAGCGTCATCTATCAAAACAGAAGAACATGGCTACACCATGGAATCTCCCGGTGCTGAGTCCTCTCCCGCGGACAGACCGCTCATTGATGTACCACGGATCATCACACAGATAAACACCGAGTGTAGACTATTATACAGTGTGTCCTGTCTGAGTGATGAGGAGATGTGGACGTGTGGTCAGGACAAAATCATGAGACTCTACAACCTCCGTGGGAAACTAGTGAAGTCAGTCCAAACCAAGTCAGGGAACGTTCCAGAGGACATAGCAGTGACAAGGAGTGGGGATCTAGTTTATACTGATTACGATGATAGAACTGTGAACATAGTGAAGAATACACAGATACAGACAGTGATCAGACTACGGGGGTGGAGACCTCGCGGTGTCTGTAGTACCTCCTCTGGTGACCTCCTGGTTGTCATGGACAGTGATGATAATAAACAAACAAAAGTTGTGTGTTACTCTGGCTCCACAGAGAAACAAAGTATTCAGTACGACGACAAAGGACTACCTCTCTATTCATCTGGTGACATTAAATACATCAGTGAAAACAGGAACCTAGATATCTGTGTGTCAGACTATAGAGCCCGTGCAGTAGTGGTGGTCAATCAGGCCCGGAAACTCCGGTTTACCTACACTGGTCCTCCCTCTACTACCAAGGGATTATTCTATCCATACGGCATCACAACAGACAGCCAGGGTCGCATCCTGACAGCAGACGGTAACAACCACCGTATCCACATCCTGGATCAGGACGGACAGTTCCTCCGCTACATTGACAACTGTCATTTACGTGATCCATACGGTTTATGTGTGGACACCAGAGACAACCTCTTTGTGACTGAGTACACAACAGGTAAAGTGAAGAAAATACAATATGTGTACAACATTACACAGCAGTGTAACATTGTTTAAATATGTATTACATGTTGACAAACTGACTAAATATATTATTCTTGTTTGTGTATAACAGTTAATTACCTGTATTATATAATTAGTTTATGTTAATAATTAAATAAACACCTTCATATTATGCTATATATATTTTTACATACCAACAATATTATGTGAATCGTAACAAACTCATTGTTTTTCTGCTGTGGTTTTAATATGGTGAAAAAAAAATGACAGCATTAATATTTTACTTTCCAAACAAACTTTTATATATGTTTGCGCATTAAAAGTTTAAAAGAATACAATCAGAAAACATTCTGTTTAATAAACATTGTATATAAATGATGTTATTCAATTGGAGGAGTATATCGTGAATAATAAATGATTTGAATAAAATTGTGTGATCTTGTTTTAATTATTATTTGTTGACCTTATAACTGTAATTTTGAATTAAAAAATAAATAAATTGGACTTTCAGATTTAATTGGATGGAGCAAAATGTCTGAATGTTTGTATTATCAGTTGGAAATTTTAAACTCTGTAACATTTAATTCTAAGAGTATTTTGAAGCAATGCTGATTGTTGCATCCGAGATGAAAAAAAAACATCCTCTTTGTCAATGGCCAGGTCTAATCGAAGAAGTGAGCAATCTTCTTAGGTTATGGATCAATGATTTAGTTTAGCCATACCCTGTAAGCAGGTTGCCCGTTGTTATAGCAAAACCCCTGTATATTTCCAGTTCAAAAGGTCGATGGGTCAATAGGTTAATATGTCGGTAAGTGTTCTGTCAAACTATTGTATTTTAAGACTTTAGTCATCGATGTTGGTAAACATTATGAAGGTTAAACATGCTGACAAGTGGATGAGGTCAAAGGTCACAAGAAGTAAGAGGAAGGGTGAATAGAATGGCACAATTACTCTTGATTTCAGTGTAAAATGCATGCGCGGATCCAGAATTTTTTTCCAGAGGAGGTCCGAGTCATATTTTCGGCAAATTTACAATATAAGTAAGAAATTCAAGTTTTCCAAGGGGTACCGACCCTCCCTCTATATCCGCGCATGACAAAATACAGAAATGTTAAAATTTACTGTTTAATGAAAATAAAGAAAAAACCCAAAGGCAATATTTCAAAATTTACGAACTTATTTATTTTTTCTACAAAGGTTCAAATGTGCTACAAATAACATTTCTGATGTATAGAGGGAAACTGCAACAGGGATTTGAATGACTTGCGTTATGTTTTTCAATCAAAATGAGTCTATACCAACGTATGGGCGGATATTATAGAATAGCTGGCACTGAGGTTCTAAATAAGATTTTGGTGCAAACAGCAGTCAGTATCAATATGTTTAAAGTACTAAGTTTTTTAAAAAGACTACAAAAGTCGATGTTTTGCTAGATAAAAGAATTCTGACAGAAATGTTATATATGTTATGGTATCATGCAGGCGCGTAGCATCTCTTTTCCATGCAAGTGGAAAAGGGCCAAGACTTTACCCCCCCCCCCCTCCCCCAGAAAACTCTGCTAATTCTAATCCGTAGGGTCACGGGGGATGGGGGCTTTATTACAGGATGTATCTACATGTATGACCTTCGTAAACTGTTATAGTGCGTTTCAAAATAATTTCTATATTTTCTTACAGTGACAGAAAAGTAGAGGGACAAGTTTATTACTTGAATTATATAAGTAACTTTATATTAAGTAATATATCAGTAGGCAAAATAAGTGTACCTACTCCCCCTCTCGTAACTACGTGTTTAATTTTATTTTTCCAGTTTCGTATCTGCCCTAATATGGGCTTTTTAAAGTATTTTTTTTTAATTTCATCGCCTTTTTTCTTTATATTCCTGTCAGTGTGTTACATTTGTCTAATGCTAATAAACTCAAGATATTGTTATATATAAAAGACATTTTGGCTAAAATATGTGATCGGACATAAAAGTAATATTTGATGCAATTCTCTATTAACCGTCAAACAACTAAATGAAAAGTTCAAGGGAAGCGGAGGGGGGGGGGGGTATTTTGCGTTTTAAAATCGTGTCCCTTGGTAATATATTTTCACAGAACATGAAAAAATATATTATTCTTAGTATCGTATTTTTATTTAAACAAAACAAAATCAAAAAACCAAAGTGCTCTGATTAATCAACTTTTATTGAAATGTATGTAATAGGAGTTATCTCTCTTTGATCAGTCATGCAAATTGAGTTTACGCCTAGGTGATATAAACTCACATATACTTAATTGTAATCTATAATGAAATGGTGAAAAATTCAACAAAAACTTCAATAAAATGAAAAGTTGTACAAGATTGTATATGATAAATGCAAATCATGTCCACCACTTTCCTCTTTAAATAATTTTAGACAAATACTAGACATTTGCTGGGTAAATTGACTCGAAATACCCCACGTGTTAGACCCTGGGAATCCTTTCCGAACTGCCACCCCTTCTTCAAGCACGGGAACAAATCATTAAAAATTAACATTATTTATGAAAGCTGTCATTTTGGGATCTGAATTCGATATTCGACAAATCCAGCATTCGAAAAAAGTATTCAACAATTTAGTTTGCAAGGCTATTGAGATGACAAGTGCGCCCTATAAGCCAGGATATGTTTTCCTTATATAATTGCACCCACAAAATATGCGAGGGTCAATAATAAAATAAACGTTGACAATGCTGCTGTCTGTTTAAAATTTTCCACGACAGGCATGCTCAACACCTTAGTTTATGCAAAAACATTTATTATATTGTTATCCAAAGCAGAATATTTTGTTGCAACAAAGCACGGTCACGTCTAAAACATGACGTCAAGACAGAACACGCACAGTTTGCCATAATATCTTTAATCTATATATTACCCAAGGTATATTGCATCGACGGATCCAGAGGGGATCGAGGAATGGTTCTGGGAGTTAAACCCCCCTTTCTCTGGGACATATGATTTTTTTCTTCAAAATTTTCCTACCTGTAACTTTATTACTTCCACTATCTTAAATAAGATCGTTTAATGCGCACGTGGCGAGTTTCTCCTCTTACTCAAGCAGCCATCCCCAAAATAATTGTTTTAAGCCTCTAAAACAAATGTTATGCCTCCCGTACAAAGAACAAGAGGCCCACGGGCCACAACGCTCACATGAGCAACAATAATAAAATCAGCTGCATGGGATCATAATACAAAATATCTGGACAATATGGTATAAAACATGTAGATCCTGTATAAAAAAAATCCAGTTCCCTCTTGATTTTCTTAAATTTTAATGTATAATCAAGTCCCTTTTATAACAGGATGATTTTATAGTCATATCACATTCAGCATTGCAGTTCTCAAAAAGACCCTAACAATTGTTTATATACCGGATATAAACATACAGCAAACTCTGAACCCCTTGTGAGGCCCAATAATCTTCCAAGGGCCAACTAAGTTTAAACAATTTTAAAGAATCAGCAATATGTAAAAATGCTTGCATATACTTAGTAAGTAAAAGCATATATAATAACATTTCAGTTTTTGTGAAGAATTAAAATGTTTTCCTTTGTACAACTGAAACCCCAATGTGGCCCCACCCTACCCGTAAAAAAAATAATTAAATAAATTTAAATCTACACTATCTGAAGTTGCTTTCACTAAAGTTATAGCTTTTCTAGGCAATTTTTTTTTAGAATTTTGAATTTTCCCTACCTGACGATGCTTCCACACAAGTTTCAGCTTTCCTGGCCAAATGGTAGTTGAGAAGAAATTTTTTAAAGATTTACTCTTTATATTCCTATGTAAAAATTCGACCCCCCTATTGTGACCCCAACCCACCCCTGAGGATCATGATTTCACAACTTTGAATCTACACTATCTGAGGATGCTTTTACACAAATTTCAGCTTTCCTGGCCCTCTGGTTCTTAAGAAGACTTTTGAAAACTTTTCGAAATTTTTCAGTAGTTCCTCTTTATCTCCCCTTGTAAAAATGCATGGTCTTTAATCTTTAAACTTTGAATCCCCTTAGCCTAAGAATGCTTTGTGTCAAGTTTTGTTGAAATTCGCCCAGTGGGTCTTGAGAGATGTTGAAAATGTGAAAAATTTGCAGAAAGACAGACGGAAAGACAGACGGACAACAGACAAAATGTTATCAGAATAGCTCACTTGAATTTTCAGCTCAGGTGAGCTAAAACGCCATGGCCAGTTCCATCAAGGCAAAAGCAAAGAAGACCGCCAGAAGTGTCAAGCCAGTGAGTACACGTGGAGGAAGGACCTGGCCGCCCTCCGTCACACCTCAGTGGAGTCCACGACTGGTGCCTTGGTCTTGGAATGAGCGTCCACGTTTTTGGCGGAAGATGATGCAACCCAAGGGGCAATGGCCAAGGATCCGGAGTCGCATATTAAAGTCACCACACAAAATGTGGTCATGTCCCTAAGCTTATAGATACAACTTATGTTATCTTGTCATAGATAAAAAAAAAAGACAAGATTCTTTGTCATGATTTACTTCCATTTTGTCTAAATACATTGAAGTCAAATCTCTTTTTAGATTCTCCCAAAGTCGTATCCTCGAATGGAAATAGAGAGCGCTGTTCTTTTGACAATCTAAAAAATGAAAATTTATTAGTCTTGATTGAAAGGCATGGAATTTATAGATAAAACATCACTACAGAAAATTAATGTTGATATTATAACGTTTAAGATGTATATTGCCAGTCTTGGCAAATACTATTTTTCTCTGTCCTAAATAACTATAGGGGAAAAAACGAATTTATCAGATAGCTTAACTAGCATTCAAAGTTCAAAACTGTGCGCGGGCTTTTGAAAGCTTTAAAAATAAAGGGGTTTTTCCCAAACATTTACAATTTCAGAGATGCGTACTTTCGAATTTCTGATCATTACATACAGTGAATAACAATTCAGGAATAACTGAATCTTTGGTTTTAGATTATTAGTATAAATGTGGATGGACACTCATAAGTTGAACAATAATCTCATGGGCCTAATAGCTAACCTGAACAAAGTTCTTGTATTATTCTATTTTGAAATGTTTGAATAAGAAACTCTTTGAAAATATTGTCAAACTCTCACATATTCCAAGATTCGACATTAAACAACAATTAAACATAAAAAGAAGCCGACTTCTTGGATATCATATCCCCCATACCCCAAGGTTTTAAAGTAAAATGAACTATAACTGATTATTAAAAGTGAAAGAAGGTTACTGTGACCTTGATAAGAAGATATAAAGATATGATGATGCTTATAAGTAAAATAACTAAACGTAGCTTTGTATTTCTTGAAAATATTCTTAGTTTTCCTCTGTACTTCTACGTTGAACATAAGTATTGGTCGGCGGGTCACCGTTATAACAATTTTGAGTCTTCGTTATTTTAAAATGCCTGCATTATAATTTCACACATTGATGCAGTGTAGTTAATGATTAGAAGGTTTTCAAACATGTCTCCCAATCATTTGGATTTTGAATTTTGAAACCCTCTTGGAACACCAAGATTGGCCCGCATGTCATGGTTTTTAGCAATTTAGAATCTTCACTATCTTATGATGCTTGTATAGTAATCTCACCTATTGTAGCATTGTAGTTCTTCAGAAGAAGATTCTAAAACATGTTCCTTATATATTTCTATGTTAAACTTTGAACCCCTCCTGGAGCCCCAATATTGGCCTGGGGGTCGTGATTTTAACAAATTAATTTGAGTCTACATTATGTATGATGTTTCTAAAGTAATATCACAAATTGTAGTTTTTGAAAAGAATTTCCTTTAATGATTCCTTTCATATTTCAAACCTCTCATGGGGCACCAATTTATTGGTCCGAGGGTCCAGTTTTAACAATCTAGAATCTGAGGAAGCTTCCATAGTAATACCACAAATTGAAGCATTGTAGTTCTTCGGAAGAATTTTAAACATATTCCCTATATAGTTCTATGTTAAAACTTTGAACTCCTTTTGGGGCCCCAGTATTAGTCTTCAACAATTTAGAGTTTACTAGATGTGCAAGCTGTCACAGTGGTGTAAATATTGGCATTTCCGGTGCAATGGATCTTGGGAAGAAGCTTTTTTAAAACATGCACACTAAGACGACGGGTACTAAGGTGACCAGAAAAGATCACTTGAATCTTCGGTTCAGGTGAGCTAAACAACTTACCTTTGCCTCTTCTTTATTCCATAGATAAATATGACACAGAAGGAAAGGGTTGCCAGGACCAGAGCAGACAGTAGGCAAGATACCCAGGCTGTTGTCATGGGGAAAACAGAAATAAGAACAAACAATGGCTTAATTGAATTTAAGCGTTAGACTCATATTTAAGTTTCAATTATAGTGCCCTGTTCCTATGATGCATTAATTGTAATGATTTCTGCATTAAAAAGAAAGAGTACTAAATTTGAGTAAAAATATACAATTATGGAAGTTGATAGATTTAGATAAATACCGCATGCAAACTAGAGTTAGTTAAATATTTTGTTGAACATGGTTTTCTTTTTTTAAAGGATCACGTACAATGTATTATATCTATTTATTTTTTCTAAATGTGTCACAACCGGTTATGTTTGCAATATAATACTTTTATAAATATGTTGAATTATTTTATTCCTTTGAGTAGAATTATGAATATCAAGTAATAAGTTAAGAATCGTACCGTAGTAGCAAGCAGTTCCTAACTGGAGATTGAAAATCGAGCAACTGACCACGTTACAGTTAGAAGAGGAGCACTCAGAACTGGACACGGCTATAAAAACGGAAAAACACCAGGTTTTCTTTACATAAGAAGTACATACACAAAACCTGTGCCCACAAACTTTTTTTAAGTCGTGTCAACATTTGGTAACAGATAAACTTAATCGACTAACTTGATGTGCAAGTTATGCCACTGAAACCGACGTCACATGAGCAGTGAAAACTATTGACGTCATCAGTACAGTTCCCATGGATACACGGTGAGCTGGCACACTCATCGACATCTATAAATGGAAATAAAAAATCAAACCATATTATGACTGCAAATACATGTACATAATTAAGTGGTAGAGGTATATATTTGTTTATCAACTACTTGATTCACAATGAAGGCCTGCATATCCTGCATCACACAGACATCGGTAGCCATTGACGGTATCGGTACAGTTGCCATGGATACATGGTGAACTTGCGCATTCGTCAATATCTGAGTTTGAAAAGTAACAACAAAATACATTTGTACATTCTAATATGAAGTTAAGGTACGGTAGGTAAGGTAAGGTAGCTCAGTGCAAACCTGTAATTATTAATTACCAGAGGTACAATCGGTTCCGGTAAATCCTGCCGTGCACACGCATGTGAAACCCCCGAGGTGAGGTAAGCAGACTTTAGTATGGGGACAAGGGTTTCTAAGACAAAAGTCAATCGCTGTAAAAATAGAATAACAACATAATTATGACAATAAATGATAGGAAACGGGATTATCTTATACAGAAATAAAACTGAACAACTCACTTGACCGGCAATCTGAGGCCGGGTCGTAACCATGGATACAAGTGCACGTGTAGTTTGCTCCACTCTCAACGCACGTCCCTCCATTATAGCATGGCGTTGCAAAGCAAGGTCGGTCTGCAATCAATGTTTGAATGAGAAATATTTTTGTTCATAGCCTTATAGAAAATCTAAAGGGGACTTGATAGATAGTTTATGGTGGTCGTACCTTGGTACGGCTTTGCGCAATCCTCGTCTATGAGCCCATCACCATCATCATCTGACAATACAGATATATCAACACAGAACAGAAAGTTAAACATCAATAAAGATCATAAAAAGTAAGATATTAATATAATACAACAGTTGACCAAATGTTTGACAAGTAAGTATAATTAATAGAACAGTGTGGGTTTTTTGTATGTTTTTAAAGATTTTTTTTGGGGGGGGGGGGGGGTTCTTTTGGTTTTTTTGTTGCGGGGTGTTTTTGTTGTTGTTTTTGTTGTTTCTTTTTTATGTGTTTTTTGTTTTGTTTACAGTAATGAAATAAATATCAAGGAACGATCATGCAATGCAATGCAATGCAATTGCACAATCATAGAAAAAAATAGTTTAGGTATTAAAAATCTTCAAAGGACATACCTTGGTTATTCTCTATTTCCTCGTCAATTTTTCGGTCACAGTCGTTGTCCAGGCCATCCCCAGGAGATTGCGAGTTTTGTATGCACGGCTAGAAGAAAAATTTCAAAGGTGTGCCACAATATAACATATTACCAACAAAAAACATTAATTAGAGAGTGTCGGTTAGAAGGAAAATCTTACTTATGGCGGGATTTTTGAATTTACCACAAATACAATACAAACGCATGGCGAGATATATAAGGTTGAAAAAATACTATATATTATGAATATTGTAAAATTCCGGTTTCGAGCAATAAATACTGACTCTAAATGTATGATTTATACATGACTGTTATTATACTACATGTAGGCTATGTAGGGATTTTTATATTCTGCAAACTTCTAGTGACACTGGGATACCTCATTAATAGACGTAAGTCTCATTCCTGTAGCGAATCCATACGTCTCGAACCATCCCCTACCGTAGAGAACTCCCCCAAACACACAGATCGGGGAAATATGGCGGATATCGTAGGTCCCCTCAGACAGAGGGACATATCCTCCCACATACTCTCCCCCGGGAAACTCCCTGATCTCCGTCGCATTCAGGGGAAGCCCATTGATTCGCAGTCCGTCCAGATCCACTTTTTTGACGACGAACATGAAATAGCTGTCGTAAGATCCGGTGGCGCTTTTGGGCGTGGTGAAAACATATTGAGCGGCGTAGAGTTCCATTGGCGGAATGATAATCATAGACGGGTCTGCCATGTTCCGGTTTACCTGGCTCAGTGAATACTGGACGACATATATGGGTTTGTCTGACGTAATGAAAGCATAGAGGGATGAGGAAAAATGTCTCTGCACCCAATCGCCGGGTTTAGATAACGTTAGTGTTTCAGTGTGTTGAAAAGAACCATCTAAACCTTGAATTACAACCTTAGTGTGGTGTTCAGAGGCAATTAACCTGAAATAATCGCCCACAATACGTTCAGGTATCGGAACGGTTGCGTAGCTCTTTCCCCACTTATCGACCGATATGTGTTGTTCGGCAAGGTGGTCAGCTGTCCCGTTGCCTACTGCTGTTAATACGTTACCACTAAAAACCGACACGGGCTTGTCTGACTTTATGAATGTCCCAGTGACATCACCAGCGCTTTGTATTTGCAGGGTATCATAAGCGTCGACGGTGAAATTTATCCATTGACCTTTGCTGAAGTTGCCACCTTGGAAATATACTAATGACTGAAGAGTTTCACTGAGTTTGATTTGTAATGAAGTTGCGTTTGAGACTCCTACCACCAAAATCTCTGAACTAAAGAATGAGGGAAGATATGCAGTGACGTAGTATTCACTACCGATGACGTCACATGAAATCCCGAGGAATGCGTCATTAGAAAAGGGCTCTTTATTAAAGCCATAGACAACGATTTCGTCCGAAGCTTCGATGAGAAGGCCTTTTGAACTGAGAGAACTCCCAGTCATTCTTAGAGAGCTGGAAATATTCACCTGTTCCACCGTACCGGAAACGACGGTTAGAGAGAGATGCATGCCGGAAGTGTGCCATCTCGGACTGGTGATGTTGACTGAGACCGGAAGTGATTTGGACGTCGTGATGAAGAGCTCGCTGAATAACGTCGCCTGGAAATTCTCCATGAAACCAAGCACAAATTTAGTCCCTCTGTTGTCCATAAGACCTGGAAATTATTGCAACACACTTTTATTGAAATCTTCACAATTTTGACAATTTATCGACGTACAACATATATAAGTATATGTACATATTACCAAATATCAGTGGGTGATGATGAGGTGGCGAGGATATGTTTTGCGGGAAAAAAATGAAACATGCAGTGATAAAATAAACTTAACAAAAGGAAGAAAATTAAGTAAAAATATATTTAAAAGTAGGTGAAAGTATGAAAGCGGATGTACATGTAGTTAATCAGCAATTAAGGATGACGTTTACTCAGAATGAAAAAAAAAATCCACTGATGATAATGAAAAACCACCTATTGTGTATTATAGACCTTTGCTTGTTTTGTTATTTTTCACTTTCAGAAAAGTAGGTCAATGACCTACTTTTTGAGTTAATGGCCATTGAATATTTATTGAAAAATCAACAAAATTCCCATAAAATTTTACACTACGATTGAGATTTTCTTAATTTTAAAAATATTACAAATAATTAAACACTTTCAAAAAAAAGATACAGTTTATGAATGGCAGTGGCACTAAATAAGTACACAACATTAAGATTTTAGCATCAATTAAAAAAAATAATTCAGTCCGAATTTCCTCTGTCAGTTTTCAAATCCCTAACCATTTTTGATTCAATTTTACAAAAAATTGAATGATGATAATACAAAAACATTTATGATATTGAACTACTTATATTGACCTTATTCTGTTGGCATAAAATTTATATGAGGTCAATGATCAAAATTCTGAAATATGATGTCTTTTATCGTTTTTAAGCATTTTTCAATATTTTTATTATTCGTGCCACAAGATTATTTTAATGAATAATTGAGGTAAAACCAACGGAAAATATGCAAAATTACGTAGACTTAAATATAAAATCCTAACTTTTAATATTACACTCCTGCCAAAAAACTTTTAGCAGAAAACGAAATCTGCAAAATTTAGTCCGAATTTCCTCTGTTTGGCTAAAAAGTCAATTTTTGTTTGAGCATAATTTCATAATAAAGTAAAACTATTGAATGTTTTGTCAATAATAATTTATTTCATAAATACTTTTTTGGGTTTAGAACAAATTTTACACATATCATTGCATTAATATTGAACTTTTTAACAATCGGAATTTGAGAACTCAACCCCTGAGTATATATAAGACCCTTATCGAAATCGATTTATTTACGAACTTTCCACTTCAAAAATCAAACTTTGCCATGTCCGTGCGGAGACAATGAGAAATAAGCTTAAGGGTATGGAATGCCATAGCTGCCTTAAGGTCAATTTCATATTATATGAACTGGTATTTCATTTATATGCAATAGTAATATCATTATATGCAGTGGTAACATCATTACATGCAGTGATAACATCATTATATGCAGTGATAACATCATTTTATGTAGTGCTAACATCATTATATACTATTATTTCATCATTATATTCAAGGGTAAAATCTTTATATGAAGTGGTAATATTATTACGTTATGTCGTAAGATCATTATGTGCAGTAGTTTATTCATTTTATGCTATGAATAAATCTTTATATTACATGATAAACTCATTTCATACAGAGCTAAACTCATAATGAACTATTGTTCAATCGTTATGTTATATGGTACACTCTTCATGTGCAGTTGCAAAATCCTTTTATGCAGTGCAACTTCTTGATATTAGGTGATAAATTCATTATATGTAGTACTGACATCATGTTATGGTGTATTAAAACCATTATGTATGGTGGTAAAACCTTTATGTATTGTGGTGAAAGCTTTACATGCAATTGTAAATCCTTTATATGATGTGACAATTTTATAATATGCCGTTGTTGAGTCATTATATTATGAGGTCAGTTCTTTACATGATGTGATCATTTCATGATATGGAGTGGTAACTTCTTTATATGCAGTCGTAACTCTTTATGATGAGGTTGTAAACTGGTTCTCGCTGAAAAGTTTTAATGGGGAAGAGGTCCAGTTTTATTTTTAAAAAAGATGCCGCGTTCGTTGTGACGGTGCACATTTCCTGGTCAACTTGTCGTTTGTTTTGAAGAGAGAGAGAGAGAGAGAGAGAGAGAGAGAGAGAGAGAGATTTTCTCTGTTCTTGATACATCGATGTGTGATAAATCGAATGAATTTTTAGTAGAGTACGCGTTTAATTTTAAAAGTAAAATAAATTTCAAAAATTAAATGATTGTACTTTGTAGAAATTTTATACCCCCCTCTGCTTCTAGATCCGCGCATACAGATAGGAAGATCACTTTATGTATCTTGATATTAACATAGAACAATTTAATTTCTACTTGCTATCGTGTTTTAAATATGTATGTAATTCTTTGGAGCTTTTTGAATTAATAAATCTAATTCTGTCTCTTCAAAAACGTTTAAATTGAGGAGTTACTTTGCTCTTGATTGTTATTTAAAATAATTTTAATAGCATCCATATAAACCGTGGTGCTTGGAACAAACTTATCCGTATTTTGCTGATTCATACATTATTGCACGGCTTGCTTTTAACGATGTCGAACAATATGTATATATATTTTGAAAACGACATATTTTACAAAAAAAATACATTAACATTATCGATTAATGCGTTACTTCCTCGTTCAGCAGCAAATGTTTTAGCTGCAGATCTGTAGCTCTCTGGTTTAAAAAAAAATCGGATAGACAATTTGTCTATCCGAATTTTTTCAACCAGAGAGCTACAAATGTTTATAATGTGAACAAAGTCGGTAACGTTGAAAAAATCAGCACACATGTAAAATATTACAATAACAAGCGTTTTAAAACTTATTTATCCCGACATCATTTATTTTCAAAACCATCGGAATAGGAGTATTACCTTTTCAAAAATTAATTTAAAAAATACCAAGTAGTTAGTCTCGGTGATTATTCGGACATCCTGCGTAACTAGACACGATGAAGTTTGCTAAGATTTAAAACACCGTTTTTTAACTTCGGAGGTTTTTTTTTCGAAGTTTAATCTTTAAAAATATGCCTCTTTGAAACAAAAATCGGATATGCCATGAAACCAGTCACATTTTTCAGTGAAACCATTTTACAATTTGTTTAATGCATGGGGGTCTTGAACGGGGGGGGGGGGGGGGGGGGAGGTCGCGGGGAGGACCCCGACCCAGAAAAATTAAAATTTCTTAAAATTTCCATGAAATTACCAAAAATTTGCCTCGGACCCACCTCCCCCCACCCCTTCGGCAAACTTCAGTATTCATCGCACCCCCCCCCCCCCCCCCGAAAATTTTGTATTGATCCGCGTATAAAATGGTCCTATAAAAATGATATGAAGATATCTGCAACAGCTTTATGGAAAATAGCACAGGAACTGCAACACCTTCTTTGTAGGATTTAAAATACAAAAATACATGCCCGGTGAGCTTAAATTTTATACAGTGGATGAAACAACCATAAAAAGAGGTTAAGACCAACCAATTTCTTTATTATTTCTTAAAAATAAAATTAATTTTAAGAAAAATGAAAAATAATTTTTATTTATGTCTATGAATAAAAATCTGTCTATTCCTTTTGTGTTGGAGGCATTAATCAGCGAGAAGTAGCATCTACCTGGTACATTGAAACAAAGGTCTTTCGACTTTGATTTTAAAACGCTTGCTTCATTTTTTGTAATTTCTTTTACTCTTAAATTAAAAGCATACTCTACTAATAATACATTCGATTTACCACCATACATAATGGGTTCAATGATTGATATTATGATATCGATGTTAAAGGACAGATAAACTCTCTCTCTCTCTCTCTCTCTCTCTCTCTCTCTCTCTCTCTCTCTCTCTCTCTCTCTCTCTCTCTCTCTCTTAAAAAAACCCGACAAGTTGACCAGGAAATGTGCATCGTCACAACGAACGCGGCATCTTTTTAAAAATAAAACTGGACCTCTTCCCCATTAAAACTTTTCAGCGAGAACCAGTTTACAACCTCATCATAAAGAGTTACGACTGCATATAAAGAAGTTACCACTCCATATAATGAAATGATCACATCATGTAAAGAACTGACTTCATAATATAATGACTCAACAACGGCATATTATAAAATTGTCACATCATATAAAGGATTTACAATTGCATGTAAAGCTTTCACCACAATACATAAAGGTTTTACCACCATACATAATGGTTTTAATACACCATAACATGATGTCAGTACTGCATATAATGAACTTATCACCTAATGTCAAGAAGTTGCACTGCATAAAAGGATTTTGCAACTGCACATGAAGAGTGTACCATATAACATAACGATTGAACAATAGTTCATTATGAGTTTAGCTCTGTATGAAATGAGTTTATCATAGCATATAAAGATTTATTCATAACATATAATGAATAAACTACTGCACATAATGATCTTACGACATAACGTAATGATGTCACCACTTCATATATAGATTTTACCCCTGAATATAATGGTGAAATAATATTATATAATGATGTTAGCACTGCATAAAATGATGTTATCACTGCATATAATGATGTTACCACTGCATGTAATGATGTTACCACTGCATATAATGATATTACTATTGCATATAAATGAAATACCAGTTCATATAATATGAAATTGACCTTAAGGCAGCTATGGCGTTCCATATAAGGGTGTCAAAGATTTAATCTCGTTAGAACGCTAAACTTAAGATTGTATGACAGACCATGCTCTGCATTGGTCATTTCAAAGCATGGATATGTGATTGTAAAGTCAACAGATACCTAACAACAATAAACGTTGAGAATTCTTTCACCGTCTAAAATTAAAATCAAGACTTACCATGAACGTAGGATGGAATCACAGACAGTAGAAAAATACCCAACGTTAAGGCAGTAGCTCCGTCCATGACGTCACAAACGACGCATACTGTACCCCCTCTATCAGTAGGCGCCGGGGTCAGTATAACAACTCACGGAGTCTCTCACTATTATGCTCTATGGAAATCCTCAGCTCAGGTTGTTAAATTTACATTTCATAACGATTTGTTGTTAGCCCTTTTCTAACGTCTTAATATTTTAATCCATTTTAATCGGTCAAAATTTTGTTTTGACTCCATTAAAGAGATCATTAATTGGTAAGCATTCATTAATACATTACTTTACTAGCATGTGTGATTTGTAAACATGATTTAACATAAGACAAAGTCGGAGTAAGACAGACCTAGTCTTATATTTATCTTTTTTTTAAAATTTTATATGCATTGACTACTTAATAGATAACCCAATACTCGAGGTATACGAGGATGGTTCGGGAATAACAGATATTTCCCAACTTAAGAGACGAATATTTGCGAAAATTGGCATAAACATTAAAGAAATCCCAACAATTAAGTTAAAAAAGTAATATTTTTAAAAAAAGTATTATGTTATAAATAATATTTTGTTTACGACGGTGCGTAAACATGTCGGTGTTCGGGGTACCCAGTGCAAGCATATACACGGTGATCAACAAAAACTAAAACATCTACTCTAAGTGTTGATAGACCTACATTTTATGATAAAAGAAATCAAATTATAAATCTTCATGTTGTTTTTGGTTTTTTTGGCTATCATTTGTATATGCAAGTTTTACTAGTGTTCGAGTTGTAATTCGGAGATAGTACAAAATAATGTAATTTACCAAGCTTAGCAATATAGGCCTATAGAATTCTGAATACGACGGTATATTGAATTTTGACGTCAAGGCGGCGCAGCGAATACACAGTAATTAAAGTATTTTTAAGCGAAGGTAATAAACTTTAAAGGTAAAATGTATCACATGATTTTTAAAGCAGAATTATCAGGGTTAAAAAATCTATTAGGTATACATGTACATCTTTCAATTTTTTTTCCAGAATTTTCATATAGGAATAGCAATAAACAATTGAAAGAATAAATGTACATACGAACATATGTTTTCCCTACATGATAGATAGAGAGCCCCACCAACACCCATGACCAAGGGGACATGGATTTCGCAATTTCTTTATGATACACTGTAGTTTCTAACAGTGTGAAAGAAGTGCAATTGAAATAGTTAAAATGGATAATTTCCAAGACAATTCACACATTATCATCTTTCACTCGTAAAAGTTCACAGGAACGAAAAACGATTCCTTACGGCGATTTATAATAATGGGGAGTGTTTACATCTTTTCTCCATTCGGAATACACTCGGAATATATACATCGCGCAATTTTACAACGTTATCATCCGGGCTTCCTGCAATACAAAATCCCCGTAGACATCACATTTTAAAGCATTGTTTTGAAACCTGATAAGCTAACAGGGGCGTTTCGACTGAGAAATCTTGGAAATTTTTCATACTTTTGAATGAACACCGTTTGAACCCTGAGGTATTTATAAATTATCATGCAATTATTATAAGCAAAATGTAAATCCGGTATATCTTGGGACAGAGTATAGTACATGTAGTAGATCTAGAGAATATTTTTAAAGAATTATAATGCATATTCATTAAATGGTCAATAAAGTCATGCCCTACTATAATACATGATGAACCAATACACCTGATCCAGGGCGCCATTTCACTATTTCGATTAATAGAAGCTTCTGTAATAATTTAACTCAAAGCATGCACTCGGTTTGTCTACAAGATGTCCATGAGTATACGTAGAGAAGAGGACTTTTAAAGAATGAAGTGCATAGATTTACTTTCTGACCAATAGAGACATATGTATAGCGACTCGGAATCAGTGACTTGATCACTGAAGAGAACTGTCAAAAAATATTCCGTCAGTTTGAATGACTAAATACGATCGGTAACAACTGTGCATGTATAATTATTCACATGCATATAATGTTGCATCGTTGTTTTGTTTTTTTGTTTGGTTTTTTTTTTTTTGGGGGGGGGGGTGGAAAATGGGGGCGGGGCAGATCGACCTCCTCCCCCAAAAGAAAAATGGGGAAAATCCTGGATCGACAGCTCTCTCTCTCTCTCTCTCTCTCTCTCTCTCTCTCTCTCTCTCTCTCTCTCTCTCTCTCTCTCTCTCTCTCTCATATATAAACCATTCGATCATACATGTATGCTTCTTTTCAGTTTTTATTTTGCATCCCTTTTATATGTAAATGACTTTAATAATATAATCTTTAGTGAAATTAACAATTAACATGTATATCATACATTTATTTGCAACGTGGGGTCTGGTTATACAGAGTATATACTTAGTATACAGTGGAACCGCACCCCCCCCCCTTTCGTCTAAAAATAAACACGTCCTTCAGCGTTCACCTTGTACACACGGGGGTGTGCTGCTAATTGCGATTTCATTGGCTGAGTTGTGTCGGACATGTTTACAATAATATCTGCAGACAACTGACAATCGGTGATAACCTACACTAGAGAGACGAAAACAAATCAAAACGCACATTGCCCGAGCTAGAAGGAGTAAGTACTTTTCTGTACAACATTTTGCTTTTGTGGACCCTTGTTGAATATAAATTTTGTTTCAGCCATGACTTGTACTTCGACATAGAAATTTATGATGGCAGTGCTCCAAAATGTTTTTGTTTGTTAATGCCGATCCGTTTAAAAATGCGTATTTGAAATTAGTTTAGAATTTTCCAGAACAAAGTAACAATATTTAGCAATCGAACTGAAACGAAAATTGTTCCAGTTTCTCGGTAGGTTGAGCTTTTGAAACTGAATAACATGAAAGTTGAGGTTCACCACGGGAGGTATTCATAAAATCGGGTCACGGAGACCTCTAAAGAAAAAAAAAGACATCCGCACATGAATTTAAAATAAAGTAGAAGTGATATATTGTTTTTTTTTTTATTTCATGCAAAACTTGCAGTTTTCATATGGCGTTTAAGGCATTGGAAGGGGGGGGGGGGTGGGTTACAGACTGTATATACATGGAGAATAGAAAACAGATACTGATAGACACAGTAGTGAAAGGATGAGATTCAATTAGATTAAAAACACAACTTACACACTTTATTTAGCACAGAGTAATTGAGTTGCTTTTATAAAGAGTAATTAGGCCTACATTTATTTTTTGGCAGTGGTTAGGATGGGTTGAGGAATCGAGATCATATGCATCATATTGCATTGTATTTAATCTTTGCAAAGCTTACCTGCTAGATTGTGTAATTTGCCACATATAATGCTTTGAAAACTTTATCTTTCACAATCCACGTTAATAATTTTGTAGGACTGTATTTGAGACCTAAAACCTTTAGCAAAGAGAAAAAGAGAGACCAAAGAACTAACAGAAGGCAATTGGCATCCAAGGTAATATCCTTGACCTTTCAAGGATGTGGAGGAAAACAACACAGCAGATTTGTTCCCGGGTCCTCTCTCCACACCATGAGGTGGCCCAGCGTTTCTTGTCTGAGGGGCCCAAGGTCATGGCCATTCGACGAGAGACGATCAACGTTTGGGAGAGGAGGGCCCCCCTGAATCCTCAACACGTCCGGAAGCTGGTTAAGAGTGGGGTCAAGGTCATTGTCCAGCCGTCCAATAGAAGAGCCTATAACATGCAGGTCGGTGCCTGTTGTTGTTGATTTTATTTTAATCATTCATGTATCCTATTTCTTTGGTTTATTTGACATCAATTGTGTAATTAGTAGGTGATATTGTTCTGACTGTAACAGTCTGAGTGACTGAGTGTATTTTTAAAATCTGTTAGTAGTAGTTTCATGTGTTTTGCTAGCTTTTCAAATGTTAGACATGCATGGGAAAAGTTATCGAATTCACATTGCTTATTGCTATGGAAAATTAACAGAAAAAACCCACAAAATATCTCAATAAACCATTTGGAACTGTTTATATCATCTTTTATTTGTGGAATCATTAAGTTTTGTGGATAGGGGAAAACAATCTTTAGCAAGTGAAAAGTCAACTTTGTTAAGTATTTTAGGTAATTCCTATCTATATTGGTTTAAGATTTATCTGAAATAAATAAATACACTGTATTATAATTTGATTGAGGTAGATGACAAAACAAAATCAACTAAAATTTGGTCAACACAAATTCAAATGATTCCACAGTTGTTCTTTCTCATTCAAATACATATTTATATAAGGACATTGCTATTATATTTAATGAAAAGAATGCATAGAGATACTTAATTTTTGCTATTTTTATGCTAATTTAATTGTTTTGTGAATTGGACACACTAACACCCTGTTTTTTCAGATTGGACTTGAACCAGGGACCTCTGGCAAGCGGAGTGTTTCAAGTCCTTAGTACTAGCGTACTTATTCCTACTACTCTTTAAATTGACCTGCCTTGTTTAATATATGAAACGAAAAAAGATATGTCATTGTATAACAGAACACTTTCAAAATTTTAATAGAAAAATTTTTGAAGTTTATTTTCAACATAGGGCCAGCATTTTTTTATTTTTAGGTTTACGAACCACAAAATGATAAAGTTCCGTAGGAGGAGGAAATAAAAAAAAAATAAAAATCTCTTTTGACCTACAATTTTTTTACTTTTAGGTTTACGAATCACAAAATTGTAAAGTTCTATAGGAGAAAAAAAAACTTTTATGACATCATCTTAATTCTAATATAAATATAATGAATGACAACTTCATGATAGTGGTGTGTAACTGCATCAAGTGTAGCATGTGAAAAGTATGTCATCAGTGTAACATATCTCTGAAATAGTACAATAGAATATTAGACATACAGCTTTGATATTACATGTACATATAGCAATGTCAGGGGTGTGCAATTACAAAATTTGGCCACAAAGTTACTAGCCCAAGATTCAAAGTTACCAGTCAAACTATTGTCGGACATGTCAACATTTCATTTAATAAAAAACAACCTAAATTTTATGTACATAAAGTAATAATGTTTTCTCCTGTATTATACTAGTATTTAATTACTAATATATAAAATATTTATTACTTTCATGTTTTCTGCAGTTAAAAAATATTCAACTTCATTGATCTCTCACATTTTTTTTTACAAAATTGGTTTGGGTGTTTATATGTGAGAAAACTCAAACATAACATTGTGAATGTGAACAGACTCTATAAAATCACTGCAACTATATGTGTGCATGTATTTTATCCTGTTGAATTTCCATGTACAAAGTACAACTATGCAATTAATTATGTAATGGTAAATTTAAATTGAAAATAACGGAAAATGCACAAACAATAATATGATTTTTTTAGGCAGGCCACTTTAAAATGTGTTCATGAGAATAGTTACTGCAGAATATCTCTAATACATCTCTCTCTCTCTCTCTCTCTCTCTCTCTCTCTCTCTCTCTGTAAAATAAATTTTTAAAAAAGCCAATGAATACATATGCCAATTCAACACAAAAAGAAAGGGAATCATTTTAAGGCGATGTACTTGAAAACAGCTGCACAGGTAACTATCGAAGCCATGTTCAATGAGGTGTGACTATCTCGTCTAGCCACTGGTCAACACTGTCGGTAGAACTTCAAAGTATGAAACTTACAGCAGAGTCTCTGAAGAATGTAGCACGAGAAAAAGATGTGTAAGAAATTTTTAGGCTATCATGACACAAAAAGAGCAGATTTTATGCCTCTGTGATAACAATGACGATACACTTTTCCTACTAGAAAAAATTTGCTGTCGGGGAGAAAAAAAAGATCTTTTTTGTAATTTTATTTTTTTTCTAAAAACTCAGAAAACCGAGCGGCGGGTTTGTAAACCTAAAAATAAAAAAATGCTGGCCTAGATTTCAATACACCAACTCACAAGTGAACAAAATGTGAATAACATGATGCTCAAAAGATTCTATGATAAGTAAATAAATTGTTTTATTTCAAAAGAGAAACAAATTGAACTTGATTCAATTCTGCAAGATTAAAAAAAGAGGAACAATAAATTTTACAACTAAGAAATTTAAAAAGTAGATTCTAATGGCAATCTTTTTCTACCAGACACTGACACAATTTTGTGGTCTCTTACAGGAGTATTCAGCTGTGGGGGCGGTCATCGAGGAAGACCTGAGTGAGGCTGAGCTGATTATAGGGGTTAAGTCTGTGCCCATTGACTTACTTCTGCCCGACAAGACTTATGCCTTCTTCTCTCACACCATCAAGGCACAGAAGGACAATATGCCTCTGTTGGACGCCATTATAGAAAAGGTATGAACGCCTTCCAAGTCTTTTTCTCGGAGGGAATCATAATTCTAGTCTATCTTTTTAATCATTTGATTCTTTTATAAATTAATTACATAATTTTTCAATCAATGATGTCAATGGTTAAAATTGATATTTTTCACTTGATATTTTTGTAAAGTTCTATCTGAACACGAAGATGTCTTAATCCTATTTAAATCTTTACACCATGATTTCATGATCACTGTGAACTATTGAGTAACAATGCTGTTTTGATTGACTTTCAGAATATCCGGCTGATTGACTACGAGCGAATGGTGGATGAAAGCGGGCAGCGTACAGTGGCGTTTGGTAAATATGCAGGGGTGGCGGGGATGATAAACATCCTCCACGGCCTGGGACTGAGACTGCTGGCCCTAGGACACCACACACCCTTCATGGTCAGTATCTCGAGATGATTTCATTGAGTACTTTGTGCATCTCATGAATGGTTTCTTCCTTGGTCTGTATCTTGAGATGATTTCATTTTGAACTTTGTGCATCTCATCAAATGATTCTTCCATGGTCTGTATGGAAGGGAATTACCGCCAAAATTCTATGTATCTTGCTTTTATTCTTATTATACTTACTTCTTTATTCTTCATTACATTTACACTTGCATGTCACTTTATTGTTTTCATATTCATGCTTATCCAACTTCACTTTGATTCTCTTTGATCCTTCATTGTTTGCTTAATTTTATGTTGCAACATTCTCTTCTTATTCGTGTAAATTCTTTCTTCTATCTCTGTTACAAACGTGAATTCAAACATGCAAACCATAAAGCACTTTCAATAAAGACGAATAGTTGCATGGATTTAATGCTTCATTATGACGCCAGGCGGCAGTGTGCGCGCTACAAATGCTGCTCCCCGAAAAAAACCAACGTAGGTGGCAGGGGATAGTTTCGAAGGAAAGACCCGTCAAAATTTTGAAATAAAGGGAGAACCTGGGGTTTGGCTGGTTATTTGAGGGGTATAAATTGGTAGAATATTAATTGCATTCATTTTGTGGATAGAGGAGCTCATGTCAATTTCATTGATATATGACACTTTATTACTGGTAGCATTTTTCATCAGATATGGAATGAAAATGCGAAACTGTGGCCAAACTTTTCACTTTCGGTTTTGTGCTTGAAAAGTAGGGTGGGTTCAGAACACGAAATGTCACTCGAAAAGAAGGTGATTGACCCCCCATCAATTGGTGATCATTTGCATGGGTATACATTAAGCTACCAATCCTATGGTAGTTTATGGCAGTTGCTCGGGACTGGAGCGTGGTTCTGGACCCGTGAAAATATGAAAAAAGGGCCATTTTTCAGAAAATTTTGAGACCGTCCCTGGCTATTCTTTATAGTGTTATATGTAAGTTGTACTTGTTTTATTCTGAAATGTTTAAAAATTCTCAAGAGTGGGGACCATGTGTCCCCTGCATGCAAACCAATTTTAGCAAATTTAAAAATCCACCGAAAAATTAAATCACATATATGAGCACTATCTGCCTCACATTTCCTCGACCAAAAAAACTATCCCCTGCCACCGTAGCTAGCTAAATATGGGATATTTCGCACCATGACATTTCGCTCCAATGTTTATATCACGGTTCAGATCAAGAAATGGAGGGGAGGTTAATGTACTAACTTAAGGGATAATTTATAATTTTGTTTGCCGGGGAGGGGGGGGGGGGGTAGGTCGAGTTCTATTTTCAGTAGGTTTACTATGTGAATTTAAAAAAGTTTATATTTTCAAGGGCGGTGGGGTGACTGGACCCCCTCCTAAAATAAAATAAAATTCTAAGTCTGTGCATCAGTTATTTATATGAGACGATATAATCTTACAGTTCCCATAATTAGCACCCGTATCATAATTATCAGCATCGCAAGCTTGATATGGAAGTCGGTCAAATCAACTATTCATTTAATCAAGACGACATGTATGAGGTTTATGTCTCTAAGTTACATGTATCATAGCTTAAACACCTTCAAATCTAAACAATATTAAAATAAACAAACCTACAATAAGCATGGCTGTGAGTGATACATACACATTTTTATCACTTCAAAAATCTGTGTAAATAAGAAGCATACATTATTAATGTTTTGTATTTTGGAAGAAAAAAATATTTTATTTAGAACTTTAATATATAAGAATTTTTATTTGATTTAGATTTTAAACCAAAACGTATAAACAGTCATATCGATATCACATACCGTATTTTAATCTCTTTGCCTGGTTTGTTTTTGTTTACTCATTGTGTAATTAAATCACTGATAATTTAGATTTGTTAATTTTACCGCGTTTACCTCTGCGACTCCACCGTTCTGTGCCGAATCGCAAGAATATAAAATCGCGTGCACCAAACTTAGTTTTCATATCACAAGTTCAAAACTTTTAGAAAAATAAGTGAGATTTTAAAACCTGCAGTTTTAAGTTTTTTAACCCGGAATTTCACGCGGATATTAATTCATCGCATTTAATCATGGATACACAGTACTGTAGCCTTACGAGAGGTACATAGTGATTCATGCAAGTGATAATTTTCACACGTACTAGAGTACAAGAAAAGCTACTTCTAAGTATTTCGTACCCCAGTCCTTTTATTGTTTTTCAAAAACATCTTTAAATTTGGTTTAAATTTATTTCTATTTCATCTACATGTTCCACGGGTACCTGTGGACAGAACCGTGCATCATCCCACCTCTTTTCACCTCAAATGAAAATAAAATTCTGTCGACAAGTACTTATGACATGTTCCTCTTCTAAAAATTAAGCGTTCCTGCAAATAATTTGCAAATAATTTGTTACTGCATATATATATGGTGCATAATTGCATTGCGGATCTAGAATGAGATCAGATCCATCCCCAATGGAAAATTCACACTTATTTAATCAACCAATAAAAAATTTAATACAAAATTATCTCTCAGACCCCCCCCCCCTCTGATTTTTTTTAGAACTGCGCGGAGGCATTTTTCATTTACACAAAAAAAAATCCGTATCTTTTTAAGTCTGCGTATATCGTGGCTTGTTAAAAGTTAATTATATTAACATGTATTTTATATTCCTATACTAAACCCTTAATTTGAGATGTTTTCACGAATTTATTAAATTTATGCCATTTGTTAGTTTCGTTTTAATAAATCTTCGGGAGCAGCAATTGTAGCGCACACACTGCCGCCTGGCGTCATAATGCAGCATTAAATTCATGCAACTTGTATTCGTCTTTATTGAAAGTGCTTTCTGGTTTGCGTGTTTGAATTCACGTTTGTAACAGAGATAGAAGAAAGCATTTACACGAATAAGAAGAGAATGTTGCAACATAGAATTAAGCAAACAATGAAGGATCAAAGAGAATCAAAGTGAAATTGGATAGGCATGAATATGATAACAATTAAGTGACATGCAAGTGTAAATGTAAAGACGAATAAAGAAGTAAGCATAATAAGAATAAAAGCAAGATACATAGAATTTTGGCGGTAATTCCCTTCCATAGGTCTGTATCTTGAGATAATTTCAATGAGAACTATGTACATCTCATCAATGGTTTCTTCATGGACTGTATCTTGAGATGATTTCATTTTAAACTTTGTTCATCTCATCAAATGTTTCTTTTGGGTCTGTATCTCATTTACAATATGATTTAAATTTATCATGAACTAAGTATATCTCAAAAACCATGAGGGTATAAACGAAATATAATTGTGAACCAGTATTTTTAATTGTAAGAAGCCCTGAACTTGTATTTAACAGTTTAATAATAAAGGTACCGGTAATTGATTTGTCATTGATACAGCACATAGGGCCGAGTCACAATTATCGTAACACAGAGCAGGCCAGACAGGCGGTGAGAGACGCGGGGTATGAGATCGCGCTCGACCGGCTCCCAAAGTCCATCGGTCCGCTTGTCTTTGTCTTCACAGGATCCGGAAATGTGTCACAAGTAAGCACAAAGTAATCCAGGTATCTACAGGTATCAATCTAGAAAATCCAATCTGCTAGTCCATTTACGCTGCATGTATAAGACCAAATTGCACAAGCTTATGTAAAATTATAGCTTACACTGTATTCATTTAAAAAATAATGAGAATTGAATAAAAAAAAGTCTTGCTTTTTGTTAAGAATATATAAATGCCAATGACATAGTGTATATTTGTACAATATGGTTTGACAATTTGTATATTTATTTATAATGTCATTGACTTGTGATTTCTTTAGGGTGCTCAGGAAGTATTCCAGGAGTTTCCCCATGAATACATCGAACCAGAGAGCCTGCCCAAAGTAGCCAAACAAGGGGGTAAGCTAGAAAATAGCCAAACATAGGGGCGAGGGTAAGCTTTAGGGGCTTGTCAATAATCTTGTTATATCTTTGATGAAATAAGGATAAGAACTTATATTTAATTTGTTCTGTCCAATATAGTTGATAATCCAGTTGATATAGATAATGAATACATCTACCTTTTTTTCCTTGTTGAGATTTGTAATAGTTACAATAAATAAATGATATGAGATTATCTAGTATGTAAAGAGGAAATAAAAACTAAAAAAATAAAAAATAAAATTATTTTTTATTTAATTTTTTTTTTATCTAAATCTAATATAAAGTCAAAAATTAAATTTCAAGCATTTTCTGTTTGTAAAGACTATTGTTGATAATTTTGTTCTATCTTGGCCTATTTTTCAGCGACCAACAAGCTGTACGTGTGTGTGGCCCGGAGAGACGATCATTATGTCAGGAAGGAGGGTGGTAAATTTGATGCGGAGGAGTTCGAGGTGCACCCTTACAGATACGCTTCTACATTCAGTCAGAAGGTACATTTTAGACATATGTAACTTAGATACGGTACATGTAGGTATAAATAACTTTGAAGTGCTCAAATGAAACAAAAATAATTTTAGCGTTTGGATTTAAAAAGTACACAGTTTGTTTACATTGTAGAATCATTAGAAGTTGTGGTCGAAAATTTCCAGCATAAATTTACAACCCTGTCCTTTTAATTCACTGATTACTCTGTGTGTTTGTCATGTTGCCATTGTCTACCACAGATTTCCTCAGTAATTAATCGTGTCTATCACATCTCTATCGTACACAGATAGCACCCTATGCCTCGGTCATCATTAACGGTATCTACTGGGCCCCAAACGCCCCCCGTCTCATCACCATTCCCGACGCCAAGATCCTACTGAGGCCCATCCAGGCCCCCTGGCTTCCCTCGAGCCCGGGCTGTCCCCACCTACCCCACCGCCTGCTGGCAATCTGTGACATCTCGGCGGACCCGGGTGGCTCCATTGAATTTGTGAAGGAGTGCACCACTATCGATAAACCGTTCTGTCTGTACGACGCAGAACAGAACATGGAAACAGAGAGGTCAGCAGGCAAAGAAAGATTTATTTTGGTGTTTATAAATTAGTTGTTTTTTTGCTTTCTTATGTTTGTAATATCGGTGAACAGATATTAGATTGAATAGACTTCTTTAATAGAAATAATGACAATCTGATTTGATAATGTAGTTAAATTTTGCTTTACTCAGTGATAAAAATGTAGTACTGTAAATGCATCCTCAAGTTGTTAACTTTTGGTGTGTAGAATGCAAAAAGCAATAAGATGATCAATCAAGTCACTGTGTTTGGGTATTTCTTGTGATGTTCAAGACTTTAAGTCCCACTCTCATTATTGTGTCCTCTTAAGGTGTTGTATCTCAGTTGCCTGATCTTGTTTTTGGGGCTGTCTCTAATTTCACCAACATTCACAGTTTTCAGGGCAGTGGAGCTCTCATATGCTCCATCGATAACATGCCGGCACAGATTCCCAAGGAGGCCACAGATTTCTTTGGAAACCTCCTGCTTCCATACATTCCAGACATGGTATATTATTTTACGTATTTGATCTATTTGATCTGTACACGTTATCAAATACAAATGCTGAGGCATAACAACTCTAAAACACTGGGAGTACCTGTAGCAGCATTTAACCCTAAATAACCCTGATAGTTTAAGATCGGATACGATATGAAATGGATTAAATTCTTTTAGAAAAATTGGTCTTACTAGAAAGAATGTAGCTTGACACATGATATATTTATTGTATATGTATATTTATATGTATTGTTTCGTTATCTTGTCCTTTTAATGAGATGATTTGAGACAAAGTTGGCTGAAAACAGTTCTCTTTCACTTACACAGAGTCCTATATTTTATTTTTGAATTTCTTTGCAGCTCAAGTTCCCTGCTAAATTGCCTTGGGAGGACTATGATGTTCCATTAGTGGTCAAAAATGTAAGTTTGAGTTTAGAGAGTTTTTGATGGATACAGTTTTAGCAAAAGCTATTTCCCATTGTCTGCCATATTGGAAGCCAATATGCCTGAATTTCTTCATTATTCAACCAATTTAAACTACTTTATGTTTGGCATTTTAATAAAGATAACACTGGTTTTTGAGAAATATGGAACAGTTTATAATGATAAATTTTGAGAGAAAAAAATAGCTGTTGAACTTCATTTTTGACATAATATTGCATATAGGGTACCCCTATTGTATGGATAACTCCTCCTACAGTTTTCAAAATAAGAAATTGTTTTACAGATCAGTTTGCCATGTATCAGCAATGTGCATATGCATTTGGATTTTTGATAATTTTTAGAAAAAATATCAGCTGTTGAACTTTGTTATTTTTTTGGCAAAATATTGCATATACTGTAGAGTACCTAATTTCCTTACATAGGAAGTGTTTTTCAAATCGGGGTTGACAAATGGATTATAAATAGATTATGAATACAGTAACTGTTCACACAAAAGAAAAAACCCAGTTTGCTGCCATTTTCACACTCAGTTTATCTCTTGTTTAAGCCTCTTTTAACTTTAATATGCAAATACTGACAGGGTTTGAGGGCAATATTGATTATATTAGCCCCGAGGGACGAAATATTGCCTGATGTGAAGCGGAGGGCAATATATTTATGCCAAGGGGGGGGGGGGGTAATATAATCAATGATGCCCAAAAACACAGTCAACATTTCTTTTGTTAATATATAAAGAAACAAACCAAAAACTAAGGAAGAATTTGAAAACATATTGCCTTTATTTGTCGGGGCATTGAAAGGTCACTCTTGATATTCCGCTGGCTGTAGGAATTAGGCTACAGTTGTATCTGATTTTATCCACAATCCATGAAAATTGCCCCCACAAATTTAAATGGTTTCACAGAAGGTTGTGTTTGCCATATTTTTAAGTGCTATATATGATTTGAATACATGTGCTGTGTTTAGGGAAATGTTTCCTCAGGCTCTTAATTTTCCTTTACTCTAAAATGGGGTGAATTGATAATAGATTTAAAAAAATATACAATCATGTGACAACTTTGTTAGGACAAATATAAAACAGGGTAATTTATCTTTTTCTTAAATTGGCAAGAAAAAAATAAACCAGGCAAAAAATTACTCTGTGTATGCATAATTATTTTATATGCTAGCTATCATTTCTCTAAAGATTTTAAAAGATTATTTCATTGATTGTAAAAACTATGGATTTGTAGGCGGTGATTGCATCCAACAGGCAACTGACTCCAAGTCATGAATACATTGCTGAACTCAGAAGGAAGAATATCAGGCAAGTAGGAGAATTCTGCAGAAATGATACCTGATAAACTGGAAGGAGATGGAAATGACTGATTGGACCCCCCCCCCCCTAAATGAAATAAAACCCAAACCCTTCCCCTCCCCCCCCCCCCCCCCCCAAACTTATGAATTGTTTGACTATCCTCGAATTATTTAAATGATTGGTTTACTTTGTATCTTTCCTTAGCTCTTCTCAGAAGGCCCAGCGACACCCCGAGAATAGGAGCGTTCTGATCCTTGGGGCAGGATACGTGTCCCTCCCTGTGGTCGAGTACCTCGCAAAGAGCAAAAACACAGAGGTCACTGTGGGTAAGTAGGTCAAGGTCACCAGAATAGGACAGTGTAAAAGATCAGGTCAGACAACCATACACTCAGTCTGATAACTGACTTGAGTAAAATTTTAAGGTTGCTATAAATTCAATATCTTAATGTTTTTTAAAGATTATAATGTTAGAAACAGAGTAAGTTTCTATACTTCACAACACATGATGAAAAATTTATTTTTAATATCTTAGTTCTTGGTTTTGTGTTCTGACCTTGACATTACTGATTTTACTTATTGAAATCCTGGGCCTCAAATCTAAGGATTTTACTTATTTATAAGTGAATGCCTACAGCACCGTACAAAAAACAGCAGTAATTGTAAATTCTGGGCCTCAAATCTAAGTTCTTAACTCAAGTGAATGCCTACAGTACCATACAAAAAACAGCAGGGTTATTGTTTGTCCCGATCATTTACAGCGTCACAGCTCCAGTCTGAGTTGGACAGTCTAGGGAAATTAAACGTCAACACCACACTGATAGACGTCCAGAGGAATTACGATGAACTTGAGAAACTTATTCCTCAGCATGACATCGTTGTCAGGTTAGAGAAACAGTCTGATAAGTATTACAACACTTTAACTGTTGGCAATTACTGGTACTTAAATCTAGCTTCAATTACAGAATGATTATCAATTTTTAACCCCATATCATATTTTCTATCCTATTATTCCTTCATTTGTTCTCATGATTTCTTGTTGGCAATTTTTCATTGCCATGATTTCATTGTTGGCAATTTTTAAAAAGGCTTATTTGAAATAGAAAATAATTTTTTTCTTTTTAACAAAACTGCTTATACAACGAAATTTGAAACAAGAGAAATTTTTTAAAAAAATAATAGATTAAGTAATTGAATGAATAAAAAAGATATATTTTCATTAGATGTATTTGAATATATTGAAAGTAATTGAATATAATTGATACAATTTTACGTAATCATTCAATTAGAAATTTGATAGTTAAAGGAAAAATTAAGGTGCAAAGCTCTGTGATAAGAGAGACAAATTTTATCAGAATTAAAACAACAACTGTAAAAATTACTTTTTATTCCATATCAATTCTAGTATGTTCCAGTAGATACATTATCATCCTTGCTGTTCTTAAAGAACTAGACTAAGTGTACCACTTGTCAATTACCCAGTGCCTGTGTTACAGCCTCCTGCCCTATGTCTTTCACCCTGACGTGGCCAAGCTTTGTATCAAGTTCAAGAAGAACATGGTCACCGCGAGCTACATCTCACCGGCAATGCGGGAGCTGGACGCTGCAGCCAAAGAGGCCGGAGTCACCATAGTGAACGAGGTGGGCGTCGACCCAGGAATCGACCACATGTTGGCCATGGAGTGCTTCGATGAGGTCAAGCATGCAGGAGGGAAGGTAATTCACAAGCGATACAGTAGAGTTATTTACTTTTAAATTAGTGAAACATGCAGAAGGAAAGGTAATAAAATAGTAAAAGGTAGTAATTTAATTATCAAGCATGTCCTGGTGAAAAAAATTGACTGAGGTAAAGCACGCTGGAGAAGTAACTGTAGATTCTTCATCTTGCACGAGTACGTAATTCTGTGTTTTCATCGCTTTGCTTTGAATCCCGAGAATATAAAACGCTAGTGCCAAATGTTTTGTCATAGTTTCATTTAGTTTACATTTATCTTTTTAAAAAAAAAGCATTATTTTAAAATCCACGAGATGTGCTTTTCATCATTTCACGCTGATATTAGTTCCTTGCGTTTAATTAAGAATCTAGAGTATTTATAACCTGTATACAGAGGAGTTAAAAACTTTTGTGGTTCATGCCATATGATGTGTAATTTATACTCTGTACATTGGAGATTTTTACTTTAAGCCTTGAGGAATTTGTTCATTTTTCTCTATCAATCTTGTTTATCTTTAGATCTCATCCTTTGTGTCTTGGTGTGGTGGATTACCTGCCCCTGAACATTCCAACTCACCAATCAGATACAAATTCAGGTAAATACCCACAATTCAGTCCCAACAGATTGCAAGACTCTTGATGACATTTGCAATTCTGACAGGTTAAAGGAAGCATAAACTCTTCATCAAATGGCAAGTTTGTTTTGGATGGGAAAAGATTTTATCCATGAACAAGTTCAGTAGATTCGATCAATACCTCTTCTAATTTCTTCTACATTTCTTCTACAATTCCTGTTTTACTTGTGTTTAAGAAATCTTGTACATCTCTCTGTGAATATTATTTCAATTCAGGCCCTCAATACAGAATTCCGAACATTTCATAACACTTCATGAATGAGTGTAAATGTAACAAAATTTGTGCTCTCTGACTGCTAGTACTCTCAGTACTTTGATTCGCCAAGTTTCACTATTGTATGTACAATATATACACTCTGCTGTTTCTCATTGGTAGCTGGTCCCCAAGAGGAGTTCTGCTGAATTGTCTGAGTGGTGCTAAATACCTTCAAGACAACTGTGTAAGTCAAACTGTCTAAATACACGTCTCTATGTACATATTTCTGTCTATGCATCTGTTTTTAAATTAATTTTAAAAAAAAGCTCTGTACAGTAAAACAAGGTTATAGCAAATTGCATGGGATGAGTAATTTTGATTCCTTATTTATAAACGTAATTTGTTAAATCTGGATATAGTATAATAGGTTTAAATTTTAAGAAATTCAGGAAAATTATTTAAATCACTTAAAGCATGAATTCATCATTACAAGTTTGCTGTAACAGTGTTTTTCTGTAATGTATTAAATTATATTGAGAGAAATCTTACAAAAGACACATAAACCTATCACAAAAGGGGTTTCATACATTAAGACTGATTTATATCTTGAATGATTGTGATCAGGTATCACTTTAATTCAAATATTGCAAGCTTTGTGTTTTCATTTGCAAACCCTTTCTAAGAGAGTAAATAAAGATTTTGCATACATACGAGGGTTGTTCGGAAATTATTGAGACAACTCGAATATTTTCTTTTCTAATTGACGAATTTTGGTGAAAATTGGCATCGACACGGAAGAAACGCCAGAAAATAATAAAACAAAGTAATATTAAAAGAATATTTAATATTTTTTTTACGACGGTAGATAAACAAGTCGGTGGTCGGGGTACCCGGCGCAGCCTTGAACTCGGAGATTTAACAACTTAAACATCTACTTTATAAGTGTACGTAGAATTACAGTTAATGATAAAAGAAATCAAATTAAATATGTTCATTTTGCTATACTTTGCGACTAACTTTTGATTAAGTTTCACTGATGTTCGAGTTAAAATACGGATATGGTACACGTGTATTTACCAAACAATAGAAATCTGACAACGAATTTACATTGAATTTTGACGTCAAGGCGGCGCACTGAAAACCGTCAAACTGGTGGAAATCTCAGAAGAAGACCTTTTAAGGCCACGCAGTTGCTTAAAAAAACTATGCGATGACAAAACAAGGTATAGAGCTTCAGCTCATCATATTTTTTCACTGATTGTTTAACTAGAATTAGGCTAAAGGGATTAATTATCAAGTACTTTCGACACGCTAACTGTTGTCAACAGTTCTAAAATATATAAAAAATGACTGCAGGAGACATTCACAGTAATTAGACTTTCGGGTAAAAATAACTTGATTTTTCCTTTAAAAAAACCAAGAATGAGAGAAAATGTGAATGATGACATCTTGAAATGAAAACAAAAGATGAGAAAAAAAGAATAATTCTTATTTCCGTTCGTTTGTAAGGTGTTTAAAACACATGAGCAATAAGAAGCGTTAAAATGACGTTGCGAAACGTTTGCGGTCGCGCCGGGTCACTGGACGAAGGCACGTTGGCCAGCTTACCAGGAATGATCTATTCATGCCATGGACAAGAAACTTTTCACATTGATAATCTCTATCCTGATTTACTTTTTGGTGACATTTCAAGAGTTTATCTTTTTTAATAAAAGAATAAGAGAAAATGTCTCAATAATTTCCGAACAACCCTCGTACATGTACTCTATCTAAAATCTACATGTTTGAATCAGCATATCTGTTTTGGGTATTTAGCATGTTTTGCTGTCTATAGGTGTTGGAGATTCCCGGTAATGGCGGACTGTTAGACGCTGTGCAGGACCTGGACTTCATGCCCGGGTTTAACTTTGAGGGCTTCCCCAACCGCGACTCAACTATGTACATCGATGAGTACAGCATCCAGTCAGCTAAAACCGTCCTCAGAGGAACAATTCGCTACAAGGTAACGAAAACTCTAATATACAATGTATAAAGTTATTAAGTGGTATAAAGAAAAATCCAAGGAAAAAACCCTCTTGAAATGGCCTTCTGAAAGGCTCTTTAATTAACTTATTAGAAATGAAGTAAAAATTGATAATTAATCTGTAGATAAGCCATGTTGTATGTCTGACTTTTATTTTATCCATTTGTTTTTGCAGGGGTTCTCACACATCATGAAGGGTATCATGCAGCTTGGGTTACTAAACCCAGAGCAAGTGGCAAGCCTGCATCCCAACGGCCCATTGACCACCTGGGTAAGTACACTGTACTCACTAAACAAAGACTGTCTAAGTCTCTACTGATTGGTGACCAGGGAAGTCTGACTGCAGACTACCTGAGTAAGCCCTTACCAACCTAGAGTCTGCTTGGATCAGTCTCTGCCGACTTCCTCACAGGTGTGGACTTCTTAATTTGGACCAAGTCTCTCTGAGTTACTAGTGTCTACATGGATGGATCTCTTCTAATCAGTTTTTTTTACTCACGTTTTTACTGAGCACTGACTTCTGAGGAAAGCCCCTTTCTGATTAATACATGTAACTGCCAGAAGAGCACTCTTTTAAGTGACATACTGGGTACTAATTCTATGTCGACCAGTTCATTCCTCTTAAATCCATAGCACAAATTTAAGATTACTTACATCATAATCAATAACAATGTTAAATGTAATGTTTTGGGTTTTTTTTCGTTAACAGAAAGGATACATGTGTGAACTATTCGACAAAAGTCCTGACTTGTTTGAGGACAGCCTGAAGGATCTAGTGTTTGAGAAAGTAGGACGCTCAGAGAGGAGGCTGAAGGCCATCGAAGAGTAAGTGCGTGTGTGTGTGTGTGTGTGTAACAGATGAGCGATTAGTCTGTATGTTACAACTCTTGAGTGAATAGTCATCCATTAGGAAGTCTGTGTTTGTAATAACAGCATTGAGTGAACAGGAAGCAGGTTACAATGTAAAATCTATTAATTAAAAGAGTTAGTTTGTTTATGGTGCAAGTTACAGTTAAATATAATTCAAAAACCTATTTGTACATGTATTCATCTCTTAATCAATCTTTGGTTTGTGATAACTTTTTTTGAGTAATTTTACAAGCCTCACATTTTAGTAGATTTTACCTTTATGAATTTCTCGTGGTTATAACTTTCACATGACTATCCCGAATCGTCTAGTTAAAATAATAGTGAACAATTTTTAAACACAGTGAGACACTGGACGTTTTTTTACAATGTTCTTCATTAAATGGGACAAGTTTTCATATAATAAATACATTATTTACAAGAGTTTTAATAAAATGGGTTTATGTTTATAAACAGTTTAGGGTTGTTGGAGGAAGTGCCAATGGACAAGAAGGGAAGCGCGCTAGACACATTGTCTAACTACCTATCCAAGAAACTTGCTTTTGGTAAGTTGTTTCATTGCATAATAGACATAAATAAACATAAACAATAGGCATAAATAAATAGTATTAAAAGCTGGTATTTAAAGAGTTATTCTTTGAGACATTTTCTTTAATTTTTTTAAATAAGCTGCTCTCACATTAGTATTCCCTCTGAAACTTTCGCAATAAAATCATTAATATTCATAGAACGAAAAACAAAATCAGTGATAATGTGAAAAGATTATTCTAGAGATAAAACTAATTATATACAAGTTCAAGCAGGCCAACCAATGAAGGCTGTGGGGTCTGACTAGTCTATTTATACATCCTTTTATGTCTGGGTGTTACAGCTCCGGGGGAGAAGGACATGATAGTGATGCACCACAATGTCGGGGTCACATGGCCAGATAAATCCCAGGAGAAACGGGTCATCAACTTTGTCTGCTACGGGGAGGAAAATGGCTACTCCGCCATGGCCAAGACTGTCGGACTTCCTACTGCCATAGCAACCAAGATGGTGCTGGATGGTAAGCTTTCATGCTGCTGACAATTAATTGCAGCTCTCTTGGGCGGATGAAATTCTCTGCAACTTTTAATACTCTAAATGGATTGATAAATGTCTTGATTAAGTCAAATCCTCTGAACAGAGGCATAGAGCTTTCTGTTTATTAAAAAATCCAATATGGATTCACAAATTCAATTAAGTTGCTGTTGAAGCCTTCAAAATAATTTTAAACTGGTAGTCTGAAATTATTTGTAGATACAGGAGTACCAGTTTATATAGGGATGATCTGTCTATACTTACAATTTCTGTGCATAGTAATTTTTTGCTACAAAGGTTGTCCATAACCTGCAGGTGTATAGGAATCCTGATTTTATCCAAGGTAATTTATTGAAGGTCAAGGTCATTAATCTCATTTATTTTGTCCTCATTCAAGGTGAGATCCAGAGAAGAGGGGTGCTAGCTCCGTTGACCATGGACATCTATCAGCCCATCCTGTCCCGTCTTCGCAGCGAGGGATTACACGCTGTGGACGAGATCAAGGCCTCGTAAAAATCCAAGGCGTGGATCGCGGGGGAGTGTGCCTTATCATAGTGGTGGTTCCAGCAAAGGTGTGTGTGTATCTCCATAGAACAAAGGACACCAGCCTTTTGAGTGTTGAGTGAAAAACAGACTGTAATAAATTGATATCATTTAGTTGCAATTATGGCAACAGTTGGTTTTTTGTAAGAATATGGATAATGTGTGAAGTTGAAATTTTATAATCAACTTGTAAAAAACTTGTAGAGGAGTTAGTAGTCTCATGTTCAAGATTTTTTTTTATGTTATAGTTTTGAATTGTTTTGTGGTGTTTTTACTTCAGAAGTATTGACTAACTACATGTAATATTTCGATATAGATATACATTCTTTTACATTTAGTTCAGTCATGTGTAGGTGTTTATACTCAGTGATAGACACAATCAAAGAGTTTGTCTTTCTTTACATGGCAAGCTAATTTTTTTTAGACAAATCAAAAGAAAATGCTACAATGATTAATGAGATGATACGATGATATAATGAAACATGTACTAACATAATGATACAATAAGCCGATTCCCTCCGTTAACTGTAGTTAACAAAATACCGGTACCACGACCTCTGTAAAATATCATGATCAAAGAGATTGTAGGAAACTAAAGCTAGTCCTTAGGTTCTTGAAATTCCAAATTGTAATCATTCTTAAAATACTCATACCATTTACTTATATTTGAAATGATTTATGGTCAACAACATGTTAGGGAAACAGTAAGTATTTACAAGTGCATTTTCTAGAATAAAGTGACTGTTGCAAAAGACAGTGTATAAATTTCGACATGAGATGAAGAAAGTTTGATGATTTTAATTTGTAAAGGTTTCTTGATATGCCATCAAACTAAATCATGCATTGTATAGATTCTGACTATATTAGTGTCATTTATCTTACATAAATTTGAAAATTTGAGTACCGGTTAGAACTAAAACTATTTTTGCTCTAATAAAGAATGGTGTTTTATATATTACTATGTAGCTGTAAATAAGTATTAATTGTTAAATCTGATAAGTGCCTATCATGTCCACGATCTTATCTATTGTTGTTGATATACCTTACTCAAGATTTTAGCATCTGTTGATCAGAACTTTTTCTCTATATTTTTAAGAAATATAATTATAAGAGGACTATTTATGGGACAGTGAATAATTCCATGTCTTATAGTTTGTTGTTTGTTTTCCTGTAAATCTACAAATGTATCAAATATCCAATTTAATTCATAAATACTCAGAAGTGTCTTACATACATCTATACATAGTTTTTATATAGACAAGAACGTTAATTATTTTTGGAATCTCAAGGACAGGGATGTATTGGTGTGTATGGATTTTCCCATGCAACAAACACTCCAGGATGTTAGAGAGTTAAACAAGATACCCTTCACTCCAATGTACATACAATCAACATGTACCAAAGCCCTAACTTTTATTGATCTTGCAACAACTTTTGTTCCTCTATTGAAAGCCTGCAGTTTTAATGTTTAGGCAATATAAATATACCGGTAGTATATGTACTTGTGCGGGATAATTTTTTGTATATACTTTTTTGTATAAAAGCACTTAAAACCCAATGTATGGTTTCTCTGGGTATTTGTTTTTTTATTCACTCTATACCTTAAGATTTTGACAATTTTCAGAATGAGATCTATATTATCATTTACATGTATTTATCTTCTTTTAATTTAAAAAAAAATACTAAATTGCTGAAAGTGTTTATTATTCATAGGTACTGTATATCAACTTATTAAGACACATGCTTACAATTATTTGATGAATTATAAGAATCTATGGTTCACTAGCTATTTTTGCTTTTATTATGATATCAATAACTTATGTAGCTGCAGGACTGTAGCTCCCGGTCTGAAAAAATTCGTCCATCCGAATTTTTTCAGACCGGGAGCTACAGTCCTGCAGCTATAACTTATGGTAGTTACTAGTAGTTCAAATATGAGGACCAATATCCATTTATATATGGCAAACCTTTTGTACAATATCTCCACTTTTTAGCGCTTTAAACAACTTATGGAAATTCTGCCTTAAATCTTCTTACTGTCGGAGTGTGAGATTTATACAAGCATGAAAAACTGTGATAACATGTATTCCAGCGAATTTATTAATAAAAGATGTGCAAGGCAATAAATAAATATGTCGTGTTTTTTTCGGTCATTGAAGAACAGGCTTCAGTAGAATCTCTATGTAATCATTGATGTTTAGCTGTCCAGTTGTTGGTGGTTTAGAATTCCACAGGCTTCAGTAGAGTCTCTATGTAATCATTGATGTTTAGCTGTCCTGTTGGTGGTGGTTTTAGAATTCCACAGGCTTCAGTAGAGTCTCTATGTAATCATTGATGATTAGCTGTCCAGTTGTTGGCTGTTTAGGAGACCCACACATATTGGTTGTGAATCTACATTGCACGAGTTTCTCGTTGTGGTTGAATGATCGGTATTTTTTGTTTCCTTTTATTGGTATTCGTTTAACATCAATTTTCTTGAATTTCTATGTTTAGTAATTCCGCGAAATTTAACAATGTTCCGGTAGGTAAGATATAAGGGAAAAACCAGATTTAATTTGATACTAGGACAGTGAAACATGTTAGATAAAAAATTTAATCGATAGCTTGAATTATCGTCCACGAATTGACGTATCCTTGTAAATGTTTATACTAGATTCACGAAAATTCATGCGTCGTGAATTAATGACGTAGATAGCATGCAATCGAAAGTTTGTAATATTTTCAAGAAGTATTTTAAAATTATTTTAAACGTTATTTTAATATAATTTGACAAAGAAATGTAGAACTTCGTTGGCTTCTCCTTGGTAAAAACGACACAAAGCCTTGCGTCGAGAATGAATGATGCCAACTTTATGCTATTCATTTATTTTCAAATTCAAATCTAGAGACCTCTAAAATCTTCATGCTTGGAAAAGAATTTGTTCGAATTTGTTTACTAGTATTCAGATTTTTTTTTCATCAGAGCAATTGATCCACTTGTAAATTTAAATTTTTGATTCATTGAAAAGTCGCTTTTAATTAATTTTAGATAACAAATGCTGAATTGAATCAAAGCGTTTAGAGGGTTACCATCAATGCTGAAATTGCTATACATTGAAATCTTCCCTCTAAATAGTTATAAATATATTTTATCTTATAAAATGATAGGTCTCCTAATAAATATCAAAATTTGTATAAAAAAAAAATAAAAATAAAATAAATACTGTACAACATTTATAGTGCAGTATTTATTAAATAAGTCTATATATAATTGTTTACATGTTTTACACACAAACAGTTCGTTGGCATACATGTTTATTTAAGAAATAAACAACGTTATTTAGTGAACATGGCGTTATGAATAGCAATTGCTCTGCTGGCATATTCCATGATGCGCGCTAGCGCATCATGGAAAATATGCCAGCAGAGCAGTTGCTATTCATAACGCCATGTACACTAAATAATCGTTGTTTATTACTTATATCTGCATTTTACCACTCCCAAATACCCTGTTTTAGCCTAGACCTTAACTTTTAGCTATTGCATCAAAATTAATCATTCAGACTGTAATGTATCTTTTTAATTCACATAGATTTGTTAACAGAATCAATGATATGTTATAACAGTAATTCTTTTAAAATATTATTATAAGACAGGTTTTAATATTAAATACATCAATTTTATGGAGTTGGAGAAAAACACATCATGTATCGTATAGTGGTTTAAATCTATAACGTCATGGAAAAGTATATGACTGCCGTCATGAGAAAAGGGCCCTTATCTTTTGACGTCACAATGCTCAGAAAACGACGTCAAAGTAGCGGCATTGTAAACGCAGTTTTTTTATTTGCTCTTTCTATATTTTTTTTGTGCGTCTGTGTTGTGCTTTTTGATTAACTTGAGTCTGGCCTTGCTTTTATACCGCGATTAATATTTTTTCAATAAAATATTACATGTTGATTTAAAAAATAAACATTTAATAAATGAAATATACACATGTAACGTCAATATATACATATTTCGAACGCGTAATATTGCACACAAGTTGCTGAAATATCATAAAAATGCTGCTTTTGCATCAGCTTTGAAACTTAAACATCATATTTTCCATTCTGGTGTGAGTTGAAAATATATATGTTCTAAATGTGATATCAGTTTTTTTATAAATCGAAACCAAAGGCCCGTCTCGCATACGCTTACTTATTGTGTATGATTGAATGCGAATGATCATTGATTTACGATGATGACTAATATAAAGTACCCTAGTTTGCATTAGCAATACATGTATGATTTATTCAAGTGAAAAACAAAAACTACTCTGCATACTCGTTGTTGATAAGAGGGGTTGAAGGCTGAGACATACCAAATCGATGCAGAGCAGTATTTTTCAAATAAACAATACAAGTCAAATATTTCAAAAGTTTTTTTAAAAATAGTTTTCCTCACGGGAGACGATTCTACACCACTTCTTAAATAAGTCAGAAGGAACACGAGAGAAGCGGCTATGTCTCAAATATAGTGCTACGACCAACATACAAAATAAATTCTCGCATAATTCTATTACTAAAGAATTTGCGATCAAATTTTGAAATTATTTAACGAATTAAAACGCATGTAACTAACGAAAAGTTTGAGAATTTTTTTCACAGCGTAAAAATCTACTCTGATGTATCGCATTTGATTTCATGGGAAAATCTTATTCTTAGTGACATTTTCATGTAAAGTGCCTTTAATGAAACAACATAAAATTATATCTGCCTGTACGATTGAAAAACTTGTGTATTATTTGAGCACAGCATATTTTATTTTCTTGTGCAATTTAACAACCCAAATCCACGTTTTGTGTGTACTTTTTGAGCTATTTTACATAACATTTTTTTAAAAAATCAATTATAGCATCCCTGAAAACTCACCACATTCTCATGGATTTCTAGCATTTTTAAATGATTATTAATATTCATTTCAAATCAGTAACGTACATGATTCAAAATTCCTTAAAACTAAACAGCTTTGTAAATGCAGTCATTATACTACAATACTTTTGATATCAAGTCGAAAAAATTGTCGTTTTATGAATAAACAATTCATGTTTATTGATAAATATAATTTAAACACTAGTGTGCGTCACTTACAATTAATAACATGCATGGACGTACAATTCATCTTCATAGATGATGGTTTCTCGTCTTTTCTTTAATTTTTTATACAAGAAACAAATTCCGATGATACTGAAGTCAATGTTTATGTGTGTATATTACAATGTACAGCAATAAAAAAAAATCCGAGAATCGCGATATTTCTTAAAAACTTCGGACAACTGTAACTGTATGCACCCTATAAACGACTTTTATTTAGTTTTTCATCTTCTTTTTTAAATTGAAAATCACTCGGCCGATATTCGTATTTAATGAGAGAGAGAGAGAGAGAGAGAGAGAGAGAGAGAGAGAGAGAGAGAGATGCGGAGATACATTTATCCATCATCTTGTAGCATTGATAATAAGAAAATTAAATTATGTCAACATGTATAAATGTTACTACTCACTGAATATAAGCTACGTCTATTGGAACTGTACTATCGATTAGTTTTAAAAAAATTAAAATATTAAATGCAGAAGTCTTATTAAAAATTACATGCAATCTTGCATTTTGAAAAAAATGTAAATAATGCTTATATATAATTAATTATTTCAACGATTATGGTTTATAAAAATCGCATCACAAAAATACAACGGTACGCATGAACTTACAAAGTGATTGAATAGAATTGTAGATTCAGTACGTTGAAGGGGGGGGGGGGGGGGGGTGCTGTATTTAGTTGGTCATTCGTATTTGATACACTTAATTAGGTGTGTATGAGTATGTTTAAACAATAAACATAAACAAAAGGTAGCGATCAATACCGAAAAAATTAACGTAACCCGCGTTCTGTAATGTGGATGTCTCTATAGCCCACATGTATCACCGAAGAATGCATTTTATTGTTTATATTTACATCTTTCTTTTGATAAATTAATGAATTAAATTGATCGTAATAAGTAAGTAAAAGTCACTAAATTATTGTTAATAATAACACCAGTACGTTAGATAAAAGCTGTACCCAAAGCGTCTTATATGGGAATTTGAGTTTGGCATCATTATGATTACTTCGTGCAATCCGTGATATTTCTTAGGTTGCTGAAGATTTCGACCGATCGATAAACTGCATGGTTAAAACTGGACCGAGGAGATTTCAGTCCTGTCTGTTTCTACACAGCTATGAATTACAATCAATTTTCGTAAGAAAAAGAGGGGATCATACTTGGTGGATGTAAATTTAAATCTTTAAATATAAGATGCCATTTTTGCATGTGGATTTATCGGAAGTGTATCTGGATTAGCTGCAGAACTTTAACTACATCTGGATCTTCAAAATGTTTTGCTCTCTATTGTTAAAATTGTAAGAAATCTAGAATTGTAGAAAATTATAAATTAATTCTACTTCAAACAATTAAATACGATGTGAAAGGAAGTATAGAAGAAAAAAATAATGCAGAACAAAATTTGACGTTCATGACGTCGTGACGTTTTCTAGCAGCTACGTCAAAGTCGTGTTAACATGTCTTACTAAAATTGTCATAAAATGCTTAAAACACACAAGATCTTGGATATCTTTGTATATTTGTATTAAGAAAGAGTTGACTAATCAGAATTGACAAAAAAGTAAGTTTGCGAAATTTTGACCTTAAGGGCCCTTTTCTCGTGACGTCAGTCATATATAACGTTACACCTTTATGACGTCATAGTATACTGACAGAGCAATTGCGATTATAGAGAAATAATTGCAACTCCTTCGTATGGGCTTACAGTGGGAAAGAACAATGGAAATGCAAATATACTCAATTGACAGTGTAACACATGTACACATACAATCTAATATATTGATGAAGTACAATGATAGAAAACCGGACAGTGTGTTTAATTAAGGGACATGGATACGATTTTGGTCAAAATTTAGTTTACCGTATTTAATCTTTAAAAATGCTTCAGTAAGGCATTTCTAATAGCCAACCAAAATGTATCATGCAGTCGTAAAGTTTCAAGCGAGATACAGAGCTCTCAGTTTTTGGCTATGTAAACAAAGCTCATGTCATGTTGTTGTTTACATTTTGATTGTTGAAAAGAAAATTTGAGGTTTGGCCTAAAATGAAAGTGGCAAAAGCCAGGAACTGTCTATTTATGTTCACAACTAATAAGCAGATAGCAAAATTAGCTTGAACAAGAATTTTTACAGGTATATTAAACTATGTACTAAACAAAAACATGGCACGAGCCTTGTTAACATACATAACAAAGAATTGTGAGCTCTATCTAACTTTATAACTCTACGACTGGCACTCAAAGTTTGATTGATCATTAGAAATGCATTACTTAACCATTGTAAACAATAAATGTATAAATAATAATAATAGACAATTTAGGTTCAAGAAAAACTTTTAATTATATCAAATAAAGAGAACTGACCCACTTAGAAATAAGTTAAAATTAATATAATGTTTTATATTATTCACAACAAATCAATTTGAAAAACTGAAAAACTGTAAAGAAGAAATAAAGATTGAATCAAATGTAGGCTACTTAGTTTGTGGCATTCAGTCATTAGAGAGGTTTAGCAAACCAACGTGTACGCGTACGTGTATACATGTAGAATGGAAAATATGTGCATGTGTAATGACGAATTTCTACACGTATGTACTATTATGTTACCATTGTACCCTCTGTACCTTAGTGACCTACAAGTATCTTTAATAATTTGCCACTTTCATTTTCCAATGCTTTTACACTGTACCCTCCTTGTAACCCTTTTTCTCCTGTGTACCCTAGGGTACAAAAGTATCACCTCAAAACATAGTCCTATTTTCTTGCCATATAAATATTATATATGTTATGGGATGTACGCTTGGAGTTTTGATGGGCTTTACGTGAATGTCAGTGTAAATAATCGATCTTACCTCGTTATATCATTAAAACATCATTTAAGGAAATGGTATTTAATGGAAAATTCATATTTACCGCGTTAATTATGTTTAAAAAGGGGAATTCCTTTATTCAGTTCGAGATCCGCTCCTGAATTCTCATTTACTGTCCCAAAATAAAACCGGTCAAGGTCAGTAAACATGGCGGACAAATTCAACTTTCGTTGTTGACATACACGAAAAATAACCGATATATGGACTATACTTGATATTTTTGGATTAATTTATGCCATAGACATCTACAACGTTTGAGTTCAAGTAAGAAATGTAAATGTTATTGTCATTTATAAACGATTTGAGACGAAATCGTTGCGGGAGTGAATCACTCCCGCACTTGCACCATTACGGAGATCCTATGGAGTTGTAGCCCCCCCCCCCCCCCCTCCCAATAAAAAAAAATCGGGAGAGGGCTACATTATTGCAGCTAAGATAAAACATGCATATTATCAATCATGAGTCATGCTCAGCTTTAAAGAAACGTAAGACGTTCCTCAATTTTGTATAATTTTCTTAAAATAGCATGCAAAATGCTAGCTGCAGGACTGTAGCTCCCGGTCTGAAAAAATTCGGATGGACGACCTGGGAGCTACAGTGCCTCCCATAGTAAAAAACTGCAATTTACGGCGCACAAAAAAATGCGCTAGGTTTTGACTGATTAATCTCATCTACGATCACATTCTGTACAAATATTTAATCCCAAAAAATTCCTCGGACATTTTACTACAGAAATTGTCACTTCACTTGCCTCTGATATTCTTTTAAACACCATCCCCAGCCCTGTCAATTAAAAGTGGTGCATGTTTGTTTACATTTAAAAATGGCGACTCTCGATCTCGACGTAAATTAACATACTTCATTTATCATGTTTAAGAGAAGGTCTGAGGCAAGTAAAGTGATGATATCAGTAGTAAATTTGCTGAAGAATTTTATGGTTCTAATTATTTTTACAGAATTTGTGTGAAAATAAGGTTAATAAGTCCAAACTTAGCGCAATTTTTTGTGCGCTGTAAATTGCAGTTTTTTACTATGGGAGGCACTGTAGCTCCCAGGTCGTCCATCCGAATTTTTTCAGACCGGGAGCTACAGTCCTGCAGCTAGCAAAATGCATTTAAATGTTTATAAAATAAGTCATAGTATATATTTTAGATTGCACACTTTATATCTATCTAATATCTAATAACATAAAATTACTAAAAGGAAATCTTTACTATGTGCACATGCATGGAGATAAGAAAAAATAGAAAATAATGGAAGATAGGTCGCGTCTGACCTTAAGGCTTAGTTATCTGGTACATGTTTATGCAGAGACATAAATAACGTTATTTATATGTCTCTGGTTTATGTTGATAAGTGAACACGGCCTTTCTTGGAGCGCCCAAGTTAGCATTTATAGTCACGAACTGGTTTTCAACATTTATTTCATCATCAAGAAAGTGATTGATTTTTGTTGAGACATTTCATCCGACTCCAAATTTCATCGTTCCGCTCATCCTTGTCTTCACCGGATTCGGAAATGAGTCATAAGTAAGTACAATTACTTTAACCTGCTTGTTTCTGACAAGTCTAGAAAATGAAAATGTATTTCAGTTTTAAACATGACAAAGTGAGCGACCAATCAAAACTAATGCTTTACAAATCTATATGATTATGGTTCATAAATATGGTACAAATTAAATTAAATGTAATAGGAATGAATTCAATCTATATGCTAGCTACAGAATTTACACTCATATAAAATGGGTTGGGCTGTTAATGCCCAAAGAAATTGAGAAACGGTTTATTACCAAATATCAATTGCTCCAACCCAGTTTATACCAGTAACCTATTAAAATCATTTCGAATCATTCAATTCTCTATCGTCAAGCGCAGAAACTAACTAAAGACAAATTGTCCTAATGTAGTTTATGATAAATTGGTTATTGTACAATATTCTTAATGAATGTAAAGTCTTGCAGTTTGATACACTTTTTGGTGCAAGATGTTGTAACTTTATTCCTAATCTTTTACTGATTGGTTGTTTTCCTCTAGCTCGTCTCAGAAGGCCCGGCGTCACACCGAGAACAGACGCGTACTGATCCTAGGGGCGGGGTACGTGTCCCTCCCAGCTGTGGAGTATCTGGCAAAAGGCCAAAACACAGAGGTCACTGTGGGTTAGTAGGTCAAGTCTCCTTGTCAGAACAATGTAAGAATCAGGTCACAAGATCACAAAGTGAGAACGGACTTGATATAAATTTAAGAGTTTAAATATCTGTATTTATTTATAACAATCATGATTGAAAACATTGCGTGCCAGGTTTCTATGCTTTTAAAATTCCAATTTTATCATAGAATTAAAGTTATGTTAATTTTGATCTCAAAAAATTTCACCTGTAGTTTATACCTACAGTACTGTAAACATTAACAGCAGGGTAATTGCTTGCCCCTGATCAATTACAGCATCACAGCTCCAATCTGAGCTGGACAATCTAGAAAAATTAAACGTCAACACAACGCTGATAGACGTCCAGAGGAATTACGAAGAACTTGAGAAACTGATCTCCCAACAAGACATCGTTGTCAGGTAAGAGAAACTAATCCCTCAACACGGAATCTAGTTTACTTTATTATACGAAGTCTTGTTAAAGGAAAAAAATCTTCTTCCTTCAAATTTGCTGATATTAATAGTTTTGTTTTAAAAGATATAATTTTCAGTTTTATATGACCTTATTTTATAATTGCCTACTGAAAATTCGGGTAAATTGATGAAAAATGAAATAGGGTAATGTGTTCTTCATATTTAGTATTGTCTGATGTATGTTTATGTATTTATAATTATTAAATTAATTTTCTGAAAATAAAGTAATTTGTTCGTTATGCATTTGAAGTGAAACTTTTAACTTTTCATACATTTATATTAAAAACAAAACAAGATATTTGAAATTCTGAGATCAAGACTGTTTTCAATTTATGATTGAGTTCAATGAAGGGCTTTGTTCCTTCGAAAAAAAAAAAGAACAATGTCTGTGTTACATAACAATTTCCCTTTATATAACACTGTCTTTTTGTATACCGGTATAAGACTTTGATAATTTGTCTAGCATACAACACCTTGTCAAACACCCAGTGCCTATGTTACAGCCTCCTGCCCTATGTCTTTCACCCTGACGTTGCCAAGCTTTGTATCAAGTTCAAGAAGAACATGGTCACTGCGAGCTACATCTCACCGGCTATGCGCGAACTGGACGCCGCAGCCAAGGAAGCGGGAATCACCATCATGAATGAAGTAGGCCTCGACCCAGGAATCGACCATATGCTGGCCATGGAGTGCTTCGATAAGATCAAGAATGCTGGAGGGAAGGTATTTTGTACCTAATACAGTGGAGTTATTTACTTAGGTTAGGCTAGATGAATGCATGCGTTTTTATTTATCAACCCTGTTTGTATGTCTAAAAGATCTCATCCTTTGAGTCTTGGTGTGGAGGATTACCTGCACTTGAAAATTCCAACACGCCCCTCAGATACAAATTCAGGTAAATACACCAGATTAAAGTAAAGTTCAATGTAAAAATTTCCATTCAATTAAAGTTCATTGTGGATATTAGTCTCCAACTGAGAATAAATACAATAAACTCAATACCTCTTCATACGTGAATCAAAGTGATTCTTCTATTCCTATTTTACTTAGGTTTAAGTGATCTTGTTCATCTCTCTGTGATTATTATTTCGATAACTTCCTAACTATATGATGCCTAACATTTTATAACACTTCATGACTGAGTGTTAATATAACAAATTTAGCACTCTATGCTTGTTAGTACTCTCAGTACTTTGATTTCTTAAGATAACCTTATAGTTAATGGATGGTATGTATAGTAAATGCAATTGCTGTTTCTTATCTGTAGCTGGTATCCCAGAGGAGTTTTGATGAACTGTTTGAGTGGTGCTAAATACCTGAAGGACAACTGTGTAAGTTAGGCAAAATGAATAGATGTCGTAGTTCTTTTGACAACTGCTTAAGTCAGTAAGACGAGCTGTATACACATGTCTTAATCCTTTTGACTACTGTCTGTTTAAGAAAGTGTTTTAATGTAAAGATGATAAATATGAAAGATATTCAGAGACATCTTTCAAGAGGTACATACCACATAATGATCATAAATGTTACAAACATATTTAGAATCTCTTATATTGAGAATCTCTTGTGATTGGATATTGCTTAAATCCAACTATGCCAAGTTTTGTGTTTTCTTTCCAAATGCAAGAGACTAGATGGATATAGCATATCCCATCTTAAACTATGCATCAGCAGTTTAATGAAATGTTTTTTGCAGACAATCTCTGTCTCCCGTGTATAGCATATTTTGCTGTCTGTAGGTGGTGGAGATTCCAGGTAATGGTGGCCTGTTGGACGCTGTACAGGATCTGGACTTCATGCCCGGGTTGGACTTCGAGGGTTTCCCCAACGGAGATTCAACTATGTACATTGACGAATACAACATCCAGTCAGCTAAGTCCGTCATCAGAGGAACAATTCGCTACAGGGTGAAAACACTCTCTGTAGAAGAACTGATTGGCTAAAAATCAATAGTTGATCTCTATAAAGTAACTGATTGCCTATAAATCAATATATTTGATACAAGTCATGCTGCATGGCTGACTTATTTGTTTTCTCTTTCTTCAGGGGTTCTCACACATTATGCAGGGTATAATGCAGCTGGGGTTACTGAACCCAGATCAAGTAGCAAACCTCCATCCCAATGGACCAACGACCACCTGGGTAAATACCCATTTAACAAGGATTGTCTTAATTTCTGCTAATATGTGACGATATAGGAGAGACTCCATCCACAGACTACCTGGGTAATTAAGCTCATACTAAATAGGGTCTACTTGGATAAGTCTTCTGACCCATGACTATCTGGATAAGTCCTTACTGTTTAATGACTACCTGTGTAAGTCTTTATGGACAGTTGAGTACCTGGATAGGTCTCTTTTGACCCGTGTCTGCCCGAGAAAGTGCCTACTGACCAGTGACTATCTAGGTAGGTCTTTTTTGACTAATGTCTACATTGATAAGTCTCAACTAACCAGTAAATACCTGGGTAAGTCCCTACTGACAAGTGATTACCTAAGTAGGTATTCACTGACCAGTGTCAATTCTAGTAAGTCCCAACTGAGCAGTGACTACCCATGAAAGTCTCAAGTAACTAAACACTCTCTGGGTAGGTCTTTACTGACCAATATCTACCTTGATAAGTCCCAACTGACTAAGGACTACCTGGAATAGCTTTTGACTAGTTTCTAACTGGTTAAAATTAAACCAAACTAGTATCTACCTGAGTAAGAGTGTACCACTGATTTTTTAACTGCTAGATTTTTACTGACCAGTGACTCCCTGAGTAAGTCACTTTTGAATAGTGACTTCAAATATAAGACTCCTTCAGGCCGTGACAACCTGGATATTTTTATATCTATCAGTGACTAACTAAGTAAATCTATACCTCGCACCAAATACTTACTGGGTAATCCTAAACCTAACAGTGACTTACTTGGTATTCCTATATATATCAAAGACTTTCTGTGTAATTTTATATCTACAAGTGATTTATTTTGAAATATAATACGTACAAGTGACTTACCGGGTAATTCTAAACATAGGAGTGACTTACTGGGTAAACCTTTTCTTATTAATGACTTAATTCTATACATAGCATGACCTGCTGGTTATTTCTATACCTATCAGTCACTCAGTTGGTAATCTTATACTTAACAATGATTTAATAGGTAATTCTATACATATCTGTGACTCGCGAGGTTATCATATATAATCTTATCAATGACTTAATAGGTAATTCTATACATAGCATAACCTGCTGGTTATTTCTATACCTATCAGTCACTCAGTTGGTAATCTTATACTTAACAATGATTTAATAGGTAATTCTATACATATCTGTGACTCGCGAGGTTATCATATATAATCTTATCAATGACTTAATAGGTAATTCTATACATAGCATAACCTGCTGGTTATTTCTATACCTATCAGTCACTCAGTTGGTAATCTTATACTTAACAATGATTTAATAGGTAATTCTATACATATCTGTGACTCGCGAGGTTATCATATATAATCTTATCAATGACTTAATAGGTAATTCTATACATAGCATAACCTGCTGGTTATTTCTATACCTATCAGTCACTCAGTTGGTAATCTGATACTTAACAATGATTTAATATGTAATTCTATACATATCTGTGACTCGCGAGGTAATCATATATAATCTTATCAATGACTTAATAGGTAATTCTATACATAGCATGACCTGCTGGTTATTTCTATACCTATCAGTCACTCAGTTGGTAATCTTATACTTAACAATGATTAAATAGGTAATTCTATACATATCTGTGACTCGCGAGGTAATCATATATAATCTTATCAATGACTTAATAGGTAATTCTTTACATATCAGTGACTTACTGGGTAATGCTTTACATATCAGTGACTTTCTTGGTAATTTATACCTATCATTGACTTACTGGGTAATTCTATACATATCAGTGACTTACTGGATGGTTCTATATCTATCAGTGACTTACTGGATGGTTCTTTATCTGTGATTTACGATATCTTACTTTGTATTTTCATACGTACGAGTAATGTACTTGGTGATTCTAAACTTACGAGTGACTTACTGGGTAATGCTTAACCTCTCAGTGACTTTCTTTATAATCATTTACGTACAATTTACTTTTCTAGAACTATTAAACCTATCATTGACTAAATGGGACTTCTAAACCTTTCAGTGATTTACTTGATAATTCTTTTCATATTAGTTACTTACTGGGTAATCCTAAATTTATCAGTGACTTACTGAGTAATCGTACTCGTACCTGTGACTTACTGGGCAATTCTATACTTATCAATGACTTAAAGGGGCATGGTCACAATTTTGGTGAAATTTTATTTTCCTGTTTTTATTATTTACAATGCTTTTTGAATGCATTTCTAATGATCAAGTGAAATTTGGATGGCCGTCGATGAGTTTTAAGCGAGATACAGGGCTCACAATTCTTCGTCATGTAAACAATGCTTGTGCCCTGTTTTTGATTACATAGGTTCAATATACCAGTAAAAAATCTTTTTCAAGATGATTTGTCAAAATTCTTATTCATTTTAAACATAAATAAACAGTTCCTAACCATTAGTACATTCATTTTAGGTCTAAAACTGGAATTTTCACTTCAACATTCAAAATGTAAACAAAAGCTTTGTTTACATAGCGAGGAATTGTAAGCTCTGTAACCAGCTCATAACTCAACAAATGTCACTCAAATTTGGGTTGCCTATTAAAAATACCATACTGAAGCATTAGTAAAATTAAAATCGAAAAAATAATTTTTGACAAAAATCGTGACCATGTCCCTTTAACAGGTAATTTTATACATACATGTATCTGTGCTTAACTGCGTAAATCTTTACCCCTCAGTGAATTTTTAATTCTATACCTTTGAATGACTGAATGTTAATTATATACGTATCAGTGACTTACTGATTAACTTAATACCTACGAGTGACTTACTGAGTAATGCTCTACCTATTAGTTATTAAATGAGTTATTATATGCATATCAGTAACTTACTGGGTAGTCCTATACTTACCAGTAACTTACTGGGTAATTTTATAACTGCATGTCAGTGAATAACTGTGTAATTCCATGTCTATCAGTGACTTTGTGGGTAATTCTATACCTTTGAGTTACTAATTGGTAATTGTATACCTACGAGTAACTTACTAGGTAATCCTATACCTATCAGTGGCTTACTGGGTAATGCTATACCTATCAATGTCTTTCGTGGTAACGTTATACGTATCAGTGACTAATTGAGTAATGCTATACCTATACATGTAAGTGACTTTCTTCGTAATCCTATACAACGAATGACTAATGGGTTATTATGTACCACTCATTGGCTTACTGTGTAATTCTATCCCTACCAGTAGATTACTGGGTAACCCTAAACCTATCAGGGACTTACCAGGTAATTCTATTCCTATTAATGACATATTGTGTAATTCTCTACATACCAGTGATTACTTTGGTAATTCTATAACTATCAGTTACTTTCTGGGTAAGTCTTTACCTACGTGTGACCCACGGGCTTATTCTTATACCTGCCATTGACTTACTGGTAATTTTATACCTACGCAAGACTCACTGGTAATTCTATACCTACCTGTGACTTACTGAGTTGGTCCCAACTGATCAGGGACTACAAATGTGGTTAGATTATTGTATACTGATCGGAAACTATTTGGTTAGTCCTTAATTGCTTGTGACGAACAGCTTTCTGGGTAAAGTCCCTACTGACAAATGACTTCTTTGGTTAAAAGAATAAGCAAACTTAAAGTCTTTATATAGTCGTACAGAATAAATCCGTAGTATTGATATCAAAGTCATTCAAATCACGAATGATAACTTTGTTTAAATGTTAATTTTATTTTTTGTGTGAGTAGAAAGGATACATGTGTGAACTGTTCGACAAAAGCCCCGACTTGTATGAGGACAGTCTGAAGGATCTAGTGTTTGAAAAAGTAGGACGCTCAGAGAGGAGGCTGAAGGCCATCGAAGAGTAAGCATGTGTGTGTATGTGTGAATGTAACAATTATGTGTTAGTAAAACTCTCAATGAGGAGGCTGAAGGCCATCGAAAAGTAAGTATGTGTGTGTATGTGTGAATGTAACAGCTATGTGTGAGTAAAACTGTCAATGAGGAGGCTGAAGGCCATTGAGGAGTGTATATGTACTATGAGTGAGTAATGTGTATGGAACAACATTAAGTGATTAGGTTGCACATTAAGGAGGCTGTACACCCCGAGTAGTAGGTCTGTGTATATATCAACAGCTTTGAGCGAACGGAAGGGGGCTAATTTATATTGAAGAATTAGTTTAGTTATGTTACAGCCGCAAAGTCTTGGTTTTAGGAAACTGAAAAAATAAAATCACAAGACTCACAGCTTACCTTCATCAAGTTCTTGTGAATGTGACTTAACATTACCGTCTTTGAAATTTTATGAAAGATTTTAATGCTAATATGAATTTGTTTGAACAGTTTAGGGTTATTGGAGGAAGTGCCAATTGACAAGAAGGGAAGCCCAATAGACACATTGTCCAATTACCTGTCCAAGAAACTTGCCTTTGGTAAGTTATATGTATTTCTATAGATATAATATCTAATTAACTGTCTAAAAAACTCGCCTTCGCTGGGTAATTCTTCTAGACACATTGTCGAAGAAAGTGAAAAATTCAAAGCTGGCATCCTTATATGTCTGGGTTTTACAGCTCCGGGGGAGAAGGACATGATAGTGATGCACCACAATGTCGGGGTCACATGGCCAGACAAATCCCAGGAGAAACGGGTCATCAACTTTGTCTGCTACGGGGAGGAAAATGGCTACTCTGCCATGGCCAAGACCGTCGGACTTACCACAGCCATAGCAACAAAGATGGTGCTGGACGGTAAGCTTCTTTCTCTTGAGGGCAAAAAGATATTCTCTTCAAAATGGATTATGTCACCTTTTGATAAGTCAAATCCTAATGATAGTGACACACAACAAATGGTTTATTTTACTTTTAAAAAGCCAGGATTCGCAATTTAATTATGTGCCATTGATTTTTAGTTCTGGAAGATCATTGTTAAAAAAAATTATAAGCGAATTTTTTAAAGGATGCTTGGTTTTGATAATATTTTATTACATGTATGTGTAAAAAGTGTAATGTTTCTCTAACAAATATATTGAGGGGTAAATAGGAGTCATTTGTGAATACTTTATAGGTGCATTGTCAATACTTAGAGTTAAGTTTGTCCATAACCTTAACATGTTTCAGGATCCTGTCCAAGGATGACTTTTAAAGTTGAAGGTCATTAATCTCATTTATTTTGTCCTCACTCAAGGTGAGATCCAGAGAAGAGGGGTACTAGCTCCTTTGACCATGGACATCTATCAACCCATCCTGTCCCGTCTTCGCAGCGAGGGTTTACTTGCGGAAGAGGAGATTAAATCCTCGTAAAAAAACTAGGGTAGATCATAAATGAGTGTGTTATCTTTAGGGTAGATCCAGCAAGGATGTGTGAATCTTCATAGAACAAAGGACTCCAAACGTTTAGTTCAAAGGACATCAATGTTTAGTGTGGGATGAAAGACAGATTTTAAGATGATGTAACCAATTTGCTATAGTAACAGTGGTTTGTTTTTTAAGAATTGGTACAAATGTGTGAAATTAAACATTGTTATCAATCTGTAAAAACCTTGTAAAGGAGTTTCTAGTTTCTTTGTTTAAGAGGTTATATATATATATATATATATATATATATATATATATATATATATATATTATATATATATATATATATATATATATATATATATATATACACACACACACACACACACACACACACACAGTGATTGACACGATCAAACCAGTTTGTTTTTCTATATATGGCAAGCTAAGTTTTGAAACAAGACGAAACAAGTAGATACAATAAGCCGATTCCCTCTCCGTAATCTGCAGTTAATGACATACCGGTACCTCTCTGTAAAATCAAGGTGAAAACAAGTCATAGGAAACTAAAAAGTCCAAATTGCAATTATTCTTAGAATACTAATACCATTTACTGACATTTGAAATGATTTATGATCAACGACATGTTAGGGAAACAATCACTTTTAATGTTATATGCGCAATTTTTTTTAGAGAAAAATGTGTAAGGTACATGTATTATAAAAATCTTTACTTAAGATGAATACTGCTTAGTGGTTTTAATTTGTAAAGGTCTCTTGAAATAAACTTTAAATCAAATTCATTGCATAAATGGCGCTGATGTAATCTGACTATACCAATGTCATTAAGCTTACATGATTTAGTCAGAGCCAAAACAGACGAATTTTCTCTTGCCCTAATAGAAAATGGTGTTATATAATCTATAAAGCTGCTGTGGGCCAGCATTCACTGTTAGAGCCGAGAACTGACTATCATTTTACAAAAGCTCTATATTTGCTATAATTTATGTATACCTTATCTACGATTTTAGCATCTGTTTTTTCCAATTAAAAGAAAAATTCTGTTGACAGTTTTACTCTTGTGTCAGTAGGTGTTAACTTGATTTTTAAAATGTGTTTCTTTTTTGATGACATGGATGTATTATGTTTATTTAGTCAAAAACACAATTTTTGAATTCAAATTGATTTTAAAATGAGTTATTCAAGTCTTGTTAAACACATTATTTTCCTAAGGCTAGATTTTTTGTGTTCTTATTTTTTAAGGAACATGGTGTGAAAGGTTTATTTCCTGTCTGGTTTCAAACAATTAAGTATCCAGACTTGAGAATTTCCCAAATTTTTAGAAAAGTTGCTCATCCTTCCTGGTCATATACTTGTAGTGTAGCACTCTCCAAAAGTAATTTAGTTATTTATAATTAATGAATTTCGAGATAAAACAAAATTAGTTTTTTTTAAAAAGAAAATATATAGATAGTGATATGAAAAGGCACCCAATTTTATAATATCGAAACTTAGAAGACATTGACAAGTCCTTTGCGTTAATCCATCTTTTTTTAAGTGAAAGTTATCTCCCTTAATAGAGAGAGTGGTGTTCTACCTTAAAAAGTGAATATTTGTCATCAATATAACGACAATCAGTACAACTTATAACTTGACTTATACTAATTAGTTATTTTTGCTTTGCAATTTTATGCTTTTAAAGGTAATAACTAGATATTAGTAATTAGTAATAACTCAGATATGGAGACCAGTATTCAGATTCTCCATGCTTCGTACAATCGCAACGTGGGAGCTTTATATAGCACAGAGAAATTCACTAAATTGGAGCTTCAGCTCCGTCCCGTTCCGGATTTGAACTCGCCACCTTTGAACGCCACTCCTGGCAGTGAGTTATACCACTCAGCCATCTAGGCGAGACTAATAGAATCATTCATTATTACGAGTGTGGGATAGTGAAATTCCACCGAGGGGACAAGATTCACGGTCTAGGACGAGGCTTTGCCGAGTCTTAGACTGTGAATCTTGGCCCCTCGGTGGAATTTCACTATCCCACACGAGTATATAATGAATGATTATTTTTCTCGCATTATATTACCTTAAAAAATGATGTTTGACAACTTTCTGTTATGACGTTCAAAAGATTACGTTCGATTTATCCCTCCGCGTGCTTCAAATAGTGCAAGTCAAATTGAGAGCATTCAACAGTTTTTTAATCAAAAATATGATAAATTGTAATTAATTAAGAAACACAATTACTTAATGGATAATCTCAATGCATCATTTTGCATTTCCCTACAGCAGACAACGTTTGTTTACGTTTTGAAACGGCGTAGTAAACTAATACACAGTGTAAGACAGAAAAATCTCACACTGCTGTCTCACACTGGACAAACCGATCTCACACCGGTGATAATGCGAGAAAACAATCTCACAACTATGCAATGGGGCAACGCGGGTTATGTATTTTTTTCCTGCAATGGATGTGCAGGACAATAAATAAATGTGTCATGTTTCGGTTTTTTTCACGGTTCATGGAAGATCATGCTCCAGTAGATATACATGCAAACACTGATGTTGTACTTCCCAGTCGTTGTTGGTATGAAACACCTGGCCACACAGGTTCTCTCTACACAGCACGGCTTCTTCTGTGTGCATGCTTAAGTGGTCCATATTTTTCTAAAATATTCGTTAAAAATATAATTATGTCGATTTTGTCGTTGAGTAGTTCCGAAAAATGAAATGTTAAGTCTGACATGAATTCATAAAAGTATTTGGACGCCATATTAGTTTCGATCACTTCTAAACTGCCACTGGGGTATATATACCGGTTGAGAAAGTTACGGTCGGTTGTATTCCGATCTAGGCAATCAGGTTGCATGGACTTCTAATGCATGAACTACACAGTGTAGTAAAAATGTTTGTAAAATTAAATAGAGAAAACCACAATAAACACAAATTATAATTATTTATTCTTTAAAAGAATTTCCAAGGTTTCTGTATTAATTTGCACAGATAGTGCTGCCTTACGTCGCATGCACATCGAACACGTGTGTCGTTCATTCAGAGTGCATAAAGTTCGCATTTTTTGAAGACCTGGTGGCATTACATACAGTAAAGTAGATAAATGATTGGAAAACCAAGAAAACAACAACCTAACACAGTTTTTATCGGTTTCTACAAAATCACTCCGTTTCTAAAATCCATGCAGGTCATTGTCATTGCTCGATCTGCCAAAGTGTATGGTTTTCGCATGTTCACTGTGAAAAACACTCTACAATGATCGATGATTTTTGGAATTTTTGGGCCTGGATTTCAGTCTGTCTTTTTCGTCGTTCATTGGATATTCCTTACCAGTGCAGTGGTTGAGCTATTTTTTTTTTCAAAAAGCGTTTTTACAAGTCTTCTTCAAATGTAACGAGTTTGGGTGAATGAAATACCTGGATGCGATGAAGCATCGGCCTAATGAGCAGAACAATAGCAATGGACAACTAACATGGTGGTATAGACGGAGATAAAAGAGAAATAATTGTGTCAGCTTTAACGGAGGTAGGATAAAGGGAGACTATTTTTACATAAGTGTGGTGTATTGGATAACATGTAATAAATTGATGGAATAGTCGTTTACGAATAAACTTATCCTTAAAATAGGTTACATATATTACTTTATCATAACGTAAAAGAAATGTAATTCGCTAGAAAAAGAAATATGCATTTGTATCATTATTGAAATAAATATGATAATTGGAGATTTAATTTCTTGAGCATATGTTGATTCGCTATTTCCTGTTTAATAAGTCGAGCTCGGCTGTGTACAGGAAAGGTTACGAGAAACCAGATAAGAGAGGGCTAAGTAGTTCTCCTTGTGAAACCTACACGTCAAGTGGAAATGGCGAACCTGACTTTATTTTCAAACTTTCTACACAAATCAGCTTTGCTGAAAGAAGAAGGTAAGGGCGTTAGCATTATTACATGTGTCTTAGTTAAGTAATGATGAAGAAAGATTAAAGCTATTCGTTGCGTATTTATGCATTTTACTTTGCAAATATTTACACGTACTACATGTAAGGTAAGTAAATGCTGTTGTTATTTTTTCCAACTCATGTTGTCATTTTGTTATTGTTTTTTTTTTAATTTAACATAGCAAAAATTTTGGTTTCTTTTTTCTCAATAAGTTGTCAATTTTGTGCATATAATTTGGGGAGGTGAGAGAGAGAGAGACAGACAGACAGACAGGAGGAGGGGATGTATGGATACTGTTCCTTTACAAAATATAATTATTCTGTTGTTTGTGGATTTTTTATTTTTCTGTAGTATGTTATGTCCTATCCACATTCCCATTCGTGGTTTATGTTTGGTAAAGGAGGAAATATCAAGCATACCTAAGAACATTGTCCAAAGCCACTGTTTAAACTCTCAAGAGGCACTTGATTTGCTGAATGTTCTGGAGAGAGAGAGAGAGAGAGAGAGAGAGAGAGAGAGAGAGAGATTTGCAAACCTCGAGCGAACAATATAGATTGTAACTATATCTTCCTATCGTACGGGTATTTATACATAATACTGGTATTACCTCTGGACGTTAGGTCTATTATTAAAGTCAGTATAGTCCGCGTTACGCTTCAGTTAGTCACTACAAGCCCAATCAGATTAACTCATAAGCGGATTTGTCAATATGGCCTTTTCTCTCTATTGAGCAACAGCTGATTTTTTGTTCTTACCATTCATGCTACCCTAGGGAAAGGTTTCTTTTTTTTTTAAATCTCTGGGTGATTCTGACACGATCCAAAAACTATTGGATTATTAGTAAACACAAGGCAAAGGAACGAAGGAAACAGACTCGTTCTATCAAGGTAGGTCATTCATGTTATTGATCATATTCTCTACCAATTTATTTATTAAATTTAAAAAACCCCCAAGAATTTTGCTCTTAGATTCGTCGCGTTGCCATGATAAGCTTTTAAATACCTGTCTTGTAAATAGGTCACACCGTATTTTTGAGAGAGTATCTTATTGAGGCTATTTTCATGCAGAGGTGATTAAATATTAAAAACGTATTGGTACTATACTCGTAAAGAGCGGGGTAGTTAATTCCAGGATTAGCACCATATGGGGTTAAAAAGGGGAAAAATGACGTGTATTGGTTTCTATGACATAGAGTACACAGAGAGAGAGAGAGAGAGAGAGAGGGAGAGAGAGAGAGGGGGGGTAGAGAGAGAGAAATGAATACATAAACTGTCCCCAGAAATTAAAATTCTTGAGAATTGAAATTATTTGCACATGAAAATGTGTTAAGGGCAACATACTTGGAGAGAGAGAGAGAGAGAGAGAGAGAGAGAGAGAGAGAGAGGTCATCCATGCCTTGTCTAACTCTATTAATTTCGTTATTTTGTTGTCAAAAATGTGCTTGTTCACAGTATTATGTCTCACAAAGAGATCGAAGTATACACTGCAAGATCGATTCAGTTCGTCAAAAATCAGGACGACACAATTTTACGGTTGTTTTGTGACTGTCACTTAAATTCTTCCTCATCCCCTCCCCACCCTTCCACGATTTTTTTTTTTTTTTTTGGAGATCTAGAAAAATTCATGTTTTGCTTATATTTGTGAAAGGGGGGGGGGATTTGCACTTGGTTTGTTTGTACATGTCCTATAAAACGGGTCACACACATAGTACAAATAAAGAAAGCTAACTCGACCTGATATTGATATACGGATATGACTTTAAGTTTTCTAATATAAGAAGGCTGCAATTATGGTACTTTCATTCCTTCATGTTATTTCATATCGATCACATTTATTTTTCAATACGTTGCCATGGTCACAATTTAAAATTTTGGAACCCCTCATACAAAATAATATAATTTATATATTTTACTCTATCTGAATTCACAACAACATCTAATTTGATACATGTACATGTAGTTTGTTTCTTATACATATTTTATTTTAATGTACTACTGTATTATATATTTAAGGTAGCTCGCGGGTTTACCTGCTTGTGAGAAAACCTACCTTGAAAATTTGTCCACGTGATCCATAGGTTTTATAGTTTTATTTCTAAAATTTATTTAAGATTCGTCTGCGCGGTAATAATGTTATCGTGTTTCAAATACAGTGTCATTAATAAAATTAAGCAACGCCATTTCAATGAAATATATAGTAAAATGCACATATTAACCGAGAAACGCATTACAAAACTATGCTCCAAATTTTTAAACGATTCAGACGAAATCAATCATACTCAACACCAAAACAGAGGAGATAATTATGAATCAATTCATAAAAAAATATCAGTATGTGTTCTCGGCCAATTTTTGGCAAAAAAACTTTAAAGATTTAAAAGATTTTTCAAAACCTTATATTTTCATTACGACGTTAACCTGACGTCATCATTTCCTTACTTCTAAAACACCAAAATTAAAATGCATTTATTGACAAGACTAGCTGTTTAACACATTTTAGAACATGTAAATGCTTATAAGACATTATTGTGAATATTATCAAATGCAATTAATGTAAGGCTGTAAAGATACAGAAAATTACTATTTTTGTTTTTATGAAACTCTGAGTCAATCAATGCAAAAATAAAGTGCCAGGCAACTACTGACATTTTAAGTAAGTAATCGAATAAAACAGTTATCTCAAGCCAAAAGAAATTTAAGAATTTAATCGGTAGGACAGATTACGGAAGTTATAATTGTAAAAAAAAAAAAAGAAGTTAATGCATACATTCTATTTTAAAACATGACTTTAAATGGAAGAGTTCTAACGCACACTCATTCTTTATCTTTATAGAACAAAATGTGACAATGTATGTGACATCTTTAAATTTTCAGCACTTGATATTATAAATCTTTGTATAAACAGTCATAAACCGCATATAAGCTTTTTAAAATATTTTCTTTTATGCTTCTAAATATCTCATTTGTCATTTAGTTTACTATGACGGTCAACTCTTTACGTCGATTCCTATTATGACGTCAGCAAACCCGCGAGCTACGTTAAGGTCTTCCGTTGGAAACGGAAGACCTTTCTATTATTGTGCTGGTTAAGATTATTCTTATTAAGGTCTTCCGTTTCCAACGGAAGACCTTTCTATTATTGTGCGGGTTAAGATTTTTCTTATTTTTCTTTTTTTTTTTTGTTTCCTAGACGCGAACTTTGAGGCTTCATATCTTGCTCATTTCTGAACGGTTTTTGCTCAAATTTTCAGGGCTAATGTACTTTACAAAACACTATCTTAAGCAATTCATAAAGTTTAGAATTCCCTTTCCGTTAAAGAGTTATTCCCCTTTTAAAAATTTTTAGGGCCTTTTGTTTCCAGACAAAGGCTCTGAGACTATGATAGCAGGGAATGGGAATCCAACGAATTTGAATAGCAGAGACATTGTAGTGGTGCACATCGGTTTTTGTTTTTAGATTACGTTTTTTATTTAGGAAAAGGTAGGGGGTCAAAAAACAGGATTTAAAAAAGTGCAAAAATTTAGACATGTTTTCCTTTATATCTTTTAAACAAAAAATATTTTGTTAAGACATGTAGAATAAAAGTTGTACAGAATATTAAGGGCTTTCATTTGACACCAATAAAAAAGGGCTGGCCCCTTAAATTAAGGGCCAATGGCCCCTAAAAGTTTTTGCTTAATAACTCAAAAACGGTTAGGATTTTGATATGGCTGTCGCTGGAAAAGTTGTTTGTTGGGATCTCATAAAGGTCGTTACAATGTTATTTTGTATGAGATTTGTGTAGTATGAGTGTAAAAAGCTTTACATGTTAACATGTACCTGTTTTCATTTGACAAGTTATCGAAAGTCTTTGCGCGTACAACTGGCATAAAGTTACCGCAAAAAATGTATGCTGGTTTATACAAACGGCATGAATTCATAAGAATTTTTTTTTTTAGAATACGTGCTTTATTTTAGGAGTTTAAGTCATTGTTGTTAAGTTCTTATAATGCACAATCCTTAAAAAACGGGATTTGGAAAACAAATCATTGTTTTTCTTTTCTAGTAAACCACAAAATATGGAATTAAAAAAAAGCTATGCATTACATTTTAGTTATTAACTCCATGCATTTAAAATCTACCTTGAATCAGAGCTGTGTGTGTGTACCATTACGTAAACTCTCCCTCGCCCGCGGCCGAGAAAATCGGTCACCATGGTCGCGGCTGGACTACCTAGCGATCAGCGGTTATCTAATACACGAGAGTTGCGTCTCTCATATATGACTTTATTTATTCGCAAACTCAAGAATTGTTTTCGTTTTAATTATACATATTTTTTTATGGATTAAACGATTGGGTGTCAATTAAGAAATCGTTCAGTTAATTAATAAAGGAATGTCATTTTCAATCTAAAGCAATAATAGACATAGATCAATTGTGGGTTTTAAGTTTAAAATAAATAACTTCTATTTGATAGAGTATGGTCATTATACTGCAATCTTTTCAAAGCTTCCTGGGTTCTGAGCTGTGCGGGTCTGTGCGTTGTACCTTTACGTAATCTATCGTTCGCCCACGGCCGAGGATCTCGGCCACGGCTGCACTACATAGCGGTTATTTAATACACAAGATTCGCACACCGAGACTCACACTTCCATGCATATGAACGTGTTTGAGTTAATATAGCCGTAAATACAAGAACTGTTTTAATTTTATGTTATCAAAGTTTGTCCATTTTGTATTTTTTTAATTAAATTTGAGTGTAAATGAATATTAATGAACGATATTACTCCAAATCGGAAACATCGTCAGACATAAATTAATGGTTGGTTTGTTTATGTAAAATATTTTATAAACTGTACAAATAATGCTTTAAATCAACAACAACAAACCCTAAATATTAAACATTTAAATGATGATCATCCATCGCACATGGCTGAGGAGATCCGGCGCGAGTGGACAAGTGATCCGCGGTCGGTTCGTGATCTTCTACATGTACCTTATCACGCGTTCATGTTTCATATTTTGCACGGACACAACTATATTTTATTATGTTTTCAACTGTTGAAACGATAAATTTATTTTACGTGTACAATTGATTAAGCATTGATGTATACGATAGCGTACAAGGTAGTTTAAAAATCAAATCAAATTATAATCAAAGTTCCATGTTACATGTTTGCGGTAGGTGCTAGCACGATAAAAGAATGTCCTGAGTTGAGGCATTCGATGATTATTTAAAAGAATATTCACATGAGTTTTAAACAACTTTAGATTAGTGCTATCGGTCACATATTAATCACTTCTGTAGTTTTTCTACATGGTCGTTCGTTTCTTTGTAGAAGCGAACTCATTGCTGCCCCCCTCCCTCCTCCCGCCCCGCTGACCGGAGCTCGCGCTGTATTTTTTTATTTTGGCGAAACGATATCAAGATCTGTCGAAAATCATTTTTGGTGGCTTCGCCTTATGTGTAACATTTTGTTTCACTTTCCCACCCGTTTGTTTATTCGGTCAGTCTGTGTTAATTCAATCGCCACGTGCGACCCTTACATGTACATGTATAACGGCGTACATTGTATAGATTATCATGATCTATTTGAATTAAGTACCATACGTAAAGATTCCCATAATAATTAATTGCATGACTGTGTACATTGTAGGCAAATCCCTGTGAATTAATTACTTCTAAGACCTCTTGTTTTCCGTTAACAGTGGTTTAAATAATTATAATAATTACTTGTAAAAATATCTATAATCGGGATTCCAAAGAACTTACTTACCGCAATTCATAGAAATGATCAGTATGTTTTCTTTCTATGTTGACATTTAATTTTGTTCAAATAATTAATAAATTTTCTATCATTTAATTGTGTGCTTCATCAAATACTGATTCCGACTACCTTGAAGTCATTCATTTTTCCATTGGCTATTGACAAAAAAAGAGACGCTTGACCATCCAATGAAAACAAATACACAGAGTTGGATTGACAGGTTCAGCCAGGTGCAGGTCTCACCCGATGTCCGAGGTTATGTGTTTATGTGTGCCGCTTGTACAAAGCCGAATGGTCTTAGTAAGAGTTATCGATGTAAAAAAAAAAAAAATACATGCTTATCAAAACATGCTCGTGTAAGTTAAAGTTGATTAAGGCTTGTTCCAACAGAAATCATGTTTTGCTAATTGTATTTAATATTTTTTATGTATAGCGAATTTTAATATTATACAGTCATTTTACCGGTAACGAATCAGTATGCGGTTTCTTCGTGCATGCAACTATTATTATCGGAATCCCAAATAATTATTTTTTTATGTTTAAATCGCGTTTCTTTGTCCTTCTAAACTGTAGTATCAAACTTCCAAAAATATAAAGGAAGTAATTTCAACACCCCCTCCATTTTCCTAGTTTCGAATTCGTTTCCCAGTATCGAATTAAGCGCCCTTTATCACTTCTGACCGAATATTTTGAGGCGAATTAATTTCAAAAATATACTAGAGGTACATTTTAATAGAGAATAAATGAAGAAGGAAAAACAATAATGGGAATATGTCCTTTAAACAAATAATATGATCGTTATTTTTATCATACCGTTTTCCCGTCAAATTAAATCTGGACTTGAACAGTTTTCATTTGCGTTACTTTATAATATTGAATTATCATAAAAACACTTTATAATAGTAATTGATGATAAGTAGATGCCATTTCCCTTTGTTTTTCCCGTATATCTATCAATATATGAAGCCAAATAATACTTCTGTCGCAATGAACCGAAACTAGGAAAACTACACGTGGTTCTATTTGAAGTCGTAATTTCATTCAAAGCTCCATTATTATTTGATATGATGCATTATCTTTTTAAATGAATTATATTTACTTATTATCCACTAAATAGGGATCAATAACAAACTTATTTTCATAGTAAGGCTTAATTGTTTTCACATTTTCGTTTTTTCTGCTTTGAACTTCCGGCAGCTCATATCTGGGTCACATTTTTAATTTGTAAACAATTCGGTAAATAATCGTGCAAATGGCAAACAACTTCACGCACTGATAGAATATTTATTTCTGTTTTATAATTACCTAGCTATGATTTTTTAAAACCTCAACTTCGTCTTCCACTAGTAATTTTTCTAAAAATTATTCGATTCTGGCAAATATTCGTTGTAAAAAGATAAGTATATAATTTCCTCTAGATTTTATTTCATGAAAATACCTACAAAAGAGTTTTGCCAATTACAAACAGTTTAAGGTACATGTAATGTAAAACACGGGCGCCATTATGAAACAAATTGTCAGAGAGTTCCGAATAAAATCTGATTAACGTTTCACATGGTTCTCGCACGCTTTGCTCGAAGCGATTCACACGCTTTGTCCGAAACTCTGCACGCTTTGTCCGAAACGCTAAACGGTTTACACGAAACGCTTCACGATTCACACGAAACCTAAACGGTTAACGCGAAACGTTTCTTGCACGTAAGTCGCACGCTTTTTTGGTGTAGTAGTAAGTTTCAGGGTCTGTAAATTTTGTCAGCACGCAACAATTCTAAATTGTTCACTGTTTTCAAAAATTTAGAAATATTTAGATAAAGAAGTTATCTTAGAGAAAAGGTTACGTGTTTTGTAAACGGGTTCGGTTTTTAAAAAAAACCACAATTCCTGACATGACCCATGAGTACATACTGTTTACAACAATGCTTGCTACCCTCTGAAAATTTAATTCGCCAATAAATATCTCATTTTTTAATTATGTTTGTTACGATTACATAAACTGTGTGCGACAAATAGTTTTCCTAAAACATTTCCTTATTTTCTTTTTCAATACACGTTGTATATGCAGGCTTTCAATCACAACACGTTTTTATAACAAAAACAGAACTGAAAGTTTAGTAATTATAATCGTTTGACACCACATCACATATATTTTTAACTCGCAGCAACAACGGAAGACCTACTCGTGGCTTTGCCACGAGCTCTGCTCTAGTTTTTCTTTTTTTTTTTTTTTCTTCCTAGACGCGAACTTTGAGGCTTCATATCGTGCTCATTTCTGAACGGTTTTTGCCCAAATTTTCAGGGCTAATGGACTTTACAAAACACTATCTTCATCTATTCATAAAAGTTAGAATTCCCTTTCCGGTAACGAGTTATTCCCCTTTTAAATTTTTTAGGGCCTTTGGTTTCCAGACAAAGGCTCCGAGACTATGATAGCAGGGAATGGGAATCCAACGAATTTGAACAGCAGAGACATTGTAGTGGTGCACATTAGTTTTTGTTTTTAGATCACGTTTTTTATTTAGGAAAAGGTAGGGGGTCAAAAAACAGGATTCCAAAAAGTGCAAAAATTTAGACATATTTTCCTTTATATCTTTTTAACGAAAAATATTTTGTAAAGACATGTAGAATAAAAGTTGTGCAGAATATCAAGGGCTTTCATTTAACACCAATAAAAAAGGGCTGGCCCCTTAAATTAAGGGCCAATAGCCTCTAAAAGTTTTTGCTTAATAACTCAAAAACGGTTAGGATTTTGATATGGCTGTCGCTGGAAAAGTTGCTTGTTGGGATCTCATAAAGGTCGTAACAATGTTATTTTGTAAGTGATTTGTGTAGTATGAGTGTAAAAAGCTTTACATGTTGACATGTACCTGTTTTCATTTGACAAGTTAACGAAAGTCTTTGTGCGTACAACTGGCATAAAGTTGCCGCAGAAAGTATGCTGGTTTATACAGGAGGCATTAATTCATAAGAATTTTTGTTGTTGTTGGAGTATAAGCTTTTCCTTTAGGAGTTAAAGTCATTGTTGTTAAGTTCTTATAGTGCACAATCATTAAAAACGGCAATTGGAAAACAAAACATTCTTTATCTTTTCTAGTAAACCACAAAATTTGGAATTAAAAAACTCTGTGCATTACATTTTAGTTATTAACTCCATGCATTTAAAATCTACCTTGAATCAGAGCTGCATGTGTGTGTGTACCATTACGTAAGCTCTCCCTTGTCCGCGGCCGAGAAAATCGGTTACCATGCTCTCGGCTGGACTACCTAGCGGTCAGCGGTTATCTAATACACGAGAGTTGCGTTTCTCATATATGAGTTTATTTAGCCGCGAACTCAAGAATTGTTTTAGTTTTGATTACACAAAATCTTTTGTGGATTAAACGAGTGGATGTCAAGTAAGAAATAGTTCATTTAATTAATAAAAGCAATGTCATTCTCTAAAGCAATAATAGACATAGATCAATTGTGGGGTTTAAGTTTAAAATATATAACTTCTATTTGATAGAGTAAGGTCATTATACTGCAAACTTTTCAAATCTTCCTTGGTTCTGAGCTGTGCGTTTCTGTGCGTTGTACCTTTACGTAATCTATTCTTCGTCCACGGCCGAGGAGATCAGCCACGGCTGCATTACCTAGCGGTAAGCGGTTATTTAATACACAGGATTCGCACACCGCGACTTACACTTACATGCATATGAACGTGTTTGAGTTAATATAGCCGTATATACAAGAACTGTTTTGATTTATGTTATAAAAGTTTGTCCTACTTGTATATATATTTAATTAAATATTTGAGTGTAAATGAATATTAATGAACGATATTACTCCAAATCGGAAAAATCGTTAGACATAAACTAATGGTTCGTTTGTTCAGGTAATTAAGGTACTTTAAAAACTGTACAATTAATGTTTTAAATCAACACCCCCCTTCAAATATTAAACCTTTAAATGATGATCATCCCTCGCACATGGCTGAGGAGATCCGGCGCGAGTGGATAAGTGATCCGCCGTCGGTTCGTGTTCTTCTACATGTACCTTATGACGCGTTTATGTTTCATATTTTGCACGGACACAACTATATTTATTTATGTTTTCAACTATTATATTGGTTTAAGACGAAAATATAAATTGACTTTACTTGTACAGTTGATTAAGCATTGATTTATACGATAGCGTACAAGGTAGTTTAAACATGAAATTAAATTATAATCAAAGTTCCATGTTTGCGGTAGGGGCTAGCACGATAAAGGAATGCCCTGAATTGAGGCATTCGATTATTATTTTTAAAAATATTCACATGAGTTTAAACAACTTTAGATTAGATTCTATCGGTCACATATTAATCACTTCTGTAGTTTCATTGTGGAAGCGAACCCATTGCTGCCCCCCCCCCCTTTCCTCCCGCCCCGCTGACAGGTGCTCGCGCTGGATTTTTTTTTTAATTGGAAAAAAGATAATAAGATCTGTCGAAAATCATTTCCACCCCTTTGTTTATTCGGCCAGTCTGTGTTAATTCAATTGCCGCATGCGACCGAGAATCTTGTGTCGCTTCAGCGCACACAGCTCGGAACATTTATAGCCCCAGGTCATCAATTGTTATGTAATTGAGTAACAGTTGGAAGGGTGATTTTACTACATAAAATAATAAAATCATAATATAATCTATTTGAATTGAGTACCATGCGTATAGATTCCCATAATAACAATCTTTTTTATTTCCTCTCTATGTTTACATTTAATTTTGTTCAAATAATTAATAAATTTTCTATCATTTAAATTGTGTGCTTCATCAAATACTGATTCCGATTACCTTGAAGTCATTAATTTTCCATTGGCTTTTGACAAAAGAGAGACGCCTGACCATCCAATGAAAACAAATACACAGAGTTTGATTGACAGGTTCAGCCAGGTGCAGGTCTCACCCGATGTCCGAGGTTATGTGTGCTGTTTGTACACAGCCGAATGGTCTCAGTAAGAGTTATCAGTAGGATCGATGTAAATAAATAATAAAAGTACATGCCTATCAAAACATGATCGTGCAAGTTAAAGTTTATTAAGGTTTGTTCCAATAGAAATCATGTTTCACTAACTGTATTTAATATTTTTTATGTATAGCGAATTTTAATATTGTTTCAGTACTGAAACATCGCATGAAAACGTTAAATATACATGTACTCTGTAACTAGTCGTCTTTTAATACATATACCTTTCTTTTGTTTGTTAAAAATTCGTTCAATTTTGTTAAAGTAATGTAAAACACGGGCGCCATTTTGAAACAATTAACTTGTCAGAGAGTTCCGAATGAAATCTGATGAACATTTCACACGGTTCTCGCACGCTTTGCCCGAAACGCTAAACGGTTTACATGAAACTCTAAAAGGTTTACACGGAACGTTTCTCGCACGTTGGCCGCACGGTTTTTTGGTGTAGTAGTACGTTTTAGGGTCTGTAAATTTTGTCAGCACGCAATTCTAAACTTGCACATAGTCTTCTAAAATTTAGAAATATTTTAATATAGAAGTTATCGTTGAGAAAAGTTTACGTGTTTTGTAGGCGAGTTCAGTTTAAAAAAGAAATACAGTTCCTGACATGAATCATGAGTACATACTGTTTAATGTTTATAACAATGCTTGCTACCCTTTGAAAATTTAACTCGCCATTAAACATGATCTCATTTTTTAAACAATGTTTGAAACGATTACATAAACTCTGCTCGACAAATAGTTTTCCTAAAATATTTTCTTCCTTTCTTTTTTCAAACACGTTTTATATACAGACTTTCAATTACAACACGTTTTTATAACAAAAGCAGAACTGAAAGTATAGTCATTATAATCGTAACATATATTTTCAACTCGCAGCAACAACGGAAGACCTACTCGGGGCTTTGCCACGAGCTCTGCTCTAGTTTATTTCATATATCTGTTGCAAATGATTCTTGTGCATTGAAAATGAAACTACATGTACACTGTTAAGAAAGAGACCCAAAACATGCAGATTCACGCGTACAATATGTACCTGTGTAATAACTAGTTTCATAAACAAATATGTGGGCAAATTTCCTTCATAGGTAAAGGGAATGAATCAACAAATGTTTACAAGGCCTGATAACGTCAGATCGATGACCAATTAATTATTCAATCAATCAATCAACTAACCAATCAATCAATCAAAGAAGCTAGATAAGGGAACCTTTGGTAATTTTAGACGTTTCAACATCAAGCGTTACATACTTTTTGAAATGACATTCAAGATGCAATGCATACGATCCACATTTTTATGTTTATGGTGAATTCGGACCATAACCCCGCGCCCATCCCTCCATCTAATCAATCAATTGTCAAACTAACTGGATGAAAACACAAAAGGTTTCATTTGTTTTCGTATTTTACCTCGATCGATCTCTTAATGAAATATTCCATCACAAGACCAAAAAAAATCTACTGTAACATCTGCTTCTTTGTTTCTTGATGAACTGTGTCCAATACTACCATGGAGATAGCAGGGTTTATTTATTATCTCGCCGTTTTGTGGCGAATTAATTATTGATGTAATTTGCTACATAACTGATGTCTATATAAATCATCTCTTGTGATTTAGGGAGGTCATGATATCTTAATTAGTCCCCAGGACCCACACCTTGGAACTTTTATTTCCGCTTTCCCCGAGAAATGTATTTTTCCTGATGATTTAATAGGGAAAAAACTCGATAAGGATGTACACATACTCTATATAGTTCGGAAATTTTTCATAATTCAACGGGAAATTGCTGAAAGGTAATGCTAGTTCTGAGTTGTGTATAGATGTATACATGTAGTTACAGTGCACTTTGTCCAAATAAAATGGGCACTTTCATGTTATAATAGTTGAATGTTTATTTCTATTGATACTGGCTGTATTAGGTTGGAGCGTAGTCAGGGCCCCACCCCTGGCAGCTGCCATTAAGATAAGAGTAGGGTAAAATATTTGTTGTAGTTACAGGTCTGAGACAATAAAAATAAAAAACTTAAATTAAATACTGACATGTAGTTTTTTTAAAGGCGTTAACGAGCTTTTAATAATTAGAACCATATATTTGGTTAATCTCACATCACGTGAACGTGTTTTGTGTTTTTACAATATTCACTATAACACTGTCTACATGTAACAGAAGTCTACGTATTGGGTATGTTACATGTAAGCATTGATGTTTTTTCTTTGAAAATAATTGAACTTATTCTTTATTTTAGAAAATTCATTTCTTTAAACATTTTTTTTTAAATTTCAGAACGGAGTTTTCGTATTTGATGAGATGGATTGGCTTCGATATACATTATTATCTATCCGCATGCGCATTGGCGAACTTCTGATAAAATGAGATTGAAACTACGAAAAAGTGTGTTAATTCTGATAGGAGTCGGTGTCTTCATTCTGTTCTTCTACTCATCATTGTTTGACGTTAAAATACTGAACAATTCCGAGCATGATATGCGAAAAATCTTGTTCAAGTTTTCCAAAACAGGGAACAAAGCGGAAAGCGCCAACAATGAACGCCACCTACCGGCAGCCGAAAAATACAACGACCCGTTTCAGGGCTACGATACTTTGTCCTACGAAGACCTCAGGGATAGCCCCGTACCAAACACAATACATTACGTATGGTGCAACCAGGAAACCATTTCCTTTGAAAACTACTTGTCCATTCTTAGTGCCTGGAAATTAATGAGACCGGACTCCATTGAGTTTCACACTGCACATGTGTTTAATCACACGGAGAAGAAATATGACATGTGGATGACAGAACTACAGAAAACAATCTCGGGATTCTCCATTCATAAAATCCCAGAGAGCTGGGACGGAGAAGAAAATGGTTGTGGGGTGTGGTTTGGAATAGCCGTTCTGCACGACAGAGGGGGTATATACTTCTCCGAGAATCTCCTACTGATGAAGTCCATATCATCGTATCGGCGGCTAAATTTCAAACTAGGACTGAATGAGCATGCGGACGAAATCAGCTTTATATTTGCTGTGGAAAAAGAGGAAAAACTTCGACAGCTGGTAAAACTCAAGAAAGATCAAGACTTGTCTTTGAACAGCTTTAACAGCACGGATCTTTGCGAGATCGTTCCGAAAGGAAAAGTCCGAAATGTTCCGGATGATGTTTGTTGTTGCGAGATATCCGGAATTCATCCTGTGGATATCATGCACTCTAATACATCAGTGGCCGCTAGGGCGCGTCGCTTGATGTATGGGAATCCTGACATTGTGAAAGACACTCCGAAACTTCCAGGCAAAATTCCCAAAATCGTTCATTTAGTGTGGTACCGAAAAAAAGAGATGGACTTTATGATGTACCTGAGCCTCAGAAGTGTGATGACAATACTCAAACCAGAGAAAGTGTTCATTCACGGTGATAACCTTCTGTACGGAAAGTATTTTGATAAATTTAAAAAGGACCCCCGCGTGCACAACCTCTATCGAGAAGTCCCAGGAACCATCTTTGGGCATAGGGTTCTTTACACTCAGCATAAAAGTGACATCATAAGAGCAGACGTTCTCCTTAAATACGGAGGAATTTACATGGACTGGGATGTTCTGTGGCTAAAGCCTATTGATGATCTCATCGATAAAGGCTACGACGCCATTTTTAATTTTGATCACATGACACGTAATGGATATCCTGACGTCATAAATCTCGGCGTTTTCATGTCTAAGCCTCATTCTCATTTTGTCAAGTACTGGCAAGACAGTCTCGTCAATTACCGCTCAGACGATTTTTATCACAACGCTTTAGAGCTACCGTATAAAACCTACGAGAAATACCCACAATACGTGCATGTGGAGCGCCATCTACAAGTCATGTGCTTCCAGCTGAAGTGTCATCCGACTTTCAGGAACGATTACCACGACTTTGAACGAGACCAGCATTTTGATTGGAGAAAAGACGCCTACGCCATTCATTTCACTCACCCCGATCCTCCGGAATATGCCAACGAAACAGCGCTTAAACAGGGATACAATAAGTTTGCCCAAATTGGACAACATATATTAAATCAGAAATATGAATATGATTAATACGAAACCTGTTACCAATAGATGTATACGAGGACATTACCTCATGATCATCGCAGTCCACATTAATAATAAAAACAGGGTTTTGTATATTTTATTTCAATTTTAATTTCATTATGTTATAATTTTTACAGTTTGCATAAATTTGAAACAGAATTGACTGTAACCGATTAGGCATGGTCTAATAATAGCACGACGTCTTGGTCCCGAAAACTCTTATAAATGTCGCCATCTGTTCGACCTCGGTCAGTGAATTTCAAGGTCAAACATCATAAGTCATTTTTAAAAAAGAGAATTTCGAGGCTAGCAACGTGCTTTTATTAGGAATTGTCTTCATTTCAGGTACCTGTCCCTAGGATACGAGAGACAACTCTGTCTAATAACATATTAAATATTTTTTTTTCAACAAAAGAGTGACATATATTATAGCATTGAATGATTCATTTTTGACGTCGTCGTGTCAATAACTGCCGTCAGGTGAGCAGACAAATTGAATAACGCGCGTTAGCGCGTTATGATAATTTGTCTGCTCACCTGACGGCAGTTATTGACACGACGACGTCAAAAATGAATCATTTAATGCTTATATTTACATTCCCTTACTGAAGAAATCAATTGTTTACTTAAATAAATCGATATAAAGTGCAGATCACGGAGGGAGTGAATAAGTAACAGCAGGAACAGCTGTTTTGTAAAACCGGTTTAAACTGGTTTTCATATAGACTGTTGAGATGAGATCGACGAGCATGAAAATATAATCCATGATAAATAACTCTTGAAATGGTGCTTTAAACAATAAAGTCAACTTTTTTGTTGAATAATTATAAAACATGGTGTTTTTACAACATTCATGGAATACATTTTTTAACAAATAACATAGAAATCACTGTTTGAGAACTACTTATGTAAATTACTCGTAAATTCATACGCAGTGAATAGGTGTTGCATTTAGAGGCATTTAAACGTCACGGAATTTAATGGAAAAACACAGTAGAATGTAAATATATATACATATATGTACACTCGTTTGTTTTATCTTAGAGGAGATTTGTTCCTACTAAGGACAAGTAAATTCAAATGCAATATATCATCCAATTATTCATAAATGTCAAGACAAAATATTAGCTGAAAAATGTCATAATTTCTAAACATTATTATTATAATGGATGGGTTACAAATTAATTAAGAACAGAACGATCTAAAATTGAATGAACACATCAAAGCACAACGAAAACTCTTCTATTATCCAAAACATTGTTACTTGTAATGTTTTTTTAATAGCTGCACTAAAATGCACCGGAAGAGCAAATATCCTGATCCTTATTGTCTTTTAGACGCGTCCTTTTCGATCCTTTGCACAGCTTCTAGGACTTCCGTCAGGTTGGCATGGTCACCGAACTCCATCTCATGGTGCTGGTAGTAAATACCGCTCTGTCCCGGCCCAATTACAAATACACCTAGAAAACAGGTAAAATAGGTAATACTAAGAGGTACATGTTTTGTAGCATTGTTTACACCATTCACATACCGTACTTAGGTAAACAAATATATATAAAGGAAAGGTACACCCCCCCCCCCCCCCCCCCCCCAGGCTTGCCACCATCCAACCACACACTGAGTAGCTTAGTATCAATCTTTTTGTTCAAAAGATGAATTTATATTTATGTTTATGTGATAATACAAGTATTTATACAACAAATCCAATTGACTAAGTATAATTCATGCAATGCGAGCAAAGATAATCAATTGACTAAGTATAATTAATGCAATGCGAGCAAAGAATAATCAATCACTACATTCCTTCTCTTTTCGACTCAACATTCTTTCCAAATATGTTGTCCAGAAGTGACGCTCTTTTCCAAACGCTTCCTAAATTTTAACAAAACCTTACCCCATTCTACCCGACCCTGTCTAACAGTGCATGCCTTACCCCCAAGTAGTAGTCCCTCCCCCTTCAGATTTCCCGGGATGTTTTTCTTGGATAATGCATAAACATGGCGGATGAAGTTGAACCTAAGCACTCCGAGGACTGGAAACCATCTCTCTTTAGGACCGTAGAACACTTTCTGATTAATAAATAAGGAATCAATAGTTTTATATCAGTATAGCACCATTTTAACAAGGCTTTTGGCTTTCAGAAGAATGTAATAATTTATTTCAAACGTCAAAAAGGTTCAAAATGACGCTGGTTTTTAGCGAAATTTACACCGACTGTGTAGTCTTAGCTCAAAAGCCAGAAAAATCTTGTCAAATAGATTTCAAAGAGCCATGGCTGGGTGGCCAACAATGAAATAGACAGGGCTACGTAACATTGCTGTTTGACACAGCCACCAAAATTCCAAGCTCTTGTTAAAATGGTTGTAATCTTCCGTCTTACAATACATGGACAATTTTCCATTGAAAGTTAATTGCATGAAAGCATGCAAAAAATTCTAAAAAAAAAAAAAAAAAAAAGTAGAAATTTCATCAGGCCTGAAGACCAACACCGATAATATGAAAAAGACGTGAGTCAAAATCTGAATGAATATTGTATTCACCTCAGGATCTAGAAAGACATCGCCCTTGAAATAAGGCCGGAAGTCCTCGACACCCAGAGTCTCCTTGACAACCGCGTGTAAGGTAACTCCATGAGCATCAAAACGAGGCTTCAGAGAGGAGAGGTTAATGGCCTCCTGGTTGTGTAGAATGTTTAAATAATTGTTAAAATTATTATTCATTGTAATTCTATAATTGTGTGTTTTGATATGAAAGAAAATAGACGAAACTGACCTCTCTGCACATGGATCATCCGGGCCTCCGCACGGCCATTATGACCGCGCCGTTGTCCTTCCACAATTCTTTGGCCTGCAAACGATGCAGAAAGCAGAGTATAAAATAAATTAAAAAAATAAGGCAAAAACACAGTTCTCTCTCCCCTCCTCTATTTTTAAAAAATTATTTTGAATTTATCATTTTTAACAAAATCTTTCAAACCTTCAATGAACGATATACTTAGTCTAGCATATAGGCAAAAATTCATTCTCTCTCTCTCTCTCTCTCTCTTCTCACATTAAATGTCCTTGGGTTAGTTTCAATCGTCTGAAGACGGCTTTTCTCCAGGTACTTTAACGTTGCTTTTTCCGCTGACATAAACCACGTGACCGGGAGGTTGCCAATCACTGCGATTCCCGCCGTCAGACCGGCGAATCCCAGCAGCACCTGCGAAACTCCCATGATTCTCAGTCACTGCTGTATATATATGGTTAAAAAAATATAAATAGATAGTTTAGTTTCTTCACATATTGATCAAACCGACCAATTATTTGTATCACCTAATACAATTTTTAACGATTGGTGCATAAAAGTTTAAACTTCCGACTCAAAAATTCTGAGAGTCCGTAGTTCAGCATACTTAGTCATAAACCCTTTCACGGTAACTTCGGTAATGCTCTTTTGCAGGTCAAAATGACATGGTTTCGTGGTATAAGACGAAACGTCAATTGTTTCAATTCCGTCATTTAATTCTCTACCTACTAAAACTTCGGCAAAGTATATCAATTTGCCCTGCAAGAGAGCAGTGCCGCAGTTATCGTGAAAGGGTCTATGAATGCATGACTGTGATCAAAAGGAATGATTATCGAATATTTATTTACAAGTCCTATGTTATTACAATATTTTCCTCTAAAAGTAACTGTGAAAAAGAAAATTTTGAACGGAAGATAAGCATGTCTTTCGTTTATTATAGATTTAAAGAGACAGTACAGCTGAAAACAGTGTGGGTTTTACCCATTGTGTCATTAGGAAATAAGAAATTATGTTGATTGTGACAGTTGAAGTACATAAAAATTTGAACATGTATTGCCTGGGAGAATTAGAAAAGACATTTAGATCAAGATCCAGGAGAATCTTCGCGAGGATTGCATGTTTTATATAATAGTGTTGTGTTGTGCATGTACTATGCCTAAATAGTAGTCAGGGTTTGATACATAGTGCACGAGCCGGAGGCGAGTGCACTATGTATCAAACCCTGACTACTATTTAGGCATAGTACATGAACAACACAACACTATTGTTATTATTATGACGACTGTTGAATATACTGACGTACTTTGCTATAAGTAGCTGTGACGTTCGAGTGTTGACAAGTCCCTAAAAATAATCACCGGAAAAGCAAGCGTTTTGTTGTTGTTGTTTCTTTCAAATTAATCAATTAATTTGATTGTTTATTTAATCAACAAGTTGTACAATAAAAAGTCAACAAAGGTTTATGTTCTTTTCAAGAAATGAGAGACGTTTGGCCAGCCGCCTTACCGAGAAAACTCGAAATGTTTAGCAGACGAAATCTCATTGAATTTTTTTTCTTGTACATTCTTTATCAAGCGTCATTTAAAAAAGCGTTTTCGTGATTCTCATTTAGAATTTCTTTGAAAAATGTTCAATCAACTTGTTCAAAAGTTTATAAGAAACTTTAGCTTTAAAATTACCGTCAATAATAAAGTGTTTTTGGAAAAATGAATAATATTAATTGCTTGATGTCAGTCGTATATATCTACGTTTTATATATATAAATACCGTTCATTATTATAACGGCTAATTTAGCGTAGCAGTAACGTGTTGGGCTTCAAGCTGGAATGATATTAGCGTCGTGAGTTCGAATCCCGCTGTCGGCGCTTCAAAGATTTTCGTTGAAAACATTTGCCGTGCTCTATTTCGGCATAGTATGCTTAAGCTATATGAATCCTTTGATACTATGCGAAAATAGATGAGTGACAAACTGACAGAAGGCATAATAATTGTTTATAGTGAATACTACTGCGTGCGTAATAGTATAGAAGGCAGAACCCGGTAACATGTTGCGATGTATATATTTATGGATCATAAATAATACTCAATTTTAATGAAAAAAATAAACTTAATGGAGAAATTCGCAATTTTCTGAAAGTTTATACATTTATGAGTAGTGCAAAAATACCAAACCCGATCGGAACATTTTTTCCAGTCTGTCTTTTTAATAAGATACGTGGCACTGTTTAATTAATTAAGAGTTATCAACTATTGATCTAACCAACATTAAAAATTGTTTGAATTTGTACCTTCTAAAACAAAGCGCTTTAAAAACCTTTTAAACGTATTATGCACACCAGGTTTGATAACACAAATTTGTCAGAAAGTTTCACATGTATATTTTTATCATATTTCCCCAACTGGAGAAGAAAGTTAAATACCTTTGGGGTGATAAAATTGTAGGACTTAGCTTAGTTAAGAACGAACATCTGTCTCGTATTTCTTTTACGACCATTTGAAGCAATTTTGTCAGCCTTTTTCTCTCAAGTTGCCAAACGAAATTTTTTGTTCTGACATTGAATTAATTTAATTTAGTTTTAGAATTAAAAACGCATGTCTTCTTCAACAATCATGAAAAAATGTAACATAGTTGCATAGTTCCCCCTCAGGCACACGCACTAACGTGCACGATTATAAGTAACTCCACCGCCAATTTATCGCCAAAGTTTATATGATGATTTTTTAAACTTGCGTGCATACTTACGACAATGTAGGCATATATTCGTACTTATCAAGGCAAATCAACGTTCGTGTCTTACCCGTCCTTCAGAAGAAAACACTCTTAAGAAGAAGAACAAGCCATTTTAAGTTACTTTCTGTTTATGCAACATGAATTTCACACCTCGATTTGAAATGTACATTGTGTAAACAATTACAGGTTTTCGACATAAGTCACGTTTGTATCAAATGAATAATAAAAAATCAGTCATGTTTCACTGTGTAGTGCTATGGTCCACAAGCACACACAATGAGGCATTTCAAGCCCATGATCATTTTAACCTTTCCGATTCAAAGCAATTTTGTTTGAGATGAAATTTAAAAAAACCCCGCAATTTTCCCCCTTATCGCAGCGGTGACTAATACAAGTGTCATGAAGTTAATTTACCTTTATTGAAATTTAGATCAAAATCGTTTGCTTACATACATGCACATGCGACATGAAACGCTGCAAGCACTTTGTCAAATATTGATTTCAGGAACGATTTTTATTGATTTCATTAAATACGAACAGCAACAGCATTTATGAATATCATATGTAAATATTATTGACCGTATCTAAGATAAAATGGTCAATTTATATTTAGCAATTCTCTATGTATGTTTCACGTTACAATAGATTTGTATACTAGTAAGTGGTAATTACATAACTTCAGCTATTGCTTACGTATAAGTTAATAACTTCAGCTAGTATTATGTTTAACTTATCTCGACGTGGTGGAATCTAGCACTGATATCATGTATAAATATAGTAGCTGCAGAACTGTAGCTCTCCGGGGAAAAAATATTGACAGACCGGAGAGCTACAAGGCCACCCATTGAAAAAATTGTATATTTATTGCGCAGAAAAACGTGCGCTAGTTTTCGACTGATTTACCTTATTTAAACGCAAATTCTGTGAAAACAATTAGTACTATTAAATTCTTCATGCAATTTACTACTGATATCGTCTCTTCACTTGCCTCGGATAGTCTTTTAAACACCATCACCAGTCCCGTAAATTCATGTGGTGCACTTTGTTTACATGTAAAAATGGCGACTCTCGATCTCGATTTAAATTCAACATACTTGATTTTCCGAGGTCGGTAGCGTGTTTCGTAGAAAATCTGAGGCAAATAAAGAGGCGATATCAGTAGTAAATTGCATGAAGAATTTAATGGTACTAATTGTTTTCACAGAATTTGCGTATAAATAAGGTAAATCAGTCGAAAACTAGCGCACGTTTTTCTGCGCAATAAATATACAATTTTTTCAATGGGTGGCCCTGTAGCTCTCCGGTCTGTCAATATTTTTTTCCCCGGAGAGTTACAGTTCTGCAGCTATAAATATAGCAGCACACAGAAAATACCCCCCCCCCCTCCCCAAATGCACTTCAGTATCAATAAAGTGTGCATGATATTCTTTGTTAGTTTTTGGGAGATTTAAATTTGCCTACATGAGTGCATGTTAAAGAATGGGGGGGGGGGGGGGTTTAATGTTATGCTAATCATAGTTACAACTTATCATATGGACTGCATTTTTTTTTAAATTGGAATTTAATCAAGCCTACACGCCACCATTGTATGTTGGATCCATCCGCGAAAAAACATGATCGTTATAAAGGATGTTCATTCCATACATGAATGCAATTTCAAAACCTTTAATGAAATACGTTATTTCACCCCCCCCCCCCCACCATGTTACTTTTAAATTCATGAATACACAACTAAGAGCAGTTATTAAACCAAGCCTCACCTTACATCCCGTGGACGTACCATCGTCCTGAATAAGGATATCAGCTAGGAGGTCATGTTTACATGTGGATTCGCGATTGTCAATTATGGCGGCCAGTACCTGCTATTTTTCTTCTTCTTGCTATTATTGGGTTGACCCATCATTATGTGTGAACATGTAGACGTGACTGTCGTTTTTATTGACCGAGAAAATCATATACTTTTTAAATTCAAAAATGAATTCGTATGATTTTGAATTTTACATCAACCAAGTAAATTCAATTTTAAACCACAGAATATATAATTATTATATAGACTAAAGTGCACACTTGTTAATGATTGAGAAGGAAGGATATACCCAAACGTCTAGAGAACATATATAAACTACATGCAAAGTATAATTATATGTATGTAATTTTTATCACTAAAATGTTGAAGATGAGTATAATGTTATTTTTAAATAATCATTATGTTATTTTGAAATTGACACCCCTCGAAAACCATTGTCAACCTCCGCTTCGCGTCGGTTGACAATGGTTTTCTCGGGGTGTCAATTTCAACTGTTACCCTCCCAAACAGGCACTATTTATATAATGTTACCCGCTGCCAAGTGTGTTGCTAACGTTAAGGTAATAGAACAACTGCGTCTAAACTATGATCAGTTTTCAATATTTAACGTGAAAGTAAAATAATAGATCTAGAAAATATACATCAATATCTTTAAATTTATTCTCCAAGAATTCGACGTTGATTCGCCACTGTCTATTGCTCAAAATGAAATAAAATAAAATAAAACCAACTGATCTCAGATATAAACTTTAAAGATAAAAATATGAAAAAAATCAGTTTTACTAACAATATATGTGGGAAAAAAATCATCAACTAATCAGTGCAAACTTCGTCATAAAATGGAATAGAATTAAATGAATATGTTTTACAAGTAAATTGTAAGCCTAATCAACGGTAAACCAAAACAGAGGAAACAAACATCTATTTATTCTAAAATAATATACATGTAATTATATGATACATTTTCAGGATAATGTTTTGTCTAGATAAAGGAATTTTGGAAAATGGGGTCTCCATCCGGGGTCCTAAGCCACTGGCGGCCATTTTTATCGACGTTGTCCTCATACACCCAACCCGTGACTGAAACACAGATATACAACAATGTTACACGTGTCAAAATCACTCTATAATTATTACTGATTCTAATTAGTTATTAAATACATTTTATATATTATGACTACTGGTAAATATACACAACACTTTGGTAAAAAAAAAAATGAGGAGTAAATTTTAAAGAAGATTGATAGAGATTTGATGCATTTAGGATGGCTTGGGTAGGTGTATGAATTAAAACTGGTAATTATGATAGCAGATAGCAAAATTTTATCAATGTTTCATTACACAAACTAAAATGATTGTACGCGTACGTTTCTTGTTTCAGAAGGTTCCTTAGATACCAAAGATAAATTATCTACATCATGCATGTAAATCAATTATGAAAAAAAATATCTCTCCCCCCCCCCTCTCTCTCTCTCTCTCTCACCTGGATCTATGCCTCTGTTCTCATACGTTCTAGCAGACGATTTTCCATCGGAGGCGGAAGTGACGTGGCCATCCTCTCCCGCGTTATTTAAACCTTTTACAACGCCTGCAATAAAAATAATCACATCAATGCCCTACTTTAATATCAAGATATTTTGCTAAATAGAACTAAAACTCAACAATAATGAAACAAAACCACTCAAAGCAATAATATTACGGAGGCAAAAGGGTTTTTAAAATTTTAGTTTAATTTTAATAAATTCCTAATACATGTAACATTGAAGGGAAAATCAAATACACCTGGAATTTTTTATAAAGAAATAAAATACCTATAATTAGTGTTCAGAACAATTTTTACAGATGATGATAAGTTGCACTACGTCATATAAACCTCACCTCTTCTCAATGACGCAATAGACGGCGACCCTTTCATCCCCGCCTTCACCCCTGACGGTGACACCAATCTTTCTCTCCCACCATCGATGTCGATCTTTGTCATTGAATCTGTGTCCCCATCCGTCTCCAATCCGGATCCTGTCGGTGATCCCTTTAACCGCGCGGATCTGGATCCCGGAGATCCCATTCCGGGAAACACCATCAAAGGTTTTCCAACATTGGTCACGTGTCTTCCCGAGCCAGTGATGTCTTCACCGTCTAGTACAAAAGGCTTCTTCTCTGAAGAGTTTGGATCACCCAGACTTCTGTTGGCCTTGGACTGGACTTTGATGAGTTTAGGTTTCGATTTAGAGGCATCTCTAAACAATTCAATAATTTTATTGATTATATGTATTCCTGAGAGTTAATGTAGTAAAACCTGAACAGATAATCTTAAATTTTAGAAATAGAGCTTGTTGTCTTCATTCATTATCACCTATACCACACTCTGTATGACTTACTCTTTCCTCTTTTTCAACTTTCTTCTCCAAAGAAGGCATAGAATAAGAGCAACAAGCAAGACTAAAGCCAGAATTGAGAAGATGACAGCCAATGCGATAACGAGGCCGGAGGTTTTTGCGCCACCTGAAGCACGTGACGATCCCGTGGGATACACGATGTTTTTCCCCAACGGCTGTACGTCTGTCACCAGCAGGTCTCTCCATGCCTTATCTGCAAACAACCATTAATCAACTATGATTGATTTCATAAAATATTCTACAAAAATTTCAAGCTTTTCATCACAGAGAATCAGACAGCTTCACACATTGTAAACTTATAGCATCATTGTGGGTTATCCATTTGATTCAAAACAATTCGAGGGGAAATAAACGCTGGTTTCTTGTCATGGGCATATGTATAAACCAAACAAAACTATCTCTAGGTACATATACAATGTAATGCGTTGAATGGATAAAATGACAGGATTTTAAATAGATAAATATGAAGTATGATTGCGGATCTTCACCAGTGCCGTTGATGGTTGGGATGTTGTTTTCGTTCAACTCCAGAGATTCCAGAAACTCTCCGTTGGTCATGAAGGGCTTATCTAGCCCAAGGTTCGACTCCCAGTTTGTCAAATCGTTCTTCACTGCGTACACGTATACCACTACAGCTCTATCAAATGTAGATTTATACGGATTATGAAAATGCCTCAATGGAAATCAATCTTCACGATATAACATTAATTCTCAAAAACCCTTTCCCTATTTACTACTATTCCATCTATTGGAAAAAATATGACACAAGATTAAAAACAAATTAATTGGTTGACAGTATGTTGTCATTTTTCATCTTTGAAATCAATATGCATGTATATTGCACCGCTGTCACGTATAATATAAGATATGAAATATTAGTAAAATGCTTGGGGAGAGAGAGAGAGAGAGAGAGAGAGAGAGAGAGAGAGAGAGAGAGGGTTTTTTTTTTTTACGTGGTCTTGTCTTCAATGCACCATCGTCTAACGTAAGCACTTGCATAGAATTCCTCTAAAGTTGCCTTTATTAATGCCAGGAATTCTCCCTCTTTTCTCAGGTATGTAGACAGTTTCATGGCCAAGGTGAACAGAAGAATTGTTTCACTAGCGTTGAACGAGTCTATTCGAATTTTGGCGCTCAGTGACGTCATCAGACTTGGGGTTCCCAGATCATGCGCACGCACCAAAATGACGTTTCGTGATTCGTTTACGTTCATATTTGTTCTTATCTGTCCTGAAATCACCAATAAACATAAATTATATCATCACATCTTACAATTAACCATATTTCAGAACAATGTAGTATACTTAGTATATTTTATAAAGAATTTTTAAGTAACAACTCAAAATTAGACCTCTTTACACAGAAGACCATAACAGAATTGAATGAATTTCTGAATTGAAATTCAGTAACTCTTTTAAATTACCTGATTCCGGGTCCAACAGGAACTGGTTTTCTCCATAAATCGGATCCATTTCGTACACAACTTCCGCATTTTTCTCTAGATCCTTGTCATATGCTGTAACCGTGGTAATAACATGGTCGCACGCAGGCTCATAAGACACTTCCGCGTTGTAAAACGAAGGCAGAAAAATGGGTCTATTGTCGTTTATATCTTCAATGAAGATAGTGACCGTTGAGTTAGAAAACTGAGCGGGAGTGCCCCCATCAGTCGCAATCACCGACATTGAAATATTGGCATATAACTCCCTATCAAGCTGTTTAATGGATTTGATGTCTCCTGAGGTGGGGTTCATCGAAAAATGCTCGTTAGCAATAGCTCCATCTAGCGAATTCATATCAATGCTATAGGATATCCGGGCATTCGATCCTTTGTCTGCGTCATGCGCTGTGACTGACAAAAGAACGCCACCTACGGCAAAGTTTTCAAGGACTTCTGTCGAGTATATTCTCCTAGTAAAAATCGGCGCGTTATCATTCTTATCCTGAATTGTTATGTTTACTATGGCTTCCGATGAAAGGGATCCCCTGTCTTCCGCAATAACCTTGACTGAATAAAACTCTTCAACCTCGCGGTCAAGGTTAGCTATAATACGCAGTTCCCCGGTCAAGGTATCGACTGTGAACTTTCCACCATGACCTTCCAGGAACGACTTTATTCTGTAGGTAACGATAGCATTATTGCCCAAGTCGCTATCCGTGGCACTAATAGTTCCTATTGAAGTTCCAATGATAGAATTTTCTGGAACAGTGAGGCTGTAAACGTCTTGGTTGAACCTCGGGGTCATATCATTGACGTCAGTCAGGGTCACAGTGGCTGTGATGGTCGAGGACTTCCGAGGAGTTCCCAAGTCTGTGGCTTGAATGACCAACTCGTACAAGGGTTGACGTTCGCGATCTAAATCTGTCGAAATCTGAACGTATCCCCGAGTTTGCTCAATTCGGAAATGGAAGTCGGGGTTTCCCGATATGATGGAATATAAAAAGCGTCCATTGTCCCCGGTGTCCGGGTCTTTAGCGGAGAGAGAGAAAATCAAGGAATGAACGGGCTCATTTTCCGGGATAGACCTGTCGTAAGTTCCTAGGATAAGCGGGGGGTTGTCATTAACGTCCGTCAGGATAACGGTCAAGGTCACTTGACCTGTTTTAGGGGGGTAGCCTCCATCTTCTGCTTCGATGACCATCTCATAGCTGAAAGTGAAATTGGAATCAGAAATGCTAAAATGATAGTTTCTGAGAAATTCATTAAGTGGATAAAAATCTTAAAGCAGCAGCTATCGCTAAAGCTATATCATCACCACCAGTACATCACCGTCAATATCACCATCATTATTATCATCATCATGAAAAATCGATTTGTGAAATAAAAATAGCAATTTCATAAGAACAGTACTTTTTATCATCGTACCTTTCCTGAAATTCTCGGTCCAGAGTATTGATCACAGTGACGTCACCTGCATCGGGGTCGACGTCGAACGGAACGGCGGACGAGGTTCTAAAAGTGAACACATTGTTATTGTCCCTGTCTGAGTCAACGTCTTTAGCCGACACCCGTGTAACTACTTCACTTATCGTTGCGTTCTCCGGGAGAAACTTGGTCAAGGTAGTGGTAGGGAATTCTGGCGCGTTGTCGTTGATATCCTGAATGCTGATATTTACGGTGCATTTATCGGACAGAGGCGGAAGACCAAAGTCGGTGACCTCTATTACCAGAAGCACTGACCTCGTGACCTCATAGTTGACGGGGACCGCTACAGTTATGGTGCCGTCATCAGGATCAATAAAGAAGTGGGAGTTGATGTTACCAGAAATTATAGCATAACGAAAAACGGCATTATTTCCGACTAAATCCGGGTCTCTTGCTACCACTTTTTCAACGACCGTTCCCACAGGCGTGTTTTCGACATTAGTAAAGCTAAAAAGGGAAAAGAAAAAAATTAATTTATGACAAAATTTGTCTCAACGTTTGAAAATATTTAGAGTGAACTAATTTTGTGAAAAATAACCATGATGACAATAACGCAAGTCTACTAACTTTTCATAAAATAATCATGTGAGAGTAAGAAAAAAGTTCTAAAGCTGTAAAAAAGAATGAATTACGCGTAGCTATCCTTGTTAAATGTAGGTGGCTCGTTGACGTCACGCACAGTTACCGTTACCCTCGCCGTGGCAGTTCTCTGTCCGTCTGACGCGAGAACTTGTAGGACGTATGATGACGTCATCTCTGCATCCAACGTCTGGCTGAGAATGATCAGCCCGCTGGACGGTCCCAAGTTGAACGCAGGTTCCGGCGTTCGAAAACTGTACGTCAATTGGTCAAGATCGCCGTCAGTCGCCGTCACCATAGCAACAGTTACGCCAGGCTGTGACGTTTCATTAAGGGTGCTGTAATATAAGCCTATAACAAAAAACGAAAACAAAACACTTGTACTAGGTACATTCTCTCTCTCTCTCTCTCTCTCTCTCTCTCTCTCTCTCTCTCTCTCTGTATATTAAGGATTATATGACGTTTATCGATAACATATGCAGTTTTGTTGTTTTTTAAATTTCCGTTTGTGAATTTCCTTTGGTAATGATTAGATATCAATCAGTTCCATTAATTACCTGTGTCAGTAAATACAGGTGGAAACTCGTTAACATTTACGACATTTATCGCCATGGTGATCGTCACAGGGACTGCGCCTCCGTCCATCACTGATATATCAAGTTGGTAAAAGGGTTGCGTCTCGAAATCCAGGGGTTCTAAAACATCAAACAAACTAGGGGTTTAATTTATTCATAAATGTGACGCAGTTTGAAATCAAATTAAAAACAAAACCATTTGCGTATCTCTCTAACATTGCAAAAAATTCTGAAATTGCTTTCTTTAACGTAGATGGATACCAACTGCATTTAATGGTTCAACTGAAAACTAATCTAATGTACATAGTACGTGTAATTACTTTTTTTCCACTGATGACCGATGAAAACTTTGATTAGAAAATACACTGTATCAACCAATCTAACTACGTTTTATTTACGATAATACTCCGATCTAATGTAAGAGTGACATATGTGATAAATTTACCTTTGAGTACGACCCGGACATTATTGGCCGCATCAAGTAAATCAAAGGGCGATCCGGAAGGATTGAGGTCAAAGGTCAAATCGTCGCCGTCGGCATCCTTACACTGTATATCTGCCGATATCACGGAGTTTACATCTAAAAACGATTATAAAGTACATCATTATAATAAACCTACTTTTTTCATACATATATATTAAGAAAGATTACAATTGGCTTGGATTATAATTTTTTGGTAGACTTGGAAAAAGTTTTCTGTTAAAGCGTCTTCAAATACGAGACATCTTAGAATATACCATAAACATCAGATCATCATCATCATGAGGTAAGTTTAACATTTTAGTCGGTAATTCAATACGTCTTTTGAAATTACCATGAGGATGATATCTATGAAATATGTAGTCAATGAACTTTTTGCTCTTAAATTCTTTTAAGAGTCAGAATTAGGAAAAAAACATTTTTTTTTAAATATACGTACGTGCAGTAAAGATTTTTTTGTCATTTTTAAAAAGGGAAAGCTTATGTATTTTTTAGCACATTATTTGTGAGCAAATACTTAATTAATTACTTTTATTAAAACTAACTATAATTTCTTCAAAGAAATGTTCTTGTCCCAATGACTTTGATGTTAGCTTTAGAAAACTATATTTGGGCGTATCAAAAATTTTAAACATGCCAAACTTTTGAGCATTAAAAAATTATTTGATCAATCTTTTAAATCATACTAAGACTCTAGTTACTAAACTGCATGAGTCTATTAGATGTGAAATATGATAGTTTTGAGTGGACTACCTTGACATCCCTCCTTATTGAAATCAAATATAGGTACATACCTCAATGTATATCTAAATGTATATTATGTTCTTTGATTAAGTACTAAATACAACTGTATGTGGAACATACCAGTATCTTCTGGTATATTATAGCCCTCGGAGTATGTTGTACATTCCGGTATGTTGTCATTTTCGTTGACAACTGTAATGGTAACAGTCCCTGTGCCCTGGGAATCAAACAGAGTTTAATGACTTGATTTAAAAAAATAATAACATTTGGTTTTCAGCTGTTCATAAATCAAAATGACAAGATGATTAACTTTAAGTTCTTCCTCTCTTGTCATTTTAAATGTTGTTAAAAATCATTTTTATAGAACAATGTGCTTTGTTTTGGGAGGCTGCGGACTTGAAATACATGTAATCGAAAATAGACCTACGTCCGTCAGATACTGCTACACTTCAACGATAAAGAGGTGGAAATGTGGAATTTTTTAAAGCAACATACAGCAGAAATTCACAGGTGATACTGAAACGCTGGAGATAAAAAGATTTAATTTTAGCCGCCTTTGCCATTACACATCTAAGTAATTATGAATCCGATAACATTTTAAACTAACAATATTTGTCTCCATTACTAGAAACGTACGTCATTTATCTTAAAAAGCAACGCCAACTAAGGCCAACCAGCGCCACATACTTTAAGCCCCGTTTCGAGCTGTACATGCCTTGAGTCCATTTCTAGCGGCACATACTCGAGCCTCATCGCTAGCAACACTACCTTAAGCTTCTTTCCTAGCAACACCTATTTTGAAATTGAGCCTCATTTTAACAACAACTTTCATTTGAAATTGAGTTTCATTTCTAGTAGCTCATACCTTGAGTCTCAATTTTTGTAACACATATCTTCAGCCCTGTTTCCAGTTGCACATACATTGAGCCCAATTGCTAGCGCCACCTACCTTGAGCCCCCCGCCGTCTATTGAGACGACTGTGATTAGGTAGGACTTAATTGACTCGTAATCCAGCGGTCTCGCAAGCTTTATGCTTCCAGTTCTCTCCTCCACCAAGAAATAGTCCCCTCCGCCATTAGAGACTAATCAAGAAGAAAAGAAACAACTAATAACCTCAACTACTTCAAATTGTTGGCGTAAACTCTACTTATATTGTTTGTCATTCGACATTGTAAAAAAAATTCAAGAGAAGTTTACCTGAATTGATTTCATAAGACACGATGCCGTAGGGCGTTTGATCTGGATCTTGCGCCGTGTAGGGGACGATTTCAGTACCCACCGCCTGACTTTCCGGTACCTGTATTGTAGGATTGGTTAAGAACTCCGGAGCCTTTGTGTTGTTTTTGATTACGTAGATTCGAAATAAAGCATCCGTTGACCTTGACCCGTCACTGACCCTGATTGTCAGAAGGTAGTCAAGGGGATTTTGGTTGGCATCGAGATCTAATTATTATATAGTTATCTATTATTATATCATATACAATATCAGAATATAATCAATATTATATCTTAAAATCAAAAAATCTATATTGTGTTATAATACAAGTAATATCCAATAAAAACCATATTCATTATCCTATGTGATTCATATGAAATTAACTTTTTTTTTTTTTATATCAGACTATTTATAATATCTTGATTAATATAAAATCAAATTCAATATTAAAATATAAACAACAATATTGAAAAAATAAACCCATTGCAATGGTTTACTGGTCTCCTTCATAAAACCTAATTATATAATTTTATCCTAAATCAAACTATATCCAATTCTATAATCAAGATCAAATTAAAAAAAAAAGTTACATATTATTATATCCAACTAATGATTATTTTCATTCGAAATGATATCCTATATCATATTCAATACAAATCACATCAGATACAAACCACATGCAATAAAAATCACATTCAATGAATATCTTCTACAATAAAAATCATATCCTATTTCATTTCGTTTTGAAAGATATATCCAATCCATTATTATTACCTACAGCAAACGTTGCAAAACACGGTAATTTCAATAAGAAGAGTTATGAAACTGATTTATAGAATATGGATATAAGTATGATTATTGAGCTTTTTGATAAAAGAGTTCAAATTTCTGACCTTTCTTGAGCTGGACTGTGGCCCCTGGTCCCATTCTGAATGCCCCGTCAACATCCCCGCTGTCTATAGAGTAGGTCAGGCTATCCCCATCCAGGTCCGAACAGGTCAGGGTTTGTATCTAAATATGAATAAGTAGAGTGTATTATACTGTGTTTTTTAATAATTCACTCTCTTTTATCTATTTCTCTTTCTATTCCGAAAACACTGTGCAAACTACCTGTAGCTCCCCTCCTTCACTCTATTTTCCTAAAAACTTATCACTATCTGTATACCAAAACCAGTACTCTCTCTCTCTCTCTCTCTCTCTCTCTCTCTCTCTCTCTCTCTCTCTCTCTCTCTCTCTCTTCTCTCTCTGTAACATCTCACCGTGGTCCCAGTCAAAGCCAGCTCGTCACCCATAGTCACATGATAGACCGTCGGAGTGCATTGTGGGTAGTTATCGTTCACGGGATCCACATTTATAACCACATCCTCTGTGACAGTCCTGTCTCCATCAGACAACTGGACCTTCAGTGTGTAGGAGGTCCGGGTCTCGAAGTCCAGTGTACCGTTTGTAAAGATCCGTCCCGTGCTGGGGTTGATGTCAAACTTACCGTCCTCATTGCCAGCTGAGACAGAAAGAAAAGTCATTCAGTCAGTTTGATTTTGAGTTTAATAACCCCGGCGTATTCACGCGGAGAAAGTTTACTCCAAAACATGTTATACTTTCTCTGTTTATATAATATTATAAGTAATAATTTTACTCTACAAGATCTAATGCTCTCATACTTTCTCAGTATATATTAATAAGTATTTCTCACCTGTGATAGAGAATAAGATTTGGCCGTGAACCCCGAGGTCCCTGTCCTCCCCACTGAGCTGAATGACATTGTATCCAACACGTGCATCCTCCGGAACCTAATAAAAAAAACAGGAGCATCAGACAAAACCGTTTCTTACAGAGAAAGGTGCGAACAGGTTTTTTACCAGAGGCAAAATAGGCACTTACAACCCCAAGGTAAGGTTGGATATAACACATTTATCCAATGGATTTGAGTGGAGTGGCTTTTTATCAAACCCGAGAACGGAATTGTTCCCCAAGGGGTTGCCCGACTGGGCGAGGGGAATAGTCTGTTTGATGAAAGAGCTACGGTAACCCCCACTGAAAGATCACCATTGGATAAGCATTTTGTTACAACGGCGGACATATATTTATAACATACTTGAGTAACTGTTTTGTTATGTTGTATATTTTTTGCTTGATTATAATTTACGGGGGAAATCAACATTTTCAACATTAAGTTTTAAACTTTACGTCATCAACACAGTAACTTATTGGATAGAGCTCGTACCTTCTGCTCTCAATACTTTCATCAGTGTTGTGTGATTATTTTGTGTTAGAGACAGTCAACCAATCAAATTACAGGAAAGAAAAAATTAGCGTAAAAATTCCGAGGAGTTAATAGTACAATTCCGAGGAGTGGATAGTACAATTATACCCCGGTGTTTAGTTTTGCTATACATGAACAAGCTTTAACTATGAAAAATAACTAAGTATTTTAGCTTCCGAAGTATGATAAATCTTTTTATAAAATTTAATTTGAGAAACCTAATTTCTGACTTACATCCTCAAGAACCAATATAGTGATATAATTTTTGTTCTTGAGGGTGCAGATTAAATGTACAAGTTTTAAATGCAATGATTTTATATATTATGAAGTAGTGCTAGAACTAATAAAAGTTTACAACATTTGATTTCTGTGTGAGTTATGAATCTTAAAGCATTTTAAAGTAAGAAAAAGGGGTTTCTTTACTTTAATAATATTTAGAGCCTCCTTAACGTATGGATATCGATATTTTCCTTTTTTATAAATATTATAACAAACCTATACTGAGCTATCGAGATATCGATACAATGATTCACCTGAGATTAACGAGATACATGTAATGATATAGTGAGATATTGATTCATCAGTCGATTTGATATTATTGAGACTCACGTTCTGAAATATTGAGATATCGATTTAATCGACCAATCAGATATTATTGAGATACATGTAAAAATTAGTGGGATATCAATCCATTGATTGACCTGAGATTATTTTGATATATGTACTGAGATAGATATCGATTAATCGATTGATCTGAGATACCATACCGATGCTGTAAACGGCGCTCCAACGAACGTTGGTGAGAATTCGTTCACGGGGTTAATATACACAAATACGGTGGCCACGGCTGTGTACTGTCTCGTTGCATCTGTGGGGTCTGTCCCGTTCACCTGTAGTACGTACACAAAGTTCACGTCCGCCAGCGCCTCGTAGTCAATGCCATCAGAGGATGACGTTCTGATTTCGTTGTTGGTCAATGTAAACTTGCTGTCGGAAATCGCAAGCTCACAGTCTACATTACTGGGCGTCTTGCAATCGAGGGTTGCTACAAGTTCGTCTGAAATAAATCAACGTTCAGCATTTCATCTTCTTTTTATAAGTTATCTTTCATAATTACGCCAAATCAACTTAAAAAATATTTAAATTTGCAAATATGTATCCTCATATGAACCTATAGAATAGAGAAAACGTTCAATTTTGTATGAACGTTTTCGTTACGTCAGAATGATCATTCCATGCGCTTAAGGCTTGTCGCATAGATTATTGTAACTATAAAATCTCTATTATTCTAACAGTTCTGAACAATTTTTCTTTTTCAAACGTACATATAAGTAAAAAACAACAATGTTTAAAAGTTCACCGGTATATGAAATTGTTTGGTACGTTATCAAATCTACTGAGAAGCCCTTCGGGCTTCAGGGGATTTGATCACGTGACCAACCAACTATGAACTTAATTTTAAATTGCTGTTTATTTCTTAATAAAACAGGCAGTACATTATATCCTGAGAATAACGACTTAACACTAGTATCGATTCGGATCTCTAGTCGAGCTTTCCAAATTCTGGCAAAACGAAACTTTTAAATAGTGTAATTGTATTTTAAATCCATAAATTAAAGATAGGATAAATATTTTTATCAGAAATGAACTCTCTCTCTCTCTCTCTCTCTCTCTCTCTCTCTCTCTCTCTCTCTCAAAATATTCCTCAAATCAAATTCTTCAAATTCTGAGAAACTGGAGATAATTAACTGACTTACCTCTTGGTTCTTCCTGAATATGAACAACAATGACATCTTCTGTGAATGCTGGCACGCGGGCTCCATAACTGAACTCTGGTAATGTAAAAACAAACAAACAAAAACCAAGCACACAAACAAACCGAACTTTAAGCCAAAAAAAAAACCTCTCTAAAACGCAAAACATGATTTTTTTTAAAATGCTGATGATAATGACAATGATCGATAAAGTAAATATGCATTAGAATTTTTTTTCCAAAATATTTGTAAATTACAGTTTAGTTTGTCGATGATTTGGAATTCTCTTAACACTCACTCGCTACGTATTTTAAGGAAATCGAATAGATAAGAGGTATCTTAAAGTTGAATTTGATCAAAAGTCGCATTTGTTAGAATTGTCGTCAAAATTTGTAATTTCCTTTTCCACGGTCAACGCAAACAAAACTGATAATTCTTTTCGCAGTTGAAAAAAATATTTTCTGTGTTCAAATAGTATTGCCTTGCTAAATTTTGAGATGGCATGGCAATTTAAACGAGAGAGAGAGAGAGAGAGAGAGAGAGAGAGAGAGAGAGAGAGAGAGAGAGAGAGAGAGAGAGAGAGAGAGAGAGATGAATATGTCCCCAGAAATTAAAATTCTTGAGAATTGAAATTATTTGCACATGAAAATTAATATTCAGATTTGTGTTAAGGGCAACATACTTAGAGAGAGAGAAGAGAGAGAGAGAGAGAGAGAGAGAGAGAGAGAGAGAGAGAGAGAGAGAGAGAGAGAGAGAGAGAGAGAGAGAGAATTAGTGACTCTTACCTATAACAAATAGCAAGAGACATGAATAAACTGGCCAACTGGTCTTCATCTAGCTAGAATTCTAAACCTCTTAACAATAAAACGACTGTTTACGAAACTATTTCATGTTGAAAACAAGTGTCATAAATGGACTACATGTGCCGAATATTAAATTCCACATCGAATACAAGATTTTATGATATCGATTCAAAGCGTAATTTAAAACAAAGAGAAAGGCGCGAAGACACATTAAAATGTTTCTTTTGAGTGAAAAGTAAATGAAAATTTAAAACGTGACGTTACTGTCACTGAACCTTTAATATTCAAAGTCTGATTTCGTCTGATTAGAGTCTCACGTATATCTTACGAGTTTTCGATAGATGTAGAAATTTGGTTCTCGGTAAATCTCACTCTGTCAATGTATGCATTTAAAAAAGATTGTTTTTGAGAAGTTCCATTATTTTATTTTCAGTAGATATCAATCCAGCAGTGTTTCTGTCGACGTCATTTTACATGATATTTATATGTTGCTTCATTTCCAGACATGTCTAGATCTGTATACATCCATACAAGTGTGACATGGAAGATACCTGTATTCTCATTGTTTGGTTCTGTATATGTATTTAATTTGATTTATACGTCAATGGCATGTATGCATTTAAAAAAGATTGTTTTTGAAAAGTTTCATTTTTTTTATTTTCATTAGATGACAATCCAGCACTATTTTTACTTATTCTTTACAATCAAATAATTAATTTGTAAAAGAAAGGTGTAGATGTAAACAATTAAATGCTTTCTTTGATGATTCATGGGGGTTGTGAAGGTAGGGATCACTGCAGAAAAAATTAACATAACCCGCTAATGTGTGTTATATATTTCTTTTGTAATGTCGCCATCTTCATATCCCAAATGAATCACCAAAGAAAACATTGTATTGTTTGAATGTAAATATAAATGCTTTATCTGGTCTTTAGTGTACAACGAGCATCTGTATTTATTAAAACATTATCGTAATTGAAAAATCATTTTTTGGTTTAATGTTGGTTTGGTGTTTCATTTGGATATGAAGGTACAGGTTGTAGCCAGCATTTCAGGAAAAAATATATAACCCGCATTTCGGAGTGTGTACAATTTTTCTGTAGTGCTACCTACGTATATCTTGATAGTCCGTATAATACACCATACATAGCATTTTGCAATATTTACATCTATCTTTTATTTGATCAATAATCAGTATTTTTATTCAGGTTGTGTGGCATTGAAAGACAAAAAATATTCACAGTCGACTCACTCTGAAACTCCAGTGGCCCACGTAACAGTTTTGATTTTATATGATTCGGATTTTTAAAAGAGAACATCTTTCACCATCGATACAGCGTTATTTTAGAAGAATCAAAAATTAATTGCATATCAATTACCTTTGAAATGTAATATTAATGGGTACCTTTTAAAGAAACGCAAATAGACAAAACGAATCTATGTTTCTAATCATTATATTCAGTGAACCAAAAAAAAAAAACAAACAAACAATTTACAGTTAAGAGTTATCAATAAAGTCATTTTATATCTTAATTTTTTTATATTTAATAATCTAATTGATAGTTAAAACATAAACCAAAATATTGAGGGTTTTTTTCCGATATAGTCTTGAATATGAAGTTTATTTAAACATTCTTATTAGTGATTGAATAGTAAAATACATCTCAAATTCGTTTTTAATTTGCGGTTACAGGGAGATAACTCACACATTTTCATTGTGACGTAACACCAACTACCCTTTATTTCAGTTATGACGTCAAACTTTATATGACACAAGCATTTTAGCAATTTCCACGAAAACGAAATCCGCATCATATGGTTTTGAATAGTGTTTTAGAAACATCAGATTACACATATTCTAAGATACGTTTTTCCTGAAATCGGTGGACTTGGAAAGGTTTCAAATAAGATGTTTTCGTTTACATAAAAGTAGTCCAAAATTAAGACTTTTGTTGCATTTTATTCTATTTTTAGATAGTTCATCAGAAATTAATAAAAGTGAATCATGATATTAATAGTGATATTATTTTCGAACATATAAAATGTACATATTTTAACGAAATTGTTTACATTTCATCAAAATAAAAATTGGAAATCATGAACTTTGACCTTTTGTAGTTATAAAACGGGACGGGCAAAATTCATTTGAATTTCATGAGAAAAAAGACTTTAGTATAGTGAACAAAATGGTATGTAACTTTGGTACAACCTCTAAGAAATGCAAGCCGCCAACCTTACCTTAAGGACTTTCAACGAAATGAAGACATTACCAGTAAATAATAGTAAGTCTGAATGATCAATTGAATAATTACAACAGCATCACTGGCAATAACAGATCTTAAACTTCTTAGAGTCTTTTATACTCTGTCCCAAGATATTCTGGATTTACATTTGGCTTAATTGCTTGATATTCATAAATACCTCAGGTTCAAACGATGTTCATTCAAAAGTATGAACAATTTCCAAGATTTCTTGGTCGAAACGCCCCTGATAGCATATCAGGTTTCAATACAATGCTAAAAAATGTGATGTCTACGGAGATTTTGTATTGCAGCAAGCCCGGATGATAACGTTGAAAAATTGCGCGATGCATTCCGAGTGTATTCCGTATGGAGAAAAGATGTAAACATTCCCCATTATAAATCTCCGTAAGGAATCTGTTTTCGTTCCTGTGAATTTTTCCGAGTGAAAGATGATAATGTGTCAATGAAATTATCTTCGAAAATATCCCTTTCAACTATTTCAATTGCACTTCTTTCACAGGTATGTGTATTTTTTTTTAAAAATCGTCAAAATGTGCTGCATAAATATCTTGGGACAGACTTTAAATAATTGAATAAAATGTCATGATACAAGACATGATCGAATCAATTCATAGTTAAGTTACAGCTACAAGTATTTAAGCACATTTACTCTCTCATTATGTCTCTGAAACATCTTCTACAATTCCCCCCTGAGCTATGAAACTAGTTCTATTTTCACCATAGCTATATTTAAAGTTCGTCTTTACCCGGTGTATCAATTGGTTGGTAGAATCTGCCGGAAAAAAGAATGACGTCATTAACCGAATCTCGAATAAAGAAAAGGAAGGGATGGTTTGCTCTAAACTCTGGTGTTATTTGTATGGAGCGCTTTGCCGCCATCTTCACTGCCGTGGCAGCGGCGGCCTCTGACCCTTCTTCGTTCACCTCCACGAACGCTTTGTGGAACACCTCGCTGATATACACATCTTTGCCTTTGTCCATTCCAGAAAAGTCCGCCTTATTCTCGTCAAAAGCAGACGACATCCCCATAGCTGATAAGTAGGGCCTCAATTTAAACGCACTCTCCATTTTGAACTTTGGAAGATACACCTCGACCTTTTTCTCCATGAGACTGCCGATGACGTCATTGAGGAGACGTTCGGATAACTTCTTTTCAAGATCATTTAGTCCATCCACAGCCATTGGTAGAAGGACAAGCATACTTAGTTTGTCACCTTGGTATGGAATGTCAAGGGCGTTCATTTGCATATCAGGTAAATAGCAGAATCTAAAAGAAGCTTTCTGGTACATCATGTCAGTCATGTATTTATCCTTTTCGTTTCGGAATTCCATTTTCTGAGTGTTCTCGGATTGAAATTGACTTTTCCAATTCCCTTTGAAGTAGATAGCATTGATGAGGACCATGAATGTTAAGGCATCTAGTGCGTCTGCTGGAACCAGATTCTGGATTTTGTTTTCTGTTTGTTGACTAACCCAAGAATTTATTTTCGAACTCGCTACTGCTGATTGAGAGAAGTCCATTGATTCTGCTGTTGTCTTGAAATGCTTTTCACATTCTATCATGAATGTTTCTTCAGGCTTAAACCTCAAGCTTTGGTATATCTTGTTTGCTGTTTTGAGGGTAATGTCTCCGGTTTTCTTAGACAAATACTCCTGATAACCCCCAAAAGCTGAGTGGGTTTCTTTTCCCATTTTGTCAAAATGAAGAACTTGATCCATTTCTTTTAGGGTATCTGTTCTCGCTCCTAAGTGAACCATGGCCAAAGCAGTGGAAATGCTAAAAGGCGAATAAAAAACGTTCGATGCCTGTGGCAACTCTTTCAAAAGACTCAACATGAAAGCCTTGTTGGCATCGCCAAATGCGCTTGCGGTCTCTTTATTTCTAAAGGGTTGACTAGTCGCCATTGCTGTGTATATACCAACACAAACAGAAAGAATCACAATCAGCAGAATATCAGTCTGTAACATCTACCCAGCAGTTCTTCTTTATATTAAGTTTCACCTGAAATCATTGAAAATACAATTTTTTTTAACAGAACAGCAATTAAGCATTAGCTCATTAACTATATTTTAATTAAGCAGCATGATGTTTTACAAAGCAGAGTGAAACGTGAAATAGTTGTAAAGCATACAGAAAATGCAATTTTAATTTAGAACAAAGCCATATATATAGTTGTTTATCCTTTTACGTCCATTTGAGATCATTTTTTACTTGAATTTAAACTGGAAATGTATCCATGGCTCCAGTTAATCTGAATTATTTTTATTAACATAAGGAGTTTCATATACATGTATGCAAGATTTGAATCCAATGCTCTATGGCTAAGCTGGTATGGAGCCCCCCCCCCCCCCCTTTCCGAGCTTCTCTTCACAAAATTTGTAAGCATTTTAATTAATCTGGCATATGTCCACAATGGAAATAGTTCTAGCCTCGATAGTCGATTTAAAGACAAACGTACGAATTCATTCAGCCGAGTACTTTTATTTGTTAACGTTTGATTAAAGATGGGTACAGGCCGTCGTAGATAAAATGTTTACATCGCATTTAAATATTTACCGTTTTCGTGTATAGAATTGGAAATGCTATTTGGTCTGCACACGAATGATCACTTCTTGTCGTTATTTCCCAGTTCTAAGAAAACCGACCAAGTCTCATGATAAATACTTACATGAAACAATTTTTATAATACTGCAAGATGACATGGCAACGAACCAGGAACACTCCAGATTAACTTCCAGGTCACGTGGGATAAGGTATGAAACTCTCGATGGGTCTCTATCTAATATAATTTAAGCTACATGTTAACCGGTATATTTATCAATAAACACTCGATATATCTTACCGATAGCTTTCATTGTTTTACTGTGACTTGTAGAATCACATTAAGATTATTTAAATCATGACTTTGGTATTCTTGTTAAATCACGAGAAAAAAATACTCAAAATAAAAACTATACATATGTATTAACTTTATAACACATGGTTGTTTGCTTTCTTTTTTTAATGTTAAAATACCGATAGTTATAATTCACATGATTTGCTAAAATAATATGATTAACATGATTTGCTTAAATTGTATTATTAACACGATTTGCTAAAATTTATCAGCAACAATGATATGAACATTTTGCTATTCTAGTATAAGCAAGCTGAGAATAATAGCCAATTTTGCCACATATGATTTGAAAAAAATCCATGTAAATAACTTTTCTTTTGTTAAAAAAAAATAGATAATTTAAGATTATTAATAAAAATCAATTTTTTACAAATTTAATTAATGTTTACAAACACTGTACAGTAATCTTAGGTAAAATTTGAATATGCCCTATTTAGGCTTTAATTTTCTTTTTTTTTTTTGGAATAAAGTACTATATTACTAGTACGTTTGTATTGGCAGATATGCGTGTAAGAATTAGAAGATATTTGTTCATGTTTACACATTTATCCTTTTTTTTTTGAACTACAAAATAAACATTTCCCGTGTAGCTACAAACAGCTATGTGTTGATAATTAACATTTTTTATTCGTTTTAAAAGAAAACAAAGCAGAGAAAACCAGCTGTAACAAAGCCAAATTGAAGACACACACAACAGAGAAGACACTTGTGATGGACAGGACCAAAAGCAGACTTCTCAGAATTAAATGATAAAATATCGGATGAAATGATGATCAACAGAAATCGGATATTGTTTAGTCAGGTATATATTCTGCTACGCAATTATAAAATGTATTGCGAAGAAATTTCTTGATTCATATTTTTTTATGAATATATGTCACGATGTGAAATTCAATTTTTCGGACTATTTTTAATTATTGTACATGTGTAAATTAACTTTTTTGGACTTAGTGTTGATTGCTACAAAAACTGTTTCTCTATTTCGACAACTGTTTTAAAACCGTTTTAAATTCCGCGCAGCCTTGATCCCACCTGAGGCACAGTCAGAGACGGACACATAATCTTTCATCTTATCAATCCTTTTATGTACATGCTGCCTAAATGTCATGATTTTTCAACAGTTCATGTGTATTATTTACCATTAGAGAACTAGCTGTTGAATGGAATTTTCTCATCTTCATCCCTATTTCAATTTTGTATAGGCAACAAATAATTTATAAGTAACATACTGGTACATTTCAAATTCTTATATCTTTTGCCTTCATATAAAACAAATTTACCAATTATATCAAACAATATCATTGAGACTTGTTTTCACCAGTCTAATAAACGACCTTGGGACCCTTCACGTACTGCAGACAAAAGCTGTTGAATTGAATTTTCTCATCTCCTTCCCTATTTCAATTCTATATTAGGCATGTAATGATTTATAAGTTACATACATTAAATTTTCATATTCTTAAATCTTTTTGGCTTCGTATTAAACAAATTTGTAAGATCTACGACTGGTCGATCAAACGCCCGTTTGTCTTAAGTTACACTCTCAATCGCTTTAAGACGGTTTTAACGCTTTGATCAGCGGGGAGAGCCAAGAGTTATAATACGCGTATCACACACACGATCTCCAAACATATACGACTAGTTATGACTGAGGCTTTACTTAAGTCGTTGGCAGGAGTATTCATATTTCATTCTAGCCATGAAGTCGTCCAGAACATTTGATTCAATAGGCTTGAATTTGATTATTTTGATAACGTTTCCTTGCCAGCATATCATCTAGAAAATAAAATGTTTTTTTTTTTAAACTTTTTTGCTAGGTTTCAAAGTGTGCTAAAGAATAAAAATTCTCAAGCACACTGAGATTGTTAGCTACTGTGGACACTTTCGAATTCGTGCAGACTTAGCTTTTATGGATTTAGTGGTACCCTTCCCTTCCTCAGATTTAAAACCTTAAAGAATTAGAAAAAAAGTATTATTATTTTTTTTTTATTGTAAACAAAGTTTAAATATATAAATCATTTTATGAAATATTCACTCTCTCACTTCTCACACACTCACATTTTCATTCCATATTGTAATATAAAATAAAGAGTAGGGTAGTTGCTTGTGATAGTTATGCCATAGCAGTAAAACTGCAATCCATATGAAAAAAAACAAACAAACAAACCAAAGACAAAAACCAACAGAATACCAAAAAGCAAAAAAAAATTATAAAAATATAAAATTGATGCAATTTTGTACACATGTTAGTTCTAAACTGCCAGATGATTAATAAAATCATTCCAAGGAGACCATGCTTTTTCAAATTCATCAATTTCTGATTTCTGAATAAAAATATACTTTTCGGTCTTGTATCTTTGATTTAAATAGTGTAAAAGTCCTAAAAAATTTGGCGTCTTACTTTGTTTTAAACATAAACATATATATTGTTTTGTATATAGGATTACAAAGTTTAGAATTCTGTTCTCCCAAACACGGGGATAAACACCAAATAATACATTACAAACATCAAAACATCAATAAGTTTCTTTGCAAAGTCATTACCATTTATTGATAAAAAACAGTCCATCCATGGTTTGTAGCCTTGAGTTGATTTCTTAATCCATGAACATTTAAGAGATGCCATGAAGTTAGAAATGTTAACCATTTTTAAACCACCCTTTAGGTAATCGAGAGTAACAATTTCTCTCTTAACTTTATCACACTTTGAATTCCAAATGAATTCGAACAGACTCTTACTAAGAGATAGAATGACATCTTGTATTGGATTTGGAAGTGAAATAAACGGGTGGTTCAGTTTTGGAATAATCAAACTTTTTACAACTGTGATGCGACCAATGGGAGTTAAAATTCTCCTCCTCCATTGTTGAATAAGAGAAAAAACTTTTGACAGTTGTTTGTTGTAATTTAGTGATGTCACTTTATCTAAGTCAACAGAAAATTCTATTCCAAGTAAATTAAAAGAAGTGGAGCCCCAATCGAGTTTCCAACGTGAATGGTGAAAAACTTCATTAGGAAATTTTTTAGAACCTATCCATACAATTTTTGTTTTAGAGCTGTTTTTCTTCAAACCTGAAATGTGTGAAAAAAATTCTAAAGTATCAAGAGCTGCGAAAAGTGACATTGGTGAACCATCTAAGATGAGTGAAGTATCATCTGCATACTGAGAAATCTTATGTTCATTTTGTTATATTAAAAGTATTAATTAATTTATCAAGCAACAATGTTCACGAAATCATGAAAGTGTTAAAAATGAAATTCGTCAAAAAGTGATGCTACATATTTTACTGATTCCATAGTATAGGAATTTGAATTTCAACGTCTTAAAAAAAAAAATCAGATGTTGTTTTAATTACCATTCAATATTTTGCATTTTATCGTAATCAGGAGCAGCAGGTACATGATTTTTAAACAACTTCCACATGCGTGGATTAAACTTAAATTGAAAACCAAAATCTACATTTATTCGGTAAAGTTTAACCCAAAAAGACACAACGTGGTTCGAAGGAGGAGTGTAAATCAAAACAAAAGGTAGCGTATTAACTAGTATATAGAGTTCAGGAAAAGGACACTGTTGAGAACGTATTTCCCAATTATTTGCTTTTAAATGCAAAATATTTAACTTCATCGAAAACATAAAAATTTGGGATTTCAATTTTTTTTCGCATTGACGATGAAAGAGTCCAAACCTATGTATTAAACTTTTTCGAGTCGGATCAATAATTGAATGTGAAATTATACATAAAAATGTCGAACACATTATTATATAAATAGTGCCTGTTTGGGAGGGTAACAGTTGAAATTGACACCCCGAGAAAACCATTGTCAACCGACGCGAAGCGGAGGTTGACAATGGTTTTCGAGGGGTGTCAATTTCAACTGTTATCCTCCCAAACAGGCACTATTTATTTTGTTATACTGAATGTCTTTTTTAAAATTTTTAAGAAAATTTTACTGCTTTTATATAGGAATAACGTGAATTCTACAGCGAACCGTACGCGCATAATTTTCGCGCATGTAATATTTTTTAATGTTACCCGTTGCCAAGTGCGTTGCTAACGCTGAGGGTAATAGTAAATATTATTAACTGCGTCTTAACCAATCAGATTTCAGTATTTAACATGAAAGTATAACAAAATTAGATATTACGGGCCGCCGGTAGGCGGTCCTTTATTTGTTATACATTTATTTAATGTTACTGCGTTTCTGTGGGATATTTTTTTAAAATTAATATCATGCTTATTTTTATGAATGAAAAGTAAATTTGCATGTAGAAATATGTTTAATGCCTTTAAAAAATATTACATATTTTTTGTTTACTCGTAAATGTAAAGTAGGCAATAGACTGTCCTGTTAGGCGTGGTTTTTTTTTTCGAGACTATATTCTATCTGAAATATTTTGTATTCCTTCCATTCAGTCCATTCTTTCAAAACAATGTATCGGGGTTGGTATACGGGACATACTAAAAACCTGAAATACTTACGGCCTGATTGACATGAAATTTATATAAAAATAAATTTGAATAAAATGGCTTTGTGTGTGTATTTATTATATTTTCATGTGAATTATGGTAGACATATATCATGAAATTACACCCATATCAATCATTTAAGAAAAATATGAAAGAACTGAAATTTTAAATCGACCTGAAAATTTCAGCTTACCTGATTTTTTAAAATTCTTTTGGGAACCTAATGCACTTAAATAACCATGATTATCGTCATAAACTGAAGTGTGATCTATAATACCATTAAGGAAAAAATTATCCAGCTTTTTCTTAACTTTAAAACTGTGCAGATTCTACCGGATGATCATGATCTTACATGAACCTTTCAAATAACCCATTTCTATTTTACTATGTGGTCTCTTGAAATCAAATAAACTAAAGCATTAAGCTTTTTTTTTCAATACAATGTAACAAAAAAAATCCAAATGGTTTGAAATACATAATCTCCATGAGAATAATGATAAGTTAATCGTTGTATTAGAAATATGTAAAAATCAATGTGTTCTCCATTACTTCATTCTATGGCAATGATCATACAATTGCCGTTTGAAATGCTTACAGTAACGAACTCGATTCCTAATAATAATAGTAAAATGTTAAAAAGCAAAACGTGTTGCTGAAAATATATTGAAATTTATCATAAAAATTTGCACAACCAACTGGTAATGTCTTCTTTGTGGTGTGTTTTTTGTTAACAACAACTGTTGATTCTTACCAGAATCATATTTTTGCGGCCCATTTGACGCTCGCGTCAATATGATTTCTTGTAGCAATGTTAAGATCATTTATTCTCTCACTCTGTCGAACACCTCTTACTATACTTTGTCGATCGTCTGAAATATATTTATTCAGACAGCAAAGTATATCTTCACCATAACCACAATTTAGAGTTCGTCTTTACCGGGCGTTTCCACTGGTTGGTGGAATCTGCCGGAAAAAAGAATGACGTCATTAACCGAATCGCGGATAAAGAAAAGAAAGGGATGGTTGGCTCTGAACTCATGTGTTATATGATTAGATAAATCCACCACCACCAATGTCATAGCGGCGGCTTCTGACCCATCTTCGTTCACCTCCACGAACGCTTTGTGAAACACTTCGTTAATGTACACATTTTTGCCTTCGTCCATTCCGGAAAAGTCCGCAATATTCGCGTCAAAAGCAGATGACATCCCCATAGCTGATAAGTAGGGCCTCAAATTAAACGTACTCTCCATTTTGAACTTTGGAAGATACACCTCGACATTGTTCTCCTCGAGATTGCTGATGACGTCATTGAGGAGATGTTCGGATAGCTTCTTTTCCAGATCATTCAGTCCATCCACAGCCATTGGTAGAAGAACGAGCATGCTTAGTTTGTCACCTTGGTATGGAATGTCAAGGGCCTTTATTTGCATATCGGGTAAATGACAGAATCTAAAAGAAGCTTTCTGGTACATCATGTCAGTCATGTAATTATCATTTTTGTTTCGAAATTCCATTTTCTGAGTGTTCTCGGATTGAAATTGACTTTTCCAATTCCCTTTGAAGTAGATGGCGTTGGTGAGGACCATGAATGTATGAGTATTTAATGCATTTGCTGGAACCAGATTCTGGATTTTATTTTCTGTTTGTTGACTAACCCAAGAATTTATTTTCGAACTCGCTACTGCTGACTGAGAAAAATCCATTGATTCTGCTGCTGCCTTGAAATGTTTTTCACATTCTTTTATGAATGTCTCTTGAGGCTTAAGCTTCATGCTTTGATAGATCTTATTTGCTGTTTTAAGGGTAATATCACCAGTTTCCTTGGACAAATACTCTAGGTAACCCCCAAAAGCTGAATGGGTATCTTTTCCCATTTTGTCAAAATGAAGAACTTGATCCATTTCTTTTAGGGTATGTGTTCTTGCTCCCAAGTGAACCATGGCCAAAGCAGTGGATATGCTGAAAGGCGAATAGAAAACGTTCGATGCCTGTGGTAATTGTTTCAAAAGACTCAACATGAAAGCCTTGTTGGCATCGCCAAATGCAGTGGCAGTCTCTTTATTTCTAAAGGGTTGACCAGTCGCCATTGCTGTGTATATACCAACACAAACAAAAAGTATCACATTAAGCAGGATATCAGTCTGTAACATCATTTCAGTTCTTTTTTATATCAAGTTTCACCTGAAATGATTGAATATGCAATTTATTACACCGTTGTAAACAAAACAGCATTTTAGCAGCATGGCGGTTTTAAAATCAAAGTGAAACGTGAATTAGTAGGAAAGTATGCAGGAATTGTACTTTTAAATTAGAATGCTTGTTGATAATTCATTAACGTCCCTTCGATATTTTTTTCTGTTTGAATTTATGCTTGTTTGTAGAAAAGAAAGGAAAACGTAAAAACGGCTTGCTTCAGTTTATCTGGATTTTTCTTATTAGCACAGAAAGTTTTATGTATGCAAGATTTGAATCAAATGCTCTTTGGCAAAGCTCGTATGGAGGAAAATCGAATCTTATGATAAATATTTGCATGAAACAATTTTCTCCAATTGCACAATGACATTGCAACGGGTTGGGTAAACTCCAAAGTAACTTTTGGGTCACTTGGATATCTGGGTTGGCCCCTAACAGATATAAGAATATACTACAAGTAAACCGTCATGTCTCAAAAAACATTTGAGATAGCTGACTGTTAGTTTAAATTAGTTTACTGTGATTTAAAAAGTCGCGGTCGGCTTATCTGGATCATATTTCATCACAAACCACAAACATGATAATGGTAGTATTATTAAATTGCAAGAGAAAAGAAAACCAAAACGATATAATACATAATTGTTTGTGGGTTTGTTTTGTAATGGAGGTCATGGGTGGGGGTCATAATTTGATAGAAAAATATTTAACTGAAATCTTATATTTATAAATATACTTATGTACTACCAATATTCATTTATGTTTACATTCAATGTATATTTCCCCATATGTTTGCATCGGAAATCTCCGACTTTCAATTTTAATCACCTACAGATATGGCTGTTCCATCTTTTGCTCAAATCCCTATGAACGTATATAATTACATTAAAGCAACGAAACACAAATATTTCATACAAATTAACATCAATATGAATGCTTAATTTGGATGTTATAGACCATTAAATGCTTAAAAATTTATCAAACAAGAAAATTCACAAAACGTTATCTTCTTGATCCTGAAAAAAAATCAATATTTGACGAAATGTAATCCCACAAACGTTATTGGTTTTATAGTATAGGAATAAGAATTTTAACATCTTCAAAAAACAGATTTTACTTTAATTTCCAGTTCAATGCTTGCTTTTGTTATCGTTTATAGCGCTGGAGGATATATTAATCGCCTCCCGCAACTGAAGATTCAATTCGACGGCTAAAATCTGAATGTATTGTAATGTTTTACCGAGCCTCAAGAGACATAACATGAATCAAAGGAGGGTAAATCAAAACGCATTTATATCCCAAATAACTTCCACCTCTGGCTGCGCCTGTGCTAGTGTCCATCTACATTATCATATTTTTCTAAAGTGGCTAGGAATTTTCAGAATATTGTTTATATATATTGCATATTGTGTATGCCACCCAGTTTTGTTCCACCTAGTGATGTCTTCGCATTCTTTAAGCTTTGATGCTGCCAGTATCTTCTTTTTTAAGCCTGAATGAAAATAAATGATGAAGTGAACAGCTGTAATACTACAATACAAACATGGATTTGTTGGTTCTTTAAGACTAAATGTTCTTTTCTGGCAACTAGCTTACCCTTTGCTACATGCCACACATCATAATAGTGGGTTGTTTGTGTAAGGTTCTCTCTTATCCACTCTTGGATCTGCAGATGGCGATCTGTAATGATGATGCCAATCTGCAAGTGATGTTATTGAAGCCATCTCACAGCAAGCTCAAGTCCTCATTTCTCCATGGCATTACTGTTCTTCACTTGATTACTCTGTATTTAGTAAAAAAAAAATCATATTAAAAAAACACACACACACAAATAATAGGTAAACAATATTTTGGTTATAATTGTAGATCCTTAAATAAAAATGCATGATAAAAATTATTGGCATTTTTATCAAATAAGAAATAGATATATATTACCTGAACAAGCTGAATATCCACAAGAATGCCCTGTTCAAAGTCAATGGTGCTGTAGGACCCATACTTGGCTCAGTGTCCAGGAGAGTCAGCTCTGCCATCTCCACCGAGGACAAGTGGTTTACCTCTTTCCTCTGCCATCCTGACGTAATCCCTCTGATGCTTGTCCCATACTCTAGCCACAGAAGGGAACAAAATCGATGACTGGTGAGAGGAAAATGTCCTCTGGGTGATGGTGTCTACTCCCATGCACTGCAGGACCCGAAGGACTTTGGCTCCAAGGGTACCAGAGAAGAGAATACCAGCAGATAGTCCAAGGTTTCCAGCTGGTATGGATCCAAGATGTGGTTGACTGCACCAATGCCATGATAAACCACAAAACTGGAATTCAGCTACTATCTTCACCATTGTTCCAACCAGGTGTTGAACACAATCCACAGCATGTCGATGACATCTCCGACAGGCACTAAACAGCTCGATCAGCTTGGACTTGGAGACGATGAATTTGGTTTCGTCCAAAGGCTTGTGTACATCACTCCTAAAAAAAAAACCCACAAAATAAATTCATATTAATTCTAATTACAAGATTAGCAAATGATGGTAATTTACATCATTTTTTTTAAAATTATAATATGCAGCATTTGTCAAAATTTAGACAGAAAAATAACAATTGAGAAATAAATTTTCAAATACATATATCATATTATTTTTATTGTTCAAAGCATACTTACTGATCATCTTGGATATGGGACTCCTCAGGTCCTGTAGAAGATGGCTCATAGACAGACCCAATATCACTGTCTGTCTCGCTGGATTCCTCGCAGGTAGTGGGGGGATTATCTGGGCGATTGCATTGGACTCCTATACTCCTATACTCCTATACTTCTAACTCTTGGCCTCATATCAGCTTGTGAGCCTAAAGAATTGCCACAAATGTTTTAGAGTTATATGCCCATTTTAGATTAGATAAAGTGGCTAATTGTATGATAAACAGACTTGAAATTACAGTTTACATTTAATTCATTAAAATATATGTATTTTCTGCTACAACGATTAATTCTTTGTAAAAATACGAAACATACATGATACTTACTAGAGATACACATATTTGTTTACAAACACAGATTTGTGAATTCCTACAACTTACCCTTTTCTTTCATCTTTGCACCGACTTGAATTTTCATGCTTCGTGTTCCAACTTTCACTGGTGCTGGGGTCTGGCATGCAATTGAGGAAGTAGCAACTTCTTCAGGTTCCTAAACATAAAATTATGTTTAAGTTAGCATGCCATATTTTTATTTCTAAAAAGAAAATGCTAGTTACTAAATTTATCTATAAACTATTTCAATCTTTTAGTCAATAATAAATATAAAAATCACTGTAGCATTAATAGCAATAATAAACATGAAGGATAATCTCATCACTTAATGGCCTATGTTTTAACAGATCAGAAATCAACCGATAGCTATGATAGCTGCTTTATATTTGTATTTACCAAAGCGGGATCTTCTTGGTCATTACAAGTTTGCTGTATCTCATACCGAGAAGATGGAGTGTTGTTTTCTTGCAGCAGTTCTGTCAAAATCTGAAAAAGATGCACATAAAATTTAATGACATTTTTGTTTGTGGTGTTATAATTATTTAAAGCATCATTTGAAATCATTATTAATTAATATAAAATGGTATAAAGTCATGGTTCTATTGATCCCGTATAAAATGGCGATTTGGATTCGCCTCCAATACTAGTTGCATATATTCGAGGAAATTCGAACTCATGATGCAATATTGCATAAAATCGGAAACAATTAACTGATTATTACATTTTGTATTTATTCAACTTACCCTCAGTTTTGCGCGCTTTGCGTGAGCCCCGCGTTCCTGTGTTGGCGCAGGCAAGGAAGGACTTGGACACGCAATGAACGCCTCATTCAGCTCGTCTCTCTACCTCTTTGGATAAATGGAAGGGACCGATCCAGAAACCAATCGATTCTTCGTAGGGATGCCAAAATCCTTCATAAGAAAATGCTGCCGTTCGTAACACTCCTCATTAAAATGTTCGCTATATATCACAGTATACTGCGATGGTCCAGTCCAGTCAGGAATGGTGAGTTTAACAAAACGAGTCCATGCAGCCCTCTGACGTTCATCCTTGGGTAAGGAATGCACCGATACATCGTCCGTCTGCCTCTTACTGCATCCTGCTACTACACACATACGTCACTTGCTTTTCCCACTCAGTTTAACGATAAAAACCTGAGTATTTCTTCAAAGTATTTACATTCAAAATAGCGCCAAAGCTGTGTTGTGACGTCACATCCAGAAACAGCTTGTTTTCGATTTCGTAAAGGTGTGAAAACTGGGAGATCGCCGTTTTTCGCCGATTTCTCATTTATAAAGGATTTTTCGGCGGAAAAAAATAAGATAATATTTTATACATAAAACTACACCTTTTAAACGTAACATTTTAATAGACTTCAAGAACACTTTAAATCGCGATAAAACTTGCATAAACGAATTCGAAATGATTAGCTCTTTATAACGAAATACTTACTCGCCATACTGAGACACTTACTCGTTATAACGAGACACTTACTCGTTATAACGAGATAACTTACTCGTCATAAGGAGATAGCTAACTTGTATAACTCGTATAAACGAAATAATTGTCCCGCAATAACGAGATAAAAACTCGTTTTAATAAGACACGAATACGTATAGTAACGAGATTATTTACTGATCATTATTACAATACTACAGTGTATTATATGTCTTTACCTTCTAAAATTGAGTCTTATCGGTCTTTCTAGCTATCCAAGTAAGTGATGGAGCCCCGAGTAGCTATTGTAATACAGATTTGATTTGAAAAATATCAATATTAAAGATTTGGAATTACAAAAGAGAACATCTTTCTCACACTGTTTGATCGTTTTGTCAAGCATGAGACAGCAGTGAGAGATTTTTCTGTCTTACTCTGTGTATTACTACGCCGCTGTAAATTGTAAACAACCATGCCAGTGTATTCTAATGATAAAAAATGATAAATGATGAACTGAGCTAATTTAAAAATCGTTGTTTTGTTTATTTGACTACAGTTTATCATATTTTAATTGAATAATTGTCGTATGCTTTTCATTACTTGCACTATTTGTAGCACGCGAAGAGATGAACCAAAAGTATATATTTAGACGTCAAAAAGAATGTAAAACATCGATCGTTTTTATGTGAAATAATGCGAAAAAAAATATTCATTCATTACATACTCGTGTGGGATATTGAAATTCATCATCGGGGCAAAATTTCACGGTCTAGGACTCGGCAAAACCTCGCCATACACTGTAAAACTTGTCCCCTTGGTGGATTTTCACCATCTCATACTTGTTATTATTAAAGGTGTGTTTTTTTTCGACACTGTCTGAAAAATCCTCAAAAAACTACATAATAAGTGTACAACTGTTCATGTGTAATATTTACCATTAGAGAACTAGCTGTTGAATGGAATTTTCTCATCTTCATCCCCATTTTAACTTTGTATAGGCAACAAATGATTTAAACATACCAGTACATTTCAAATTTTTATATCTTTTGCCTTCATATAAAACAAATTTACCAATTAAATCAAACAATATTAATGAGACTTGTTTTCACCAGTCTGAGAAACGACCTTGGAACTCTTCACGTACGGCAGACAATAGCTGTTGAATTGCATTTTCTCATCTTCTTTCCTATTTCAATTTTGTATAATAGGCATGTAATGATTTATAAGCTACATACAATAAATTTTCATATTCTTATATCTGTTTGGTTCATGTTAAATAAATTTTAAAATATTAAAACAATATTGTTTCTGCCACTCTGAGAAACGACCTTGGGACTTTCTTTTCTTAACCATGGTGATCAGGTGACGAATAATATCATCCCAACTGGCGGGAAAAGATTCCAAGACATAACCTTTAACTTTTTGAGATCAGTGAAATAATTTAATATGTAATAATAAAAAAACCAGTGCCAAATAAATTCCTATTAAGATAATAGGAATTATATAATATAAATAAAATAATATAAAGATAAAATGTTGAGAATATTTGTGAAACATCTCCTACTATACATGTACTTTGTCAATCACCATAAAAAACCCTCCTGATCTGATAGCAAAGTCTAACTTCACCATAGCCATATATAAGGTACGTCCTTACACTGGTTGGTAGAATCTGCCGGAAAAAAGAATGACGTCATTAACTGAGTCCCGAATAAAGAAAAGGAAAGGATGGTTGGCTCTAAACTCTTGTGTTATCTGTACACGGCGCGTCCTAATCTTATCTGCCGTGGCAGCGGCGGCCTCCGACCCTTCCTCGTTCACTTCCACGAACGCTTTATGGAACACCTCGTTGATGTATACATTTTTGCTATTGTCTATTCCGGAAAAGTCCGCTTTATTCTCGTCAAAAGCAGACGACATTCCCAAAGCTGATAAGTGGGGCCCCAATTCAAACGTGCTTTCCAGTTTAAACTTTGGAAGATGCACCTCGACCTTTTGCTCTCTAAGATGGCTGATGACGCCATTAAGGAAACGTTCTGATAGCTTCTCTTCCAGATCATTTAGTCCATCCACGGCCATTGGTAGAAGAACGAGCATGCTTAGTTTGTCACCTTGGTATGGAATGTCAAGGGCGTTTATTTGCATATCGGGTAAATGGCAGAATCTAAAAGACGCCTTCTGGTACATCATGTCAGTCATAAAGTTACCCTTTTCGTTACGGAATTCCATTTTCCGAGTGTTCTTTGATTGAAATTTACTTTTCCAATTCCCTTTGAAGTAGATAGCGTTGATGAGAACCATAAATGTTAAGGCATCTAGTGCGTCTGCTGGAACTAGATTCTGGATTTTGTTTTTTGTTTGTTGACTAACCCAAGAATTTATTTTCGAACTCGCTTCTGCTGATTGAGAGAAGTCCATTGATTCTGCTGTTGTCTTGAAATGCTTTTTACATTCTTTTATGAATGTTTCTTCAGGCTTAAACCTCATGCTTTGGTATATCTTGTTTGCTGTTTTGAGGGTAATGTCTCCGGTTTCCTTGGACAAATACTCCAGATAACCCCCAAAAGCTGAGTGGGTTTCTTTTCCCATTTTGTCAAAATGAAGAACTTGATCCATTTCTTTTAGGGTATCTGTTCTCGCTCCTAAGTGAACCATGGCCAAAGCAGTGGAAATGCTAAAAGGCGAATAAAAAACGTTCGATGCCTGTGGCAACTCTTTCAAAAGACTCAACATGAAAGCCTTGTTGGCATCGCAAAATGCTCTGGCAGTCTCTTTATTTCTAAAGGGTTGACTAGTCGCCATTACTGTGTATATACCAACGGTTGAACACAAACAGAAAGGAACACAATCAACAAAATATCAGTCTGTAACATCAACCCAGCAATTCTTCTTTATATTAAGTTTCACCTGAAATCATTGAGAATACAATTTATTTTGATAAAACAGCAATTAAGCATTAGCTCATTAATTATATTTTAAGCAGCATGGTATTTTACAAAGCAGAGTAAAACGTGAAATAGTTGTAAAACACACAGGTAATGCTATTTTAAATAAGAACAATGCCATAAATATACTTGTTTATCCTTTTACATCCATTTGAGATCATTTTTACTTGAATTTAAACTGGAAAAATGTATACATGGCTCCAGTTATTCTGATTTTTTTTTAACATAAGGAGTTTCATATACATGTATGCAATATTTTAATCCAATGCTCTTTGTTCAAGCTGGTATGGAGCCCCCCCCCCCCTTTCCGAGCTTCTCTTCACAAAATTTGTAGGCATTTAAATTAATCTGACATATGTCCACAATAGAAATAGTTCTAGCCCCGATAGTCGATTTAAAGACAAACGTACGAATTCATTCAGCCGAGTACTTTTATTTGTTTACGGTTGATTAAAGATAGGTATAGGCCGTCGTAGATAAAATATTTACATCGCATTTTAAATATTTACCGTTTACGTGTATAGAATTGGAAATGCTATTTGATCTGCACACGAATGATTACTTCTTGTCGTAATTTCCCAGTTCTAAGAAAACCGACCAAGTCTCATGATAAATACTTACATGAAACAATTTTCTCCAATACTGCAAAATGACATGGCAACGAACTAGGAAAACTCCAGATTAACTTCCAGGTCACGTGGGAAAAGGTATGAAACTCTCGATGGGTCTCTATCTAATATAATTTAATATAATTTAAGCTACATGTTAACCTGTATATTTATCAATAAACACTCGATATATCTGACCGTTAGCTTTCATTATTTTACTGTGACTTGTAGAATCACATTAAGATTATCCAAATCATGACCTTGGTATTCTTGTTAAATCACGAGGAAAAAAATACTCACAATGAAAACTCCATACATGTGTATTAACTTTATCATCAATGGTTGTTTGTGCTTGCTTTTTTAAAATGTTAAATTCCAGTAGTTATAATTCACATGATTTGCTAAAATTATATCTACTAGACTTTGACCCGTGCACGCACGGGTTGACATTGCATATGATATCGGGCATTTACAAAATAGATACACCGAAACACCGTATATTGTTGACATTTGCATAACCAAACTTCAAGCCTACAATAATGCTATTAATTTCACTACACTCGGCTGAGTTGGAATAATCTAACTGTGTCTCGGGGAAGGCCAAAACCACAGTTAAAATGCCTACCATATACCCGTAATGTAGCAGAAAATTGCAGAATCGCTCCAAAACGATTTTGGAGAAAACAGAGACATAGATAACATTTTATTTATGTCTCTGGAGAAAATTAATAAAGTTGCATTGCAAATAACAGTCAAATTGTTCAGAACAAGTAAATACCTTTCTTCGAAAAGTTTAATTCTATAATTGCAAAATTCAACATATTTCAACAACGTTTTTACACCCCATGTTGACATTCGAAACTCTCGGGATTTTTTATAGTAAATGCACTGTGTAAGAGTTATCTTCCGTATTTTCTTTGATGAACAGAAAAAAATTCCAATGAAAATTAACACGCATTTGTTTTATCGTTTCCAAGTTTATCCATGTAAATGTGATATTGTGGAAACATAACATAAAGAGCCTCCCCTGGTTTAGTGTGAATGTAATGCGCATGCGCAAGATTGTAAAATCCAAAAAACTCAGATGATTTCCGGAATTTTTGGAGGAATTTTCGTTGATTATTAATTAACGAAGCTTGGTTGAGAAAAAAAAAAACAAATTGGTAATCTTCAAGTACCAATGATGTTTAAAATATATAAAACAAAAGACAGTACTCTTCCGATTTATCGGTATTAAAGCTAAAAATTTCGAGTCTATTATTTTAATATAGTAGTATAGATAACATGATTTGCTAAAATTGTATTATTAACACGATTTGCTAAAATTAATCAGCAACAATGATATAAACATTTTGATATTCTAGTATAAGCAAGCTGAAAATAATAGCCAATTTCGCCACATATGATTTGAAAGAAATCCATATAAATAACTTTTCTTTTGTTAAAAAAATATAGACAATTTAAGATTATTAATAAAATCAATTTTTTACAAATTTAATTAATGTTTACAAACACTGTACAGTAATGTAACGTAAAATTCGAATATGCCCTATTTAAGCTTTAATTTGTTTGTTTTTTGTTTTTTTTTTTTTTTTTTTTACAATAATGGAATAAAGTACTACATTACTAGTACATGTGTATTGGCAGACATGCGTGTAAGAATAAGAAGATATATACTTGTTCATGTTTACACATTTATCCTTCTTCTTTTGTTTTGAACTACAAAATAAACATTTCCCGTGTAGGTGCAAACAGCTATAGACGTGTTGATAATTAACATTTTTTATCTGTTTTAAAAGAAAACAAAGCAGAGAAACCAGCTGTAACAAAGCAAAATTGAAGACACACATAACAGAGAATTAAGACGTTTGTGTTGGACAGGAACAAAAGCAAACCTCTCAGAATTAAATGATAAAATATCGGATGAAATGATGATCAACAGAAATCAGATATTGTTTAGTCAGGTATATATTCTGCTACGCAATTATAAAATGTATTGCGAAGAAATTTCTTGATTCATATTTTTTTTTTATAAATATATATGTCACGGTGTGAAATTCAACTTTTCGGACTATTTTTAATTATTGTACATGTGTAAATTAACTTTTTTGGAATTTGTATTAATTGCTACAAAAACTGTTCCTCTATTTCGACAACTTTTTAAAAACCGTTTTAAATTCCGCGCAGCCTTGATCCCACCTGAGGCACAGTCAGAGATGGACACATCATCTTTCATCTTATTAATCCTTTTATGTACATGTTGTTTAAATGTCATGATTTTACAAATGTTCATGTGTATTATTTACCATTAGAGAACTAGCTGTTGAATGGAATTTTCTCATCTTCATCCCTATTTCAATTTTGTATAGGCAACAAATAATTTATAAGTAACACACCGGTACATTTCAAATTCTTATATCTTTTGCCTTCATATAAACAAATTTACCAATTAGATCAAACAATATTATAGAGACTTGTTTTTACCGGCCTTGGGACCCTTCACGTACTGCAGACAATAGCTGTTGAATTGAATTTTCTTATCTTCTTTCCTATTTCAATTTTGTATAATAGGCATGTAAAGATTTATAAGTTACATACATTAAGTTTTCATATTCTTATATATCTTTTTAGTTCATGTTAATGAATTTTAAAACAATATAGTTTCTGTCAGTCTGAGACACGACCTTGGGACTCTTCACGTACAGCAACAAATAGGCCTTAACCATAGTGATCAGGTGACGAATAACATCATCCCAACTGGCGGGAAAAGATTCCAATAGATAACCTTTAACTTCTTAAGATCAGTGAAATAATTTAATATGTAATAATAAAAAAATAGTGCCAAATAAATTCCTATTTAGATAATAGCAATGTTGAGAATATTTTGTCTCTTAAGTCTGTGAAACATCTACTACTATACTTCGTCAATCACCATAAAAACCCTCCTGATCTGATAGCAAAGTCTAACTTCACCATAGCCATATTTACGGTATGTCCTTACACTGGTTGGTAGAATCTGCCGGTAAAAAGAATGACGTCATTAACTGAGTCCCGAATAAAGAAGAGGAAAGGATGGCTTGCTCTAAACTCTTCTGTTATCTGTATAGATTTCGTCCCAAAAATCATTGCCGTGGCAGCGGCGGCTTCTGACCCTTCCTCGTTCACCTCCACGAACGCTTTATGGAACACCTCGTTGATGTATACATTTTTGCTATTGTCTATTCCGGAAAAGTCCGCTTTATTCTTGTCAAAAGCAGACGACATTCCCAAATCTGATAAGTGGGGCCCCAATTCAAACGTGCTTTCCATTTTGAACTTTGGAAGATGCACCTCCACCTTTTCTTCTGTAAGATGGCTGATGACGTCATTGAGGAAACGTTCTGATAGCTTCTCTTCCAGATCATTTAGTCCATCCACGGCCATTGGTAGAAGAACGAGCATGCTTAGTGTGTCACCTTCGTATGGAATGTCAAGGGCGTTTAATTGCATATCGGGTAAATGGCAGAATCTAAAAGACGCCTTCTGGTACATCATGTCAGTCATGTATTTATCCTTTTCGTTTCGGAATTCCATTTTCTGAGTGTTCTCGGACTGAAATTTACTTTCCCAATTCCCTTTGAAGTAGATAGCGTTGATGAGGACCATGAATGTTAAGGCATCTAGTGCGTCTGCTGGAACTAGATTCTGGATTTTGTTTTCTGTTTGTTGACTAACCCAAGAATTTATTTTCGAACTCGCTACTGCTGATTGAGAGAAGTCCATTGATTCTGCTGTTGTCTTGAAATGCTTTTCACATTCTTTCATGAATGTTTCTTCAGGTTTAAACCTCATGCTTTGGTATATCTTGTTTGCTGTTTTGAGGGTAATGTCTCCGGTTTCCTTGGACAAATACTCCAGATAACCCCCAAAAGCTGAGTGGGTTTCTTTTCCCATTTTGTCAAAATGAAGAACTTGATCCATTTCTTTTAGGGTATCTGTTCTCGCTCCCAAGTGAACCATGGCCAAAGCAGTGGAAATGCTAAAAGGCGAATAAAAAACGTTCGATGCCTGTGGCAACTCTTTCAAAAGACTCAACATGAAAGCCTTGTTGGCATCGCAAAATGCTCTGGCAGTCTCTTTATTTCTGAAGGGTTGACTTGTCGCCATTACTGTGAATATACCAACTGTTGAACACAAACAGAAAGGAACACAATCAACAGAATATCAGTCTGTAACATCAACCCAGCAGTTCTTCTTTATATTAAGTTTCACCTGAAACCATTGAGAATACAATTTATTTTAACAAAACAGCAATTAAGGATTAGCTCATTAATTATATTTTAAGCAGCATGATGTTTTACAAAGCAGAGTGAAACGTGAAATAGTTGTAAAGCATACAGGAAATGCAATTTTAAATTAGAACAATGCCAAATATATAGTTGTTTATCCTTTTACGTCCATTTGAGATCATTTTTTACTTGAATTTAAACTGGAAAATTGTATCCATGGCTCCAGTTAATCTGATTTTTTTTTATTAACATAAGGAGTTTCATATACATGTATGCAAGATTTGAATCCAATGCTCAATGGCCAAGCTGGTATGGAGGACCCCCCCCCCCCACGAACTTCTCTTCACAAAATTTGTAGGCATTTAAATTAATCTGGCATATGTCCACAATGGAAATAGTTCTAGCCCCGATAGTCGATTTAAAGACAAACGTACGAATTCATTCAGCCGAGTACTTTTATTTGTTAACGGTTGATTAAAGATGGGTACAGGCCGTCGTAGATAAAATGTTTACATCGCATTTTAAATAGTTACCGTTTACGTGTATAGAATTGGAAATGCTATTTGATCTGCACACGAATGATCACTTCTTGTCGTAATTTCCCAGTTCTAAGAAAACCTACCAAGTCTCATGATAAATACTTACATGAAATAATTTTTTATAATACTGCAAAATGACATGGCAACGAACTAAGAAAACTTCCAGATTAACTTCCAGGTCACGTGGGAAAAGGTATGAAACGCTCGATGGGTCTCTATCTAATATAATTTAAGCTACATGTTAACCGGTATATTTATCAATAAACACTCGATATATCTGACCGTTAGCTTTCATTATTTTACTGTGACTTGTAGAATCACATTAAGATTATCCAAATTATGACCTTGGTCTTCTTGTAAAATCACGAGAAAAAAATACCCAGCATGAAAACTATGTACATGTCTATTAACTTAATAATACACGGTTGTTTGTGCTTGCTTTTTTAAAATGTTAAATACCGGTAGTTATAATTCACATGATTTGCTAAAATTATATTATTAACATGATTTGCTTAAATTGTATTATTAACACGATTTGCTAGAATTTATCAGTAACAATGATATAAACATTTTGATATTCTAGCATAAGCAAGCTGAAAATAATAGCCAATTTTGCCACATATGATTTGAAAAAAATCCCTGTAAATAACTTTTCTTTTGTTAAGAGAAATAGATAATTTAAGATTATTAATAAGATCAATTTTTTAACAAATTTAATTAATGTTTACAAACACTGTACAGTAATGTAACGTAATATTTGAATATGACCTATTTAAGCTTTAATTTTCTTCTCTTTTTTTTTTTTACAACAATTGAATAAAGTATTATATTACTAGTACATGTGTATTGGCAGACATGCGTGTAAGAATTAGAAGATATTTGTTCATGTTTACACATTTATCCTTCTTCTTTTGTTTTGAACTACAAATTAAACATTTCCCCTGTAGCTACAAACAGCTATAGACGTGTTGATAATTAACATTTTTTTTTGTTTTAAAAGAAAACAAAGCAGAGAAAACCAGCTGTAACAAAGCCAAATTGAAGACACACACAACAGAGAAGACGTTTGTGATGGACAGGAACAAAAGCAAACCTCTCAGAATTAAATGATAAAATATCGGATGAAATGATGATCAACAGAAATCAGATATTGTTTAGTCAGGTATAAATTCTGCAACGCAATTATAAAATGTATTGCAAAGAAATTTCTTGATTCATATTTTTTTATGAATATATATGTCACGGTGTGAAATTTAATCTTTCGGACTATTATTAATTATTGTACATGTGTAAATTAACTTTTTCGGACTTTTGTGTTAATTGCCACAAAAACTGTTCTTCTATTACGACAACTTTTTTAAAACCGTTTTAAATTTCGCACAGCCTTGATCCCACCTGAGGCACAGTCAGAGATGGACACATCATCTTTCATCTTATTAATCCTTTTATGTACATGTTGTTTAAATGTCATGATTTTACAAATGTTCATGTGTATTATTTACCATTAGAGAACTAGCTGTTGAATGGAATTTTCTCATCTTCATCCCTATTTCAATTTTGTATGGGCAACAAATAATTTATAAGTAACACACCGGTACATTTCAAATTCTTATATCTTTTGCCTTCATATAAAACAAATTTACCAATTAAATCAAGCAATATTATAGAGACTTATTTTCACCAGTCTACAAAAACGGCATTGGGACCCTTCACGTACTGCAGACAATAGCTGTTGAATTGAATTTTCTCATCTTCTTCCTATTTCAATTTTGTATAATAGGCATGTAAAGATTTATAAGTTACATACATTAAGTTTTCATATTCTTATATCTTTTTGGTTCATGTTAAATAAATTTTAGAACAATATAGTTTCTGTCAGTCTGAGACACGATCTTGGGACTCTTCACATACAGCAACAAATAGGCCTTAACCATGGTGATAAGGTGACGAATAACATCATCCCAACTGGTCGGAAAAGATTCCAAATCATAACCTTAAACTTCTTGAGTTCAGTGAAATAATTTAATATGTAATAATATAAAAACAGTGCCAAATAAGTTCCTTTTAAGAGAATAGCAATGATGAGAATATTTTGTCTCTTAAGTCTGTGACACATCTCCTACTATACTTCGTCAATCACCATAAAAAACCCTCCTGATCTGATAGCTAAGTCTAACTTCACCATAGCCATATTTACGGTACGTCCTTACATTGGTTGGTAGAATCTGCCGGAAAAAAGAATGACGTCATTAACTGAGTCCCGAATAAAGAAGAGGAAAGGATGGTTGGCTCTAAACTCTTGTGTTATCTGTACACAGCGCGTCCTAAACTTCACTGCCGTGGCAGCAGCGGCCTCTGACCCTTCCTCGTTCACCTCCACGAACGCTTTATGGAATACCTCGTTGATGTATACATTTTTGCTATTGTCTATTGCGGAAAAGTCCGCTTTATTCTCGTCAAAAGCAGACGACATTCCCAAAGCTGATAAGTGGGGCCTCAATTCAAACGTGCTTTCCATTTTAAACTTTGGAAGATGCACCTCCACCTTCTGCTCTCTAAGATGGCTGATGACGCCATTAAGGAAACGTTCTGATAGCTTCTCTTCCAGATCATTTAGTCCATCCACGGCCATTGGTAGAAGAACGAGCATGCTTAGTTTGTCACTTTGGTATGGAATGTCAAGGGCGTTTATTTGCATATCGGGTAAATGGCAGAATCTAAAAGACGCCTTCTGGTACATCATGTCAGTCATAAAGTTACCCTTTTCGTTACGGAATTCCATTTTCCGAGTGTTCTTTGATTGAAATTTACTTTTCCAATTCCCTTTGAAGTAGATAGCGTTGATGAGGACCATAAATGTTAAGGCATTTAGTGCGTCTGCTGGAACCAGATTCTGGATTTTGTTTTCTGTTTGTTGACTAACCCAAGAATTTATTTTCGAACTCGCTACTGCTGACTTAGAGAAGTCCAATGATTCTGCAGCTGTCTTGAAATGCTTTTCACATTCTATCATGAATGTTTCTTCAGGCTTAAACCTTATGCTTTGGTATATCTTGTTTGCTGTTTTGAGGGTAATGTCTCCGGTTTTTTTGGACAAATACTCCAGATAACCCCCAAAAGCTGAGTGGGTTTCTTTTCCCATTTTGTCAAAATGAAGAACTTGATCCATTTCTTTTAAGGTATCTGTTCTCGCTCCTAAGTGAACCATGGCCAAAGCAGTGGAAATGCTAAAAGGCGAATAAAAAACGTTCGATGCCTGTGGCAACTCTTTTAAAAGACTCAACATGAAAGCCTTGTTGGCATCGCCAAATGCAGTGGCGGTTTCTTTATTTTTGAAGGGTTGACTAGTCGCCATTACTGTGTATATAATAAAGCAAACAACAACACAGAACACAATCAGTAAAGAGTATATCAGTCTAGATGTAACATCACCCAGCAGTTCTTCTTTATGTTAGGTTTCAACTGAAATCGTATTAATAAAAGAGAAATTAAAACATTCATAATTCAACTATAATGTTTTAGAAAGCACAGTGGAAAGTGAAAAACTCGGCAACCATTGAGGAATGATGCGTTTTTTAAAAAACGGCATGGCTATTAGAGTATTAATTGGTTGTTCTTTAAAGTCCGTTTGAGATCATTTATTATCTTATAATAATAAGAAAGAGGTATGGATACAAGTTTCAGTTGATGGGAATCATTCTCCTTATTAAAATTTTATATGATATGAAGATTTCAATCCAACACTCTGACAATTTAAAACTAATCTGGATTATGTACACATTGTTTACATTGGAAACCGTTTTAGCCCTAACTGTTAAATTAAAGACAAACGTATTCATTTAACTCAATACAGTTTTTTGTTAACGTTTGATTAAAGATGGGTACTGGCCGTCGTAGATAAATGTTTACATGGCAAATATACAATTTACCTTTCACGTGTTTTAAATTAATTTAAACCGCTCTTAAAAAGGGAGAACTTCTTTAAAATATTTCCCTAATGTGCTAGAAATGATAACAAAGAATGGGCACTTACATGTACACGAAACAATTGACATTCCCAGTATTGCACAATGACATGACAACGAGTTAGATTTCCGGGTCACGTGAGATGAGGTATGAATACGTCCGTGGGTCACTATCTAATAAAAAATCTTTAATAGCAACAGGTGGACTGCATGGCTTATCTCTCAGTAAACACTCGCGATAGCAGACCGTTAGCATGGTTGGTTACAATGTAAGGGTCATGAATTAAAGTTAATCCAGATCGGACTTTATAACACAGACTAGCTACGTCGTTAAGGTATAGTCTGTTGCATTCACAGAAAAATATATATTATAAACGTACAGAGGAAAAATATCTTTACTCCAGTAATCTTCAGATTTAACAGAAGTGAAAAGGGTTAAAGATATAAATGCAATGTTCAGAAAATGATCAAGAGATCACCCCCCCCCCCCCTTCATCAGAACGCAAACCTTGTCAGTGGTTATTAACATCGGAAACAGAATTTTGGTGGAAACATCATTGTACCTCAAAAGTATACAAGCACTTACATGTAGTTTGTCAACATAAATATGAATAACATGACTGGGTGATTAAACAATTTTCATTCCATGGATTAATTCGAGGCACTGAATCTGGTACTGAATGTTTTCAGAAATAATTTTTAGAATAACTATTTTATGAGAAGTCAATTTTCACGACTAAGTTTTCGCTGTCGAATATAATTAGTTGATTTCATAAGCGCGTATGTTGATGAACAGTCCCACTCAACCCGAGAGCCCCTATTTTTTTAGTAAGTTAGAAAAAGATCCCAGTCGAGATTCAAAATGGCACACAGTTGTGAGCCTTAAAACGTTGATTTTATAGTGTAGAGGGTAAACGTATATTAAGACTTTATCATCACTCGTCATTAACAAATTTAAATTAGATAAGGAGCGCCTATGAATAAAATCAGAATAAATATACATGTAATCAACGTCGGATAAAACATCAATAGCTACATCTGTACTTCTTTCAACCTTTACACTAGAACTATTATCGTGAAATAAAATTGCAAGACAAAAATATCAATCAAAAAGAACTAAATGTATCTAACATTTAAACAGTTTTATGGTTTTTCTATTTAAAATCATATAATATCATAGTACATTACGGATTCATAAAGATACAATATCAGAAAATCGGGAAAAGCCTATTCATTAAATTCCATCTGACTATATGCAGAAGCAAATCAAGAAATATGGAAAGGGGGGTCTAATTGAATAAAATTAATACAAGTAAAAGTTCAGTGCTATGTTATCTTTTATTTGTAGAAACCGAGTCTTTTCAAACAATTTTACATTTTGGAAAAATTCAACAAAAATCGCAAAATTTCACCATTAGAAGGCACATGCATCAAGTCCTGCCAATTTTTATCTACCCATGCATTTTTGAGTGTTTTAGTTTTGGTAAGGGTTATTTGTATAATTTCTAGTCTTAATCAAGAAGTATATCGAACAATGAGAACGCGTCTCTATACATGATTAATAAAAAATTCACCGAAGAAACAAAAATTAAAAATATTCAGAGTGATTACTATATAGTATACAAGAAGCAATTTAAATAAAGGTCTAAATGATTGGATGTAACTTAAAGGGAAGATAATTCATCTGCTAAATAGATCGCACCTGTGTAATACAGTTGTACTCGGAATTGCCGTTGCCAGACACTTGATGTGACCTCTGCCGATGCAAGATCATATTCAGGAAAGTTTGAAAGGTGGACATTTTTATAAAGGTTTACATTTAGACCCTTTTACGATATTCTTATTTGTAACAAGATATCTGATTCTTGAGAAACATTTAATCAATAAAATAAGGTTGTCTGGTTTTTCATGCAAGTATGAGGGTAGCTAGTTTTGCAAAAAAACAAAAAACAAACCAAAACCTAAAAACATAATCCTCATTTTTATCTGCAATGCTGCTACCAAAATAAAGGGGCATCTAACCATATAGTTACACATGCCTCTTAATCTTTGGATAATTGATAATTATCCATTAAGAGTTATTACAAATTTCCGCAAATTATTAACATTAGAGAGGTTGAGATTTCAAACGTGTACGGGTACGCGTACGTGAACTAGGGGAACCATCTAAATTCTTCGCGAATTACGTCATCAGTTTTTGTGACGACATGGTTTCTACACGTTCTCTTAACTTGTAGAGTGTCGTCTACACGTAAGTACAAACGTGTAGCTTTTAACAACAAATGAAATCTTATTGATGAGTGAATGTATTCTTGTGATACATTATATAGAATTTTAAGCTTCATTTGCATGAAAATTGATAAGGAATTTACCATTTATTTGGAATTAAGTAAATAAATTCATGTCACAAAACTGCGTCGATTTACGTACACATTTGTATCCTACACGTTAAGAAATCTCAACTGATAAATTACAAAAACGTGTACGTGTACTTGTAGTTTTAACACACGTACGCGTACCCGTACACGTTTTAAATCTCAACCTCTCTATTGTCGACCAGAGAGTAACACATGAGAAACTATGGTGTTCCGATGGGGCTACTTCGACCTTCGCACTTTCGCCTTTAAGTCGAGGTGCGAGAGTGCGAAGTTGCGACGGCGAAAGTGCGAAGGTGCGACGGCAAAGGAGCGAAAGTGCGAAGATGCGACGGCGAAGCGCGAAGATGCGAAGGCGAAAGTGCGAAGGTGCGAAGGCGAAGGAGCGATACTACTATCGCACTCTCGCCTTCGCATCTTCGCACTCTCGCCTTCGCATCTTCGCACTTTCGCCTTCGCCTTTTTATAATTGTGGAGCTCTCTATCGTTTAAAGACAATTTTAGCTGTATAAAAGGACATCTGAGGCAGACGATGAACTTTTTAGAATTTATTTTCAACAGCCTGCGCAGATCCATAACCTTTTCTATAGGGGGTGGGGTGGATAAATAATTATATTTGTCGGGGGTGGGGGAGGGTTCCGAGACATATTTTGGAGATTTTATTATATACTAGTACATTTGTATAATTAATAAAATTAAATTTTCCGGGGGGATGAGATCTGGACCCTCTCTCCCCCTTTACTGCATGTGTGAAGTTATAAGTATTGAATTTTCCGGGGGGGGGGGGGGGGGACCCCCTCTCCACCTCTAGATCGATCCATACATCAGCAAGGAGTGTCGCATAATGAAATTAGAATGTTACTGTGTTTGATCTACGGTAAACAGACAGCTGGTAAGTGACAGGAGTCTGGAAGTGCTTATGTATACATTATGGCGGACATTACATTTTATATGGAGTATATAATGATTAGGCATAGACAGCACTGGTAAACATTTATGTCACATATACACATTAAAATATTTATAAACATTCATAGTAAGCACAATTGCCTAGCGCATGCGTACCAATGATATGATAGATTAATCGGAAAACTTTGGCGAGTAAGGTGCCTGCATCAAATTCTATGAAATCTTCCGAGACTTTCTGAATGCCATCAAAAAAGGCGAAGGCGAGAGTGCGAAAGTGCGAAGGCGAGAGTGCGAAGTTGCGAAGGCGAGGGAGCGATAGTAGTATCGCTCCTTCGCCTTCGCACCTTCGCACTTTCTCCTTCGCATCTTCGCGCTTCGCCGTCGCATCTTCGCACTTTCGCTCCTTCGCCGTCGCACTCTCGCACTTTCGCCTTCGCAACTTCGCACTCTCGCATCTACTTAAAGGCTAAAGTGCGAAGGTCGAAGTGGCACCATCGGAACACCATAAGAAACAACTATTTTCTTGGTTTCGGACAATAGAACACGGTGATTTGTCCCCTGTACATCTTCCAGGCATTAAATGATTTTGTTTTGCTTCAGACTAGAATGTCTCGACGTCATTGGATGAATCGCGTCCCGTTATTGCTTTATACGAGTACATTTCATTTCACGGCGGGCGTCAAAATTTATACGGCATTATGGCGGACGTAACTTTATTTGAGCTGGTTTTTAAACAAACATTCAACCATATCGTTAATTATTAAGCTCCAAAATATTTAGAGTGACCCCATCACCCTTTGCCCGTGACGTAATAAAACGATCCTACAATGGCATCAAGGTTTGCATAGACGACAGACGAGGAAGGTGAACAATTAGAGAATTGGCGCTATATATTATCTTTTGTTGTTTACATATCATGACTTTAGGTCCTCGACAAAACAAAACACTTATTAAGTTTGTTACTGACTGTTTACAAAAAATTGCCTCGCCTTCTACGGACTTTACCGACCTCACAAATTTCTGTAAACAGTAATGCAGTAACAAATCTAATAAGAAATAGTATAGTAGTACATGTACAATGTACGTGAAACAAAACTACTTTGAGGTTTGGTCCTGGGGTTGATCGTCAGTTCGTTGTTCAAAGACCGTGGAGTTCGCACTCTCAAGGTATATGTTTTTATGATTAGCCTATTGTTCGTGTAAATAATCAAGGCAAAATCGACACAAGAAATGGAGAGAGGTCAAACATACTTAAAGCAATATGAGCTGCAATTTTTTTGTTAAAACCTTTTTGAAAAAAAAAGGTTATTTTTTACTAAAATGACAAAAAATATCATGGTTTTTAAATTTCTGGTAGCTCTGTTTTTTGTGAAAAGCCATTAAGAAGTCTAAATTAGAACAAAATTGAATTTTTGTCGACCTGTACAAAAATTAATCGGCTATATATTCCTTATAAGTGAAATCTTTCTCTTGACAATTAATGATTTTTACAAAATGTATTTATCATAAAAGTTTAAGTTACAGGTAGACTTACCATACTAGCAGGTTTTTGCAGCAAAATAAAATTCTAAAAAATACAGCACATATTGCTTTAAAAATACTTTTCTATTATAACTACTTAAATTATAGATGACATATAATTTTTATTCTTTATCATAGCTAACTAATGCATCAGAATGCGGCTTGCAAAAGTAAATTGCAAACGTCGTTTAACTAAAAACAATTACTCTATCGTGTATATTTTTGGCTTGCCAGTTCAAAACTTTCTAAACATCAATCGGTTTTTTTTTTAAATAAAGAAGAAAATACTAAGTGGATGTTAAGTGGATGTTAATAAGAATCTGTGTTTTAAGTAATGTTGTTTTTAAATGTAATTTTCTAAATTTCAACATCCTTAAGTATAGAGAATTAAACAGCGGGTGCTGAAGGCGATTTTTCTTAGATAATAATAGTTTTTAAGAATATATTATAGTGTTTTTTTTGTTTTTTTGTTTTTTTTTAAACACCTTTAAATACGCATCTTAAGTATTGAATTGCATGTCCCTAATTAAGAAAAGTGGGCTTTTCCAACCCTAGAGGCCTAGGGGATCCAACCTCTGGGCCGGGGGGGGGGGGGGGTCCAACCCCTCTATAGATCCGCCAATGCTATGCTTCAATTATTTGCACGATTTATAAATAATTACCTGTATTTGAACGGGAGCGAACCTTTCAGAGCGAACAAGTAATGGGGTGAAATCACCCAGTCCCTTTCATAGAGACGGAGCACCAGTCTACAGACAGAGTGCAGTACAGACGACATTGAACTTTGTGGTGTCGGAAAAAAACTACTTCTTAGGCAAATGAGGTGTAGAGACCTAGACCTACACATCAAGGAGTTAGATTTTATACACCAAAACATATGGAAGTAGTTTTGAGAGAATTGCCAAAAATATTACTGTCCTTCTAATGCATGAAGCATGATTTCATTGCAACTTTTGGCTTGCATATCATTATTCTAAATTATGAGAAAGATAATATAACCTTAATTTAACGATTAAGATTATTTTAACTGCTCTTCAACAAGTAAACCATTACACGGATACAATATATTAGAGAGGTTGAGATTTCAAACGTGTACGGGTACGCGTACGTGAACTAGGGGAACCATCTAAATTCTTCGCGAATTACGTCATCAGTTTTTGTGACGACATGGTTTCTACACGTTCTCTAAACTTGTAGAGTGTCGTCTACACGTAAGTACAAACGTGTAGCTTTTAACAACAAATGAAATCTTATTGATGAGTGAATGTATTCTTGTGATACATTATATAGAATTTTAAGCTTCATTTGCATGAAAATTGATAAGAAATTTACCATTTATTTGGAATTAAGTAAATAAATTCATGTCACAAAACTGCGTCGATTTACGTACACATTTGTATCCTACACGTTAAGAAATCTCAACTGATAAATTACAAAAACGTGTACGTGTACTTGTAGTTTTAACACACGTACGCGTACCCGTACACGTTTTAAATCTCAACCTCTCTATTGAATGCACCTGGAATGTTTGGGATTTGTGTTTTATGTAAACAAATCACGTGATTTTATACAGGCCGCCGACCAGGAAGAGTAAACACGAACCAGGAAGATTAAACATGGATATTGCCGCCATAATTTGAGTTGTAGGCCTTTATGAGGTGCGTATATTGTTATATGTGCCTATCAGTATCTGTTTATTTGACTGAGTTGGCAAAACTTAAGGCCTACGAACCTATAATCAAGGATATTTTGAAAATTATCCGGACCTAAATAAAATAGAAATAATCAGGTTGGGGCCAATCGACCAAATTGGATATTAAAGCCCGTTTGTGATATAACAGCCCAAAACGGGATATAAATTTAAAGTGCAAATAATAAAATAGTTGATTTTGAATTTTTGATATTAATCTGCATTAATGTGTATTAAATGCATAACGTTTTGGTTTAAAAAGTTTTTTTATATATTATAGTTTAAAAAATTAATTTCCAAGAAGTTTAAGATAAACTGAGGGGTCGATCTTTGTAATTGGAGGTTACAGAAAAGGTTGTTTACCAAAGGGTGTTATATTTCATCTATTTTAATGCAGATTTTTATCAAAAATAAAAAAAAAAACCATTTATTTTTTTATTTTTTGCACTTTAAATTTATATCCCATTTGAGTTGTTATATCCCAAACGGGCTATTATATCCCATTTGGGCGATTGGTCCCGACCTGACAATAATATTAAGCCCACTCAGTTTGTAGTCTTTTTTTCACTAAGGATGCTAAACATGAACATTTTGAAAATGGTTTTCGAAATGAAGTCACCTGTGTTCACTTAACAAAAAAGAAATCGCTCAGCTACAGTTTATTTTTTTACATTTTGCAAAGCCTTCTCCATGTTATCAAGAATCTTGGTAAAGTCTAGATGCTTCGGGGTTACATAGGTAATCATGATAATGCTGATATTTAATTGACGTTAGAATGCCCTTAACACTAAGCACAGCGAGGCCTAGTGGTAATATTTTTCTAGCTCAAGGGCACTGCCATATTTTTGCCATTTGATTAACAAAGTTAACTCAGTTATTGAAATGATGTAATCATCGAGCTAAATTGTGAAATTAATGAGATCAACTGAATGCATTGTACGAATTTTATACATCCATAATATCCTCATCTTAAGTGTACTGACTACCATAAATAAAGAGGCAACTTGATAATAATGCACATCTTTATCAAACCATTGAAAAGCTAGTATTAGTATGCTGACTTATTGACTTGATGTGATTAACTGGAAAAAAATACATGTGTTGATGCTATGAATAAACAAACAAATCAAACTCAGTATATGACAAATATCACTCTAGTAAATATATGCTATGTGTTCTTGTAAACAATATTTTCACTTATGCTCTAGTAAATTAACAAATATGACGAAACCAATACTACTAGCATATCACACAATGCAAAAATGAATGACCATATATGTATGCCTATGGTAAAGTGCACAAAACATCGCACGCAAACAATGAAACCTTAAATTTCGATATTATCATACAATAGAAACATGTTACGATGATACAATGTACTTGTATCTTTAAATTTATATACACATTTCTAGATTTATCGCTCGTGCCAACATACTAACATGTTACAAAAAATTCATCTTCACAGTTGAACACTTTTGATTACACATTTATACCTATCGTTTATACATAACTTTCTGTTCTAAACAATACACATGCAGATTTCATGTTAAACTTACATAACTTAGAAGTTTTCTCTCGTAGAAACAAACATAATAAACATGGTAAATGGTATTCAGCGCAGGGACTAGGAAAAATCTAAACAGCGCTCGTGCACCCGCAAAAATACTAATAATAAAACCAATTTTGGATTATTCTAAAATTCAAACTCAATCCAATCATTTTTTATAATGTTAAAATGGCATTAATGGATACCATTAGGTATCTTCTATTTTTCTCTTTTTTTCCCAACTCGGCTATACATAATTCCGTAATTCTACAATTCTATTTTAAATGATAGTTTTTTGTTTGGATATGAATTTTAAATGGAAAATGTATGCTATGACTTTATGTTATTTGCACTTAATTGCACTTTGCATGCCATAATAAAGAACATCTGAAATATTTTCACTCCTAAAGTAGCCTGATAATGTATCCTTAATTTTTTGGCATAGACATAAAAAGATGTAAATAAATATGGAATAAATTTTCATGGAAATTTATCCAAAATTGAAAAACGTCTCAATATTGTGTCCTTAAATAGTGAAATTCCAAACCCATATTAAGAGGGGTCAAAGAAATCTCAGATTAAGTTTAGACTCCTGAATGAAGCTAAAAATGTAAATATGAGACTCCCTGAGATGTCCATATTACTGCTATTTTACATGTACTCAGGAGACCATCAAGGCCTGTGCGCCTCTTTCATTAAATATAATCTGAACTGCAAAGAAAACTTGATTAATGACTATAACATGTATACTGAAAATTCTATTTTTAAGTTAATACAAAAATATATCTTTTAAAAAGCTACAACATGTATTTAAAAATATATTAACCAATTTTAGCCAATTAAATACATATTAAGGAAAAAATATTGGGTTGCAAGCCAATTAGTATTGAAACAAATATTTGTGTACAGTCTTTAATGTTCAATTGTGTTTGAAATTATTTAATGCAGTAATAAGTTGAAAATTTTGTTACATATGTATTTGATGCAAGATGATTGAAACAGTTCTTCAATAACTTTTTAGCTCACTAGAGCTGAAACCTTAAGTGAGCTTTTCTGATCAAAATTTGTCTGTTGTCTGTTGTCGTTGTAAACTTTTCACATTTTCATCTTTTTCTCTAAAACCACTGGTCAGATTTCAACAAAACTTGGCACAAAGCAGCACTGGGTAAAGGGGATTCAAGTTTTTTCAATGAAAGGCAACACCCTTTTTAAAGGGGAGATAATTGAAAATATTGAAAATTTGTTGGTATTTTTCAAAAATCTTCTGCTAAAAAGCTATTCGGCCAGAAAAGCTTTAATTTGTGTGAAAGCATCCTAAGGTAGTGTAAATTCAGGTTTGTTCAACTCATTGGCCACGAGGGTAGGGTGGGGCCACAATGAGGGGATCAAGTTTTACATTGTATATATATATATAGAGATAATCTTTTAAAAATCTTTTTCTCAAATACTATTTGGCCAGAAAAGCTTAAACTTGTGTGGAAGCATCCTAAGACTTTGTAGATTTAAATTTGTTCAAATCATTATCCCGGGGGTAGGGCAGGGCCACAATGGGAGATGAATTTCTACATAGTACAATAATATATAGAGAAAATATTAAAAAAATTTCTTCTCAAAAACTATTAAGCAAGAAAAGCTTAATATGGAGAGAAAGCATCCTCAGATAGTGTAGATTCAAGTTTGTTATACTGTGGTTTTATTAATATTCGATGGATATCAATTTTCGTGGATTTCGTTGTTAAGTTTATCCACGAAATTAAGTGTTTATTGAAGTGCAATTTCTATAAATATTTTGTGTTAATAGAGTTGATTTTTGTCATTTTTGTTATCATAGGGATACATATTTCTTCAAGAATTAACAGTTAAGTTGAAAAAAAATGGATTTTACAGAATAGAAATTAGTTTGTGTACTCATATTAGCATAAGAAAAAATAGTGCAGTTGTTATTTATTGAAAATGGACGGTTAAATATATACCTGTAGCATCATTTTCCACAATAGTAAATTAGCGGGGGTATCAATTGCGAGCTTGCTCATAGTATCTCTAAATCATGGTCCCCAGCGGTCGGTAGGGTTCGGCCACAATGGGGGGGGGGGATGAATTTTTACATAGGAATATATAGAAAATAATCTTAAAATCTTCTTCTTAAAATCTATTAGGCCAGAAAAGCTTAAACTTGTGTGAAGGCATCCTCATATAGTGTAGATTCAAATTTGTTTAAATCATGGTCCCTGGGGGTAAGGCGAGGCCATAATGGGGGGATTCATTTTGACATATGAATATATCGAAAAAATCTTTCGAAATTTTCTGGGAAAGTTTTCAGCCCAAAAAGCAGTAACTTGTATGAAAGCACGAGTCATGCAGATTAAAGTTTGACCAAATCATGATTCCCTAAAGAAAAGTGGGCCACAAAGTGGGGGGGGTATATAGGAATAGAGTAAAATCTTCTTTCAGGTACAACAAAAGGGGCTTGGTATTTATCATAAAATTATGTGGATAAAAATCGGCAGATTTCTTTTTTTTTTTTTTTTTTTTTTTTTAGCAAAATCTACTGTTCTTAGTTGTCAAGATTTTTTTGTTTTTGATACTGTAATGCTAATTTGAACCGAGTGAAGGCCATCGTTGCTCAAGGGAGCGATGTGGCCCCTAGGCCTCTTGTTTAATTCACCCTACTTATATATAATTTCATCATTTTTGTTTGGTAATTTTTCAGAATATGAACAAAGGTATCTGACCATGGACAAGCACTGGGCCCAGGATGTGTTACGGTGTCGTCTCTGTGAGACCCCGGGCCCCCCTATGTACTGTGACATTTGTCACATACATCTGTGTAAAGCCTGTGTGGGAGAACATCTCTCTGATCAATCCAAAGAACACAAAGTGCTGCCATTTGAAAAGAGAGGATCTACTCCCAAATGTCCAAAACATTCCACAAAACTATGTGAACTTCATTGTGAACAATGTGACATTCCTATTTGTACAACATGCGCTTCCTCTGAAAAACACAATGGCCATAAATTTATTGATATAACTAAAACTATGGATAACAAGAAAGAAATCATTCAAAAAGATATAGAAGAACTAGAGAAATCCATTTATCCCAAATACCAAGAGATTGAATCCATTATCCCAGTCCAGAAATCTGCATTGAATGAAAACTCACAGAAATTAACAACAGAAATCGACAAACATGGACAAGATTTCCACAAAGAATTAAACACCATTATCAAAAACATGAAATCTCACGTGGAGGAAATGGACACCAAACACCTGGCTGTCCTAGATAAACAAGAAGATGAAATTAAACACACCATTTCTGAAATCACACTGACCATTGCTGAACTGAAGACGTTACTGGACTCCAATGATGTTAGGCGTGTCTTTGCCTACAAATCCAGGAATGATGAATTCAGAAGAGTGCCTCCTAAACTCACAGTGTCCTTACCAAGTTTTACCCCTCAGAAGATCAACAAAGAACAGCTTTATCAACAGTTTGGTTCTCTGTCAGCGTCATCTATCAAAATAGAAGAACATGGCTACACCCTGGGATCTCCCGGTGCTGAGTCCTCTCCCCTGAACAGAACGCTCATTGATGTACCACGGATCATCACACAAATAGAAACAGAGTATGATAACTCACTCTTTTACTTTAAAAGTAATCCATTATGCAGTGTGTCCTGTCTGAGTGATGAGAAGATATGGACGCGTGGTGGTGACAAAATCATGAGACTCTACAACCTCTGTGGGGAACTAGTGAAGTCAGTCCAAACCAAGTCAGGGAACAATCCACAGGACATAGCAGTAACAAGGAGTGGGGATCTAGTTTATACTGATTACAAAGATAGAACTGTGAACATAGTGAAGAATACACAGATACAGACAGTAATCAGTCTACGGGGGTGGAGACCTTGGGGTGTCTGTAGTACCTCCTCTGGTGACCTCCTGGTTGTCATGGACAGTGATGATTATAAACAAACAAAAGTTGTGTTTTACTCTGGCTCCACAGAGAAACAAAGTATTCAGTACGACGACAAAGGACAACCTCTCTATTCATCTGGTCGGTACAACACTAAATTCATCAGTGAGAACAGGAACCTAGATATCTGTGTGTCAGACAATAGAGCCCGTGCAGTAGTGGTGGTCAATGAGGCCGGGAAACTCCGGTTTACCTACACTGGTGCTCCCTCTACTACTAAGAGATCATTTGGTCCACACGGCATCACAACAGACAGCCAGGGTCGTATCCTGACAGCAGACTATACCAACCAGTGTATCCACATCCTGGATCAGGACAGACAGTTCCTCCGCTACATTGACAACTGTCATTTACGTGATCCATTTGGTTTATGTGTGGACACCAGAGACAACCTCTTTGTGGCTGAATACAGAACAGGTAAAGTGAAGAAAATACAATATGTCTAGAACATGACACATGCAGCAGTGTAACATTGTATTTATGTATTACATGTTGACAACTGACTATATATTTTACTGTTTGTGTTTAAAGTTAATTACCTTCATTATATAATTGGTTTATATTTATGATTAATAAATATCCTCATCTATTCCTTATATGTCAATAATATTATTGTTTATTTTCTATATGTGAATCATAACAACAAAGTCATTGTTTTTCTGCATTGATTTAGCTCGTAAAAATTGTACATTTGTTATGTCCAATCAAACTATATATGTACATGTTTGTAAATAATATTATAGATTACAATTAGAAAACATGCTGTATAATATACTTTGTATATCAAGGACTAAAACAGTTGAATGTTTGAAAAACAAGAGGCCCATGGGCCACATCGCTCACCTGAGGAACAATAGGTATGATAAAATCAGCTCAATGGAGTCATAATACAAACTATCTGGACAGTGTACAATAATACATGTAGATCCTGTATAAATAAAATCCATTTTCCCCTGGATATTCTTATGTTTATAATCATTAGTCCCTTTTCTAACAGGATGATTTTATAGTCATATCATATGTTGAGTATTGCAGTTCTCAAAAAGATCCCTAACAATAGTTTATATATGGGATATAAACGTACATCAAACTCTGAACCTTCTCGTGAGGCCAAAGAATTTTCCTGTGGCCAAAGTCTTAACAATTATAAAGAATCATCTGGCTGATTAGTTTCTGAGAAGACTTTCCCTGTATATTCCTTTGTTAAACTTTGACCCCCCATTGTGGCCCCACCCTACCCCTGGGGATCATTATTTTCACAACTTTGAATCTACACTACCTGAGGATGCTTTCACACAAGTTTCAGCTTTCCTGGCTGATTAGTTTCTGAGAAGAAGATTTTTAAAGATTTACTCTGTTTATTCCTATGTAAAACATCGACCTCCCATTGTGGCCCAAACCTACCCCCAGGGGTCATGATTTTCACAAATTTGAATCTACACTACCTGAGGATGCTTCCACACAAGTTTCAATTTTCCTTGCTGGTTTCTGAGAAGAAGATTTATAAAGATTTACTCTATATAATCATTTTAAACTTCGACCCCCCCATTGTGGCCCCAACCTACCCCCAGGGGTTATTATTTTCACAACTTTGAATCTACACTACCTGAGAATGCTTCAACACAAGTTTCAGTTTTCCTGGCTGGTTTCTGAGAAGAAGATTTTTAAAGATTTACTCTATATAATCATATGTTAAACTTCGACCCCCCCCCCCCATTGTGGCCCCAACCTACCCCCAGGGGTTATTATTTTCACAACTTTGAATCTACACTACCTGAGAATGCTTCCACACAAGTTCCAGCTTTGCCGGCGGATTAGTTTCTGAGAAGAAGATTTTTAAAGATTTACTGTATATATTCCTATGTAAAACTTCGACCCCCCATTGTGGCCCCAACCTACCCCCGGGGGTCATGATTTTCACAACTTTGAATCTACACTACCTGAGGATGCTTCCACACAAGTCTCAGCTTTCCTGGCCGATTAGTTTCTGAGAAGATTTTTAAAGATTTACTTTTTATATTCATACATGTATGTTAAACTTCGACCCCCCATTGTGGCCCCACCCTACCCCCGGGGGTAATGATTTTCACAACTTTGAATCTACACTACCTGAGGATGCTTCCACACAAGTTTCAGCTTTCCTGGCCGATTAGTTTCTGAGAAGAAGATTTTTAAAGATTTACTCTATATATTCATTTGTTAAACTTCGACCCCCCATTGTGGCCCCACCCTCAGGTGAGCTAAAAAGGTTAAGTTTACAATTGAATAAGTTGGTTTCTGGAAGAACAGACTTTGAAAATTTTCGTAATAAATATTGACAAATTTTTAACTTTTTTAATCTTTAGCTTTTAAGATCTGTGTACAAACATAGAATTGTGAGCAAATCTCTGTATCTTGCTTATAATTCGAAGCTTAACACTCAAATATGGTTAGTAAATAGAAATTGTAGGGTAACAATTAAACACAAGAAACATGCACTACATGTATAACAAATAAAGAACATTGTACCCCTACATCAGATTTTGCTTAATTTGCGCAGGTAAACAGTTAACTGTTTGATTTACCGAAGTCTTTGTTTGATTTGATACGTAAAAATCACGAAATACAGACGATAGTTCCCAGGTTACAAAGCATAAATAATGAAAACGAAACGAAAATCAGTACAAGCTAACACCAACGTCATGTGTGAAAACTGTCAACGCATTGAAATATTTAGCCTTAATTTACTTCACAAAATCGGCACCAATATATTTTGCATGTTTCAAAAATTTCCCTTCATACGCGAACGGTTGCATAGCAATTAAGCAAATTCATCATAGTCAGATCGACCCTTTTTCGTATAATGTCATGGCTGCTTTAAACAAAGAACCTCGTTTTAGAAGTATGGAATACGAGTCTTGGTAAAAGGGGTATGCAAACCCGGGCCGTGGCAAAATAAAAGCCGGGGCAGATCGGCAATCGTCAATTCCAAATACGCATTATTTTGCAGCAATATTTACAGCGAATACAAATATAATGGTCCATCAAATATCCCGAAATTTTAATGAGATTGGCAGATTAATACCTGCCAATCTTTTGTTTTGCTCAGGCCAAGTCTTGCCTACCTATTTTACCGTATGCCGAGACCGAAGCTATTAAACTTTTCCTTTATTATTATTTTCGTAATAACTCAGATTTTAATCAGAATTAGCACTTAATTTTTGCAATTTATATTTTCCTTCCCATAAGGATAATTTATGCTAAACTACATTGAATTGAACTAATTAGTTCTTGAGAAGAAGATTTTTAAAAATGCACCCCCCTTTTCTTCAGTTTCAAGGTTTTCTCCGCTTTGAATACAGATCGGACTTTTATTTCTGCAATTTATATTCGCCCTCCCATAAGGATGCTTTGTGCCAAATTTGGTTGAAATTGGATAAGCGGTTTTAGAGAAGAAGTTCAAAATGTAAAAAGTTTACAGACGGACAGACGGATTATGTCAATAAATGCCCAATGTATTTTTAAAAATTATTTTTCCAATTTAAGTGTTTACAATGCTTCACTACGACATATTACAAAATTTACAAACTTCTTTACTTCTAGAAGGTGCGAATATTGTGTTACAAAATATAGAGGGTATTTGTAACAAGCATTTGAATGACGTGATTGTTAATAAGCCAAAACAGACGTAGGGCGGAGATTTAATCTACAGAATAGTTGGCATTGAAGTTCTAAATAAGATGTTGATGCAAACAACAGTCAGTATCAATATGTTAGAAGTTCTAATGTTTTAGAACTATATTCTGTACAAAAGTCAATGCATTATAGAGTATATTATTTATATTCTAATCGAAAAAATTAGATATGTTTGTATTCTCGGGCACGTAGAAAGTGGAAGGGGGCGTTGGTGGGAGCAGAACCAGAACAGATAACTCTTGGGGGGGGGGGATGGATACTAGCTACTACCACATTTTAGTTTGTGATAATTTTAAATTGGAGCATCCAGTTTTAAAACAGATTTCAATTTTGTGTTCAGAAAAATAATATCATATGATAACACATTTAAGAAAAAATATTTCTACTTGTTAAACTTCCTCATTTAAAAGTTAAATTATGAAGAAAACGTTGTGCCCCTTTTAGCCCTTTATTTGAAGAGGCAGTCCATTTTCTAGCTGTCAATAAATCTAAACAACTTTTGTTCTTCATGTTACAAAATATTTACAAAAACAATCTTAAGTGTTTAAACAAATTGACATTTAGGCCTGGCCTCACGATCATTACGGAATTTCAGACTTAAGTCAAAATTTCAGGCAGTCATAATATTATTGTCCATCATAAAATATCGATTAAAATTTGTAATTAACAAATCTATATCAAGACAATTTAAGTAGCATTTCAATTTTGTCAGTGTTTTCAATCTAGAGGCGTTAAGACAGTGTACAGTTTTTGACTAAAGTCTAAGATTGCTTCATGATCCTCATAGCTCCTTAAAGGGATGTTTTACCAATTTTTTTTGGATGGAATATTGTCAGCAGCATTATTATAGAATTTGTACTTTGAAATAATCAAGTTACCCTAGTTTTAAGATTAACTGCTTTTGAAAAGAGTTAAACCTCTAATTACGTAATACACGAGTAGAATAAAGCGTTGTCAGATAACCTCGAGATGAATTAATAATAACAAATTATTGCTTAGTAAAGGATGAAAATACACGTAGAAAGACTTGGCCCATACTTTGAAGGGCCAGCCCCTTTTTCTTGATATCAAATGAAAGGTCTCATAAATATAAACTTATTTTTATACTCATTAGCTCATAAGTGTTCAGGAACTGTTAACTATTCTGGAGATATATGAACAATTTTTATAGCTCACCCTTTAACTCCTTACTGGGGCTATTATCCAAAAATTTTAAAGCAGCATATTGATAAGCATATCAGTCTAGGTATGTTTCCTCTATGTTGCTTTTCAAAATATTTCTCCCTTTTCAAAAATAAATGAACAAAGCTTTGGACTTCTGGCCCCTTGGAAACCCTAATTGAGTAACATGATATGATTTATATGTGGTACTGTGTGGATCAATAGCTGTACAATAAACATTTTTGCTTCTACATGTATAATCAATTAACACATTTTTGCTCAGTAAATATTTAAAAGTAAAAGAGTTTAAAACCCTCTTGGCCCCTAACTTAAAGGACCAGTCTCTTTTTTCTTGATATCAAATGGAAGGCCATGTACCTACATGTCTGAACAAACTATTTACACATTCATAGATACTACAGAAAATGTGAGAGAAGTTCGTGAACAATGTCAAATACAGGGGGTATGGGTGGGGTGGAACATCCAAACCAGTCTAGACTGTGCAGGCATTGCCACTCAGGTTTTGGAAAGAAGTTTGCAATTTGTATTCCTCCAAATTAAACAAGATTCTAAAGGTGCGATTTTTAAAAATTTAAATTAATAGTTCATACTTAAAATTTTATTTTCCTCATTTTCCTTTAAATTGTTCATTTTGTTCTTATTTGTTTGCTTTATTTAACCGTAGGATGTGATTAGTCCATAGTATAACTTTACACTTTCTTTCTCTTTTATTTTTTGACCATTTTGTGGATGGCATCAATTTAGTCCTAGACTGCTTACATTATAATAAAGGTGTTTAAACCAACCAAGAGTTATTTCAGTACTGCGGTATATCAAATCACTTCCACACGAGTAACAGCATAACAATACACTGATTATAGGCAACATAAATATTTAATGACATATGGTATATCCATAATAATAATAGAATTTTCCAAGCACTAGTAAAATAGTAGCACTTGTCAAAATAGCGGTTTCCATGACAACTGTCACATCTGGTCGCACCCTGCCTCGTCTTGAGGTTGATGGGCATGTCCGTCATTAAGAACACTTAACATGTGTTACAGACAATTACCACAGAAACCATTGTACGATTCCCTGCCGCTGAAAGCTGAAACACCTGACCCCCAAATCTCCAGTTACTACATCTCATAGCAAAATTATTACAGTACAGAAAACCCAGCACAAATGGATATAAAAATGTACACAATTCTGTCAATATTATTAAAACAGAAAATGAAAAAGTAAATCACGTGCATTGCATGGAGGGGGGGGGGGGGGGGAAATATTATCCAAAAATCAAAATGCATGATTGAACAATGCGAGTCTTAGGAAAAAATAAACTTAATGACAAAGTAATTCTTACTTCAAAAGCCAAAAAAAACAAGAGGCCCATGGGCCACATCGCTCACCTGAGGAACAATAGTTATGATAAAATCAGCTCAATGGAGTCATAATACAAACTATCTGGACAATGTACAATAATACATGTAGATCCTGTATAAATAAAATCCATTTCCCCCTGGATATTCTTATGCTTATAATCATTAGTCCCTTTTCTAACAGGATGATTTTTATAGTCATATCATATGTTGAGTATTGCAGTTCTCAAAAAGATCCCTAACAATAGTTTATATATGGGATATAAACGTACATCAAACTCTGAACCTTCTCGTGAGGCCAAAGAATTGTCCTGGGGCCAAAGTCTTAACAATTATAAAGAATCATCTGGCTGATTAGTTTCTAAGAAGATTTTTAAAGATTTACCCTATATCTTTTGTTAAACTTTGACCCCCCCCCCCCATTGTGGCCCCACCCTACCCTGGGGATCATTATTTTCACAACTCTGAATCTACACTACCTGAGGATGCTTTCACTCAAATTTCAGCTTTCCTGGCTGATTAGTTTCTGAGAAGAAGATTTTTAAAGATTTACTCTGTTTATTCCTATGTAAAACATCGACCTCCATTTGTGGCCCAAACCTACCCCCAGGGGTCATGATTTTCACAAATTTGAATCTACACTACCTGAGGATGCTTCCACACAAGTTTCAGTTTTCCTGGCTGGTTTCTGAGAAGAAGATTTTTAAAGATTTACTCTATATAATCATATGTTAAACTTCGACCCGCCATTGTGGCCCCAACCTACCCCCAGGGGTTATTATTTTCACAACTTTGAATCTACACTACCCGAGGATGCTTCCACACAAGTTCCAGCTTTGCCGGCGGATTAGTTTCTGAGAAGAAGATTTTTAAAGATTTACTGTATATATTCCTATGTTAAACTTCGATCCCCCATTGTGGCCCCATCCTACCCTCGGGGGTCATGATTTTCACAACTTTGAATCTACACTACCTGAGGATGAATCCACACAAATGTCACCTTTCCTGGCTCATTAGTTTCTGAGAAGAAGATTTTTAAAGATTTACTTTATATATTCCTATATAAAACTTTGATCCCCATTGTGGACCCACCCTACCCCCGGGGGTCATGATTTTCACAACTTTGAATCTACACTACCTGAGGATGCTTCCACACACGTCTCAGCTTTCCTGGCCAATTAGTTTCTGAGAAGAAGATTTTTAAAGATTTACTCTATATATTCATTTGTTAAACTTCGACCCCCCCCCCATTGTGGCCCCATCCTCAGGTGAGCTAAAAAGGTTCAGTTTACCATTCAATAAGTTGGTTTCTGGAAGAACAGACTTTGACAATTTTCGTAATAAATATTTACAATTTTTTTGCTTTTTTAATCTTTAGCTTTTAAGATCTGTGTACAAACATTGTGAGCAAATCTCTGTATCTTGCTTATAATTCGAAGCTTAACACTCAAATATGTTTAGTAAGTAGGAATTGTAGGGTAACAATTATACAAGAAACATGCACTACATGTATAACAAATAAAGAACACAATTTATTTTTTCGAAATGAATCATATATATACATGTATATACCTACATATTTTCGTCAGCGATATCAAACTCTATTTAAACTGAATAAACTCGAGAAAATGCCGAGCATCTCAACAAAACCTATTGCATTAATCTACCATTGCCGAATTACCGATAGAATTAATTGTACTTCAGTACCCCTACATCAGATTTTGCTTAATTTGCGCAGGTAAACTGTTAACTGTTTGATTTACCGTAGTCTCTGTTTTATTTGATACGTAAAAATCACGAAATACAGACGATAGTTCCCAGGTTACAAAGCATATAAATAATGAAAACGAAACGAAAATCAGAACAAGCTAACACCAACGTCATGTGTGAAAACTGTCAACGCATGGAAATATTTAGCCTTAATTTACTTCACAAAATCGGCACCAATATATTTTGCATGTTTCAAAAATTTCCCTTCATACGCGAACGGTTGCATAGCAAGTAAATTCATCATAGTCAGATCGACCCTTTTTCGTATAATGTTATGGCTGCTTTAAACAAAGAACCTCGTTTTAGAAGTATGGAATACGAGTCTTGGTAAAATGGGTATGCAAACCCGGGCCGTGGCAAAATAAAAGCCGGGGCAGATCGGCAATCGTCAATTCCAAATAGCATTATTTTGCAGCAATATTTACAGCGAATACAAATATACTGGTCCATCAAATATCCTGAAATTTTAATGAGATTGGCAGATTAATACCTGCCAATCTTTTGTTTTGCTCAGACCAAGTCTTGCCTACCCATTTTACCGTAGGTAATTCTTACCGTATGCCGAGCCCGAGGCTATTAAACTGATTAAAACACGCATTTCCTTTATTATTATTTTCGTAATAACTCAGATTTGAATCAGAATTAGCACTTAATTTTTGCAATTTATAGTTTCCTTCCCATAAGGATAATTTATGCTAAACTACGTTGAATTGAACTAATTAGTTCTTGAGAAGAAGATTTTTAAAAATGCACCCCCCTTTTTCTACAGTTTCAAGGTATTCTCCGCTTTGAATACAGATCGGACTTTTATTTCTGCAATTTATATTTGCCCACCCATAAGGATGCTTTGTGCCAAATTTGGTTGAAATTGAATAAGCGGTTTTAGAGAAGAAGTTCAAAATGTAAAAAGTTTACAGACGGACAGACAGACGGACGGACAGACGGACAGACGGACGACGGACAAAATGTGATCAGAATAGCTCACTTGAGCTTTCAGCTCAGGTGAGCTAAAAAGTATGGAAGAGGTATGAAGAATATCAAATGTCTTTTCATGATGAATGCATGTTCATACTCATATCACACAAAAAATTGATAAAGTTTTCCAAAGAAAAAAATGAGTATACACATTTTCCAAATAAAAATCAGTCTGATAACAAAAAAATTCAATCTGAAATGAGTTGTTCCTCTTCAAATCCAGATAACAGTGAGTTTGTTGGTTAACTTCCTAAGGTTTATGCTTGTCTGATGAAGTCAGCATTTTAGAAGATGTGTGAATTTTTGGCTGGATTTCAAAGTTCGTGTTAGGGGGTGGTTACAGTTTGCTCTGGGGGTGAAGGATACAGCTTACTGGTCCAGCGGCAGGGTCTAACCTCAGCAGCCCGCCTGCTGCATGTCCATGCCGCTCCTCTTGGTCACATTCATTGTAGTAAACGTCTGCAAAACAAACACAAACATTATTGAGATAGCCATATCCTATAGGGCCCTGATTTAATACAAAATTATTAAAGGGAAAAAATGAAAGTAAAAGTGAGCAAGTTCATAGCATTACCCATGCTCAAACTGTACTTGACAGTGCTACACATAATGAATGGCAATTTAACGGTAATCTATATATTACAAACCAGACATCACTGAGATGTTCTTAAGAACCCTGCGTTTAAAATAATGAAAGAAAATAGTGAGCAAGCTCACATACCCCATGCCCTCGCATTACCTGACAATGCTACAATGAACGGCAGGGTATGCAATAGATACACAAAATAAATTTAAATAAAGGGACATAATTCACTCCCAGGAAAACAATCAAATTTGATTTCTCTGTGAATATGAATATATATTATGATGTCTTCAAAATTGTGCTGACAAAATTACAAACAGAAATGACAGACTGACTTATGGACTGATATAAAATCATCATATACTGTTAAACTCGATAATCAAGCTGGTAAAGTAAACATGTTTTTTTTTAAGGCAAAAATAAGCATAGGTATCAAATAAGTAGTTGCAGGACTTACCACTCTAAAGTTTGAATTTTCGGTACCGTGCATGCAGGGGAATTTTACGCAATTTTAAGCTCAGCACGTAACTTGTGTAAATTTCCCCAACACATAAGTAACCACTTCTCCTACAGTATTTTCCACAAACTTGGTGTGTGGAAAAAAAATTTGTATTTTCATTTATCATAACCTTTTGATACTATAAGCATGTCTTCTCTTATTACTATGAAAAATTTTATATATTGGCCATAACCCCTAACCTCTGAGCAAGTGGGGTGGATCCCGATGGTAGCATCAAAATCAGCCTTGGTGGCTCCAAGTCTCATTGCCACAGCATAACCCTGAGTGATCTCCCCTGCATTAGGCCCCAACACATGGAGCCCTATCACCTTCTCCTGCAAAACACACACAAGGCCATCTTTACGAGTTTTTTGCATCAGAATAAATATTTCTTCTAAATAGGCAATAAACTCATTTGTAACTGGAATGTTCAGATATTTGACAGCAGACAATCTCCTCTTGATCTGTTCTTTTTTCATCACAATAAATTTTAGCAAAGTGGGGAAAAGACTCATAAGAAATTAGCATGCTCAGTAACTTTTCCCCCCTAAATCGTTATCACTCTATACATGGCTACAATTTTTTTTAAAGAACCGATATGAACAACAGCTTTGTGACAAATGAAATAAAATGAAAACCATAGCACATCTACCATTAAAATAAATAATTTTTAGATGCCAAAATAATAATTATATCTGCTCAAAGTATTATAAAATTATAAATTGCTGTTTTTGAGGTCAATACGATGATTTACATGTAGATACCTGAGAAGTACAATATTCACCTTGCCAAAGGTAACGTGAATACTTTACTCTGAGGGTAGCTTGTTCATCGTATTGACAGCAAAAATTGTTTATCTATACAATTCAGCTACGAATCAATACAGACATATCCCACTGAGTGTTATCAAGCAAAGATTTTAGTTCCAAACCATATCCAAAGAAATTTAGAAACGCTATATTTCATTGGAAAGAAATGTAGTGAAAATCAAATGTTCTATTGATCTCCTAGGTCATGTGCAGGTGAAGATAACATTTTATTTTTTTAGATTGTTGAATATCAGCCAATCAGAGAGCTAGGGATTAATGAATCAAATAATACTATGGCTTGTCATGGCAAATTAAATTTAGAACAATTCATTGAATGTTGATGGCATCAAAGTAATGAATTGAATATTCAATAAGTACCGTAGCAAACAAAAATGTTGATAATGATTGAAGAGTGTACCTTTTCGGGGATCAGACAGATGAGTTTTGCATAGCAGGAGTTTTCTGGACGTTTGGCCACTGTCCACTCTAGCGGCCAGAAGTTTGTGTGGTAAACCTACAAACAGAGATCAAGTCCAATTAAACGCATGAAAATATAAAACTTAATTACACACCAAATAAACATATGTAAAGCCTTTCTTCAGCAGGGAAAATTTTATGCAAACTCATAAGGACAGACAAATGATTCTATAGCCTTACATTGGCAAGTGGCAAATTTCTCCCAATTTTAACCCTTACCCTCAGCAAAATTACCCATTATATCACAGAAGTTTAACTCTCCTTCAAGTGAACACTTAAATGTATAAGGTTCTTACTCTCATTACAACCAACTGAACCATTATATCTCCTTTCATAACCTTTATCCATGTTACAGTACTCTTCACTCCCATTATCAAGACAGCCAACAATTTGTTGCAGAGCAAGGCACAGAGGCCACCATAGAACAATTCAACAAGAAACAATAAGTTACCCCCTATAAAATCCACTACTGTAACTGTACATTCCCAATTAAACGCAAGGAACTATTATTGTGAGGAAATCCCTTTGCTGAATTTAAAAGTCTCGTATTTATATTCTGAGAGTCAAGAACTATAAGAAATTAATATAAAAGTTTTGCATTCACAATTAAATATCTCGTGATTTGATACTAAAAGGTAGAATAGCAGAATTAGGTACTCACATAAAATAAGGAATCTACAGTTAGCCTTAGTAAGCCTATCAGGAAGGATCACAAAATTAAGAACTAGTGTAAAAAACGAATATAGAGTTAGCTTTACTAAGCCTATCAAAGTAGAATCGCTGAATTAAGAAGTCACGTAAAATAAAGAATCTACAGTTAGCCTTTCTAAGCCTATCACTTGTAATTACCAAATTTTTTTATCATAACCAAGCCTCGAGTTTTATTGGACCAAACTTTTACAATGACCAAGCTTATATTGGACAAAGTACTGACCTCTAGTTTGTCCTCACCAAACTTCTTGATGGCGTCTTCTTCGGAGTAACCTATACAGCCATACTCCAGGGGAGTGAAGACCGTCGTGGGAACATTGATGTAATCCGTCTGGATAAAAAGATGGAAATCGTAATTATCTAAGAATTTTTTTTTCACCATAACACTCCTTCAATTCAACTCATTGATTTAATTCAGAACAGTTTTTGACTAAATTCATGAAAATGAAATCTTTTAGGTAATTCATGAAGAAGTAAAATGATGGAAAAATAGCCAGTTGTCTGAGAATTACATCAAATTCATTAACTCTGCACATCTAGTGGAAGAGGAAGAACACTGTACAGTATATAACATATATTTTATTTGCTAAGACTTTATTATTGGGATGACTAGTAATAAAATGGTTAGCTGCTTCAATTTTTTACAATATCAGTGTAGGATTAAAATCTTTAACAAATTAAAGCATGTTTAAACTGGCCAGGTGGAGAAATATTCACTACAAGGTTCTTAGCAAATTCTGTCCCCATGCAAATAAAGTTGCTTCACTGTACATGCTAGAGAAATTAGCCCCATACACTTTATCTAAAAACTTCACACGACCCTCGCAAAAAAATTTAGCGAAAGGAACAAAAGAGGGTTACCAGTATGTAGTGGAGAAAATAGCCACATACCCTTTCCTTTCCGAGTCCGTACAATCTGTTGGCTAACAGTCTCCCGGCCTGTATAGCCACCGGGGTCAGCTCAGGCTTGCCCTCACAGATGTCGCCAATGGCGTAAATGTTCGACACATTTGTACTCTCTTCTTCATCCACTGGAATAAATCCACTTCTGTCAAGGGGAAGAAAGGTCCAATTATTTATACAAAAAACAAAATCCTTGATACATTCATAATTTAGCAACAAATATGTAACTTAAAGATAATTTTTTTCTGGAGATCTTTGGTAATCTGGGCTGGATTTTACAAAAGAACTTACGACAGTCGTAAATATTTACAACCTCGTAAAATGATCTTTAATGAGCAAAATTGACATAAAACCATTTGTTTACAAATATTTCAGTTCCCATTATTATATTTTTTATCCATAAGAATAAATCATTGATTACTTGGTGATTAATTAGCATTCATTAATTTGGTCGTAAGTCATAAGTTCTTTTGTAAAACGCAGCCCTGAATTTTCTTAATGAAGCTATGCAGATTGAAGACTGTATATACATGTACGACTAGTATATTCCATTTCATGCCATTAAATCTGAAGACACTGTCTAAATCATTTCTTGAGACTTCAGACCAACACGTTTTCTTTATAATGCTGCATTGCTTCCAGAATCCACCCTTTGTGACCCAGATTTGTAGATTAGCATGAACCTTCTTACATCTTCGATAAAATATGATATGCAGTGTTCCTTTCCCAATGCCCATTGAATCCCTAAGAAATCCAGAATACAGAGACAATATATTGATCTGAACAAACAGAATGAAGGAGACCCACTCATGCATGACTGGTCACTTACTTGTTGGTCTTGACGCCCACTTTGTCCAGGCCAATACTCGAGGTACACGGATCCCGTCCTATTGCAAATATCACCTGTAAAAGACTCCAGCAGTTAGAGCTCATCCTCTAAAATGTTATTCATTCATCCATCCATACCCCTTCCAAATTTTTTTTTTTTTTTTTTTAAGCAAATCTAGACTGGGACAGATTATTTTTTATTATTTAGTTGAGTAAAAGTATGTCACTTATATATCAGAGAGTCTTTTTTGAGATGAATTTGCCGGACCTTAACAATGTCACATGATTATATATATGAGTTGGAGACAATTTTAACGATGTACCGTGTACATGGTTAGACAATTAAGTACATGTATAATTATATATTAAAGATTCCATATCAGATGATGAATATAAAATGAAATACCAAGTAAAACAAAGCTCTTTCATAAACCTAGCAAGAGAAAAATACAAAGAGTAATATCCACATTAACATGAAGTGTTTTAAATACATCGCTACACTAAACTAATCATAGACAAATTCAGACACTGTAAGCTGTCATAGTTTTATTTACATGTAGTCACAATGCTTAGCTAACTGAAGACCACGATACTCACAGTGTTAAATTCGTCAGTGAACTCCATTCCATCGTCGTATTTCCCGGTCACACGGTATTTTCCGGGCTGACCGTCTTCCAGCTTTTCAATCTGTGAACAAGATCAGCAGAAATTATTAGCAATCCAACAACTAAATGTAATACAAAATCCATACTCCTGGAATCATCACACTTCTACAATCCAACATCAATACTCCAGGAATATTCACACTTCTTCAATTCAATACAAGTACACATTGATATGAGCTTTTTTAATATGCCATATAATAAACAATTATTAACAGGTTCCAAGCACTACTGAATGCTGAAATCATTACAAAGGTGTATAAATCCTTACAGGGGCATGGTCACAATTTGAGTTTTAAGTCAGGTATTTAAAATGTCTACTGTAATAGTGGTTATTTATGCTGGTGGTAAAGTACACAATTTCTATTATTATACTTTTATGTTAAATACTGAAATCTGATTGGTTTAAATCCTGTTAATAATCCGTTCCATTTCCTTCAGCGTTAGCAACACACTTAGCAACGGGTAACACAACGAATTGTTACATGTGCGTAAACTATGCGCGTACGGTTCGCCGTAGAATTCACGTTATTTCTATATGAAAACAGTAAAAATTTCTCTAAAATTAAGACATTCAGTATAATAAAATAAATAGTGCCTGTTTGGAAGGATAACAGTTGAAATTGACACCCCTCGAAAACCATTGTCAACCTCCGCTTCGTGTCGGTTGACAATGGTTTCCTCAGGGTGTCAATTTCAACTGTTACCCTTCCAAACAGGCACTATTTATATATTTTCAAACAACATGCGTGGGTATTAAATACGCGGAAATTTGATTTACCAATATTTGTTTAATACTTCACCATACGTGCGGGGGTAATTTACCCGGTTTTCAGCTTACCGCATAACTAGTGTAAATTTCCCCCCACTTGTAAATAACCACTTTTACAGTCATCAAAATTTTAATGTCAGCTGTCAATTTTATAGATGGGGAAGAAAACATCACATTTTCCCTGTGCTGCAAATCTATAACCCTGTAAGTGATGTCAGTGAATAAAAGACTTACTAGTAGATATTAATATCAGTTTACAATACATTTTTAAACTGAGGCTGTTCTTTTGAAATGCCTTAATTAGCTTAGCATAGTAAACATTATAAATGCAAAATTAAGATTTGCAAACTTCAGCTCAAATTGTGACAATGTCCTTTGAAGGTTTTATGTAGTAGCGATTATAACACCATTCAGTAGTACTGTATATTCCTTACTTTACGCAAGTGCTTAATTACACGATTTTACCGTTTTCCATCAAATTGCGAGAACATTAAATTGCTAATGTCGAATTTTTATCATAGTTTCATGTAGTTTAAATGTGTCCAGAAAAAAAAAGCAAGAAAAATTTGCGAGATGTACTTCTCGTGATTTTACACATATATTCATTCCTCACGTTTAATTAGGAATCTACACTACCCCATTCAACAATGGATCACAAGCTGTTTTACTGCTGCAGTGATTAAATTAAACATCTGAACAAAGCAGGGAGTGGTCAGTCACCTTTGTGGGGACACAGGGTCGAACGAACTTGACCCCTTCAACCTCCATATAGTCCCCGATCTTCTCGGCCATCTGCTGGTCGAACCCCCGGAGTAAGATGGAGCGGACCATGACGGTCACATTCAGCCCCAGGGCGTGGAGGAATCCCCCACATTCCAGGGAGACGTAGGACGCCCCCACCAACAGGGTCTTACCCGGGCAGTACGGCAGGGAGAACAGGTCATCGCTGAATAAACAAACACACATAAGCAATAAGTACATCCTTATAGACAATATGGCAGGATTAACAGGTCTTCATTAGCAAAAAACGATAATCATTACTGTATATTTCATTTACCATAAAACAGGAGAACAAGTCTGAACCAGCAAATCAAGAAAATCAATATGAACATCCTAAAGATCAACAAAAACACAGCATAATATCTATTTTTTACTTTCAATTCTTTGACATGTTGTCTCCTTATTAAAAAAATCCAGAGATCATTTGATAGACATTTACTGCATATCTCAACAGGAGCAAGAGCTAAGATTACCTGTGTGTTTATTTCCTCAATCTTCACTGATTTTTTAAAAACCCAAATCAGTGGACCTCGTTTTTTTTTTTAATTTTGGGCATCCTGAAACTGGGCTTTATTGTAAATTCAAAACTCTTAACTTCTAAAGCTTAGTGGACATACATGGTACATAATAGATAACTTTATAATCATCAGCTTTCTCACCTGGTAATTCCGTACTCCTTGGCCCCGGGAATGTCAGGGTACCGGGGTCGCTCTCCCATAGCCAAGACAAAATGATTGGCCGTCTTCTTGATCTCCTGACCCTTCTTGTTGAAAGCCTGAAACCCACAATACAATCCCTATCAATGAACAGCCTGCACAGTCTTCACCAGTACATACCATATATACTCGCCTATAAGTATTGTTCGCCTATAAGTCGGTTACAATTTTTCAAGTTAATTTTCAAGATTTTGCCATTGACCCTCTTATAAGTCGGGTAATTTTTTCTGGATAATCAGTCTACAGATTGCCAATCAAATAAGCACATTTTATCAAGCATGCATGACTATATTCTAGATAAAAAAATATTGGTGTTTGACCCCTCTGTTTTTACATTTCTAGATGCAATGCATTTTTAAAGTATTGTGTTCCATTAAGACATCTATCCTGGATGAATAACTTTCGATTTTGGACGCCATTTTTTTTTATTGATACACTGATGAAAACTTGGTGTAAGCTATAAAAATATTTAAAATACTATTGAAAATAAAATGATAGTGATTTTGATCCCCCGTTGACTGATTAAGATGGTATAGCCCCTTTTAAAAGTGGTGTGTTAGCTTGTGTTGTTTTAGGTGACATGCCACCTACAGCCACCAATATAGCCATTATCACCTCATGTGTAATTAATTATGAATAATTAAAAACCGATCTTTATCTTTTTTAAACAGACCAGGAGCAATAATTCTTGTGGTTAATTTTTAAGTATTAAACAGAAATTGCTGTTCTGTAATCCCACTAGATCGCTTTTAGACGCCATGTTTTTTAATAGTTTTCTGTAAACGGAGTTATCTTTCTTGAAGTTTGTAACTTACGATTTTAGACGCCATTATATTTTTTAAACACTCATTACAACTTGATTATAGCTCAAAAACTATTTTAAATGCTACTGGAAATAAAATGGCAGTGATTTTATCCCCTACTGACTGATTAGGGTTGGTAATTAGCCTCCTAAACTCAGTGTTGGCTTGTGTTGTTTTAAGTACAGTTATACCTACAGCTATTATCACCTCAGGCATAAATAATTGCCTGTTTAAATAAAAAATACTATCAAATAAACCTTGTTCATATTTTAAGAAATACATTTGAAACTTTCAATTTATTTATTAAGTGTTTATCTTTTTAGTAATTAAAAATTAAAAATGTCAAGTATAGGGATCGCAAGTCAAAAGTTGGTAGCAAAATGGCACCCAAAAACGAATTTTATTCAAATTTCTACTCCCAAAATACCGACTTATACGCGAATATATACGGTACTCATAGGGACACACAGTAATCTTTAAAGGGGGATAATTTTCATGGAATGTCTAACATTGACTGGTGGGGGCCTTATTTTGACAACATTTTATTTCAGTGCAGACAGACAAATATTTTCAAGTGTAAAAAATAATGTCCACATTCCTGCAAAAAGAAAGTCATGGGTAAGGGGGACCAATAGAATAAATGAATATCTGCCCCCCTCGGTCCCTCTCCTACTCCCACTTGAAATGAGATGATGGGGCCCATCTATAACAGTTAAATTGTGGAGACCAAGAGACAAGTGGTTGTTCTTACCTTTACAGTGTGTTCATCCACAAACTCTGCGTAAGCGTTGTGATAATCCACTTTTTTATCCCTCAGCTGAACTCTGTAGCCCCAGTTCAGGGAACCAATGTAGTCCTACAAAAACAGAGCATACCAGTACAACAAACCAATCCATTTCTTCTATGCACAAAATCTTGATACAAGAGGCATTTAGTTCTGACATCAAACGGATAATTTGTGGGGGTCAATTTTCGTGGATTGTGGGTTTTTTGCTAATTCGTGGGGATGTTAATTCATGGATGCTTAGATTTTCAGTTTCAGTAAGAAAACTAACTCTTTCAAAATTGTTTTCATTGAGGATGTAAATACAATTCTGCCTGGCTGCAGCTATCTTTTTTTTAATTCGCATTATTTAATTTTTTCCAGTACAAAAGTCTTTAAATAGTACACAATGACCAATATATTATACAGTTCTGCTTGTTTTAAGTGATGACTACAAGTCATCAGTTCTATATCCACAAATAGGGAATGGGGGTTTTGTGTCCATTCTATATCAGGGCCAGAGAAGGGGCCGCGCATACTGCCGAATAATGGCGCAAAGCACATATGGTGCGTTGCGCCAAGCGGCGCCCAACACAATCATATCGCAGAATATGCAAACGCATCATTTTGTAGTTTGTGATTTTATCGTAGTCGGCGTTTTCAATTATCTTCAATGGAATTGAGTTCAGAATGGAATGATCGAAACGTCATTTGATCATATACATGTACATGCCACCAGCAATAAATCTAACTTAAGTTTTGACTTCCTCATGGACATTAAACATTGGTATCTATGCAGTTCCCTCCGGTTTGATTTTATTAGGCTTGCACCATAGACATAAATAACATAAATAACCTTATTTATGTCTCTGGCTTGCACAGATGCACTCACTTTGCCCTTCACACTGCAAGTTGTGAACGAGTGTTTTTTCAGAAAAACCGTATTCTTACCAAGCAGAGAAATTCTTTGGTACCCAAAATATCGGCTTCTTAGAGTTTGGTTAAACAAAGAAGAAAATCTTGATTTATATAGTAATGTTTTTAAAAAAATGGAATTCTATGAAAAAGCATATTATCTCTGTTCAGTGACAAACATCCAAACACATTTTTGTTTGGGATTTAATTACATAAATTTTATTGTCAAAGATGCATGTGATGACTGTATTGTCGTAATCTGATAGTATTTCCAGTTTTGTATGACAGTTAATTTAAGAAATGGCCCACCATACTTTTTTTTTCTCGGCCCCATAAATTTCAAAATGGCCCCATCATTTTATTAAGCTTGGGGTCATTGGCCCAACCAGTCGTTTGTCCTTCCCAGGCACTGCTATATCCACAAATGTGGATAGTGGGTTTTGTGTCTATTCTGTACCTACAAATGTGACAATTGAATAGACACAATACCCATGGCTTGTGAAGATTCTCTCAGGGTCAAAATTTTTTTTCTTCATATTTCTGGTTTAGGTAGAGATGATATTTATGTGTAGGGTGACGGTGACTACGACCAGGTACGCCCTCTCACCTGTATAGCATCCTTCATTGTGGTCCAGTTGTGTTGCACTGTGGGAAGATAAAGAGAAGAATGATTAATTTGTGAGTCAGATGCAAAAGCAGAATAAATTTCAAAGACATGCACAAAGAAAAACTTGGCTTTTTTAGGAAGAGAAAAGGCAGAGGGTGACAGAGAAATAGGAAGAAGAAGAGAAACGTTGCCCCCAACCCCCTCCCTCTTTCTCAAAATTAACGGCCACCCATGTTGTAATCCTCAAACTTGTATAACTGAGCCATTGCTTATATTGAAGCACATTTAACATGCTTTTTCTAGATGCAGTGTGTAATTTTATCCCATTCCCTTATTTTTTCTCTGGAAAATCTGAACTGCCAAAAGGATAAAGCGATCGCAGTATACATTAGTAAACAAGAACTTACCTTTTTCTGGAACCTCCCAACCGAAGTTCTTGGCATCACTCAACCCATGCCCTACAAATACATAGTGAAACCAAATGACATAGAAATTCTAATAGAGAATGGATTTCAGTGTTACTTAAGACTAAGTATTTTATGAATGAGCTTGTGTGAAGATTTCATTGACCCATCATTTTCTCTGCGAATATAGTAAAATGGATATATATTTTTGTTATTCTTAATGTAAACAATCTTTTATTCTAGAGTCAAAGATGTAAATGTTATTACATCAATAAAAAATGCAATTTTTTCTCTTTTTTTCAGTCCCACCTGCACTGATTTTAAGCATATTATTTTGATAATTTTACCAGAGTTTTAGAAAAATCTAATTTCATGCCTTACTGATTAAAGCTGAAAAAAACCCTTTCCATTTGGGTTAAAAATTTCATATTTTCTAGGGAAATTAAGGCAAAGAAACAATGGATTGCATTTAAAGATAAAAAAAAAGGCATTTAATTCATTGAGATTTGTTAAATAGAAGCAGGAACAGGCAGAATTTCTCGACTTGTCAGCACAATAAGGACCTCGGACATTAATTATCATTTTACCTTACCATGGTAAGCCTACTGCTATAAAATAAAATCAAAACAACTTTGTTTGAATGTTCAGTATGTATGTCCAAATAGAAAGAATAAACTTTGTCCCACCTCAATTTATTTTACAATAGAAATGGTATCATAAACTTTGTAAATACCAGCACAATGAACCTAACCATTTATTTTGTTTGGCCTAATAACATGTTGGTCTAGATATGATAATTGATTATTCACTTAGTCTTAAAGCATGGAGACATTGTCCACATTTACCTACAATAAGTAAGAAAACTTTCTAAAGAAATCCTTAGTTACCCAGTATGGCGGCCTGATGCATCAGTTTCTTTGGAATACAGCCTACATTCACACACGTGCCTCCCAAACCTACATTGGGAAGAAAAGCATGTAAAACAGTGAAAACATTGTTCCTCTTCATCAACTATTATAACTATTTATACATATTAAATAATAGAAATATAGTAAAATATGGTTCTAGCAAACACGCTAATAATGAATTGACGCTTACAGCGAAGTGATTTTTATTCCACGTGACTTTATTATGTATAATAATTGTAAAATTGATGGATGAAACGAATTGTGCTTACACAGAAGCAAAATTGCCCGTCCCTGGCAATTCATCAGAAGCATGTGTTACTGTATATACACATGATATAGGTGAAATGAAAAGCACTTAAACCAATAAGCACTTTTTCCCTGCAAAATTTAATCTGCATAACTTAAAAAGCAAAACCTAATAAACAGTAGTTAATTCTGTGTTACCTACTACAAGTACTAGGGAAACATTAACAGCTACATGTAGGTCAATTTTATAAAAAAAAAAAAAAAATTGGCATGAGATATTAATTTTCCCCCAACACAAGAATCCTGTTATGTGTTTGTACTAGACCAGGGGCATGCAAGCAACACAAAGCTAGCACTAAGTTGTCTTAAATGGTTCATACTGGACACCCACACACCACCATACAAAACTCACGTACTTTACAAAAATAGCCAATACATACCCCAGGTGGTTCCAATGGGAGTAGGCTTCACAAAGTCAAAGACGGCTACTTTCTTTCCGAGACCCGCTGCTTCCTGAAAAACAATTGACGATTCTCACAGTATGTCTTTGATTGATTTTTGACAGCTATCAATCTAAATAGAAATGTGAACTCATTTTACATCTCTCGAGACTTTCTTAATTTGAAAGAGTAATTGAAGCAAAAATGCCACCTAGCAGGGTTTGAAATTAACAGTCACCCACTAGCCATTTGCGACTATATTTTCGTGTGGGCGATTTGAAAGTGCAATTCCAGGGGCCCACATGGCGATTAAACAATTCCTAATGCCAACACATCTTTTTTCCAAATTTGTCCGAATGTTTCGTATTTTCATTTAGGTTGATCACTCAGACGCTTATCTTTACCTATCTTCACTGTGAAGCCTAAATGTCTTGATTACTTTCACATGGTTGTCTCTAAGACCCGGGGGCGGGGAATTACCCGGCTATTATTGCATTTCAACACAATGTAGCTATAGCAAGACCCCCAGACCCCCCTTCTATTTTTTCATTTCTTCCTTCTACTTCAATTTTTAGAGACAACCCTGCTTTCAAAGCATCTAACTGATTTCGGCATTGTTATAATATTTCAATTTATGACAATAGTTGTATGATCAGCCAGCCAAAAGAAAAGGATTTTTATTTGTAATAGGAGATGGATTAACCAATACAGATGTAAAGGAACAACAAGACATGTGGTTGATTCAGAAGACTTGTGTTATGAATTTTAGTAAATGAAGTGTTTGAAAATTTTAACAAAAATCGAAATTCAATATGAATGAAGATATATGTACCGGTAGTTACAATGGCATGTTATATTAAATGAGATAAAAAAACCTCTTTTTTTAATCTTTTTTAAATTAAAATTGTGGGCAACTAAATTTTGATGTGGGCCCCTGGAATGACGAAGTTTAGTAGCCCACATGGCTAGCAAAAAAATCAAGTTAGTTTAAAACCCTGCCTACCTAAGCATCCTCTAAATACAGTATTGAATTGAAGTACTAAATATTAATATTTAAGTCAATAAATTTAATGTACATCACCAAAATAACAATCCTACTAGCTGTGGTATGTTATCACTGATTTTTAGTTACCTTTGAGGCTGCCAACCCTCCGGATCCACCACCTATAACAATTAGATCGTAGTCGTAAGTTCCCATGTTCAACATCTGCTGGAGTCGGCCTTCTTTATGTGCCTTTAGAGTGTCATCACAGCCTCCTTAAAAAACAATCGTTAAAAACAATCATTAAAAACAATCAATAAAATGGTTCCTGTCAGAGCACCTGCACATTACATTCAACGTAATTAAAGACTTAAATCTACTGTGAATACTTCTGGATAATCCCATTATGAACTTCTTAACTAAATCTTTAGACAACTCTAAAGGATGCAAATTTAGTTTAATTCCACCTCAATGATCAGGTAAGTCACAGAGAAAATTGAATTCAAAATTGACGATATTATTTATATATATTGTGATCTTAAAAATTTGACCACAAGTTTTAGAATATAATTTTCCATGCAGCCATACCTGAATTAAGTCACTAAAATAAACTTATAGATTATCTGTGCGAGAGAGAAAAGGCTGATTATCAACATTACAGCTCGACAAAATCAATATCAATTTCCTTTAATTCCAACATCATCATGATCATAATGTATCTGATTTCTAATATCACACTGGGATATTTTTTTTTTCATGTTTATTCTCATCACCTTCAAATTTCCGTATATGTTGGAGACATAATAAGTATAACAGAATATCTGGGCAATTCTTCCAATTCTACTGAAAAATTATTGCTTTTTATTTGGGATGAAAACTTCAAAGTATAATTGTGAAAAAAAAAATAATTCTCATTAATTCATAAAATTAATTCAATCTTAAACCTAACCCATAAAAAACAATTATTCCAAAAAGCACAGACCTGCAAAATAAAAACTCAAAGGAATATTTAGATAGAAGAAAATATCAATAAATCAATTCAAACTCACCACAGAAAAAACACATCATGTTCTGTCAATCCAACAAAAATTAAGAAAAACAAATTAGCTCGTTGTTTCACTATTAAAACAACATTTTTCAACAGAGTGTATTTCTTGGTTCACTATTCATTCTTAGGACATATGTACTTCATAAGGATCCGACTGGATCTCCATAACATAAACCTCCACCACAAGCAGTGCTCAGCCGTCACAGACTCTCCCTCAAACGGAATGGAGTTCTAATTCTGTGACTGCATTCCTCCTGGAAAATGACAATATCCTGTGTTGGGATGACTGCAGTGAATTGAATCGTGGACGCTGTTCTCAGAGTTGAAGATGCTGAGTGATTAATTACCCAGTATAAAACACCTCCAGTTCACCTGTACGCAGGTAACACAGGTAACTCAGGTCCAGATTCAGCCATGTTAAATTAAGGATTCCAATTAATGACTTGTAACTCAATGACAACTGGAAATCATGGATAAGGTCCACAATTAACTTGGCAAGAAAACTGTATTACCCTAATTTCCCCTTTCAACCACAACATGCTGTTCTGGGATTCCTCGTTCGACCAAAACGAACATCACCTGTGTTACATCTCGACAGGTAAGTGTATATTGTGAAACCTTAATACATCTTACACACCACCTACTGATGCAGTACCAACTGTTTTACCATGCACTCAAGACTTTGCAAACAGTACATCACTTTCCACTTCAATTTCACAGAAATAAAGCCACTAAAATTGCAAAAACTATAATGCACTATCAATTTTCTTTTGTTACTGCAGAATCAACAGGCACAGCCACTGACTCCAACAAACAATGGTGAACATGAACTTATGTACTAATGATGTGAACAGACAGTTCTATCAAGTCCCTTTGATGTGTCACATTGCCCACAATGTTGGTCTAATGAGTACGAGAGTCTGACCTTATGCAATGACACTTTCATCACAAAATGGTTAGCCAATCCAGTTTTTCAGATTCAATGCTTCAAACTGAATCAATGATTCAATCTGAGAGACTATCAAATTTGTCACAGTGTACTCCGATTACGATTAACAAGCAAGGGTCTAGGCTCTGTTTACACCTGTATCAAAGATCTCACTTGACCATCATAAATCCCCATTTTAAACGGTGGCCAAAGCTTTAAATAAGCTACTGCCATTGCCTAGTTATGCCATTAAACAGTAAGAGTTACACAAATGGTTTGTGCTGTTTTATAATGATAAACATTAGTTTCAGCAATCTGACCAGACCCTGAGTGCCGGTATATATATATACGGTATAGAGTATATGTTCAATACCAGTAATTATGGTTATTTTGATAATAAATCTGATAAGTGTTGCATAGATAAATGATTTTACCATAAACATTATGAAATCATAATATCTAATTTTTTCTGAATCAAGTACACAGTCATGTATTAAAATAAAGTACTGGTAGTTATTGTTAATTTGAATTCAGTGTTAACTTTCCTTGGCAGATATAGTGCCTGAGGTGATATATGGGCTAATATGGGATTTGAAAAAGTGCATGATGATGTTCCTATTGTGTACTACCACAATCTGTGCTCTACAGACCTTGTGCTTATTACTGTGTATCAGCACATTCTGTGCTATTATTTCCGTATATACAGACCTTGTGCTTATTACTGTGTATCAGCACAATCTGTGCTATAATTTCTGTATCTACAGACCTTGTGCTTATTACTGTGTATTAGCACAAACTGTGTCCTAGCTAACCTTTTGTGCTGTCTCTTCAGAATCTGTATCAACACTGTGCTGTCACCAATGTAAGGAGATAAACTCTGTTCTTGGACTTCTGTATTAGACTGTGAATCCTCAGACTATGCTCTTAGTTACAAGTCATTGAACCACGCTGTCACTTCTTCATCAGCAAGCTTAGCATGAGCTCCTAACTGTCATTTATAATATCCTTATTCTATTCAATCAAATCCCTCCAATAAATTTTTTTTTGCCCATAATAATTAAAGCTTTCAGTAACACACGTCATTTTCATGGATAGGGCTTCCACACTACAATTTGCTACTTGTGCAGGGGCCGTTAACATTTCTAGGAACACTGGAGAAATCATTGCACATTAATTGACTTCATTACAATAATAAAGGTTATTGAAGGTTTTATATTATTAATAAATTAACTTCTTTTTTTTACAGTTTTAAAGCATAGCAAGTTAAGCTGTGGGATTTGCATTTTGTATACTAGGGTTCGGAATGGGGGGGGGGGGGGGGGGGGAAGAGAGAGAGAGAGAGAGAGAGAGAGAGAGAGAGAGAGAGAGAGAGATTAAAATTTGGCATAAAACATTTACAAATTCAAATAATTATTCTTCATCAATTCTATAAAAATAATCTACTTTATTGATTTATCTTTAAATCATAATGTAATCATGGCTATGACCGTTAATAATATTATTTAAAAAAAAATAAAACAACAGGCTTATTTTTCAGCTAGCATTGGCATAAATGGAGTCTTTAATGGACTAATGGATACATTTTGCAATAATGTTCACTTTCTTCTTAAATGAGAGACAGAAACTTAATCCTTAATGATGTGCTTCCATATTGATCCATATCAAATAGAATTCTTCTAAAGCCATCAGCAAGCTAACAAGTCACCAAAGGATGAAATAAAATTAAGAGCCAGTGCTTAGTAATGCGATGTAATGGCAACATTTTCTTTAATTACTTTAAATAAAGACTGATTTGTTTCTTTCCGTGCAGGATAATTAATGTTTGTTTCATAAAATTGGTTGTCAATGTCCATTTTTTTTTCAATTGTAAGTGCAATTTTACCCTCGTAAGTAATTTTCTGTGTAATTTTACGAGCAAACATTTTTTTTTAACTTCTTATACATGCACTACCTTTGAAGTCACCATCTCTATTCAGATTCTGCACCTGTTGACAATAATTTTTTAAACAGTTTCACATCATTTAAGCAAAGTCAGAGATGAGAACTAGCAAGAATATCAAACAGAAAGTTGTAACTTTGAAGGAGCATGTTAGCACAAACTATTTACCTAGGAGAATCAGAGATGAATACTTAGTTCAAAAAATATATTTACATCCATCAAGTATTAACATCCATCAAGTATGATTCCCTCTATTTCTTATGGAAATTGATTGTAATTCATAGCTCTGTCGAAATTGACAGAACTGAAATCTACACGCCCCATTTATCGATTGCATGGTCAAAACCTTCATGAATTTAGGAAAAATCAGACTTCATGAAATAATAATGATGATGTCAGACTCAATTTCCCATAGAAGACAATTTGGCCGTTTCTTTTTGCTAATTAACTTACTGATGTACATAAACAATTAATTTTACTTACTTTTTACAATCAATTTATTAATTTGTCAAACAAAAAATGTGAATATAAACAAAAACATGATTTCTTTTATGATTCATATCCCAAATGAATGACCAAAGAAAGCAGTTCAAAAATTTAAACAAGATATCTGTGAGCCAATGCTCACTAGTGATATCCCCGCTCTGATGTGAATATGCAAAATAAGCAAAGTCGACATTTAACAGAAAGCTGGCATCCGATTGGTACAGAAATATATCCCACAATATGGCATGCCTAAACAAATAGTGTGTTAAAATTTCAAGCATCTGCGATAAATAGCTGCTGAGAAATCTTTGAGGAAATTTATTTGAAAATTTTGGCTAAAAATAAACAGTCATTATTTAACAGGAAGTTGATGTCTGATTGGTACAAAAATATATCCCACAATATGACATGCCTTAACAAACACTGTGTAAAAATTTCAAGCATCTGCGATAAATAGTTGCTGAGATAAATGCGACAGAAATTTTTGTTACGGACGGATAGACATACAAGGTAAAACAGTATACCCCCACTCCTTCGGAGCGGGGGTATAATTAAAACATCCAGTTATCATAGTGATACATGAATTAGACTGCAATATACCTTGTTACTTGGCAAAGTACAGCGCATACACATGCACCATGTAAAATTATTGATTTTTCATCGGTATTAGATAAAGTACATATGTTATAAATTACAGGTAAACTCTCTTTTCAAGCATAAATAAAGTGATGTAACTGTAAACAAAATTCCCAAGCTAGTAAACAGTTTGAAAAATGTCAGATTTAAAATCCCCATCCCACTGAACACTCTTTTATAAAAGAGATCTCCGAAAATTCATGTTCCGAGTTTTAGAAAGGAGCTGACAGCTTAGCACCTGCCTGGTTTCTTATTTGATGAGAAACTATTGACAGGTTCATAACCTTATGAACATGTTTTCCCACAAGAATGTATATTTATTCATAAATCAATTTAGTAAATGCAGCAATGTACACTGAATCTATATTTGAATCAATTGGCATAAACTTTGACATTAACATATAAATATTAAGCATATTACATATATAAGCATGATTTATGTTCAAAAAAGAGAAGAGGTTTTCTTCCCTCAAACAATTCCAATTAACTTATCATGCTTTTTCATATGCAGTTATAAACTCTGCCATAAATACCAGTAGCAAATAAGATCGTTGTGGAAACTCTATACTGCAATCTTATTAATACATAATAAGTGTGTTATTTACTATTCTAAGTCAATTATTTGAACCTTTCCAGTGCTCAGCCATTGACATTTCAATTTGATTTGAATATTCAAAAGATATACAAGAATATCAATCTATTTTCTCCTCGTACATCATTGAAAATTAAACATGATCACCTCATACTGTGCTTCATTAATATTCATAGACATTATTTTTCATTAATTAAGTGAAAATTACATTTTCAATACATTTTCAATACGTTATAATACATTATCAGAAATCTCCCTCTGATGACGATTTAATTTGGTGGATCAAATCAACCATAAAATCCAAGGATATTGGTATTCAACAAATATTGATAAATCACGATAATCTAAATTTCATACAGATAAAACAATTTCCTTTGATACTATCCAGTTAACACTTACCTAGATGTTGTCCGGCCACAAACACGTTCGGAACTGTTCGTTGACCAGTTATTTCCAGCAGGGCATTCTGGATTTCACTTCCATTGGCTGTCGGAGCAAATAAAGAAAAAAAAAAGTGCTGAATGCACAAATGTTTGAAATTTCACACAATTACTGCATGTTGTTCACGGGAGGACTTTCAAACCTCAGTGATACAACGAAAGAGAAAAAAAAAAACATTGATTGCAACGTGATAAAGGGAAAGACAATTACATAGTCAAACATCCTACGGCAAGGTAGAATAAATTCCATGAAAACAAAAATCAATAACTTTCTTTTTACTAGGTCATTTCTTGGTTATATAACTATTGCTGGTAGAAATGTGTAAAGTTGACTTGAACACATCCTACACTAACCACTCCCTAACAAGCTGTCATTCTTATATTTGACTTGAATTATATACTCCATAAATGTTGTAAATTAATATCTAAAAAATGTAGGTTAAAATGTCATTAGACAATGAACTGAATGTATCCTTATTTGTGTACCTAAAACAACCATTAGACAAACTAAAAATTGGGAGTGCCAACAGGATATATTGCATTATAAATTGTGCACCATCTGCTACATAAATAGATTCAAGAAATAACAAACATGTTTTATCCACTTCCTCAGTCTGGAAGAGTGCTTGTTGTATTTGGTTGTTATTATTTAATTTATTTGAGGTGGGGGGGGGGGGGGGGGTGAATTCAATCTTAGCCCTGCTTCCTCTTTACCCAATACTTCTTACATAGAAAAACATGAAACACAACCCATCAATTCTTGATTCAATTGAATCAAGAATTCAATTCTTTACTCGGAATTTAAGAAGCAAAACTTCATCTTTTTCATTATCATATTTTACAGGATACCATATAAGATATTGAACTTCAAAGGTTCACGGTTCACCATTGGTCAGCAATGCATATTCACAAATCTACTGTCTTTTATTCATTAAAAAAAATTCTGTGCCAGCACAAAATTTGAAGATCAAGTCAGGAAATAGAGTGCTAGCTATAAAATTTATGCTTTTATACAAATAAACACCCCTCTAGCTTTTATTACATGCTGTAACAACCAGAGTGATCTCAGTTTTGATGGGGTTTTCCATTACCTATTAAATCAGAATTTCCACAATAGGAAGGTCTCTACATATGGCTTTATCTACTTTCACTTTCACTTTCTTACCTTGCTGGTCCAGCTCCAACACCTCAAATTTGATCTGTGAAGATTGCAGCAAGTCTTTCACCTTGAGAGATTTGAAGAAAAAATCAACTGGTTGTTTTATAGTGTTATAATATACTGACATAGAAATATAAAGTTGCAAAGGCTAAAGACAACAGCTCTTTTTACCTGAAGATATTACTTGGAATTCAGTTTAGTGTTACAAATTTACTGTCATAAAAGTATCTGCTATGATTAAAGGAAGAATAGCAAAACAACATGTATTCTCTATAGCTATACAAATTAATTTATCAATTTAATGCATTTTTCACTTACATATACAAAACTGAGAAATGGTCTTGTCAATAATTTGATCTAAAGCTTGAAGAAGTTCATCATATCTTCTCTTCTTTTGAACAATAAAATTAAATGTAATCGGATGGCTACAACAATGTTCTTTTTTTAATCTCCTATCTCCATATTAGACTTAAACAATCCTGATCTCAGAAGTGGTTCCTGTCTGCTTATCAGTTTGTAATACCAGGAAGTGACTTTATGACTCATGCTTCGTACATGTATGTGCTAATCACTATTTTATTAATAACTTTATTTATATATCATGTACATGTACATGATTTCATCCTAAATTAGTGTGTATCATTTCTTTGAAAAAAGAAATCCCTGAAAAATATACTAGGTGAACAACTTAAAATAATCTACTAGTATCAGCTTGGCTATGTGATACTAATAGAATCATTCATTATTATGAGTGTGGGATAGTGAAATTCCACCGAGGGGACAAGATTCACGGTCTAGGACGAGGCTTTGCCGAGTCCTAGACCGTGAATCTTGGCCCCGAGGTGGAATTTCACTATCCCACACGAGTATATAATGAATGATTATTTTTCTCGCATTATATTACCTTAAAAAATGATGTTTGACAACTTTCTGTTATGACGTTCAAAAGATTACGTTCGATTTATCCCTCCGCGTGCTTCAAATAGTGCAAGTCAATTTGAGAGCATTCAACAGTTTTTTAATCAAAAATATGATAAATTGTAATTACTTAAGAAACACAATTACTTAATGGATAATCTCAATGCACCATTTTGCATTTCCCTACAGCAGACAACGTTTGTTTACGTTTTGAAACGGCGTAGTAATACACAGTGTAAAACAGAAAAATCTCACACTGCTGTCTCACACTGGACAAACCGATCTCACACCGGTGATAATGCGAGAATTACCTTTTCACAGAATACTTATTTTTTCACAGAATGGACAGGTTGGCTATGTGATACTTATTTTTTCACAGAATGGACAGGTTGGCTATGTGATACTTACCTTTTTACAGAATGGACAATTCAGCTGTGTACTGTAGCTTACCTTTTTACAGAATGGACAGGTGGTTTTGCTGAAGATCATCACCTTGTTGTTGGAGACATATTCACTGATCGTCTCCTTCAGCCCTCCATTACCAGATACTGGGGGCATTTTTCCACCTCTGCCCTCACTTCTATTCAAGTTCACTCGTTTAATCTTGTCCTTTGTCTGTAAATTCAATTAAACAATGAATATCAACATTTCTCGAATAGATTTATGGCATGTGAAGTCAATATATCTGACAACCGAGCCCTTGTGAAGTCAATTCGAAATGTTCACTACATTAGAGTTATACTATCGTAACTGCAGCTATAACTAGAATCGCCCAAAACAAAGGCAGAGGAAATTCGAATAAAGATGACACAATGAATTCAACAATTTATTTGGAAATTTACCGTTGATTACATGCTAAACTATATATAATAATGCGAGTTTCTTAACTAAGACAGTAATATAAACAGATCTTTGTGAAACAGTTCAAAGAATAGAACATTGCCAGTTGAACCGTTCACCCATTGTTGAACAATTTTGAATACTGAATATTCCTCGGGCCAATAAACGGGTGAAGTTTAATAAATAAGCCTGCTAATGACTTCAAATTTTAGAGACAACATGTAACAATGGTTTCTTGTACCTTTACCTTATCACTCTAGTCACTACTACACTCAGTACTTCCACAGTGTAAATATCCCCGTATCACGATGAGACTTTACCGCCAACCACGTGGTATAAGATTGACGTCATGCTTATTTTTAGATTTGATATAAAGGAAAATTTCGACAAGCAAGGCAGGCACGTAGCATCAGGGGGGGCCAGGGGGGGCCTGGCCCCCCCCACTTTTTCTCGCAGCCACGAATTTTTTAAAATTTACATATAAAAATATGAATTATAATGGAGTTGGCCCCCCCACTTTTTTGTAAGTTAGTAAAAAATTGATATGAAAATTAGGAAATGAGTAGTCAAATTGAAGGTACTCTCCCCCCCCCCCCCCCCCCCCCCCCCCCACGGATTAGGAATTTCCTGATTTGGAGAGAAAAAAATTTCCTGATTTGGAGAGAAAAAAATTTTGGTAGGGAAGAATTTTTTTTTGGAAGTATAGTTGAGTCTACCCCCCCCCCCCCCCACGGATTAGGATTTTGAAGATTTTTGGAAACTTTAAATTTCCCTTATTTTTTGGTTTTTTTTTTTTGCTTGTCAAGATTTTTTGGATGGATCTGGCCCCCCCACTTTCAAAAACGATGCTACGTGCCTGCAAGGGGGAGGGGGGTGGCAAAGTACCTGGACAACTCAATGGTTTTAGAATTATATACTATTTAATATGCAAGTAATTGCTAAAATGAAATAAAAACTTGAGAGATAAGACAAAATTGCATTGGTGAAGAAAATATACCGTTTCATTCAATATATGCACTAAAATTCAAAAGTTGTTTTAAAACTGAATTTTTTAACGTAATTCCTCTATTTAAAAAGGACGATCCGTCATTGGTTTCTAATTTTTCATAGACCGCGGTATCTTAGTAAATTATGGAAAGAATCATTTTTAAACATCATGCATGAACATGCATGTGTACAACTATTTTCATACCAACAATTTATTTCATCGATATCAAGTCGGGTTTTTACGCGGTCATTCCACTGTTTGTTAACTACTAAAGAATAGAAACGTACCACAGCATGGTTCAAAATATTGATGAATGTACCTGTAAATTTTCATGCATGATTTTTTTGTGATCTGTCAAAAGCATTTGCAGGCATCGTTGGGGGGGGGGGGTACTTTTTACCTTGTAGCAAACTTTTTTTTTTAAATTTATATATTTATAAACAAGTTCTTCACAATCGTAATTTAAAATACCTTCTTTCAATCATTACCAAATTATAGTCCTCAGGTAAAAAAGATCGGATGCAACTAAAGTTCGTATTTATGCATCCCTTAATTTAGAATTGACTGACAGACACTCGATTAGACAACACTTTATGACAACACTTTCTAGAAAAACTGAGGTTGTGTTTCATTTCTTATGACAGTTGTATTTTATAAGGGTTATTTTTTCTTTCTGAATCATACTGCCTTATCGTTATTATATGGTCATGATTTAAAAAAAAAAAGTACGGGCAAGTAGCATCGTTTGGCAAACTTATCCGAATAGTTGAAATGCCCCCCCCCCCCCAAAAAAAACCCCATTAATAATACCAATATTTCCCTATAATTTTGTACCTGTTGCCTCCAAAAATGGGGAGGGACCAGCTTAAATTCTTTAAAAAAATTCTTATGCGTGAATTTAAGAAAAATGTCTATAGCAACAAATAGTGCCCCCCCCCCCCCGGCCACTGACACCTCAATAATCCATAATTTCCGCTATCTAGCAACTTAATCCGATATCTTTTTCACCTTGTGTGGTGACAAAACCATGGAGGTGGGTTAAAGTTCATTTAAAATCTTATTAATCTAACGTAGTGCTGATGAGGTTACCCAAAGCGTCAGCCATGACCTCTAAAACCTGAATGATATATAAATTCATGACAACAAATGTAGCTATACATGTATGTGTATCTTTCAATGACAACACACCATTTTTTCTATTATATATTAAGGTTAACCATGCTGTATGGCATATCAAAAGAAATGCTCAACGTCAAAACATGTCCTTTCTAGGCTTGTCCGTCTCGTAAGTCGATGCAAAAATAAAACTTAAAGTCGTGATATTTTAAACACTTGCTACAATTTGAATGGACATCGTTTTTAAAAATGTGAAAACAAGACATAAAACATTAAGGACACAATAGATAATTTATTCTTTATAATGTACAAAAGCAACGATTCTGGTGCAGCAACAGTGGACTTCCAGTGTGGCCAATGGGTATCTGCAGAAGTTGAAAAAAGAAGAAATTAGTAAAATTATAAAGGAAAACTAAAGGGACAAGGCTTGATTAGAAAAAGACCCCCTCCCCCGGTAAAACTTGGTGTGAACATTAATCCTTGGCTAATTCTTATATACAGTACAGGATTTTCATGGATATCAAGAACGAAACACAGTTTATGTATCGTTAAGATCGCATTTATTCCAATGTTTAAGCAAGTTTTTTGATCTTCTGGGGGGGGGGGGGGGGGGTGTTCGCTAAAAATGATATGGCAAAACCTAAGCAATTCGTGATAAGTGCGTGGTTTAAATGGGCATGGTCACGATTTTGGTAAAAATAAATTGACGATTTTAATGTTTACAATGCTTCAGTAATTAAGGCATTTTTAATTGGCAACCAAAATTTGAGGGTCTTTCGTTGAGTTATAAGTGAGTTACAGAGCTATGTGAGCAAAGCTTTTGTTTCCGACGATGACATTTGCATGTTGAAGTAAAAAATCCAGTTTTAGACCTAAAATGAATGTTAAAAGCTAAGAACTTTATCTATGCTTAAAATGAATAAGAAGATAGACAAATCAGCGAAAAAGAATTTTTACTGCATGGTACATGTATATTGAACTTATGTAAACAAATCGGGCACGAGCCTTGTTTACATGACAAAGAATTGTGAGTGCTGTAAATTGCTTATAACTGTACGACTAACTCTCAAATTTCATTGGATCATTAGTAATGCATTCATAAAGCATTGGACCAAAATCGTGACTATATGCCCCTTTAAACAGTTCCGTGTGTTACTGTTGCTATATATAAAAAAGATACCAAATATAAAAATACTAAGAGGTATACATGTAGTAGATAACGCACTCTGAAATATAAAGGGGGGGGGGGTGAGAAAATGGGCATAATAGTTCATTTTGAGATTGGAGATGCAGTATTAAATTTATTGAAGCTTCTTAGCCAGGAATATGCTAAAACTGATTTAAAAAATATTAGTAAAATTTTATGAGTAATTTTTTATGACACATATATGCGTTTACTTTGGGAATAGGAATAACTGATACTAAACTGAATCAAAGAAGGCTACACCAGGCAACAATCAAACCACTTCACTTTTGAAAGTTGCAAGGGAATGGATAGATTTTTTAAATAGGACCTTAACGCCCTAAATGCTGAGGCACCATTTCTAGGATGTTTCAGCACCAACATTAATTTTGTTTCTCATTTAACTTTATTGACAAACGTGTTAACTTTTTAAAATTTAAATATTTTAATAAGTTTAAGAAATATTTTTTCCAAAGTTAATTTTCTTCTTATTATACTGATATCAATCTACGTGTTATTATTATATCTATACTATGCGTCTTACTTTGTATAACTTTTCATAACTCTATCACCTTTATATTAATATATGTTTACCTCTGACTAATTTTTATGTATATTTTAATGTTATTTTTGTCCTGATGTACCATATGTTTGAAATGGTTTTGAGCGAATAAATGAACTGAACTTATTTAATTATTAATTGCGCGAGGAAGTATATTGGCGCCGGTGTCTGACTACAAATTTCGCTATAAATTCTTAATAAAATTGCACAACTTTAGATACAGGGTATAAATTCAAATTTAGGACAAATCCTGTTTTAAACAACACTTCATTTACAATTAAATAACAAAACACAGGTGCATCCTGCAAGACACTCGACTTTACGTCGAACTTACACGTGCTTGAAAATTAAGCCCAGGCCTTTTCACACCCCACCCCCGCATTAATACAAAACTGGGATAGTCAGACATCTTACACATTATTTTTCATGTCATAAAAATGTCAGCTCCTGTCGCAGGTGGAAATGCACCAAAGTCAACGGGTAATTCGGGAACTGTTTGCTTTGTTTTGATGTTTTTATGTTATGCCACCTAAATAAACTACCGCTGCTATATATAAGTTAATCACGTGACGATCACAAAGGCCAACAAGACCAGGAAGTAAAATACCGTAATCGCCATGTTGGACTGCAGAGGTTTGTTTCTTAATCACTCAGTAACTCTTTTCAAAAAATTGAAAAATGAAATAAAAAACAAAATTCGTTAAAAAAGGCATAATAACCAAGAAACCCGCGAACTATTATATACGTGTGCACTTTCGAAATGCAAGTTATATGAAAATTAATTGAATAATTTACTCAAGTATGGTATAGTATTTGTGATTGATTTTTTTTCTTCAGAATATTTCTTAAAATCCCATCAAAGTGTCTGACCATGGACCCTGTGTACAACCTTCAGGATGTGTTACGGTGTCATCTCTGTGAGACCCCGGGCCCCCCTATGTACTGTGTCATTTGTGACAAATATCTGTGTAAAGCCTGTGAGAATGACCATATCTCAGATCTATCCAAAGAACACAAAGTGGTGCCATTTGAAAAGAGGAGATATACTCCAAAGTGTCAAAAACATTCCTCAAAAATATGTGTACTTCACTGTAAACAATATAGCATTCCTATTTGTACAACATGTGCTTCCTCTAAAAAACACCTCAGCCATGAATCTATTGTAATAACGAACAAGATTGATCGAAGCAAAGAAAACATTCAAATAGATTTACAAGAACTTGAGAAATCCATTTATCCAAAATACCAAGAGATTGCATCCATTATCCCAGTCCAGAAATCTGCTCTGAATGAAAACTCCCAGAAATTAACAACAGAAATCGACAAACATGGAGAAGACTTGCACAGAGAAATAAACACCATTATCAGAAACATGAAATCTAACGTGGAGGAAATGGACACCAAACACCTGGCTGTCTTAGACAAACACGAAGATGAAATTAAACACACCATTTCTGAAATCACACAGACCATTACTGAACTAAAGACGTTACTGGACTCCAATGAATTCAGCCGTGTCTCTGCCTACAAATCCAGGAATGATGAATTCAGAAGATTGCCTCCTAAACTCACAGTGTCCTTACCAAGTTTTACCCCTCAGAAGATCAACAAAGAACAGCTTTATCAACAGTTTGGTTCTCTGTCAGCGTCATCTATCAAAACAGAAGAACATGGCTACACCATGGAATCTCCCGGTGCTGAGTCCTCTCCCCCGGACAGACCGCTCATTGATGTACCACGAATCATCACAGAGATAAACATCAAGTATATAGGATTCCTTAATCCATTACACAGTGTGTCCTGTCTGAGTGATGAGGAGATGTGGACGTGTGGTTATGACAACATCATGAGACTGTACAACCTCCGTGGGGAACTAGTGAAGTCAGTCCAAACCAAGTCAGGGTACGCTCCATGGGACATAGCAGTGACAAGGAGTGGGGGTCTAGTTTATACTGATTACAAAGATAGAACTGTGAACATAGTGAAGAATAAAAAGAAAAAGACAGTGATCAGACTACGGGGGTGGAAACCTCACGGTGTCTGTAGTACCTCCTCTGGTGGCCTCCTGGTTGTCATGGTCAGTGATGATGATAAACAAACAAAAGTTGTGTGTTACTCTGGCTCCACAGAGACAAAAATAATTCAGTACTACGACAAAGGACAACCTCTCTATTCATCTGGTGGATACATTAAATACATCAGTGAGAACAGGAACCTAGATATCTGTGTGTCAGACTATGGAGCCCGTGCAGTAGTGGTGGTCAATCGGGCCGGGAAACTCCGGTTTACCTACACTGGTCCTCCCTCTACTACCAAGGGATCATTCTATCCACTCGGCATCACAACAGACAGCCAGGGTCGGATCCTGACAGCAGACTATACCAACCAGTGTATCCACATCCTGGATCAGGACGGACAGTTCCTCCGCTACATTGACAACCGTCATTTACTGTTTCCATGTGGTTTATGTGTGGACACCAGAGACAACCTCTTTGTGGCTGAGTACAGAGGTAAAGTGAAGAAAATACAATATAACATGTAAACAAACAGTGTTTATAATAATCAAACTTTTGTTTATTTATTTACATGTAACATTAGTGAAGGAAATCCACATTACAAATGAAACAAACCGTGTTATATAATAATCAAACGGTTCATGATATTAAATTAGATTTAAATAAAGTTCTTGACTGACAACAGCTAAATATTACATGTAAATAAATTAAACTTGTTTGATAACATGTTTACATGTCAACAGTCTGTATTACATCTTGTATGTAACAAACTACATGTAACTGACTGTGTTTACATAATGTATGTCAACGGACTGTTTGTTTTATGTATTGGATGTAGACTAACCGTGTTTATATATTGGATATGTATTGGGTGTAGACTATAACTGTGTTTATATATTGGGTGTGTTGTCAACAGACCAAATGTGGTACATATTTGATACTCCAAACATTGCGTGCAATCAAACGGAGTGTGTAATATTATTATATTTAATATATGTTAAATTTGAATACAATGTATATTGTTTATATGTGTATATTAAATAATAAATGTAAATAAACTGTATAATTATGAAGTGTGATTGATTACATCAATAACATAGGTTCTTGACATTACATACATTTTTTCTCAGAGGTAGAAAGTTCTCCTAACTTTACACTGCTATATAAAAGTACATCATCTCATAGTTAGGAAAACCATCTACCACTCAGAGGAAATATTTGTATTATCAAGTGCTTAATCAGGCATCAATTAAACAATGAAATGCTTTCTTTTCATGTGTCATGTGGGTATGAAGACAGTGAGAATTGAAGAAAAAATATGTAAATCTCAATCGCCTTAGCTGTTCATGTAAAATTGATCGTTATTGTCGATCAGCACGTTTCACAGAAGGAACAGCCAATTTTTCCATATATTAAGGTTACCATGGTTACTATAACTACTTGAAAGTCTGAGGTTATTACCCATATATGGAAGAATTACCTATACCTTCTATGCAATGTACTGAGAAAACTGGGAACTTGCAAACTTGCTTTTAATGAATAATTGAGGTTTAGAGAGAAATTAAGAGAGATAGAGAGATGTAAATATAATTGATACAAGAGGCCCATGGATTACACTGCTCCCCTGAGAAAAATTAGCCATAATAAAATCAGCTTTATGGAGTCAAATACAAAATATTTGGACAATTTATTAGAAGAGGTCAAGTATAGAAATATCTTAAAACTTGACCTCCCATTGTGGCCCCCACCCTAACCCAGGTACCCTACTTTCAAATCTGAAGAAACTTGAATCAACTATATCTGAGGATGCTTCCACACAATTGGTTTCTGAGAATAAGATTTTTAGAGATTTATCTCTATATATCCCTTAGTAAAAATTCGACCCCCCTCCATGTGACCCTACCCTAACTCTGGGGATCATGATTTGAACAAACATAAATCTACACTACCAGAAGATGCTTCTACACAAGTTACACATGCTTTTCTGGCCAAATGGTTTTTGAGAAGGAGATTTTTAAAGATTTTACTCTATATATTCCAATGTGAAAATTAGACCCCCATTGTGGCTCACTTTACCCGGGGGGATCACTTTTTGAAGAAACATAAATATACACTATCTGAAGATGTTTCCACACAAGTTCCTTTCCTGGCCAAACGGTTTTTGAGAAGAAGATTTAAAAAAAAATACCAACACACATTAATAATTATTTCAATAATTCTTAATTACCTCCTCTGAAAAGATGACGTGGCCCTTCATTTTAACAAATTTGAATCCCCTTTTTCAAATAATGCCTTTGGCTTAGTGTGGTTAAATTAGACCCAGTGGTTCTGGAGAAGTCTAAAATATAAAAAGTTTATTGACAGATGGACAGACAGACGTCTGACAAAAAGTGATCAGAAGAGCTCACTTCAGCTTTCAGCTTAGGTGAGCTTATAATGGTTTCTTTGGGTGATTCATATATGTGCTATGAAGGTAGAAATCATTGCAGAAAAAAATCACACAATCCACAGGGTTATTTATGTTTTTATCTGCAACAGTAGCTCCTGTCACAACTACATGTACCATCAAAGAAAGCATTTTATTCTTTTTTTAAAAATAATTTCATAATTTATAAACAAAAAGTTAAAAGTTGAAATACCAAATATGAAAGCTGCACTTTTGAATTTATAGTTCACCCGTTATATGTACGAGTTATCTTTCTTTGACTATAGTCACTGATGAATGAGTTATTCCCCTTCGATAAGTCTGATGACACTGAGTTGAAATTGGCAGGCTTTTTATAAAGAAGCATCGATGAGTTATAGGTCTTTGATATATTAGGCAAAGTAATACATGTACCGATGCTTTACTTAAAATTCTTGCATAACCACTGGTACCTAAAAAGTAGTTGATTTTCTGAATCTCTACCTATACTAGTACCTGTTTACATGTATAAATTAATTAAGTTTGACCCTTTGTCATGGATCCGATGCTTGACGAGCTCAGTGATGACATCCTAGTTCAGACAATTGAGTTACTGGAAGAAAATTCCTTTCAGACCTGTGATCAAATCTGGAAATAATTGGTGATACATGTAAGTTATAGTTAGAAATAATTTTTTTCATATAATTTTAAAAATACATTTTTTTTTTGCTCACAGTTGGTTTTGACATAATATTCTACTAGAATTATTGGCAATATAAAGAATTGAGGCAACCCCCCCACCCCCCCCCCCCCCCCCCAAAAAAAAAACAAAAACAAAAACAAAAACAAAACAAAAACAACAAACAAAAACAAAATATTAAATAAAACAAAACCAAAAAAACACACCGTGCCAGCTAGTGGTTGTTAGAAAAGTGATATCATATTAAACTTGGACCGAAGGAATAAAATAGGGTCTTAGACGTGTTCCAAAGTAATACTAAATGAGAGCATATTGATATGACGTCTTAAACCGCCAGTCTAAAGGGTGTATATTCCTGATATAACCGCTAGTTTCTAAGACCAAATAAGACCATATTTCATGGGCGTCCCTATTGTATCTAAGTGATGTAATTTTGTATATAAGACAGTTTACAAAATTAACATTGCAAAATTAGAGAGGTCTATCTATTATAGATACAAACAATTCAATAAATAATTCTGTAATATTTTTGTTTAAGGAGATATTGATGATTAGCATAACAATGATACAAGCTTTAATAAACCATGGAAATTACTGGTAAGATCAGTGATGAGGAGGCAGCAAAGTAGTAAGAAGGGTGTTCTTGCAAAAGAAAGAAGGGAGGAGTACTCACAAATATGTATACACAAACAGCATATTTTAGGCAAACTGTGTTACTGTTCATTTATAGTGTTTATGACTCACTGTAGAGTTGTTCGAGTGAATTCGTGCGGAACAGATAGTTTTACCTGTGTCCAAATATAAGAATTTTGCAATAAAATACAATCACAGGATCTGCATGGTGGTTAGGGGTCCTCCACAGGATCCGCATGGTGGTTTGGGATTCTCCACAAGATCTGCATGGTGGTTTGGGATTCTCCCACAAGATCTGCATGGTGGTAATTAAGGGATTCTCCACAAGATCTGCATGGTGGTTTAGAATTCTCTAAAGGATCTGCATGGTGGTAAGGAATTCTCCACAAGATCTGCATGGTGGTTTGGGATTCTTCATGAGATCTGCATGGTGGTTAGTGGTTCTCTATAGGATCTGTATGATGGTTTGGGAATCTTCAAAGGATCTGAATGGTGTTTATAGAAATCTTTACATGGTCTGTACGGTGGTCAGGGATTCACCACAGGATCTGCGTGATGATTAAGGAATCTTCACAGCAATCTTCAAGAGAGAAAATCCGGCAAACCAATTGACACCATTTCCTAAAGCAGAGGAAGGCAATTTCAGAGATGCATGATTAATTTCAACAAAGTGTCTGAAATAGAATAAATCATACTGTAATTACTTAAATATTGCTTCAATATACATATATGACAAAAAACATCTAATCAAAATTCTCAATATAAGTCTAGTCTCCGTCACATTGATACATTGCATGCGCGGATCTAGAGGAGGGGTCGGGGGGTCCCGACCCCCCCTGGAAAATGAAAATTTATTAAATTTACATAGTAAAATTATCGCGAAAATATGCCTCGGACCCCCCCCCCCTGGCAAACACAATTATCCTTCGGACCCCCCCCTGGAAAAATTTTCTGGATCCGCGCATGCATTGATATAGAAAATTAATGTCACATTATTAGTCAATGTAAAGAAATTACGGTAATTAGGATTTTAAAAGGATGGTTGATTGAGGTACAATATAATTAATAAAAATAAATACACAATATGACAATAATGACATTGAGGCAGCCAAACATACATTTATGTCATCAAAAAATTTAAGCAGTCAAAATAATTGATAAAAATATATATTATAACATACATGTAACTGTACATAATGACCAGTTAGCCGAAGGGAAGTAACTCTATGTCTAAACTGTTACCATTCTCTACAATTTTACCATATAGTATTCATGTATCTGTTTAAAGCTAGGTTTAACTGTATATTCTTAATTGACCAAAATTGTGCAATTTAGATGCAGGCTGTAAATTAGAACAAACTTCTGGGAAAATTCCTGAACAAAACCTAAATTTAAAAAACAACAACACGATATCTGTGAGCCGATGCTCAATTAGGGTTGGATACCGGTACACGGTACCAATACCGTACCGAATAGTTGCTTTAAAAATACCGGTAAAATACCGTTTCATTTAATACCGGTACTAATAACGGTATTTCTGTATCTTTAAAACCTTTTTATACAATTAAAATGATTTTAAAAATCGATTACAGACTCGCTAAAATCGAATTCTCCGCGCATTAAAAGGATAGGCTAATTAACGAAATATGAGCTTTCCCATTCTTAGTACGATCCTTGATTCGACTGCCAATACTTTAATAAATCAATACAAAAATTTAAAAAAAAACCTAAAATACATTTACAATAATAGTGTTAATTTTATTCTTACAATAACTGTAAATTAAAAAGACAAAATAGCGCAAAAGTTTTTTTAATTTCCGTTCTAGTTTCTGATGTTTCATCAATTAGTGTGACCAAACAATGGCTGACAACTGGGTAAACCCGCTCGGCTGTTTAGTCTCATTTCAGTAGGAAATCAGATGGTGGTGTTTGCAACTATTGCCAGTTATTTTGCCTGGGAAAAGGGGAAAACTAAACATTTGAGAATTAGATTCAATTTATTTGTCTGTTAATCTTTTATTAAAAGATTGAAGCATAAACATAGTTTGTAAACTCATATGTTATTGTAAATATATTATACTATCTTTAAAAATTCTTACACTGAAAGATCAAAAACATCTTTATTGAAAAAAATAATTATAATTCTCATTTATTGAGGCCTAATACCGTATCGTTAAAAATACCGTATCATTTCAAAAATACCGGTATGGTATCGTACCGTTTCATCCTTAACGGTATCTAACCCTATGCTCAATAGTAATAACCCCTCTCTGCTGTGAATATACAAAATAAGCAAAGTTGTCATTTAACAGGAAGTTGACGTCCCATTGGTACAAATTATATCCCACGATATGGCATGCCTAAACAAATAGTGTGTTAAAATTTCAAGCGTCTGCGATAAATAGATGCTGAGAATTCTTCAACGAAAATTTGTTTGAAAATTTTGGGCTAAAAATAAACAAAGTACTCATTTAACAGAAAGTTGACGTCCTATGGGTACAAAAATATATCCTACGATATGGCATGCTTAAACAAATAGTGTGTTGAAATTTCAAGCATCTTAAATGAATAGTTGTTGAGAAAAATGCGACAGAAACTTTTGTTATAAACTGACAGACAGAATATGTACAGAAGGACGGACAGATAAACAGACAGACATACAAGGGCAAAACAGTATACCCTCTTCTCATTCGGAGTGGGGTATAATAATCTTTTCTCAGCAATATCAAAACACATGTATAGCAAATTAGCTTTCAGAAAGGCATTAGTTACAGGACCTTTTCACTCCAGTATGGATACACCACACATTTAAACTTCAAATGAATTTGTATTCTCTTATAAGTGGAGTAATTAGCATATATTGCATCTAACATATTGTTTGACACTTAATAAAATCAATATTGATATATAGCCCATCAGCCCCATTTACAGACAGAAACCTCTTATAATCCTCATGAGAATTTGGAATATTTTTTACCAGCTTTTGTGCTTTTATTACCGGGTAATGCAACTTCGGGCAGGCTCGTATCAGCGTTTTTTAAAGTAAGGGGAAACCTAATAAAATAAAAAGGGGTGAGCCGAGCTCTTTTTTACTATGCGCCTGCTTGGTATGTAATTGTGTGATACTTATAGCTATACACTGTTGGTTTAAATTTTTTAAGACATCAAAATAATACACATACTTGATCCTGACAGTTCTTGTAATACTGTGCTTTCCCTCTTCAATGATGGTCTGTTGAAAATAATTCATAATTTATTAGATAACAGTGAATTGTCACTTGAAAGTGAGCATTCTTAAGTACCGGGTAAGTAAAATTGTACAGAGCAGATCAGTGTTATAGAACAGATACCATTTAAAGCAATACCAACAAGAAACATATCAAAACTCACAAGCATAATTGTCAACACCCAGTTCTTAGATTTATCAAGGAAATTTGAGCGTGTTTTAGATTAAATTACTAATTAAGGTTTAAAGATATTTGACAGATGTGATAAAAATCGTTATCATATTGACTTCTGACTTTTTGATTTGATTTTAACATTAAACAAACACAAATTATTCTCCACAAAGAAGACTGGAAAAGGAGAATTCTTACTCCTTTTGGTCGAGTTACTGTAGTTAAAACATTACTTCTTCCAAAACTCAATCACCTTTTTATTTCCTTACCAAGTCCAGATAAAGAAATTATTTCTTCCCTTACCAATCTTTTTTATGAATTTATATGGAATTCAAAAATAGATAAAGTCAAGAGACAACTCATTACTCAAGACTACTTAAAAGGTGGTATTAAAATGTTGGATATTAACAATTTTTTAGTGTCATTAAAATGTTCATGGATAAAGAGGTTAACAAAAGATAACAAACCATGGACGGATATATTTTTAGACATTCATGGCAACAAAGTGGTAAAGCATTTGTTAGACTTTGGTGACAAATATGTACAAAACATAATAAATCATAGTAATAATTTTTGGAAAGATGTTTTACACTCATGGTTAAAAGTTTTAAGAACAATTGACTATTCATTATCTACAACAAATGTATGTGCTATGCCAATCTGGTACAATACAAATATATGTGTTGGTAATAAACCAATCATTGTTTATAATTGGTATGAACATGGTATTAAAACTATAGGTGACTTTCTAAATGAAGATGGTCAGTTTTTGAAACAGCATGATTTTGCACAAAATTATAGACTGTCTAATGTATGTACAATGCTATACAACAGTGTTATTAATGCAAAATCTAGTTTCCTTAGATCTCAGTCTATAAAAAGATCTGATGTTAGAAAATATTACTATCCATACATTCCATTTTACTTTGAGTACGTATTACTGTTTGAAAAATGTTCGAAAAACTTGTACAATCTTATTAATAGTAAAGATATTATACCAAGTTCCATTCAGAAATGGAACACTGAACTATCCATGCAACTAGAAATTAATGTTTCTGTTAAAGAGTTCTTTAAAGTATGTTTTAAAACAAGTGCTGATACCTCAGTACAATGGCTTCAGTACAGAATTCTTTTCAGAATGTTGCCTACAAAATACTATCTTAAAAAAATCAATGTAAGCACTGATGATTGTTGTTCTTTTTGCAAAGAAGATGTAGAAACAATTCAACATGTATTTATTAAATGTTTAGAAATACTGCCATTATGGAATAAACTCAGCATGCATATCTATTGTAAAACTACAAATAGAATTGGATTTAATGTTAATAATGTAATATTTGGTGAAATACCTCTAAATCAGGGTAACAAAGTTGTAAACTTTATAATTTTGTATACCAAACAGTATATTTTTAACTGTTTGAAACAAAAAAAGATCCCTCACTTAAAGGGACTATTACAACATATCTATTTCAAATATAAGGTTGAAAGATACATATCAATTAAATCATGTGAAATGTTAAAATTTGACAAACAATGGTCAAACTGGAAAAATATTTTTGAAATTTAACTCTCCTGTAAACAATTAGAATGTGTTTCTGATATTTATGTGTGCAAGTGTATGAAAGGGTGTGTGAGTGCCAATAAATATTTGCTTTGTCTTTTTGAATTCCTTGTAATAATTATGAAAATGACAATAAAAATTTAATAAAAAAAAAAAAAAAAAAAAAAGAAGACTGAAATATACACAAAAGCAAATGAACACCACTGATTGAACTAGGCTATCTGACTATCGCATTTTTTCGTTAGATAAGGGATTGAAAAAATATTTCAGCAGAATTATGCCATTTTAACTCTGTATTTGAGAAAATATTCCAAAAAACTTATTTAACGTTTCGAGTTTCGTACTACCTGAAATCAAACTTTTTCTTGTTCGTCTGTAGACCTCATTTGTAGCAGACACAATATTTTTATGCATTACGATCCCGATCATAATTGAAGAGTCTTCCATACGCACCAGAGATGTGTGTTAAATACAGGTACATATCATTTATTTCTTATTTAGAGTCCAGAACAGACAGGTACATGACATATTATTATAATTACAAGAGAAAGACATGCCCAAGAATAGTGTAAACATTATTCAAGTATAATAATTATATTATATAACATTTCTGTTACATCATCTTTTGTTAAGCCCGGTCCAATAAATCTCTTATTGTCTTCCACCCCGTCCAATAAGTCACCTTCAGCTGTCCAATAAATTTAAACTTATTGGACGGCTACAGGTAAATTTAAGAAACAAAGAAATAATGACAAACGGTTTGCGTGAATAGGTTTTATTCAATCCTCAAAAGTTATGAGAAACACAGAAATTCACCATGAGCGTAAGCACAGTAAATTTACGAGCATTCTGAATTAAATTTCACATTTATGGTAATATGTGCGTCTTTTTGAACGCATACGGATACTTCTGGACATTTACATGTACATGCGACACTGAGGGTTGATCGGAATCTCTGGGTTTCTTGGTTGGTGGACTTCGTTTATAATTTCTCACCGACACTGATCTGTGACAGGTTTTCTCAGCGATTTATTGTTCATCCACACCTGCCAAATACAGCCGAGTAGCGGCCGTAGCACGCAAGGAATTGTCAGAGAAAAAACCTTCAAATCCACCATATCTTGCACAACTTGGCGACGGTTTGTTGAAGCGGATGGACACCGACTGGGGCGTCGTCATACCATATGTCTGGACTGGAAAATTTGCTCGGGCGCAAATAAAAGGCCGATGACTTTTCGTTATTGGGTCTGCAAAAAGGAATGGTTGAAGCTTTGTTATTATGTGTTGTCTAATTATATTAAGGTTTACAAGGGAACAATGTTTGCGTTATTTTAAATGTATAGAATAGTGTATTAGTTTAAGATTACATGAGGCTGATATACTTTTCATTGGCGGATCCAGGGGGGGGGGGGGGGTTCCGGGGGTCGGAATCCCCCCTTTCTCTAGGGCATATAAATTTTTTTGAAAACTTGTAATGCCTATTTAAAGGCAATTGTCCCCATTTATGATATAAATACTGTAATTATTTCAAATAAATGCTTTTAAAATTGCTAATTTAAAGATTTTTTTACAACCCACCGTAATTTACATGTACATGTATTTCATATGAAAAAACCCTAACGATTTTTTTTTTCGAAAAAGGTACTCCCCATCAGCATCCGGTGCTCACAACTGTGAGTAAACATGTGGAAAATTAAAAAAAAAATAACTAAGCAGTGTTGCTAAAAACACATATTTATAATAACATATACAATGTATTGTCTACTCTATTTCTTTAAAAAATCGATTATAGTTAATTTTATGCAAGTTATGCTATTTTTCTGGAATGCTAGCTATACCGTACCTCATACCCACATGAAACACAAAAGAACGCCCTTTTTTTGATTAGTTTCCAAGAATCGGAAATTATGCTAAAAAATACCGTGTAAGGGGTTTATATATAAACCATCATGAAAATGCACAACTTTTCAAAACTTTCCTGAATAAGATCGCATCAGTACTAGTGCCGGGTGATGTGGCGCACCCATTATACAGAGTTCACATCAAGTTCCCTGGGACGACTACTGCTTGTACAATTGTATTACACATGTTCCATCTATTCAGCAGATAAACTATCCCCAATTTTGTCATATCCTATCATTTAGACCTTTATTTAAGAAGGCAATCGATAGAACTTACCGTTGATTACATGCTAAACTGTATATAAGAACGTGAGTTTCTTAACTAAGAAAGTAATATAAACAGATCTTTGTGAAACAGTTCAAAGAATAGAACATTGTCAGTTGAACCGTTCGCCCATTGTTGAACAATTTTGAATACTGAATATTCCTCGGGCCAATAACCGGGTGAAGTTTAATAAATAAGCCTGCTTATGTTTTCAAATTTTAGAGACAACATGTAACAATGGGTTCTTGTACCTTTACCTTATCACTCTAGTCACTACTACACTAGTCAGTACTTCCACACTGTAAATATCCCCGTATCACGATGAGACTTACCGCCAACCACGTGGTATAAGATTGACGTCATGCTTATTTTTAGATTTGATATAAAGGAAAATTTCGACAAGCAAAAAAAAAAAAACCCCTATTAGTAAATCCTAATCCTTGAAAAAAAAGAGGTGCGTATGTGTTTGGGGTGGGGGGGGGGGGGCGAAGTACCTGGACAACAGCTTTTAGAATCATATACTATTTAATCTGCAAGTAATTACTAAAATGATATAAAAACTTGAAAGATCTGTCATGTTGTAAATTAATTTACTGGGTGGGTGTAAATACAAAATTTACAATGACAGTTGTCATGTTGTAAATTTTGTATTTACACCCACCCAGTAAATTCCAAATTTACAACATGACAGATCAGACAAAATTGCATTGGTGAGGAAAATACAGTTTCATTCAATATATGCACTAAAATTCAAAAGTTGTTTTAAACTGAATTTTTAAACGTAATTCCTCTTTTTAAAAAAGACGACCCGTCATTGGTTTAGCGAAGTATATAATTTCAATTTCAATCCTAATTTCCTTATTTTCATATTAATTTTTTACATGCTCCCAAAAAAGTGTGGGGGGGGCAACTCCATGTTAATTAAATTTTTTTTATATGTAAATTTTAAAAAATAAGCTGCTGCGAGAAAAAGTGGGGGGGGGGGGGGGGAACAGCCCCCCCCCCTGATGCTACGTGCCTGCTATGTAAAGTATTAACCCCTTCACGGTAACTGCGGCACTGCTCTTTTGCAGGGCAAAATGACATAGTTTGGTGAAATATGACGTAACGTCAATTGTTTCATTTACGTCATTTAATTATCTATCTACTGAAATTTCGGCAAAGTATATCATTTTGCCCTGCAAGATAGCAGTGCCGCAGTTACCGTGAAGGGGTCTATAGAAACTTATCGCAGCATCGTTCAAAATATTGATGAATGTACCTACATGTAAATTTTCATGCATGATTTTTTGTGATTCTGTCAAAAGCATTTGCAGGCATCGGGGGGGGGGGGTACTTTTTTTCATGTAGCAAACTTTTTTTTTTAATTTACATATAAATAAGTTCTTTACAATCGTAATTTGAAGTACCTTCATTCAATCATTAACAATTATAATCCTCACGCGGGCATGTTAAGGCTTCCCGATGCGATATGTAGAAAGTCACTTGTCTGTACTTCATACGATATGACGTCATAATTAACTTTGACGTCACGATCTGCATTCCTGTCGATAGTTCTCAGGGAATGTATCTTAACGTTAAAAGTGAATTATATCAAACCAGTATAATACCGCATGTTTCCTTTATATAGATGCTGCAGTTAATTCTAGACGTACAGAATTCATTCATATTAAAAACCAGTATCAAATAATCGGCAGTTTTAAAGCTTCGTTTTAAGTAAAAGACTATTTATAAACTAGTGGTTTGGAAACTCTCCCTGCTACGTGTAAACAACTGAATGAAGAAATTTTAATGCATGTAAAACCAGCTTGGCGCAGGTGAAAGATCAACACAATTTTAGAATATTTTACGTAAAATTGGTAGAGAATATAAGTACCAATGTGAATCGTGCTGCGGAAACCTACGGATTTACCCAAATTCTTTGTAAATCGCTTTTGATTAGTAAAAATGTGCATTATTTTGATGATTTTGTGGAATGTTTCAACAATATCTTCTATAAACGAAATATCTATTTCTTTCCCAAGCAAGAACTTCAAAGTTTATGACTTAACAAAGGATTTTTCTTAAAAATATGTATGATTTGATGTCATTAATCACCTGCGCCGATGCGTTTTAACTAGATCATTTGCAATATTAGGATTCGCCTGTCACGTGATTACGAAGTACATGTGACGTCACAAAAATGCATCAAATATAATGTTTAACATCGATGTCAATAAATGTAACATAGATTTAAAGAAATACTCCCGGTAAAATTATTTTTGCCATGATTCAAATAATATCGTTTTCCAGCCGTATTTTAGCATCGGGACGCCTTAACAATGCTGCGCAGGTAAATAAGATCGGATGCAACTAAAGTTCGTATATATATGCGTCCCTTAATTTAGAATTGACTGACAGATACTTGATTAGACAACTTTATGAAGTCTAGAAAAACTGAGGTAGTGTTTCATTTCTTATGACAGTTGTATTTTATAAGGGTTATTTTTTTTTCTTTCTGAATCATACGGCTTACCGTTATTATATGGTCATGATTAAAAAAAAAAATATGGGCAAGTAGCATCGTTTGGCAAACTTATCCAAATAGTTGACCCCCCCCCCCCCCCCCAAAAAAAAAATAATGATACCAATATTGCCCTATAATTTTGTACCTGTGGCCTCCCAAAAAAAGGAGGGGGGCAGCTTCTTAAAAAAAAATTTTATGCGTGAATTTAACAAATAGTACCCCCCTCCCCCCCCCCCTCCTCCCCCCCCCCCCCCGGGCCAATGCTACGTGCCTGAAGTCGTATGTCGGCATTGGAACCTCAATAATTCATAATTTCCGTTATATAGCAACTTAATCCGATACCTTTTTCACTTTGTGTGGTGACAAAACCATGGACGTGGGTTAAAGTTCATTTAAAATCTGATTAATCTAACGTAGTGCTGATGAGGTTATCCAAAGCGTCAGCCAGGACTTCTAAAACCTGAATGATATATAAATTCATGACTACAAATGTACTAATATGTATATGTATCTTTCAATGACAACACGATATTTTTTCTACTGTATATTAAGGTTAACTATGCTGTACGGTAGGAATCAAAAGAAATTCGTGGCGTCAAAAAATGTCCTTTCTATAGGCTTGTCCGTCTCGTGACGTAAGTCGATGCCCAAATAAAACTGAAAGTCGTGATATTTTAAACACTTGCTACATGTTGTATGGACATCGTTTTTAAAAATGTGATAACAAGACATAAAACATCAAGGACACGATAGATAATTTATTCTTTATATTGTACAAAAGCAGCGATTCTGGTGTAGCAACAGTGGACTCCCAAGGTGGCCATGGGTATCTGCAGAAGTTGAAAAAAGAAGAAATTATTAAATTTAAAAAGGAAAACTAAAGGCACAAGGCTTCGTTGGAAAAAGACCCCCTCGGGCTGATATTGGAGTCTCGGGCTGATACAAGCTGTGATATGGAAAAGGGTATGTATTATTCTCTATATACAGTAAAGGATTTTCATGGATATCAAGAACGAAACACAGTTTATGTATCGTCAAGATCGCATTTACTCAAATCTTTAAGCAAGTGTTTTGATCTTCGGGGGGTAGGGGGGGGGTGTTCGTTAAAAATGTATGGATGGCAAAACCTAAGCGATTCGTGATAAGTGCGTGGTTTAAATGGGCATGGTAACGATTTTGGTAAATTTAATGTTTACAATGCTTCAATAAGGCATTTTTACTAGTAATTGGCAACCATAATTTGAGATATGTGAGTTACAGAGCTTACAATTCTTTTCTATGTAAACAAAGCTTTTGTTTACATTTTGCATGCTGAAGTGAAAATTCCAGTTTTAAACCTAAAATGAATGTTAAAAGCTAGGAACTGTGTTTATTTATGCTTAAAATGAATAAGAAGATCGACAAATCCGCGAAAAAGATTTTTAACTGCATGGTACATGTATATTGAATCTATGTAAACAAAAACAGGGCACGAGCCTTGTTTACATGGCAAAGAATTGTGAGCGCTGTATCTTGCTTAATTATAACTCTACGACTGACTCTCAAATTTCATTTTATCATTAGAATGCATTCCTAAAGCACTATAAACAATAAATCAGAAAAATAGAATTTGACAGAAATCGTGAATATATGCCCCTTTAAACAGTTCCGTGTGTTACTGTTGCTTTATATAAAAAAGAAACCAAACATAAAAATGCTAAAAGGTATAGTAGGTAACACACACAGAAATATAAAGGGGGGGGGGGGGGGGCTGGGAAAATGGGCATACTAATTCATTTTGAGATTGGAGATGCGGGTGTTAAATTTAACGAAGCTTCCTAGCCACAAATATGCTCAAACTGTTTTAAAAATATTAGTAAAATTTTAAAGTATTTTTTTTATGACACATATATGCGTTAACTTATGGAATATGGATAACTGATACTGAAATTAGAGAAGGCTAGACCTGGCAGCAATAAAACCACTTTCAAAAGTTGTGAGGGAATGAATTGATTTTTTTATAGGACTTTTACGCCCTAAACGTTGAGGCACCAATTCTAGAATGTTTCGGCACCAACATTTATTTTTTTCTCATTTAACTTTCACTTTATTGACAAACGTGTTAACTTGTTAAAATTTAAATATTTCAATAAGTTTGAGAAATATTTTTTCCAAAGTTAATTTATTTTCTTCTTATTACACTGATATCTGTCCACGTGTTATTTTTATATCTATACTATGCGTCCCAGGTCCTCTTTAGCCCCCCCCCTCCCCCCCGCATTAATACATTACAAAACTGGGAAAGTCAGACATCTTGCACATAATTTTTCATGTCATAAAAATGTCAGCTCCTGTCGCGGGCGGAGGGGAATTCTGGAATTGTTTGCTTTGTTTTGATGCTTTGATGTTATGCCACCTAAATAAATCCACCCCTGCTATATATAAGTTAATCACGTGACGATCACAAAGGCCAACAAGACCAGGAAGAAAAATACCGTGATCGCCATGTTGGACTGTAGAGGTTTGTTTCTTAATCACTCAGTAACTCTTTTCAAAAAATTGAAAAATGAAATAAAAAACAAAATGCGTTAAAAAAGGCATAATAACCAAGAAACCCGCGAACTATTATATACGTGTGCACTTTCGAAATGCAAGTTATATGAAAATTAATTGAATAATTTACTCAAATATGGTATTGTGATTGATTTTTTTTTCTTCAGAATATTTCTTAAAATCCCATCAAAGTGTCTGACCATGGACCCTGAGTACAACCTTCAGGATGTGTTACGGTGTCATCTCTGTGAGACCCCGGGCCCCCCTATGTACTGTGTCATTTGTAACAAATATCTGTGTAAAGCTTGTGAGAATGACCATATCTCAGATCTATCCAAAGAACACAAAGTGCTGCCATTTGAAAATAGGAGATATACTCCAAAATGTCCAAAACATCCCTTAAAAATATGTGAACATTACTGCGAACAATGTGACATTCCTATTTGTACAACATGTGCTTCCTCTAAAAAACACCGCAGCCATAAATCTATTGAAATAACGAACAAGATTGATCGAAGCAAAGAAATAATTCAAAAAGATTTACAAGAACTAGAGAAATGCATTTATCCCAAATACCAAGAGATTGCATCCATTATCCCAGTCCAGAAATCTGCTCTGAATGAAAACTCCCAGAAATTAACAACAGAAATCGACAAAAATGGAGAAGACTTGCACAGAGAAATAAACACCATTATCAGAAACATGAAATCTAACATGGAGGAAACGGACACCAAACACCTGGCTGTCCTAGATAAACAAGCAGATGAAATTAAACACACCATTTCTGAAATCACACAGACCATTACTGAACTAAAGATGTTAATGGACTCCAATGATGTCAGCCGTGTCTCTGCCTACAAATCCAGGAATGATGAATTCAGAAGATTGCCTCCTAAACTCACAGTGTCCTTACCAAGTTTTACCCCTCAGAAGATCAACAAAGAACAGCTTTATCAACAGTTTGGTTCTCTGTCAGCGTCATCTATCAAAACAGAAGAACATGGCTACACCATGGAATCTCCCGGTGCTGAGTCCTCTCCCCCGGACAGACCGCTCATTGATGTACCACGGATCATCACACAGATAGACACTGAGTGTGGAGGATTACGCAGTGTGTCCTGTCTGAGTGATGAGGAGGTGTGGACGTGTGGTTACGACAAAATCATGAGACTGTACAACCTCCATGGGGAACTAGTGAAGTCAGTCAAAACCAAGTCAGGGAAAGATCCACAGGACATAGCAGTGACAAGGAGTGGGGATCTAGTTTATACTGATTACAGAGATAGAACTGTGAACATAGTTAAGAATAAAAAGATAAAGACAGTGATCAGACTACGGGGGTGGGGACCTTGGGGTGTCTGTAGTACCTCCTCTGGTGACCTCCTGGTTGTCATGGACAGTGATGATGATAAACAAACAAAAGTTGTGTGTTACTCTGGCTCCACAGAGAAACAAAGTATTCAGTACGATGACAAAGGACAACCTCTCTATCCATCTGGTGGATACTTTAAATACATCAGTGAGAACAGGAACCTAGATATCTGTGTGTTAGACCCTAGTGCCGGTGCAGTAGTGGTGGTCAATCAGGCCGGGAAACTCCAGTTTACCTACACTGGTCCTCCCTCTAGTACCAAGAGATCATTCTATCCACTCGGCATCACAACAGACAGCCAGGGTCGCATCCTGACAGCAGACCGTGACAACGACCGTATCCACATCCTGGATCAGGACGGACAGTTCCTCCGCTACATTGACAACTGTCATTTACATCTTCCATGGGGTTTATGTGTGGACACCAGAGACAACCTCTTTGTGGCTGAGATAGACACAGGTAAAGTGAAGAAAATACAATATAACATGTAAACAAACTGTCTTTATAATGTTCAAACTATTTGTTTATGTATTTACATGTAACATTAGTGAAGGAAATCGATATTACAAATGAAACAAACCGTGTTATATAATAATCAAATGGTTCATGATATCAAATTACATTTAAATAAAGTTCTCAACTGACAACAGCTAAATATTACATGTAAATAACATGAATAAATTAAACTTGTTTGATAACATGTTTACATGTCAACAGTCTGTATTACATCTTGTATGTGAACAAACTACATGTAACTGACTGTGGTTACATAATGTATGTCAGCTGACTGATTGTTTTATGTATTGGATGTAAACTAATATTAGACTAACTGTGTTTATGTATTGGATGTGACTGTCAACAGACCAAATGTGGTACATATTTGATACTCCAAACATTGCGTGCAATCAAACTGAGTGTGTAATATCATTATATTTAATATATGTTAAATTTGAATACAATGTATATTGTTTATATGTGTATATTAAATAATAAATGTAAATAAACTGTATAATTATGACGTGTGATTGATTACATCAATAACATAGGTTCTTGACATTACATACATTTTCTTCTCAGAGGTAGAAAGTTCTCCTAACTTTACACTGCTATATAAAAGTACATCATCTCATAGTTAGGAAAACCATCTACCACTGAGAAGAAATATTTGTATTATCAAGTGCTTAATCAGGCATCAATTAAACAATGAAATGCTTTCATGTTTTCATGTGTCATGTGGGTATGGAGACAGTGAGAATTGAAGAAAAAATATGTAAATCTCAATCGCCTTAGCTGTTCATGTAAAATTGATCGTTATTGTCGATCAGCACGTTTCACAGAAGGAACAGCCAATTTTTCCATATATTAAGGTTACCATGGTTACTATAACTACTTGAAAGTCTGAGGTTATTACCCATATATGGAAGAATTACCTATACCTTCTATGCAATGTACTGAGAAAACTGGGAACTTGCAAACTTGCTTTTAATGAATAATTGAGGTTTAGAGAGAAATTAAGAGAGATAGAGAGATGTAAATATATTTGATACAAGAGGCCCATGGATTACACTGCTCCCCTGAGAAAAATTAGCCATAATAAAATCAGCTTTATGGAGTCAAATACAAAATATTTGGACAATTTATTAGAAGAGGTCAAGTATAAAAATATCTTAAAACTTGACCTCCCATTGTGGCCCCCACCCTAACCCAGGTACCCTACTTTCAAATCTGAAGAAACTTGAATCAACTGTATCTGAGGATGCTTCCACACAAGTTACAGCCAATTGGTTTCTGAGAATAAGATTTTTAGAGATTTTTCTCTATATATCCCTTAGTAAAAATTCGACCCCCTCCATGTGACCCTACCCTAACTCTGGGGATCATGATTTGAACAAACATAAATCTACACTACCTGAAGATGCTTCCACACAAGTTACAGCTTTTCTGGCCAAATGGTTTTTGAGAAGGAGATTTTTAAAGATTTTACTCTATATATTCCAATGTGAACATTAGACCCCCATTGTGGCTCACTTTACCCTGGGGGATCACTTTTTGAAGAAACATAAATATACACTATCTGAAGATGTTTCCACACAAGTTCCTTTCCTGGCCAAACGGTTTTTGAGAAGAAGATTTTTAAAAAAAATACCAACACACATTAATAATTATTTCAATAATTCTTAATTACCTCCTCTGAAAAGATGACGTGGCCCTTCATTTTAACAAACTTGAATCCCCTTTTGCAAATAATGCCTTTGGCTAAGTGTGGTTAAATTAGACCCAGTGGTTCTGGAGAAGTTCTAAAATATAAAAAGTTTATGGACAGATGGACAGACAGACGCCTGACAAAAAGTGATCAGAAGAGCTCACTTCAGCTTCCAGCTTAGGTGAGCTTAAAATAGTTTCTTTGGGTGATTCATATATGTGCTATGAAGGTAGAAATCATTGCAGAAAAAAATTACACAACCCACAGGGTTATTTATGTTTTTTATCTGCAACGGTAGCTACTGTCAAAACTGCATGTACCATCAAAGAAAGCATTTTATTCTTTTTTTAAAAATAATTTCAGAACAAAAAGTTAGAAATTTCATGAACAACTTATTACTGTATTGGGATCAAATTACACTTAGCTTTAAGGTACAAACCTCCGATAAACAGTCCGTAGATTCTAAGCTGGCTGTGATAGTAGTAACTTCCCAGCTGTTATTATATCTCCAGGGTCTGAAAAATGCAAAAAAAATTAAGTCATACGGGAAAGAAACCGAAATGTATATATATTTAGTACAATTATTTCAAAATGTAATCTTTATTGAAGCCCTAGGACGTCGACTGCAACATCAATTATATATGTCGATTTCTTGATGATTCAATTTTTTCTATGAATATCTATAGTGTTGAAAATTCAAAAATATGAAAGCTGCACTTTTGATCTAATAATTCACCAGTAAGATGTATGAGTTATCTTTCTTTGACTATAGTCACTTAGATTTGTCTGATGATCAATACACCATATTGAAATTCAGACGGGCTTCTAATAAAGAATTATCTCTGAGTTTCGGTCTTCTATATATTCCAATGTGAAAATTAGACCCCCCTATTGTTGCCCCACCTTACCCCTGGTGATCATATTTCTAAGAAACTTTAATCTACACTACCTAAGAATCATTGCTTCCACACAAGTTACATCTTTTCTGGCCAAACTATTTTTGAGAAGATTTTTAAAAGAAATACGATCACATTTTCGATAATTCTTCATTATAACCCCTTGAAAAATGATGTGGCCCTTCAATCTAACAAACTTGAATCCCCTTTACCAAAAAATGCTTTGTACCAAGTATGGTTAAAATTGGCCCATTGGTTCTAGAGAAGTCTAAAATACAATAAAAGTACTGAAGTTCTGTCGGGAGATGATTTTATTAATTATTATCATTTTTAAAATCAACGATATTTTATTTTGCTTGGCAGGTAGTTTCTAATCTGTATTTGAAATATGCACATTTTTACAATATGAATTCTCTAACTTTTTCGACAAGAATTTCGAGAAAACCCCAAGTTTCAGACTCCATAATTGATTCCATCAAACTGTGTATCAGTAATCGAAATGAGTCTCAAAATTGTACACGTCTGGATCCAAGCAATATTGAACTCAAGTCTCGTTTAACAAGACGCTCGGCTATCTCCGTTAATCTCCGACTACCAAGAGAGACTCTCTGCTTGTCGGAGTTTTTATGGAAACAGCCGAGCGTCTGCTTGAACGAGACTATATTGAACTCTGGCGGAGGAATACATACAACTACAAAAAACAATTAAATTGTTCGTACTATATAAAATCTGACTATTTTTCAAGGTATTTATAAATACATTTATTTAATTGAAACACAATGGTACAGCAAACAGTACACTAAATTTATCTACTATTTTCAAGATCTACGTCTTGTCAGCGGTGATGATTTGTGCTGAGGTCCAAACACTGTTTCACTTTCGGTATGCCAGAGTTACTGCATAGGAGAGTTGATTAAAATCAACTCCCAAAAAAGTTTATAGACTAGCTGATAGACAGACAGATCGACACCAGACAAAAAGTGATCAGAATAGCTCACTTGAGCTTTTAGATTAGGTGAGCTAAAAATGGTACATTGGTGATTCATGTATGGGCTATGAAAGTATGTAGATATCATTGCAAAAAAAATTACATAACTCGCTGGGTTATTTGTTTTTTTCTTCTTCAATGATAGCTACCATCTCACACCCCCATGTTCCACCAATGAAAGCATTTTATTGTGGTTTTTTTTTTTATTTTAGAAGAACTTTAATTATGAACAAATTATGACATTATCAGAATCAAATTACACCTAGCTTTAAGGTACAAACCTCCCAATAAACACTCCGTAGATTTTAAGCTGGCTGTGGTAGTAGTAACTTTTCAGCTGTTATTATCTCCAGGGTCTGAAAAATGTTAAAATTTTAAGTCATCGCGATCATGGTGAAGAAACTGATATAAATATATACCGGTATTAAGTACAATTATTACAAGATTTTATCTTTATTGAAGTCCTAGGACATCAGCTGCAACATCAGTTATATTTGTCAATTAATTTTTTCTATAAATAAGAATATCTATAGTGTTGAAAGTACCAAATATGAAAGCTGCACTTTTGAATTAATAGTTCACCAGTTATATGTATGAGTTATCTTTCTTTGACTATAGTGTGAGTTATTTCCCTTTGATTAGTCTGATGATACTGAGTTGAAATTGGCCAATCTATTTAAAATTAGATCCTTCACGCTCGATCTCGTATTTGATATGTCACAGCGAGATAAGAGATCGTGAAGGATATAATTTTAATTAGATTTGAATTTGGCAGGCTTCTTATAAAGAAGCATCTATGAATTAAAGGTCTTTGATATATATTAGGCAAAGGAATGTACCAATGCTTTACTTAGAATTCTTGCATAACCACTGGTACCTAAAAATAGTTGATATTCTGAATCTTTACCTATACTAGTACCTGTTTACATGTATAAAGTTTGACCCCTAATGTCATGGATCCGATGCTTGACCAGCTCAGTGATCAGACATCCTACTTCAGAAAATCGAGTTACTGGGAGAAAATGCCTTTCAGACCTGTGATCAAATCTGGAAATAATTGGTGATACATGTAGTTAGTTAGAAATAATTAAATTATATTTTTAAAAATACCTTTTTTTTTTGCTCACTCGATTTTGATATAATATTTTACTAGAGTTATTGGCAATATAAAGAATTGAGGCAACCCCCCCCCCCCTAAAAAAAAAAACACCAACAAACAAAAACAAAATATTACAGAAACCCCCCCCCCCAAAAAAAAAACGCACAGTGCCAGTGATTGTTATAAAAGTGATATCATATTAAACTTGGACCGAAGGAATAAAAATAGGGTCTTAGACGTGTTTCAAAGTAATACTAAATGAGAGCACATTGATATGACGTCTTCCGCCAGTTTAAAGGGTGTATATTCCTGATATAACCGTCAGTTTCTAAGTCCAAATAAGACCATTTCATGGGCGTCCCTATTGTATCTAAGTGATGTAATTTTGTATATAAGGCAGTTTAAAAGATTAACATTGCAAAATTACAGAGGTCTAGCTATCTATTATAGATACAAACAATTCAATAAATAATTCTGTAATATTTTTGTTTAAGGAGATATTGAGGATTAGCATAACAATGATACATTTAGCTTTAAAAAACCATGAAAAGAAATTTAAGTACTGGTGAGATCAGTGATGAGGAGGCAGCAAAGTAGTAAGAAGGGTGTTCTTGCAAAACAAAGAAGGGAGGAGTACTCACAAATATGTATACACAAACAGCATATTTTAGGCAAACCTGTGTTACTGTTCATTTCTAGTGTTTATGGCTCATTATGTAGAGTTGATCGAGTGAATTCATGCGGAACAGATAGTTTTACCTTTACGGTGTCCTAATATAAGAATTTTGCAATAAAATACAATCACAGGATCTGTATGGTGGTTAGGGGTCCTCCACAAGATCTGCATGGTGGTTTGGGATTCTCTCAAGGATCTGTATGGTGGTTAGGGATTCTCCACAGGATCTGCATGGTGATTTGGGATTCTCCACAAGATCTGCATGGTGGTAATTAAGGGATTCTCCACAAGATCTGCATGGTGGTTTAGAATTCTCTAAAGGATCTGCATGGTGGTAAGGAATTCTCCACAAGATCTGAATGGTGGTTTGGGATTCTTCATATGATCTGCATGGTGGTTAGTGGTTCTCTATAGGATCTGTATGATGGTTTGGGAATCTTCAAAGGATCTGAATGGTGTTTAGAAATCTTTACATGGTCTGTACGGTGGTCAGGGATTCACCACAGGATCTGCGTGATGATTAAGGAATCTTCACAGCAATTTTCAAGAGAGAAAATCCGGCAAACCAATTGACACCATTTCCTAAAGCAGAGGAAGGCAATTTCAGAGATGCATGATTAATTTCAACAAAGTGTCTGAAATAGAATATATCATACTGTAATTACTTAAATATTGCTTAAATATACATATATGACAACAAACATCTAATCAAAATTCTCAATATAAATCTAGACTCCGTCACATTGATACATTGATATAGAAAATTAATGTCACATATTAGTAAATGTAAAGAAATTACGGTAATTAGGATTTTAAAAGGATCGATGGTTGATTGAGGTACTACAATATAATTAATTAAAATAAATACACAATATGACAATAATGACATTGAGGCAGTCAAACATACATTTATGTCATCAAAAATTTAAGCAGTCAAAATAATTGATAAAAATGTATATTATAACATACATGTAACTGTACATAATGACCAGTTAGCCTGCAGTTAGCCGAAGGAAAGTAACTCTATGTCTAAACTGTTACCATTCTCTACATTTTTACCATATAGTATTCATGTATCTGTTTAAAGCTAGGTTTAACTGTATATTCTTAATTGACCAAAATTGTGCAATTTAGATGCAGGCTGTAAATTAGAACAAACTTATGGGGAAATTCCTGAACAAAACCTAAATTTAAAAAAAAAACCAACATCTGTGAGCTGATGCTCAATAGTAATAACCCCTCTCTGCTATGAATATACAAAATAAGCAAAGTTGTCATTTAGCAGGAAGTTGATGTCCCATTGTAAAAATTATATCCCACGATATGGCATGCCGAAACAAATAGTGTGTTAAAATTTCAAGCATCTGCGATAAATAGATGCTGAGGAATCTTCGACGAAAATTTGTTTGAAAATTTTGGGCTAAAAATAAACAAAGTTGTCATTTAACAGAAAGTTGACGTACAAAAACATATCCCACAATATGGCATGCTTAATCAAATAGTGTGTTAAAATTTCAAGCACCTGTAATGAATAGTTGCTGAGAAAAATGCGACACAAACTTTTGTTACGGACTGACAGACAGAAGGATGGACAGATAAACAAACAGACAGACACATAAGGGCAAACAATATACCCCCTTCTCCTTTGGAGTGGGGGTATAATAATCTTTCCTTAGCAATATCAAACCACATTTATAGCTTAGCTTTCAGAAAGGCATTAGTTACAGGACCTTTTCACTCCAGTATGGAAACACCACACATTTAAACTTAATTCAAATGACTTTGTATTCTCTTATAAGTGGAGTAATTAGCATATACATGTATTGCATCTAACATATTGTTTGACACTTAATAAAACCAATATTGATATATATATAGCCCATCAGCCCCATTTACAGACAGAAACCTCATATAATCCTCAGGAGAATTTGGAATATTTTTTACCAGCTGTTGTGCTTTGATTACCGGGTAATGCAACTTCGGGCAGGCTCGTTACACACTAAACAGCTTTTTTTAAAGTAAGGGAAAACCTAATAAAATATAAAGGGGTGAGCCGAGCTCTTTTTTACTATGCGCCTGCTTGGTATGTAATTGTGTGATACTTATAGCTATATACACTGTTGGTTTAAATTTTTCAAGACATCAAAATAATGCACGTACTTGATCCTGACAGTTCTTGTCAAGCTGTGCTTTCCCTCTTCAATGATGGTCTGTTGAAAATAAATCATAATTTATTAGATAACAGTGAATTGTCACTTGAAAGTGAGCATTCATAAGTACCGGGTAAGTAAAATTGTACAGAGCAGATCAGTGTTATAGAACAGATACCATTTAAAGCAATACCGACAAGAAACATATCATAAAACTCACCAGCATATTTGTCAACACCCAGTTCTTAGATTTATCGAAATGGAAATTTGAGCGTGTTTTAGATTAAATTACTAATTAAGGTTTAAAGATATTTGACAGATGTGATAAAAATCGTCATCATATTGACTTCTGGCTTTTTTATTTGATTTTAACATTAAACAAACACAAATTATTCTCCACAAAGAAGACTGAAATACACAAAAGCAAATGAACACCACTGATTGAACTATCTGACTATCGCATTTTTTCATTAGATAAAGGATTGAAAAAATATTTCAGCAGAATTATGCCATTTTAACTCTGTATTTGAGAAAATATTCCAAAAAACTTATTTAACGTTTCGAGTTTCGTACTACCTGAAATCAAACTTTTTCTTGTTCGTCTGTAGACCTCATTTGTGGACACAGACCACAATTATTTCTCCCTCTTATTCCTTTATACAAAAATAAATCATTTAAAAAATTCCACCCGCTCAAATGAGTTCAAATACAGCATACCTATAGAATGACACTAGTCCAACAACATATCCAAACTACAGGAAAATCAATCGAGAGGGGACTGAGATGTGGCCCCTAAAATAACCCCTACCATGAAAAATTCACTTTCACTTTGGAATTTGTGTAAACATTGGCCTCTTTACACCCTTTCTATTGCGCCTGTAAAGATAATTTTTCTAAAATTTTTCCTGCCTGTATTTTTTTTCAAACCTTCTTCTTTCCATCCATGCCATAAAAGGAACCAAATTCGACCATTTAGTACCCCTAGGAATTTTTGAAATAATACATACATTTTTAGAATGGAACTACTTGCGTGGTCAATGAGCACGGGGTAAAAATAGTGGTATGTGACCTAATAATTACACAATTCTTCTTTGATTTTGATGAAACTTGGTAGGTAGACACTTATACCCATAATACACCTCCCTGTGAAATTTGGCGGGAATTGTATATTCTGCATCAGAGTTATAGGCCTTTGAAATCTGGTCCAGGAAGGCTGAAATAACATACAAATCTAGCACGTTACACACAATATTCAAATTTCAAGAGCTACATTTAACATTAATTACTTGTCAAAAGTTTCATTAATCTATTACATTCATGAACCTAACATGTCTACATGATGATGCTAATGATGATTTAATTCTTTTACACTTGGAACTATTTTTTGGAAATTTTTGAAAAAAATACCCCAAATATGGCTAAATTTTTCATAAAATGCCAAAAATGAAGCATTTAATCACATGCTATGAGCTTGAAAAAATATTTAAAAAATTCTGCATTAAGTTTTCTATAGAAATCAGGTTTTTGATAAATATACAGTGGCTAATCCGTTTACATTAAGCAGATAATCACATAGAACCATTCACACATTTTCAGGAAATGGCACTTGCTGACCAAAGTAGATTAACTCAGAGTACACAGGGCTGATATGGATAGGCATAAAATGCCTTTTGAAACAAAACTAACAATTTAGAAGAATTTAGAATGAATTCTATTTGTCCATTCATTACATATACACTGAATAAATTACTTAAATGTACCCTAATTCATAAGGAGCCTTGGTTCATGAAAACTGTACTCTTAAAACAAAGGGAGATAACTCTACACATTAAAATCCAAAGTAGGGATTTTTTATAAACATTAACGAGAAACTATTTTAGAAATTACAAGTCCATCACCTTCTTTCAGCATTATCTGGTGTGATAAATCTTGAGGAGATCATACCTTTTGTAGCGAGGATTCACCATTCAAAGTCATGGGTTTCTACATACATTGTGCATTTAGAGGTGAAAATGTCTGGTATGTTACCATGAACTATGATGACCAAGACTCAAATTAATGATGAGAGTGCCAAAAAGATATTACTACAGTATTACAAATAGTAAAGCTTCTAGCAGACCTCATATATCTTGGGCAATCACTGTTCAATGCCAGCAACCAAACTCATACACATGCTACATTTGTTGGTAGTTACATTTCTAGGACACAAAGAGGGGAAAAAAACTGACATAATAAGACTCTAAAGCAGTAATTTAAATAAAAGTTTGCAAGGCATTGATAATTTAGATGCTAAAATGCCTATTTCTAACCAGTAAAATGTATATGTCTCATATAAATATCTATGCATGAAGGTTTACATATTCTAAAGTACTGAGGAAAATGTTGTGATGTCTACTCACCATCAGATTTCAAGTGTTAAATTGTAAGAAAAATATGAATAAATGAATAAAATCAACTTACCATTTGTTGTTTTCTTCATTATTTCTCTGTCAAAATGGTGTTAACTGGGGGGGGGGGGGGGGGGGGGGGGGAGCAGCAGGTGCCCCTTTACCAGCTTGTATGTCCTGTCATGCAATCTGCTAGGCAGTGAAATATGTCATCATTCATAGGAATCATAAAGTAACATAAGCCCTACTTTCCTCCTTATAATTTAATCAAAAATATATTAAAGGAAATATATATATATACTTTTACATGTAATATGATTAATATGAGAGAGAGAGAGAGAGAGAGAGAGAGAGAGAGAGAGAGAGAGAGAGAGAGAGAGAGAGAGAGAGAGAGAGAGAGAGAGAGAGAGAGAGAGAGAGAGAGAGAGGGGGGAGGGGTATATTTAAGACTTTATAACTTAATGACAAATCGACCAATTCTTTTATGATTTGGGCGATAAGTAAAGTTAACATTAAAAAGTGTTTTTAGACATTTTGCAAGTACTTACGTCCCCTGTTTGACTCATTGATGACACCATGCTGTTCACACCCCGTTCAAATCCATTTCACACAATTTTTACCGTTATTTTTTCATTTTATCTGCCAAAATTGAAAAAGAACCCCACAAAATGTCATTATTCATCCTAATTGTTTGAAAAATAACGAAAAATTAGACTTAAGTTGATAAACGTGGATTTTGACCTTTGACCTGATAGGACACAGACCACAATTATTTCTCCCTCTTATTCCTTTATACAAAAATAAATCATTTAAAAAATTCCACCCGCTCAAATGAGTTCAAATACAGCATACCTATAGAATGACACTAGTCCAACAACATATCCAAACTACAGGAAAATCAATCGAGAGGGGACTGAGATGTGGCCCCTAAAATAACCCCTACCATGAAAAATTCACTTTCACTTTGGAATTTGTGTAAACATTGGCCTCTTTACACCCTTTCTATTGCGCCTGTAAAGATAATTTTTCTAAAATTTTTCCTGCCTGTATTTTTTTTCAAACCTTCTTCTTTCCATCCATGCCATAAAAGGAACCAAATTCGACCATTTAGTACCCCTAGGAATTTTTGAAATAATACATACATTTTTAGAATGGAACTACTTGCGTGGTCAATGAGCACGGGGTAAAAATAGTGGTATGTGACCTTGTAGCAGACACAATATTTTTATGCATTACGATCCCGATCATAATTGAAGAGTCAGAGATGCGTTTTAAAACACTGGATTTATATTTTCCCCGTTTTATGCATACAGGTACATATCACAGGGGCTTGGTTGTTGGATAGTGAATTTCCTAATTATTTGTTCCTGAAGAAAAAATTGATTAAACTTGGTAATCTTATGTGTATTTCTGTGTATTGCAATAAATAAATTCACCGAAACCCCCCGTTTCAGTCATGTTAAAAAAGTGTATTCAATGTACATTGACGACACTCGCCATCTTGGATTTATAGGGGGTCCTCGTTTCAAGCTATGTTTTAAACAAGTTCTTCCATATCTCCAACGATTTCTGACAAGATCTAGGTTGGAAAATATTTAAATGACTTATTCCTATCGTCTGACTACATCTGTATGCTGCATAATAAACACATCGTTCCGAAATGTACTAGATACTTGCCAAACTTATCAAACTTAACAGACAAGCACATGACATATTATTATAATTACAAGAGAAAGAATATTATTTTCTGTTATTCCACCTTTACGCACGGTTTCTTTTCTCATTCTGCTGTGACTCGCAAAGACCGATCCTTTTATTTTGGAGTTCCGAATGAAAATGAATAAAAACAGAATAAACGATGTGAACGCTGAATGAACGATGGACCCAAGGTGAACGCTTTGTGAACGCACAGTGAAAGTACGGTGAGCGCAAACGGAGCGGAGCGGAGAGTTCAAATGAACGCACAGTGAACGCACTGTAAGCGCACGGTGAAAGCACGAAAAAGTGGGGAAGTAGAACGATGACTGTAAATGAGTCTTCAATTGGTAAATATTCACAAATAACATGCTATGCATAACTGCCCACGAATAAACGTTTCCTTGACTGAATCCACGGAAATTGGTGCCCACAAATATCAATGAACCACAATACTTGTAACACAGGTCCACATATAACACATGCTGAGTGTAAGACAGAAAAATATGCTTGATAAATAACTGTTAGAAATATATTGAACCAATATAAACAAAAACATGGCACGAGCCTTGTTGACATAACAAAGCATTGTGAGTTCTGTATCTTGTTTAAAACTCTACGACTGACACTCAAATTTTGATTAAGCATTAATAATGCATTACAGAAGCATTGTAAACAATAAAATTTAAATATAAAATTTAAATATATTTATTATTTATTTATATTTTAATAAAATAAAAAGACGAGTTCTGTATAAAAATAGAGCAGAATATTCAATGAAAACTGAAATATATGAACTTTTTCTTCACTTCATGATAGTCTATAGATTAAAGATTTATTTGTTTACATCTAAAGTTATTTGTTCTCTATCCAGCGACTTAAGATTACGTATCTCGTTATAACTTCGAGGCTATTTTACTCATGCTTCGCTAAATTCTAGATAGAAAAGTGATATAGTGTCTAGATGAATGAACTATATTTTAAACATTTTTGTTACGTAACCCTTTGTTTTTTTTTTTTGGCTTTTATACAAAAATAAAATACTTCTGAATCTAAAAACAACCCAATAGGTTACCTGTAGGTGTCCATTCTAAAAAAATAATGGATAGAAAACCGTCCATTCTTAAAAATAATGGACAGAGACAGGTAACATTGTAACATATTGGACGGCTACTGGTAAGTTGGAAACAAGAATAAAGGCATCACATATGCAAATAACACCTTGAGAATGATCGATTTTGAAAAAAAAAAGTTGGTTGAATATCAGCTAAACATAAGCACAAAATTGAAATCCATTATACATGTACACAATAATAGATCGAGAGACAAAGCACATTTTATTCTTTTACAACTAAGAATATATTTCATTATTAATATGACAATTATTTATCAAATTGACATCCTGTTAACATCATAACGAAATCACTGCTTTGGTAAGTGTTTTTCATTAGCACATTGTTTTTGTCCTAATTTATGTTTATCAAGATATTGTTTTCATATTAGGAAATCACCTTGATAACCTTTTTTTGAAAGGATCAGTTTATGAGAGGTTAACAAACACGCCATGCTTTCAAGTGTGTTTAATCTCGATACTTGATTGCTGTTTACACATTACAGAGGACAGTTACTGTTTACGTTATAAATGAATTAAAATAACAATACATAAAACTATTACCACACAAAAACGTCCTGTAAAACTCCTTATTCCAAACAACATAAAGATTGGAATAATTCACTTGTGAATAAAAGGGTATCTCTTAAATATTTGTAACTTAGATAGAAGCATTTCATTTGAAACAATGTGTTTAGCGATGGTTCAAAGCCTCGGCGAGTGAATCAAAGGACAATGACAACGCTCACCTACCAAACGACGGAAATGTTGTTTTAAAAAATCTAATTTTCTTAAAAAATGATATTTTATCTGTAATTTGTTTATTGTGTACAATTTGATAAACAGTATCGAAAAAAATTGTAAAAGGTATAAATACACTGTATTTTAGTACAAGAATGCCCAAAAACGTGTGCAATGAAAAAAAGTCAGCCTCCTTAAACTTAGGCATTAAGTATATCTTGAAGGTACAAATTTTTGTAGTCTTCCTGTACGCGGGTGTTGGGAGAACGGTTTTGATTATAAGGTTATCTCTGAACACCGTCACTAATTTATCCTCCGTCATTTTATCGTAGATATATATCTTCAACTTTTCACTGACAACAGCCAAATGTTTTTTCAAATACCTTGATCCCAACAAAATTATAGGGAGATAGAAGTGCGCATACGTGTATAATTTTACTGAAAAAAATTACATTTTAAAACCCAATCATCTTATTCTAAAAGAGAAATTTGAAATAAAACTTTACATTTACATATATAAAGATTTTGATATATAGAACACATTTCAATATAACCTCTATTTGTTACATTGCATTTTATCAACACGTTTTAACTTAAATGTAATTATTGGGGGCTATCTTTTGATGATAAAAATATGTTCTTTAAAATTCTATAATGAAAGTATTCCAAAAGATCAATTTAAAATGGTGTTTCTTAAACTGTGAATGACAATAGGTATTTTGCGATAAAATCTTTCCTTTCAAAAATTATATTATCTTTTCTAATTTATTTCTTTTTAATATTTTTTGAAGGATTCAAGTAAATGTTTTCCCACTTTTTAAACCATTTTCAATTTTAAATCTATGAACATATTACATTTATCAATTTACGTATTTTTTAACATTTTTTAATAATAATAAACTGATTTTTAAAAAAAATGTTTTTCCAATTATTTTTCATAATAAAGAAACATATTTTAAGTGTTAATTAAATTAAGAGCATTTAGGAATTGAACCGCCCTTTCAAACAGCGCCGATGTGCTTTTTTAAAGACCTGAGAGAATTAAACATCATAAGCTTGAGACAGGTGTTTTTAACAAATTTTATAGTCCACGCAAGTTTGGGGGGAAGCTTGTGTTTTTCAGAGATGACATCATAACACAACCTACAAGCCTCAGCAACAGAGGATCCAAGGTCTTCAAATCTACAATTTAAATTTTTTATCGACATAAATTAAAATGTTTTTTTTTTCAAGACGAGCTGTAGATTCAAATTTAACAATCCGAAATTATTTAGTTATTTAAAACTGTTGTCATGGTTGAAGGTTTTACCCCATCCAGATGACAGCAATGTACATGTACTTAGATACTATTGAATGGACTTAAAATCTAGCCATTTGTTATGCAGTCTGAATACACCAACAGCAAGATATATTATACTGTATCACACATACACATATACACTCATTGCCTGTTCGTTATGTTTTAAAAGTATCCTAATTAATAATTTGGATATATTTATGTTTATGAACAAGGCCGGTTAAAATGCGAAAAAAAAACAACAACAAAAAACCCCCCATAAACTATAAGTATAAATATCCGGGCTCGTTAAACAGTAACCAGTTTCATGATATGACATCATAATAGACTAAATAAACATACTGAGTCATTAATATTGAATTAACTGACTTTATGAACGTGTTAATATTTATATTGATATCGCAAATATATTATAGTTGGAGGGTCATATAATGCAGGTTGTAAAATTTAACTGCTGTAGACACTCTTAAAAAAATCCCGCAACAATTCGTATACCCAGCTTGATGGCGGGACCTCTTAGTCTCTAATTAAACTGTTATGTTTAAGCAATGTATTCAGCTGGTCAGCAACAGCGTTGTAAACTCAAAGTAGTTAGAATGTTGGAGAGAACGAGATTACCATGTTTAAATATATCAGATAAAAACATACACTGTTAAACGGAGATGCTATACACACTACGCTCAAACCCATGATTCAGCAAAATCGACATTTTACAAGATTTCCACATATCTTTTATATCATATGAAAACGTGAACTTTTGAAAATAACGGTGTTCCAAAGAAAATAAATCAAATCAAAGAGAGAGAAATAGAATTACGCGTTTGGTCAACACAAAACTATCGAGTTTTCCATCCGCTTCATAGCCACACAAGCGCAGGGGAATGCAAATACTGCAGCATGGCATACATCATGATCCAGAATCCTCTCATTGAAACACGATGTCTTCATGAACTATATAAATTTATTAAGATGCATTCTCTTTAAATGCAATGTGTCAATCCCATTTTAAATATTTTTAGACAGAAATAGCAATCAATTAACACTAAACCAATGTCCAAAACAACTCGGTTTGTTTAGATGTGCAATTTCCAGAAGAGTTTTAATAACCTGTAAATTGATAGGTCATGACTTATGATGCGTGAAACCTTGCGTATGATATCGATGAAATTTCAAGAAGCTATTTTTATTTCCGTTGTCATAATCAGAAAGTAAACATCTATTTTGAGTCACCGTGCCACTTTATTTGGAACTACATGCATGTCCGTGAATAGAACGATTTAAACTGTTGATTAATCAACATCCGGTATACCATGCACCGAAGCTATAGCCGGCTTAAAAAATATTCTTCTAATACAAAATAGTATTCAAAATTTGTTTTGTTTTCAGTCCTGTTTATTTAAAACAAAAATATACATAATCAATATTATTACATATTCCTTTTCGCATCAAACTATATTTTAATCATATAATGGAGAAACTGGAACTAAATACAGACTGAATACAGACAACACCCACAAGTGAAACAGCATTATATTTTTAAAATAAATGCATTTATTGTAAAAAAAAAAAAATTCAAATTAACACTCATTCTCTTTGATTTTTATATATAAACCCTTACAACCATAGCACCATAAATCTTAAATACATAGATATACATTCAAATTATTTACATCCCTGACTTGTGTTCAACCTGTGATCAATATATGGATTTTTTCACTTTCAAAATGTAGTTTTTTTTACTCGTTATGAATTTTAATTTTATATATCTTTTGTTTGGTTTTCTTATTAATGAAAAAAAATAAAAATTTAAGGGGGTAATAGAATATTATTATCATTGCACAAGAAATTTATTTGGTGAAAAAAACAAAACCTTCTCAACTTGAAGCTTTGCGTATATTAAATATATATTTTAATTTGAAAAAAAATCAACATATTGATTTTAATTTATCCATTTCAGGAAGACATGTTAAAGTTAACTGACGTATTTTCCCCACTATATTTACATTATCCAGTGTCTTTGCCTGTGATAACACTACGTATCGATTGTGTACTATATAACCCATAATACAAATGACGCCAAATTGAGGCGCCAGCAGGGTTTGCTTATTTATATCTAAATATTTAATTGTACGATTGCTTAAAATTATATAATTAAAATATAAGTAATAAGGAATCATTCTTTGAATATTATGAGGTGATAATTTCGGTCGGGCGTGATCAAATCTATCATAAAGCCCTTCGGGCTTTATTGGATTTGATCACGCCCCGACCGAAATTATCACCTCATAATACTCAAAGAATGATTCCTTATTCCTTATATAAATACGATCTAAACAGAGAAAGTAAACAAAAGTACGGAACAATAAAAACATATAGTCACGACATCCGATCCCAATCAACAAATCAGAAATGTTCAGCCAAAATTACAATGAACTGACTACATATGGGCTATATATTAAGGTCACAAATACCTAGGTCAAACTAAATGTTCCTCCTAAAATAATTACGACAATTTCATTTTACTAACCTTTCTGCACTCTGCACCAAATGAAAATTATGATAGTCAGTTAATCAAAACCAAATTAAAGTTAGTAAACTCGTTTTTGATGTTTCAATGCTTTCAAAAACTTAATAATTATTCAAATTATTCAAGTACAGATTTTATCAGAATTTTAGGTAATGCCTGATGGTTATAAAAAGTATATATTAATCAAGCGCAGCCCATTGATGACAACTTTTTATCACAATAACGTCTTGATGACATCACAATGACACTATTGCTTAGGTAGGTTGGCTAGAGCAGGGATAAGTTCACAGTAGATGTCTATTCCACGCAGGAAAACCTTCTCATTCAGAAACTCGTTGTGGTCGTGAAGCAATATCGGTGTGTTGTTCATCGGGGAGAATCCAAGGGCAGGTAAACCGAGCTGTAATTAATTTAAAAAGCATTACAAAGAACAAACTATTTTAAAAGGCATATTACTCTTTAAATAAAATTATGGTTTGTTAACCTAGATTGGTTAGGCCTTGGATTTATCCGCTCTCAGAGTCATTTGCTGTAGCTTGTTAAGTATTATTGTATTTATGGGGCTTTTATGAATCAGTTGCCAGGTTTCAAACCCAACAAAAGCAATCAATGTTTTAAGCATCTCCCGCCAAACCCAGGTTGAAAAGTTATGTTTAACTACAATCACAGTACTGAAAGATAAAATCCATTTTCAAATAATATTTCAAAATGTGTTTTAACCTTAAAATGAGAAAATTTTTTTTAGACTGAACGTTATTAGTGACACAGAATTTTGAATGGGGACTTGCGGGTAAAGTCTACATGTATCGAAACGGAAATTGTCTACATGTATCGAAATCAATTATATAGTTTGCATATAAACAGAGCTCGTACCTCTCGGATGTATCTGATATCAGTAGCAGCTGGAAAGATTTCCTTCTCAATCGTAATGCCTCTGTAAAGTACATTACAGATGAGGTATAACATGGGACATTTGGCTCTATGGTGAGCGAGTTTTGTGACTGAAATGCAATCTAATTATTTATCTGTTTAATTACGAAAGAAAGTATTATGCATATCTTACGTTGAAGATATAAGAAAAAGTTAAGAGGACCCAGGATGGTTAAATATTAAAATCACTGAGTGTCTTTTTTTAATAAAAAGTCATGAAGAATAATATCTTGTCAGTCAAACATGCGGCCTAGTGTCTAATACATACACGTAGAGATAAATTATGTAAACAAGACATGGGTCACACTGGGTCACACAGCTAACCTTTGCAATAACGTTTATTCTACATTGATTTTGAAAGCATCCCATTTCCTCACACCCCTTTGCTGCCTACCTGATCTTTCTCTCCTGAGCCCCTTAACGTCAAAGACAATACTTATAAGTATTTTATTTTCAAAACATGAGAAAGCACATTCAAAAAATTGAAATGGCGTACCTTTTAGTATTGAAGAATACTTAAAAACCCTTTTTCCCAATTCTGTTTATTTCTAAAATTATCTCCACTTAAGATTTTTCACCAAATGTCTTTTTAAGCAAGTTTGATTTAAATTCACCACGTGATTCCAGAGAAAATTGAGTTTTCTGTAGCAGATTTATCAAGTGCAGTTGCAGCGTATTGGCTTTTTTGTTAAAGAGGTATGGTCAACATTTTTCTATGATTGATTTTTAAATTGCTTCATTAAGGTATTTTATTTACCCCACCTACTTCTGTGGAAATGATACTTACAGTTTCTCAAACACAGAGGTGAAGGTGCTCCACCATGGACAGCTTTTGTCTGTGGAGGTCATACCTTGTGCAGGGTTGTACTATAAACACACAGGATGACGTAATGCTAGTGACACATTTAATCAGGTTGTGTATGTAAATGTACCGGTATCTCTTTAACAAAATTGTTCTGCTTGGAAACAATGGCTTACATTTGCAACGCAAATTATTAGATTTTGGTTGTAAAAGTAACTATCGATTAAGATGGTACTGCTACAGAACAATGGTTGTAGTAAACAATGAAAACTGTATCTTTATATTTTTGGCTTTAAAAATAGAATAAAGGCAAGATTGTACTACAGCGAGATATAGGCTGAAACTGTAACATTTCCTTTCTTAACTGCTCATCAGTGCTCCCTGTCCCTCTAAAATTACGAAAAATAGAAACACATCTACAGAGTATGGCTCTTCGTGTCTCACGTTGTAAGATATTTTTCTGTGATTTATGGGACAGTTGAGCCTGTCATATTGTTGATGACCGTCATAGGACAACTTACTTGAACAAATTCGTAGGTGATACCTTCCCCGGCTTGTTTCAACCATTCCTCCATCATTGTTTTGAAATCGTTCAAGCCTTCAGTAGGAGCGATTCTAATGTCAAACCCTAGTAAAAGACCAAATAGATGATTATTCTGATGTCAAACCCCAGAGAAAGACCAAAGGAAGGTTATTGTGATGTCAAAGCATAGAAAAGGACCGAACAGAGGGTTATTTTGACATATGTAAAAATAATACAAAGCAATGAAAGAAATATTATTTGTACTGGCGATTGTTTTTGTATCAATGATCCCATCTATCCCATCTCTATATGAATTAAAATTACATAAGGTTTATAATGTTTCTGGTCTCAATGATTTGCTTTTTCCTTTTTATTACTTTCAAATAATGAATAACTACAAGTCCTGTCTCTGTTTGAAAAAAGAGCTAATCCACTTCAGGTGGCTCATACACCTTGAAATAGTTTCCCAAATCAGCAGAAAACTACTTGATTATGATAGACTGCATGATGCATAAGACGTATGTAACTCGAAGAGGCTATTCAATAAGCAATTTTGGATAAAAAAAAATATGATTTTCAAAAACTTAATGCAGTAAATATGAACAGAATTTCAGATTCTAACTTATTATCTGCGGTTCACAAGCTCAACTAATACTTTCAATACTGAGCTATGATAAACTGTGATAATATACAATCAAATCGATTGATACAGACAATTAAACAAAAGATTGAATCGCCATCTTGTGACGGAGTGTCTAAAAAAGTATTAGATTTGATGTAGTGAGGTACCAGGTAGGAAAATTATTTCGCTACTTCAATTCAATAAGCAGCCATGTGTCTTGATGTTTTATTAAATACGTTGTACTGACCTAAAAACATTTCAGTGGGGACAACGTTCAGTGATTGTTCAAATCCCCCCTGCAAAAGAAAAAGTATACTGTTATTTTATACATAAAAATCGTTAAGGAGGAAAAATTAAATTCTCATCTTTTCACACAGTTTCAATGGACAGTGGCATCCCAATCGGTCCAATGCATCCACCTTTAACATTTTATCTTTCACACATTAATACATATATCCTTTTTTCTCTATATGATTGACAGTTAATAAATAGGTGTGTTACCTTAAGGTTGGTCAGATTCACTGTGGTAACATCACCTAGTCGTAAGCAGCCATGAGTCTTGAGTCTACAAACAGAGATCCATCATGCGGCTATTTGATATATCAAGAACGTTAATTTTGCAAACTAAAATGCAAATATCTTTGACTGAAAAAAATGTAAAAGTTAACTTCAGATAAAAAAATAACAAATTTATGTCATTATATGATCCAATATTTCTCCATCTAAGATTAAATTCTAAATTTCATGAACTTACTTTTTCTCTTGCTCATCTCTGAATGAAAGAAAACTGTTTATTACTTTTCTCTGTAAATCAAAATGAAAACTCTTAATATAGCCTATTTGTTCATATAACAACCACGCTAAATATACAAGTCTAAAATTAGGCAGGAAAAATACTGTACCCTTACTGTAGTCTTAATAAATAAAACTTTTTTTCTCATTGCAAATCGCCAATATCAAAGTTGTAAACAGTGAACATATTTGTGTCTGTATTACATAACATTTCGTCATTATGCACCAAATTAACGGGTATATTTAAAGTAATTTGGTGATTAGTAGCAAAAACACAGGGTGAATCTCTACCATTCATTCCACTGGATGTTAACTGAAAGGTCTGGAAAAGTGACCGATTGGCAAAACTACGTCATTAAGTCACCTATTAGTTACATGTTCCTTTGAGTCATATTTCAGTGACTGATTTGCAGAGATTCATCCTTAGAAAATTCAAATGAAAATCTCACTGGAAAATGTTTGCCCATTTCAAAAATTGGTTGGTTTACTCTAAAAACAGTGTTTAACGTTAGATATATAGTATTTGTACAGGTAAGAATAAAACAAACCAAATTATTTTAAGATCTGAAGCAGTTATTATCTAAAACTTATTTATTTAGCGGGCTGGGTGGTTGTGGCCATTTTTAGACTGTATTTACCACCTTCAGACGAATAGCTCTATATATAGATATTAAAAAAAAGTAAAATTATTGGATAATTCTTTACTAACTGATAGTTTATGGCCAAAACTATCATGTTTAAAAGTTTAAAGGGGCATGGCCACGATTTCGGTCAAAAATTATATTTATGTTTTTAATGTCTGCATTGCTTCAGTAAGGCATTTCTAATCGTCAACCAAAATTTGAGTGCAGTTTACGAGTTAAAAGCGAGATAAAGAGATCACAATTCTTCATTATGTAAATAAAGCTCAGGTCATGTTTCCATTAACATTTTGAATGACAAGGAAATTCTAGGTTAAGACCTAAAATGAATGCAGCAACCACTAAGAACAGCTGATTAATGTTCAGAATGAATTAGCAGATATAAAAAAAACAGCTTAAAAAGAACTGATAACGGTGTATTGAACCAATGTAAACAAAAACATGGCACGGGCCTTGATTACATAATTAAGAACTGTCAGCTCAGTAACTTGCTTTTAACTCTTCCACTGATACTCAAATTTTAATTGATTTTTAGAAATGCATAGCTTAGTAATGCATATTTAAACAATGTAAACAATAAAAATAAAATAAAATTGGACCAAAATTTTGAACATGCCCCTTTAAGGCAAATCTAGTGGTCAATTTGTTGACCATCCAGCCTCCTTAAGTTATGCTTGGTCTATTGTTTACCAGTTGAAATTATTAGATTGTCTACGTACTAAATACATGTTTGTAAAAGAAATCTTGAATTTATAAGCAAGAGTTATGACAAAAGCATCCACTTAGAATATTTCTATGGTAAACCATTTTTGGCAAAAAAAACCCATAAAACTACATTATGTATATAAAAATATGGGTTTTTTCTCATAGTATCATTTATTCATATGATTGTATGGTTGTTCTCGAACAAGTCAATTATCTTCTGATAAGATACGTTGACTAATCAAAATGAGCTGTTCAAGTGGCAAACTGCTTTTGCTTATATCCACAGGGTTATTTCCCACTTATCCCCTCTGCCTATAATAAGACAGGGTTTTTTCAAACACTAACAACTATTTCCATGGAAGACATACAAATTAGTTTCAATGATAATATAAATCAATTGGAGAACTGTTTAGACACAGACCACTTTTTCTGCTGCATTGTCCTCTATGAACCTTGACCCATGACCTGGTTTTCCGGGACATCGAACTCGAATCCCTGATTAAATTATTTGAGAAAAAAAAGTTAAACAATTTTGTTTCTCATTATTTATGCCATTGGCAGATTACTATTAAAAGTCATTCACCTATTATTCCAATAAATAAGACATAAATTCACTATTTAACAAATAAATATCTTAAGATTTCCTCATACGGAAAGTATTTAATTCATACATAAACATTTTAGAACTGCATTAATCTATTAGAATGGGATACAATCCTCAAACTACTCTTACACCACGGAGTTCTTTCTCCATAGAACACAGTAAAAGCATCAGTAGGATTGGCCAGACCTAAAAAGTAGAATTCTAATATCAGTGACATTAGCTTAGACAAACAACAAACAAACATGGACCATATTGCCTATTGGAGCCACAAAGAATGACTGTGACCCAAACTTTTGACTTTGACAATACTACATGTATTTTAGACAAACAGAAAATATTGACAAAACAAATACACTAGCAAAGGCATGTCATTGAAATAGGAAAATCTAATCAGCTTTTGAAGATTATAACTATGCCCAAAGCAATATTTTTTGCCAAAAATTATCAAAGGAATAAAATTGCACTTGAAAAAAAAAATTGAATAAAGTTATGTTACAATACAAAATTATGTTAAGTTTTTATGACATTTTATTTCGTACCTTCATCCAGTCCAAAACCTACATTCAGATTCTTAAATTCTTCATGTTGAACAAATTTGGCCATTCCTAGTTTTCCTCCTATTTCTTCATCTAGATATCAGACAATAAAAGGTAACATAGCAATATTTCTCCAATTAATTCCCAAATATTTTAATTTGTTCCTAGGATTTGGGGAACACTTTTTTTATTCAATGTCTAAATATACAAAATCAGAAAGTTTTAAATATGTAAGCTTTATTTGAGTACACACATGACGGAAGAATTCAACATTTTTGAAATTCCGAAAGGTTGATAAGGTGAGTCGTAGATCTCAAGGGACATGAGTAATACTACACCTAGAGTTAAGCATACCTTAACACGTTTGTGTGATGTCCAGGAAATGCAGGATTATTTGTGTAGGAAAATAAAGGTAGGGTGTTCATACCATACATATACCTGGTATCCATGTAACATGAATCGTCCTTAAGAAATTTAGTTTATTCTCCTTCTTTAGTTTCCTAATGGCTTCCATATACCTATCACAGAGAAAAAAATTAAAGATGAAAGTATTAACAGTTAAGATACCAATTTGCAGTGAAAATTTCTTTTAAACAAGAGGCCCATGGGCCACATCGCTCACCTGAGGAACAATAGGTATGATAAAATCAGCTTAATGTAATCATAATACAAACTATCTGGATAATGTACAATAATACATGTAGATCCTGTATAAATAAAATCCATTTTCCCCTGGATATTCTTATGTTTATAATCATTAGTCCTTTTTCTAACATGATGATTTTATAGTCATATCATATGTTGAGTATTGCAGTTCTCAAAAAGATCCTTAACAATAGTTTATATATGGGATATAAACGTACATCAAACTCTGAACCTTCTCGTGAGGCCAAAGAATTGTCCTGTTGCCAAAGTCTTAACAATTATAAAGAATCATCTGGCTGATTAGTTTCTGAGAGGATTTTTAAAGATTTACCCTATATATTCCTTTGTTAAACTTTGATCCCCCATTGTGGCCCCACCCTACCCCTGAGGATCATGATTTTCACAACTTTGAATCTAGACTACCTGAGGATGCTTTCACACAAGTTTCAGCTTTCCTGACTGATTAGTTTCTGAGAAGAAGATTTTTTAAGATTTACTCTGTTTATTCCTATGTAAAACATCGACCTCCCATTGTGGCCCAAACCAACCCCCAGGGGTCATGATTTTCACAAATTTGAATCTACACTACCTGAGGATGCTACCACACAAGTGTCAGCTTTCCTGGCTAATTAGTTTCTGAGAAGAAGATTTTTAAAGATTTACTCTATATAATCATATGTTAAACTTCGATCCCCCATTGTGGCCCCAACCTACCCCCAGGGGTTATTATTTTCACAACTTTGAATCTACACTACCTGAGGATGCTTCCACACAAGTTTCAGCTTTTCCGGCTGATTAGTTTCTGAGAAGAAGGTTTTTAAAGATTAACTCTATTTATTCCTATGTTAAACTTCGATCCCCCATTGTGGGCCCACCCTACCCCGGGGGGTCATGATTTTCACAACTTTGAATCTACACTACCTGAGGATGCTTCCACACAAGTGTCAGCTTTCCTGGCTGATTCGTTTCTGGGAAGAAGATTTTTAAAGATTTACTGTATATATTCCTATGTTAAACTTCGATCCCCCATTGTGCCCCCCCCTACCCCTGGGGGTCATGATTTTCATAACATCTGAGGATGCTTTCACACAAGTTTCAGCTTTCCTGGCTGATTAGTTTCTGAGAAGAAGATTTTTTAAGATTTACTCTATATAATCATATGTTAAACTTCGATCCCCCATTGTGCCCCCAACCTACCCCCAGGGGTTATTATTTTCACAACTTTGAATCTACACTACCTGAGGATGCTTTCACACAAGTTTCAGCTTTTCCGGCTGATTAGTTTCTGAGAAGAAGATTTTTAAAGATTAACTATATATATTCCTATGTTAAACTTCGATCCCCCATTGTGGCCCCACCCTACCCCGGGGGTCATGATTTTCACAACTATGAATCTACACTATCTGAGGATGCTTTCACACAAGTTTCAGCTTTCCTGGCTGATTAGTTTCTGAGAAGAAGATTTTTTAAGATTTACTCTATATATTCATTGGTTAAACTGCGATCCCCCATTGTGCCCCCAACCTACCCCCAGGGGTTATTATTTTCACAACTTTGAATCTACACTACCTGAGGATGCTTCCACACAAGTTTCAGCTTTTCCGGCTGATTAGTTTCTGAGAAGAAGATTTTTAAAGATTAACTATATATATTCCTATGTTAAACTTCGATCCCCCATTGTGGCCCCACCCTACCCCGGGGGTCATGATTTTCACAACTATGAATCTACACTATCTGAGGATGCTTTCACACAAGTTTCAGCTTTCCTGGCTGATTAGTTTCTGAGAAGAAGATTTTTTAAGATTTACTCTATATATTCATTGGTTAAACTGCGACCCCCCATTGTGGCCCCAACCTACCCCCAGGGGTTATTATTTTCACAACTTTGAATCTACACTACCTGAGGATGCTTCCACACAAGTTTCAGCTTTTCCGGCTGATTAGTTTCTGAGAAGAAGATTTTTAAAGATTAACTATATATATTCCTATGTTAAACTTCGATCCCCCATTGTGGCCCCACCCTACCCCGGGGGTCATGATTTTCACAACTATGAATCTACACTATCTGAGGATGCTTTCACACAAGTTTCAGCTTTCCTGGCTGATTAGTTTCTGAGAAGAAGATTTTTTAAGATTTACTCTATATATTCATTGGTTAAACTGCGACCCCCCATTGTGGCCCCACCCTTAGGTGAGCTAAAAAGATTAAGTTTACAATACAATAAGTTGTTAAAGTTGGTTTTTGTAAGAACAGACTTTGAAAATTTTCTTAATAAATATTGACAAATTTTTTACTTTTTTAAACTTTAGTTTTTAAGATCTGTGTACAAACATAGAAATGTGAGCAAATCTTTGTATCTTGCTTATAATTCGAAGCTTAACACTCAAATATGGTTAGTAAATAGAAATTGTAAACAATTAAATACAAGAAACATGCACTACATGTATAACAAATAAAGAACACAATTTATTTTTTCAAAATGAATCATATATATACATGTTTATACCTACATATTTCCGTCAGCGATATCAAACTTTATTTAAACTGAATAAACTCGAGAAAATGTCGAGCATCTCAACAAAACCTATTGCATTAATCTACCATTACGCAAAAGATAATGCCGAATAACCGATGGAATGAATTGTATTTCAGTACCCCTACATCAGATTTTGCTTATTTTGCGCATGTAAACAGTTAACTGTTTGATTTACCGAAGTATCTGTTTGATTTGATACGTAAAAATCACGAAATACAGACGATAGTTTCCAGGTTACAAAGCGTAAATAATGAAAACGAAACGAAAATCAGAACAAGCTAACACCAACGTCATGTGTGAAAACTGTCAACGCATTGAAATATTTAGCCTCAATTTACTTCACAAAATCGGCACCAATATATTTTGCATGTTTCGTATAATGTCATGGCTGCTTTGAAAAGAACCTCGTTTTAGAAGTATGGAATACGAGTCTTGGTAAAATGGGTATGCAAACCCGGGCCGTGGCAGAATAAAAGCCGCGGCAGATCGGCAATCGTCAATTCCAAATACGCATTATTTTGCAGCAATATTTACAGCGAATACAAATATACTAGTCCATCAAATATCCTGAAATTTTAATGAGATTGGCAGATTAATAACTGCCAATCTTTTGTTTTGCCCAGGCCAAGTCTTGCCTACCCATTTTACCGGATGCCGAACCCGAAGCTATTAAACTGATTGAAACACGCCTTTCCTTTATCATTATTTTCGTAATAACTCAGATTTGAAACAGAATTACCCCTTAATTTTTGCAATTTATATTTTCCTTCCCATAAGGATAATTTATGCTAAACTACGTTGAATTTGCCTCGGTAGTTCTTGAGAAGATTTTTAAAAATGCACCCCCCTTTTTCTACAGTTGCTTTGAATACAGATCAGACTTTTATTTCTGCAATTTATATTTGCCCTCTCATAAGGATGCTTTGTGCCAAATTTGGTTGAAATTGGATAAGCGGTTTTAGAGAAGAAGTTCAAAATGTAAAAAGTTTACAGACGGACAGACGGACAGACGGACGGACGGACAGACGGACGACGGACAAAATGTGATCAGAATGGCTAACTTAAGCTTTCAGCTCAGGTGAGCTAAAAAGGATTCCCTTCCTGTATTGCCAGTTATGATTTTTTTTTTACATAATATATCTCACAATCAAAGGGACAAGAGTGGAATTACTGTATAAAACTACAAGGAAATATTAAGTCTGAGCCAATTTGAATGTCTCAAAATTTCTTTCTTAAACATATCTGTGTCTGGGCAAATTCAACAGGGGGCAAACCATTTGCAAGCATAAAGGCCAAAACAGTGGGCTTTAAAAAAGTGTATACAGTAATGGCAACATCTTATTAAAGATTCTCTCACATAAAACCTGCCATAAAGAGGCCTATTTTATCAGAACTAAAATTTGTTTCACATAAGTGAAGTAATCTTTCCAGAGCCTTAATAATCTATGTTACGTGTTTTTAATATAGATCAAACATAATGATTTTAATCATATTCACATGCAGTTACAATATTTTTTAACAACTTCAGATTTCCTGACTTCAACGAATCAAATATATTTTTAATTTCATATTTCTCTTTGATTGAATAAATTCAAGTTTTATCACTTAAGATATTTAAAACAAAACTACAGTCATGTAAGTCTCAATTTTGTGTGTCTCTAACATGAGAATGTAATTTTTCCGTTTCATATATCGTATGTAACAGAAAAATTACATTCTCTTATTAGAGAATGGTTTTAATTACTAAATCATTAGAATAAAGTTGCTGTAACATTAAGTGAAACTTACTGTATGCCAACACTCTTCATGTCCTGAAAATAATAAATCATTTTGCAATCACAATATTGATTTTTTTCTTATAATGTTTTTTAAATACGTAGGGAGACTCTGAAGAATTAAAAAATCTCTTATATTTAAATAATATAAAATATCTTAATATCATTGATTCAATGAAACAAACCTCTTGTAAATGTTATGGTAATTATACCTTCAAACTAATAACACTGACATTGTTTTTAATGAATTATATTTTTCATGACTAAGGTTCTAATGACATCACATTTACTTTGATTTTAATGACAATTCCGTACTTGTGTTCCTCTTGCGTATATGTCCCCATTCTCCATCTTTTTTGCTTCAAAAGGGTCACACACCCACTGATCCTGTAAAAGGTAACAACCAATCATCATGTGATGCTAAAGTGTTAGAGGTCATATGCTAATTGCCCGATTACACTTAAGGTGGCTCACTACACCGTGAAATATTGTCTCAAATCATCAGAAAATTATTTGATTGTGATAGATATCATAATGGATAAGAAGTATTTAAGTATGATTGGCCAAAAAATTTGCAATTTTGGATGAAAAATTACATTTTCAAAAATTTTATTCAGTTAACATGAACAAAAGCTCCGGGCGGAATCAAAATTATGATCTGCGGTTCAGAAGCCCACTACTTTAACCACTGTGATACGAAGATATACAACCCAATCGAAATATATAAACTGTTTAACATAACATCTTGTGATGAAGTGTCTAAAAAAGTAAAAGTTTGTGTAACAAACACTTTCAAGTGGCGGAATAATGAAAATGTTCATGTATTTCTCAAAAATGTACCTACTGAGATAGCGCCATACACAAAACATATACCTTACAGCACTTGACCAGCATAGATGACTCTTTAATTTAGGTGAAATATTTTAATTAAATGATGATGTATAAAATCACTCACGGCCACTCCATTTTTCAATCTAAATTTGTCAAAAGAAAAATGTTTTACGGCAAACAATTTGTATGCCAGGACTTAATTTTAGCAATGAGTTTGGGACGTAGAGGAGTGACCAATTCCAGCTTATTGGTTAATTATACCCATCTAAAAAACAGGTGAGACCTAATCAAACGTACTGATTATACCTACCTGGAATACAGGTACAACGTCTGTGTGGGAATTCAACATGATGGAGGGCAGGGACGGGTCTGATCCAGGAATCGTCATAATCACCACGACTCTCCCAGGATGCACCTGTCAAAATGGAGAATAAAAAATATCAGTTAGAAAATAACATGCCTATTATATGGTATACATTACGTAGACAAATGTGTAAACTTTTTATTAGGATAGTTTCTGAAAAAGCAGTGACTAAATAAATGCATATTTTTTAACAATTCAGACTATATGCTGTTGTACACATCATACTACAAGTTTGTGTAGAATCATTCATCAAGAGATATAACGTATAAGAACGCAAGTATCGTTTCTTTATTTATTTATTTTTTCTGGGTTTTTTTTAATTTTTGCATTTAAGGTGGCCGACACACGTGTGAATTATCTGATGGATCAAAAAAGAATCGTGTTTGACTTTTTTTTAAAATCATACTTCAAAATAGACTCCTCATCATCCATCAAGTAAAATTTGTGTGTGTCGAGGAACCTTAAATGGTGTAATTTTTATAAAATAGTCAAGATTGTTAACTTTTAATAATCTCTGTTATCTGTATCCTTGCAAGATTTTATTTAACCTTGTTGAGTTTGATTTTTTTTCAGCTTAAAGCTGCTTGGTCCGATTTTTTTGTAATTACAGTATCAAAATTTTTTTCATACAAATCATTTATCTTAGAAAGTTATAGACTTTCTCCTATTTACACCAGCAGAATCAGTCTCCTTTCAAAGTTAGAAATATTCAAAGTAAATAAAAATAATTTCTCTTTGGGCAAACGAAAAAACAAACCAAAATGCATCACGGGAATGTTTAGGAAAGGAAACCGCTTCGTTTCGTCCCCCGAATGATTGAGGTTATTCAACCCGCATGCTATGCATCGATTGTGAAGAAAGCAGACTTTAGAATTATTAGCGAATAAAGCGTACACATATTTATTTGTAATTTGTCTGATCATTTCGACCTTTATTTACAGCGATGTCAAACTCGTAACACAACCATACCCGTCTCGTCGTTAGGGGTGGAATTGAACATGAGGCGAAATAACGCGGTACCTTTTAATGTCGTTTGTTTTGTTAGCAAATTTTGTACGTATTTTTCTTCTTTGAAATTTGGCATAATTGACGGGTAAAACTACTGCAATGTCTATTATTATGCATATACTAAGCATAGCCATCGTTTGAAAGCGTGCATAAAATTTGATATAAAATCGGACCAAGCAGCTTTAAATATATGTACCTCGAGTGTCCTGCACTGAATGCCCACATCTTTCGCCAGATTCTCCAGAAACACAACTACTTCATCTGTATCAGAAATAAGAATGCCATTGTTAACATTAGTTTGGTATGACAAAAGCTAAAAAGGACTAAATGTAATAGGAGAACCTAGAAAAATGACTACAGAATGTAATACTGTGAAGAACAAAAATACACAATCATTTATTAAATCTATAGTCGTTAAGCAGTAACTTTAGTTTTCTTAAAAGGCATAGATTTTCTCCACTTTTTTTGTATGCATGGAAGCATGTCTTTCTTATGCGACTTCAATATCATTCTAATATGAAAGGCACTTCATATCATCATCATATGTAGCGATAATGTCTATGTATGTAGAGCTGTAACAAGGAATCATTCTTTGATTTTTTTGTGGAGATCATTACTGATCAAATCAATCATTTGGACATCCGGGCTTAATTGGAATCGACGACGTGCCCGACCGTAATTATCTCTCCATAAAAGTTTAAAACAGAACATTTTCAATAATAACATTATTATAATTGTTCGTTTATTGTTTATGACAAGATGGGGTCTTTATAAAGTTATAACAACATCGCGAGACATGTTATGAGACCCAAGAATTGTCATGTATCGGTAAACACACGAGCGAGAGATTAAAGTCAGCATCTAAATTAAATAAAGAAAAAGATCAAAGAAGAAATTTTCAGAATAATATAAAGGTCAATCTGAGGACCTTGATAAGTACACACTCTAGGTACATCGTAAAAAGGTCCAGTAAACGATGGTGGAAATAGGTACACATTTTCTTTACAACTAGTGATACACATGTTAATTCATTTTCTTTACAACTATAGTGGCGTGCATATCAATTCATTAATTCACTGATGATCACTAAAGCGTTTCTTTGAAAAGAACCCATTTACAGGTTGTTACAGAATATTTTTAGAGTACGGATACATTGTAGCTTGTTGTTTGTCTTTCACTTGCTCAGTAATTAATCGGAAAATTTCGAACATGTTAAAGGCCAGATTCAAACACGTCAATCGGTCGCCAACAGTTTCAAGCCACTCAGTTGATAGACTATTCAGTAAACAATTGTTAGTATTGAAAAAAAAATAGCAATCTACCTTAACAGCATCACTGTTCAATTATACAGAAATAACCATCGTTTCCTATAAAACCCTTAAAAATAGGATCTAAATTAAATGCTATATGATTTTTTTTCCGTTTAGATTCATTTTTTATTAATTACGAAACAGACAAACGGCTCAGCCCAACATCAAATCGCATGGGAAAAAATCGCGCACACAATGGACTTGTACTATATTATATAAATAAAAAGTATGTGATATATTAAGGTCATCATTATCCTGTAAGAGCAATGAACATAATGTTTGAAATCAACGAGTTCAACTATAATATACAAGTTGATTTTTATTCAATTTATTGCCCTCCACGTACGATTTAACATTATATCTAAAACACATCAAACTATGATACCTTGTTCCTTTAAATTCGTTTTAACACATCATTCATTAATTTCCATTATTTATATAACTTAATTATTAATTGTGTTTCCCTATAACCTTCGGTCAAAAAAAAATGGAAGAAAGATTTTTAACAGAATTCTAAATTGAAAAGTAGTTGTTGCTTAATTAACTCATTATTGTTTACGGGGGCAATGTATAACATGTAATACATATAAATAATGATGGCATGCACATGAACAAAACGATGAATGTACGACACGATAACTGACAACAGAAAAAACGATGAATGCACAACACAATAACTGACAACAGAAAAAACGATGAATGCACGACACGATAATTGCAACAGCAAAAACGATATGATAAACGGAAAAACCGGTAAACAGATTTATGATAAACCTAAAAGGATTTACGTACGATATCATAATAACGCTATATATCATAGGATTTATACAAGATATATAATAGGATAATTGCAAGAAAAAAAATTATACACGTTAGGATGGGATACTAGTACATAGCAAAACAATTTGCGGACACTGTACACATTTATTAAGGTCTTCCGTTTCCAACGGAAGACCTTTCTATTATTGTGCGGGAAAGATTATTTTTCTTTTTCTTTTTTTTCTTCCTAGACGCGAACTTTGAGGCTTCATATCTTGCTTATTTCTAAACGGTTTTTGCTCAAATTTTCAGGGCTAATGTACTTTACAAAACACTATCTGAAGCAATTCATAAAATTTAGAATTCCCTTTCCGTTAAAGAGTTATTCCCCTTTTAAAAATTTTTAGGGCCTTTTGTTTCCAGACAAAGGCTCCGAGACTATGATAGCAGGGAATGGGAATCCAACGAATTTGAATAACAGAGACATTGTAGTTGTGCACATCTGCTTTTGTTTTTAGATTACGTTTTTAAAGCGCTAAGCATAGCTCAGCGCTTTATTGTCGTTAGACTTCTATTTCCGTTGCAAGGAATAACTGCCCTCTATGAGCATAAATATACATCATTTAAACTGGTAAGAGGTATAGGGAACCAGTTATCTGGGTGACGGAAATGGCCGAGTAGATACGATTGGTTTGCGGGGCTAACGTACATCAGCACGGGATGCTACGCAGTGATGAAAAAATATAGTGCGTATTCAGAAGCTAAAATATAGAAAAATAAAATCGATTCTTTGCAAGAAAAAGTCAAAAACTGTGATAAATTAAATTACTGTTCAAAAGGTGTATAATTTGTGATTTTAACATATCTTTTTTCAGGCAAGTATCCATATACAAGTCGTGTTCAGCTCTAAGGTATCTCACTCCTCATGTTTTGATTTCATTGCGCAGATGATCATTATATTTGAAATGAATATGATTTTATTTATTTAATAATCACAGATAGATTATTATTTCATAATTACACAACATTCATAAAGAAAATCCATTTGAATTCAAGAAACAAACAAGTTTTTTGGGGAACTATTTTTTCGTGCGGAAGGTTTCTTAGACGAAAATGACCGAAACAACCAATTTATGAATTTTAAATATACTTTTCTTTTTATTATACTTTATTCATTATTCACATTTTTAACATTTGATAGGTTTGTAACATATTTTATAGGTTCTGTGTGACATGTACAAAATCAAATCTTGAGAATGTGATAGCCGTTTAGCATAAAATCATGCAAATATATAGAACATATCTGAAATTTTTTAAGCCAAATTTTGCGAGAATTTTACCTTTGAAGCCCTATATCTAAAATTTGACATCACTGAACCCCATGTTATATTATGTCAAAATGATACTGAATACATATCTAGGCATATTTGATTTAATTATCTTATAAAATTCTTGATATTCAAAAAGTTTTTATTTCAAATCAAATTGTAACTATTATAGAAATTGTCTATTTTAAGTGCAAAAAGGTCACACAAAAATTTATGCAGCTTCGTACAAATTTTTTGCGTAATCCCTCTATTCAGTGTGACCATTGTGCATAATTAAAGACAATATTTGAAGAAATAAGTTTGCTTAATCAAAAATACTGACAAAAAATCCTAATCAGGATGAAATGTTGCATTTTAGGTGCGAAAAGGTCAAATTAAATAGGCCATAACTCAGAGGGATGGATACTGACCCCCCATTATCTTTGTATTTTTAAGTATGTTTTGTCTACAGATTTCAATGATATACTTCTCAAGAAAATCTTGATAAAACATTGAGGAGTGGGTTACCTTAATTCACATCATCTTCAGAAAGTAACATATATTTAAAGAAATCTGGCCTTCGATACTTTAAATTGATATTCATTAAACATAAACCAAAATTTCGATAAGGCTCATTTCCGCCTACGCTTGCACACAATAAATTTTCTTAGAACCAAGCTAGGTTAGCGCTTTTCAGTACTTTCAGTACTTTGATTTATTTAGGAAAAGGTAGGGGATCAAAAAACAGGATTCAAAAAAGTGCGAAAATTTAGACATATTTTCCTTTATATCTTTTAAACGAAAAATATTTTGTTAAGACATGTAGAATAAAAGTTGTGCAAAATATAGAGGGCTTTCATTTGATACCAATAAAAAAGTACTGGCCCCTTAAATTAAGGGCCAATGGCCCCTAAAAAAATTTGCTTAATAAGTCAAAAACGGTTAGGATTTTGATATGGCTGTCGCTGGAAAAGTTGTAAGTTGGGATCTCATAAAGGTCGTTACAATGTTATTTTGTATGTGATTTGTGTAGTATGAGTGTAAAAAGCTTTACATGTTAACATGTACCTGTTTTCATTTGACAAGTTAACGAAAGTCTTTGCGCGTACAACTGGCATAAAGTCACCGCAGAAAGTATGCTGGTTTATACAAACGGCATTAATTCATAAGAATTTTTTTTTTAGAATACGTGCTTTTTTAGGAGTTTAAGTCATTGTTGTTAAGTTCTTATAATGCTCAACCCTTAAAAACGGGATTTGGAAAACAAATCATTGTTTTTCTTTTCTAGTAAACCACAAAATATGGAATTAAAAAAAATCTATGCATTACATTTTAGTTATTAATCCATACATTTAAAATCTACCTTGAATCAGAGCTGGTGTGTACCATTACGTAAGCTCTCCCTCGCCCGCGGCCGAGAAAATCGGTCACCATGGTCGCGGCTGGACTACCTAGCGGTCAGGGGTTATCTAATACACGAGAGTTGCGTCTCTCATATATGAGTTTATTTATCCGCAAACCCAAGAATTTTTTTTCGTTTTGATTACACATGTTTTTTTATGGATTAAACGATTGGGTGTCAATTAAGAAATCGTTCAGTTAATTAATAACAGCAATGTCATTCTCAATCTACATGTAAAGCAATAATAGATATAGATAAATTGTGGGTTTTAAGTTTAAAATAAATAACTTCTATTTGATAGAGTAAGGTCATTATACTGCAATTTTCAAGGCTTGCTGGGTTCTGAGCTGTGTGGGTCTGTGCGTTGTACCTTTACGTAATCTATCGTTCGCCCACGGCCGAGGATCTCAGCCACGGCTGCACTACATAGCGGTTATTTATACACAAGATTCGCACACCGAGACGCACACTTCCATGCATATGAATGTGTTTGAGTTAATATAGTCGTAAATACAAGAACTGTTTTAATTTTATGTTAAAAAAAGTTTGTCCATTTTGTATTTATTTAATTAAATTTGAGTGTAAATGAATATTAATGAACGATATTACTCCAAATCGGAAACATCGTCAGACATAAATTAATGGTTGGTTTGTTTATATAAAATATTTTATAAACTGTACAAATAATGTTTTAAATCAACAACAACCCCCCCCCTAAATATTAAACATTTAAATGATGATAATCCATCGCCCATGGCTGAGGAGATCCGGCACGATTGGACAAGTGATCCGCGGTCGGTTCGTGATCTTGTACCTTATCACACGTTAATGTTTCATATTTTGGCATTTTGCACGGAACCAACTATATTTTATTATGTTTTCAACTATTATTTTGGTTTAAGATGAAAAGATAAATTTATTTTACTTGTACAGTTGATTAAGCATTGGTGTATACGATAGCGTACAAGGTAGTTTAAAATCAAATTAAATTATAATCAAAGTTCCATGTTACGTGTTTGCGGTAGGTGCTAGCACGATAAAAGAATGTCCTGAGTTGAGGCATTCGATGATTATTTAAAAGAATATTCACATGAATTTTAAACAACTTTAGATTAGATTCTATCGGTCACATATTAATCACTTCTGTAGTTTTTCTACATGTTCGTTTCATTATGGAAGCGAACTCATTGCTGCCCCCCCCCCCCCCCCGCCCCCTCCTCCCGCCCCGCTGACAGGAGCTCGCGCTGTATTTTTTTTTTTTTTGGCGAAACGATATCAAGATCTGTCGAAAATCATTTTTGGTGGCTTCTTCTTGTTTCACTTTCCCAACCGTTTGTTTATTCGGTCAGTCTGTGTTAAATCAATCGACACTTGCGACCGAGAATCTTGTGTCGCTTCAGCGCACACAGCTCAGAACATATATAGCCCCGGGTCATCAATTGTTATGTAATTGAGTAACAGTTGGAATGGTGCTTTTACTACATAAAATATAAATAAAAAATCATCCAGATAAAATGTTACCGTAACTCAATAGTCAATACCAAAAATAAAAATCTGTATGATTACAAACTGAAATCGGTTTTTCAGTATTCGGCGGGATTTGATTTTTCTTTTAACATTAGTATTTTTATTGGTTTGAGAGAATACGATGTAAAAATACAAACAGGAAATTAATCTAATATTATTTACATTGATAATGTTGAAAAATATTTAAAATTAAATTAGTCACATTCGTTAGAAAACAATGTTATACAAACATCCGATAATTTTTTTCCTATGTCGTATCATTCGCGTAAATAAATATGTTCTGTACATATCCATGTACCTCAGAAAAAAATCAAATGATTAAACAAAAAAAAAGTTGTAATTACTATTTCGGATTTTTTTCAATGTAATTTAACATTGTATTGAAAGAACAAGAAATGAAAATGATTTAAGTTTTTGACTCAATCTTCGTATATATTACCGGCGCTCCTTACATGTATAACGGCGTACAGTGTATATGGATTATCATGATCTATTTGAATTAAGTTCCATTCGTAAAGATTCCCATTTAATTAATTGCATGACTGTGTACATTGTAGGCAAATCCCTGTGCGTTAATTACGTCTTGTTTTCCGTTAACAGTGGTTTAAGTAATTAAAATAATTACTTGTAAAAATATCTATAATCGGGATTCCAAAGAACTTACTTACCGCAATTCATAGAAATGATCAGTATGTTTTCTTTCTATGTTTACATTTGATTTTGTTCAAATAGTTAATAAATTTTCTATCATTTAAATTGTGTGCTTCATCAAATACTGATTCCAATTACCTTGAAGTCATTATTTTTTCCATTGGCTATTGACAAAAAAAGAGACGCTTGACCATCCAATGAAAACAAATACACAGAGTTTGATTGACAGGTTCAGCCAGGTGCAGGTCTCACCCGATGTCCGAGGTTATGTGTGCCGCGAGTGGTCTCAATAAGAGTTATCGATGTAAATAAATTAAAAAAGATACATGCTTATCAAAACATGCTCGTGCAAGTTAAAGTTGATTAAGGCTTGTTCCAACAGAAATCATGTTTTGCTAACTGTATTTAATATTTTTTATGTATAGCGAATTTTAATATTGTACAGTCATTAACGAATCAGTATGCGGTTTCTCGTGTATGCAACTATTATTATCGGAATTCCAAATGTTTTTATTTTTTGTTTAAATCGCGTTTCTTTGTCCTTCTAAACTGTATCAAACTTCCGAAAATATAAAGGATGAATTACGGAGACAGTAATTTCAACACCCCCTCCAGTTTCCTAGTTTTGAATTCGTTTCCCAGTATCAAATTAAGCGCCCTTTATCTCTTCTGACCGAATATTTTGAGGCAAATTAATTTCAAAAATATACTAGAGGTACATGATATTGGACTTATAAATGAACAAGGAAAAACAATTGTGGGAATATGTCATTTAAACAAATTATATGATCGTTATTTTTATCATACCGTTTTCCGGTCAAATTGAAACTGGACTTGAACATTTTTCATTTCCGTTACTTTATAATATTGAATTTTCATAAAAACACTTTATAGTAGTAATTGATGATAAGTAGTTGCCATTTTCCTTTGTTTTTCCCGTATATCTATCAATTTTTGCAGCCAAATAATACTTCTGTCGCAATGAACCGTAACTAGGAAAACTACACGTGGTTCTTTTTGAAGTCGTAATTTCATTCAAAGCTCCATTATTATTTGATATGATGTATTATCTTTTTAAATGAATTATATTTACTAATTATTCATTAAATAGGGATCAATAACAAACTTATTTTCATAGTTAGGCTTTCGTTTTTTCTGCTTTGAACATCCGGCAGCTCATATCTGGGGCACATTTTTAATTTGTAAACAATTCGGTAAATAATCGTGCAAATGGCAAACAACTTCACGCAATGATATAATATTTATTTCTGTGTTATAATCACCTAGCTAGAATTTTTTAAAACCTCAACTTTGTCTTCCACCAATAATTTTTCCAAAAATTATTCGATACTGGCAAATATTCGTTACCGGTAAAACTGTACCAGTACTGAAACATCGTATAAAAACGTTATATATACATGTACTCTGTAACTAGTCGTCTTTTAATACATATACCTTTCTTTTGTTTGTTAAAAATAAATTCAGTTTTGTAAAAAGATAAGTATATCATTTCTTCTAGATTTTTTTTCTTCATGAAAATACCTACAAGAGAGTTTTGCCAATCACAAACAGTTTAAAGTACATGTAATGTAAAACACGGGCTCCATTTTGAAACAAATTGTCAGAGAGTTCCGAATGAAATCTGATAAACGTTTCACATGGTTCTCGCACGCTTTGCTCGAAACGATTTAAACGCATTGTCCGAAATTCTGCACGCTTTGTCCGAAACGCTAAACGGTTTACACGAAACGCTTCACGATTCACACGAAACGCTAAACGGTTAATACGAAACGTTTTTCGCACGTAAGTCGCACGCTTTTTTTGTTGTAGTAGTACGTTTCAGGGTCTGTAAATTTTGTCAGCACGCAACAATTCTAAATTGCACATTGTCTTCAAAAATTTACAAATATTTAAATAAAGAAGTTATCTTAGAGAAAAGGTTACGTGTTTTGTTAGCGGGTTCGGTTAAAAAAAAAACCACCACAATTCCTGACATGACACATGAGTACATACTGTTTATTACAATGCTTGCTACCCTCTGAAAATTTAACTCGCCATTAAATATCTCATTTTTTTAAATAATGTTTGTTACGATTACATAAACTGTGTGCGACAAATAGTTTTCCTAAAACATTTTCTTATTATACCCCCCGCAAACAAAGTTGGGGGGGGGGGGGTATATAGGAATCACCTTGTCCGTCCGTCCGTCCGTCTGTCTGTCTGTCTGTCTGTCTGTCTGTCTGTCTGTCCGTCTTGTCTGTGCAATTGTGTCCGGTCTATATCTTTCTTATGGAGATACATTGGAAGTTCTTACTTCACACAAAGATTGCTTATGACCTAAGGGTGTGTCATGACCTTGACCCAAGGTCATTCGGGCAAGGTCAAGGTCACTGGCAGAAAAAGTGCAAAATTCGTGTCCGGTCCATATCTTTCTTATGGGGAAACATTGGAAGTTCTTACTTCACACAAAGATTGCTTTTGACCTAAGAGTGTGTCATGACCTTGACCCAAGGTCACTAGGGCAAGGTCAAGGTCACTGGCAGAAAAAGTGCAAAATTCGTGTCCGGTCCATATCTTTCTTATAGGGAAACATTGGAAGTTCTTACTTCAAACAAAGATTGCTTATGACCTTAGGGTGTGTCATGGCCTTGACCCAAGGTCATTCGGGCAAGGTCAAGGTCACTGGCAGAAAAAATGCAAAATTCGTGTCTGGTCCATATCTTTCTTATGGGGAAACATTGGAAGTTCTTACTTCACACAAAGATTGCTTATGATTAAAGGGTATGTCATGACCTTGACCCAAGGTCAATTGAGAAAGTTCAAGGTCATTGTTTCAAAAAAGCTAAATTCTGTCTGTGTCATGTCTTGTATTAATGGAAATATTAGAAGCTAAAAATTAACAGTTTCCAAAAATAAAGCAGTTATTATTTATAAAAAATGGACAGTGAAATAGATTCATCCAATATTTTCTATAATAGCAAAAATACACGCGTAATGATTTTTTCCTTAGCGGGGGGTATCAATTGTGAGCTTGCTCACAGTACCTCTAGTTTTCTTTTTCAAAACACGTTTTATATGCAGGCTTTCAATCACAACACGTTTTTATAACAAAAGCAGAACTGAAAGATAATAATTATAATCGTTTGACACCATATCACATATTTTTCAACTCGCAGCAACAACGGAAGACCTACTCGTGGCTTTGCCACGAGCTCTGCTCTAGTTAAATTTATATTTTTTGAAGAGATATTCTAAATATTTCTACTCCCAATATACGCTCAGTATATTTTGTTGACCGTGATTCTGGATCAATCACTTTGACAAACAAGGAGGTTACCTATATAGGTAAACAACGGAATGACCTATTTATCAGCACACGTTTAACCTAATTAAAGGACTGTATGCACTGGCATATCGTGGCCAGACTTATGAACGTATGAGAATAAATACTGAGTACACTATCGTGTACCTGAATATATTGCATTAAAGGCCTAGGACACCTACCCAAATATATCTAAAGATAGGATCTAAATAATTTATTAAACAATGATTAAATAAATATATGTCAGGTCCTTCTAGTAACTAAAGTACAAAATACACTCAGCATCATGCACGTAAATATAATGACCCTTAAAATAGACGCCAGATTGCTTGAGCCAAATGTTTACTTAGCAATAAGTCAAGGGCACCGTTCTACTACAATACCAAGCACGTAAACTCAGCACAGATTCGGCTCTCCTTGATCTGGACTGACACCTTCACTGAATTGTCGGATTATGAAGGGCTGTCTCAAGATTCGGTAAAGGTGACAGTCAAAATATCAAGCCTATCCAATCTCGGCAGGAATATACCAAACGGGCAAAGATCAATAGCATTTCATTTTATTTATCAATTTTCTTTACTTATATTTTAATTTGGGGGTTCAGCAACACGCCAATTAATTTTTCTGCAGTTTCAATTCATGTGTACCGTCAGCCACCAACATACAAAGACGTGTATAAGTTCTCCTTCTTCCCAAGAACCATCAGGGACTGGAACAGCCTGTCAGATGACGTTAAAGAAGCCAGTACCATCGATGGCTTCAAGAAGCAGCTAAACAACAACCTTAGCTGTGTCCTATGACCCTTACGCAGCTAGGTTAAGGCCTCCCATAGATTTCACCTCATGAATATCACGTGACATTTCATGACGTTAGCTCCGCCCATTATTCATGTTTTCATCTTTTTCCTACTTTCGATATAGTAAAGCGATCGCTGTAAAAATTTATCGATTGACTGCTTTAAATAATCATTTTGAATTTTATTTTAAAGAATATTGTATCGAAAATATGTGACTAAAGGTGTTTATTTCTTAAAATTACATTGTCGTTTGCTTACCATCCGCGTCAACACAGCGCTTTCACTCGCTTTGTTTTGGTTGCGAACAGCTGACAGCGGTGTGTCAACATTTTCATAAGATGCATGGCCTGCAAGACGCCGAGAGTGGAAAATGCTGCTCAACCATCGTTTGAAAGATAATAAAGGTATGTTTTAATACAGAATAGGTAGTGTTGACCTTTTCCTTTCAAATCATTTACTCTTTTCAGTGATTGGCTGTTCGTTCGCTCTTAAACGCGTTCGCCCTTGACGCCGTTCGCTCTAGTTTTCGTTCGCCCTAGGTCCGTTCGCTCTTGACGCCGTTCGCACTGTGTCCGTTCGCCTTAATTTCATAAAGGATTAATTAATTTATATATTTTTGTGTATTCTGGTCAATTTAAACATTTTGGAAGATACATATATGATTAATGAAAACAATTCCGCCCTTTCTACTTCTACATAATAATCACCATGGTTGACAGTAGTTTAAAAAAGATAGAATAGGTGATAATCATCTGCTAGGCTTCTGAATGAGCCAATTAAAGTCTCAAATTTTTTAATTGTTTAAAAACACCAAGCGAATCATTCTAAAAACAAGAAGACGGTTATCGACAATGTACGGCAATAAAACCTTACAATTAATGTATACCAGTAACGTCATTTTTGATGAAGGAAAAACATATTATATACGAATAATCAATAAATGTTAACAAGTTTTAAGTTAAACGTAAATGAAATAATTTATAATATTGTTTATTTATAAACAAGGAGCGATCGAGGTTTAAGGCGAACGATTATTTGAGCGAACGATAGTTAGAGCGAAGGGACCTAGAGCGAACGGACTAAGGCGAACATGTGGATAGGGCGAACGCACCCGATACCCTTTTCAGTCCATGCAGTGTACATGTATGTACGTTACACACGTGTTGTTTTGCACATCATCGCTGTTTTGAATTATTATTTCTTATTAGGCTATTATTTTGTGTATTGAACTACACACCAGACACTGTAAACATTGCACTTGAAATAGGTGGGGTTCCCAGGGTACACAATTATAGAACTCATTAGGGCCTACAAAGTGCATATGCATGTTTGCATGGTGATTATACATATGTTTTGCACTTCAGTAAATTTTTGGATCTTAGATGATATAATTCATTTTGCTGGTATAGTTTACAGTAGATATCTGTAAAACTGTTTTGAATTCTTATTTGTTATTATGCTATATATACACGTATACTGTATGTACATGTGTGTCTTAGTTCCGGTTTGTATTGAACTATTGTATATACACACCATAATACATGTAGCATACACTGTATAAACATGTGGGGTCCCATGGTACACAAGTGTAGAATGATGTAATCATCAAGTGCATGTATGCATCATGATTTCTTTACTTATTTTAATAAAACAATATTTCATATTGCCATCCACAGCTTCATTTATGAATTCAAAAGTTCAGAAAGATTTGTACTACATATTCAATTTGTATGTGCTGCATTAAAAATATATGATTAATATATTTGATGTGTTAAATATGTGCAGTTATGCTTCATAATAATCTGATAATAAACCCCAACCAGTAAAATCTAACATATGTGGTGGTCAGACTCGGCCGCTTGAGACCAGGTTGCATAGTGGCTAGATAATATTCGAGGGGCACAAGCTTTAAACTGACCTGGTTTGTTATTATTATTCACTACCTTATCCACATGTACATGCATACAATGACATATACATTTCCTCAATAGCAGACTTTTTTTTAAAAATTAACCAATGTAAATTAAACTTATATGCTATTCTAGAATTCATTTATGTATATTCTTAAAAGAAGATTTTAATTTTAAAATTGAAAAGAACTTAATATATATATTACCCTAAGGTCAGAATTTTTGGGTATTTATATTCCCTGATATTCATAATACAGTCTTTTTTGGATTTTTTTTTACAGAATCATTGTTATTTGTTCTGAGTTATGGTTTATCTTTATGTAAATACATATTGATTCACTTCTCGGTAAAGTGTTCATGCATAGCACATGTACATGTACATTGTATACAAACAATTTTGAGATAACAAATACATGTGTATGTTGGATAAATGGTTACTGTACTCAGATACATCAGCTTATGTGTGACATTATGGACAATTCATTGATAGAAAAAAAAATGAAACTAATGGAATTATAATGTCAACGATTATTTCGAGAAGAGATATATAGTATATCAAAAGAAATTAAATATTTACTACATGTATCACACTTTGAGTAAAGCAGACTCTCTCTCTCTCTCAATTTGATATGTGTTAATAGTTTAGACCTAAGCTATTTGGTTTGGTTTTTGTACTGCCATCTTGTCATATGCACAGATCCAGAAATTTTTTTCCAGGAGGGGGGGGGAGGGGGGGGGGGGGGAGGAGGTCCGAAGGGTAATTGTTTTTTTTCATGTGGTCTGAGGCATACAATGTAAAATCTTCCTCCCTTCTAGATCCGCGCATGTTTTCATACATATGACACTGCATGGTCAGTGTATTTTTTTTGTAACAAATATTCATGTATTTGCTATGCATATGTTCCCCCAGCTAATTGATTTTTTAAAATTTTTATTTCAGCCCAACATGAACTTCTGCTACCACCTGGCGACATGGGTTTTGCGGGTCGATTCTTGTGGTTTCAACTCTTGAGGTTACCCTGTCTTCCCTACCCACATATTCCCTGTGTTCTTCAGACTATTTAATAAAAAAATAACCTGATAATGCATATAAACATGATGGATAAAAAGGTGCTCATCATCATGCTTTGGTGTATTTTGAATGTGTGAAGACATTATTAAAAACAAAATTAAAAAGCTGTTTAAAAAAATTACAATTGTGAGTTTTGAAATTTTGCTTTTCAATAAAAGTATATATTGATGCCTTTATTTTGTATAATTCATTTGATATCATATGCACTATTTTTTATGACAATTTTATACAATTATTTATGAAAATCTTGACAAATATGAAGTTCAGTGTGTCTTTAAAAGAATTCTGTATCTTAATATGATGAAAAAAAATATTCTGACTTTATGGTACTCTTATAGTTATAAGCAAGATTAACTTATATCGTGGCAGAGACACCATGCGCGGATCCAAAAAAATTTCCAGGGGGGGTGGGGGGGGTGTCTGAAGGATGAGATTGTGATGTGATGTGATTGTGGGGGGGGGGGATGGTCGTGTCCGAGGCATATTTGCGATGATTTTACTAGACGTATGTAAATTTAATAAATTTTCATTTTCCAGGGGGGTTGGGACTCCTCTTACCCCTCCTCTAGATCCGCGCATGGACACACTTGATAACAATATCAAATTACATATTTAATAAACAGGGGTAGATTGAAGCAGGTACGTAGCATAAGATGGGGGTGGGGGGGGGATGATCCCCCCCCCCCCCCCCCCCCCCCCGCTTTTTCTTTCTGAAATTTTTTTTTTTAAATTTACATATAAGAAATTAATATGCATGGAGTTGGCCCCCAACTGTTTTGAGAGTATGTAAAGAAATATTGATTTTTTTTCTTTGCTTGTCAAGGTTTTTTGGATGAGTCTGCCCCCTTTCAAAAACGATCCTACGTACGCGTGGATCTGGCTTCTTATTTTTTTTCTTTAGCCTGTTATATATACACTTTAATTAGTCTAAAATTATAAGGAAGACATTTATAGAAAACCAGCACCCACCCCAGACCTTAGATCCGCGCATGGGGTTATCTGATTCTGTTCTGGTGCATTGACGAATCTATCACTCTTTTCTGTTTAAACTGAACAAAAAATAATAAATTGGTAATATTCCTGTGTATTTTACGAATTGAAAGGTTTAAAAGGTTAATGAAATGTGCAGGTAAGGAATAACCAACGATTAACAATGTAAATCTTTAAATTTTCCGCGCTTCACAACGCCAGATTATCTGCCCTTGATCCTGATCATCAGTGCGTTTGAAAATCGGCTATTTTGCATAAAATCATATACATCTGTCTAAAATTGCAAAAGTTCAACGATATCCCGTCAATTTTAAGGATTGTGTTTAACTTTTTTATTTTTTCATCAAATACCAGTGATTGTAAAAAGTGCTGGGAGCAAGTTGTTGCTTGAAAGGAAACATTTTTTTGACACGTGAATTAACTCGGTTATTGAAATTTTTTATTAAACTTGAACGATCAATGCTAAAGTTAAGCATGTTGCTGGTACTGCTATAGTTGCTCCCAGCACTTTTTAGATTAAGCAATACGGAACTTTCGAGATACCCCGGAACGACGGTTTCCGGTCGACTTTTATACACTTCGATCACGTGATATTGCGGAATTGTAGGGCAAATTGTTTACATCGCAACAACATCTATATAGCAGACGAAACGATGCCTAGTCCAAAAAAGAGGAAGAGCACGGACAATCCCAGTCATTACTGGTGTTCTGTGCCAGGTTGTGCTTCGGATGGGAGAAAGAAGGCCAATTTAGACATATATCCGTGGATGCAAGGTATACAGTTTCATCCGTATCCAGGACCAAAGCGTCAACCTAAACTACGACGGCAATGGCTTCAACAAGTTTTTCGAGACGAAAACTATTCTCCTAAACGATACCACTCGGTCTGTTCTCTACATTTTGTAGATGGTTGTCCCACTGAAAACAACCCTGTACCAACATTGTTTCCTCGAAACAATTTTAAAAATCCGAAAAATGTCAGAAAATCAACTTCTATTGCAAAACGTCAAAGTGCAGAGAGTTCTACATCCACAGATTCTGTGTCAGTCAGTCAGAATTCTCATTCAACAGAACGAATTGCGGTAAATATAACTTGTTTGAATTTCACAGATGTGTTAATTCGTAAAAAAAAAATTGTGGACCTACTATATATAAGTGTCACCTATATAAATATAAACAAGGTGCTTTATACCTATATTATCATCGTGACAATTTTATAGCTATTGATATACCGGTATGCCTTTAACATGATGAAAGCATACATACATGTATGAATATAATTAATCAGTTATTGTGACTAAATAATCTTGCATGATAGGTAACACTATTTAGTACATGCAACAATGTTTATATTTAAAAAATATATTTGCATATACATGTACATTCAAATATGATGTTTAGTTAAATTACAATGCATAATTTGCAGATGAAGGATATCACAATTTTGTATGAGGGGAATGGAGCTATACATATACCTCTCCCTGTAGCACACGAGTGTGTTGTAGATACTGATCAGTCTTCCAAGTCCAATGAAAACTGTTTAGAGGTACCTTGCCCTGAGACTATGGACCTCATAAACGCTCATGGAAATAATAGTAAGTACAAGCTTGTATACAATATCATTGGATATTATGAATATTTTTCTAAATTATTTAATGGGTATATATAACAATAAAATGCAGCTAGACTACAAAATTTTACCTCTTTTAAATAAAAGTTGTTTGAGCATTGGACTTATTCTTTGTATATTATATATATTTTCTTTGTGTGTGTGTGTGTGTGTGTGTGTGTGTATATATATATTGTATTATTTGTATGAAAATTACAGACTCTGACCATATTTACTGCAAACGGTCTATCGAGTCTAGATGCAGTGAAGATTTTGTGGAGTCTGCTGTGCAGACAGATCTTACCATGGACGACATACACCATATGGAGACAATGACCAAAGAGACAGACCATATTCTCAGGGAGCAGTTTGTAAACAGAATTACGCGGTCTGATTCAGCAGTCAGAAAATACTTAGGAATACCTAGTATTACTATGCTCTTCGGAATATTCGGTAAGCTATTTGGAAATATACATTTGTTTAAAATGTACATATTAATTATGTAGGTGATATGATTGTATAATTAAGATATAGAAACAAACATTTTTTTCACTTTTTTTATTAATACAATCATATATCTATGTATGAACTCTTGATACTTGTGATTTAATTTATATATATATATTTGTTATATATCTTAACCCTTATCTTACAGCTATACTTGATAAAGTATGCACCAAACTCAAATACTGGTCAGGAAAAAACAGTACATCAAACATGAATTACGAAACATCTGAAGCCAGAAAACCAGGCCCAAAGCGGAAGTTGACAAAGTTCCATGAGTTTTTATTAACACTTCTTCGACTAAGACTCTCTGTTCCTGCCTTTTTGATTGGTGATTTATTTGGTGTGTCTGAGACAAGAGTGTCACAAGTTGTGTGTACATGGATTAACTACATGTCCCAAGTTTTCAAACCTCATCTGAAATGGCCATCACTACAAAGCATCAAGAAACATATGCCAAGGTCTTTCAAACAGACATTCCCTAGGACTAGAATTATCATAGACTGTACCGAGATATTCATTCAAAAGCCAAGGACACCTACTGCTCAAAGCCAAACCTACAGCAATTACAAGGGACATAATACATTTAAAAGCCTTGTTGGAATAACACCCACAGGTGCATTCTCTTTTGTGTCTGAATTGTGGGGTGGCAATGTGTCTGACAGGTACATTACAGCCAATAGTGGTTTCCTGGATTTGATAACTGCTGGAGATGAGGTGATGGCAGATCGTGGTTTCATCATCAGAGATTACCTACTGGAACGAAGGGCTAAGTTGGTCATTCCACCATTTACACATAAATGTAAGTGGGGAAAAGGAAAGCGATTGAATTCTGGTGAGATTCAGCGGACAAGACAGATAGCTAAATTACGAATTCATGTGGAACGTGCTATACAACGTTTAAAATCATATAAACTTTTATCTGGGATTCTACCAATCAATTTAAAGCCAATTGCAAACCAGATTCTTGTTGTTGCTGCCTTTCTATGCAATTTGTCAAAACCGCTTGTAAAAAATTAACATGTTCAATGCTAAATTAATATTTGTCAATTTGTTCTGTTGATTGTTTGTGTTACATGGAAGAGACTTATATCATTGTTATTTTACATATTTTGTGTTACTGTTGTTAAAGTGATTTAGCAATATACCATGTATACCAAATATATATTATCATTTCAAAACTGTTTATATATATTTTTTTCTATTTACAAAAAAAGTCAACAACAGGCTGTTATCAGAGTGTGGTTTAATATTGCTATCTGTTGTCATAAGATAGCATAGGACATGTCAGAAACATCACAAAACAATGAAGAAAAAAATCATATGCTGTGTTGCCTCAAATCAAAATCTTAAGACTGGTATAATACATAACAGACTACAAAACTTGTTCTAGATTTTAGCAAGCAGTGCAGGGTGAACATGTTTATCAAAAAAGCTGCTGCACTTGTTCACAATATCATTAAAAAAACATTCATCATAATAAATCCTATCACTTATAAATCCCATGTCTGTGTAAAACACAAAGTCACACCATCTAGCTTTACATACCCCAAGCTGTCCTTGAATTTGAACATACCATGGAGAATCTACCCTGAGCTTGACAACATCATTAGTGTCTCTGTATAAATGATAATTAGGGTCACTAGCAACATCATATGGTGGCTCATTTCTGTGTGAATATGAACATTTTACCTCCACCAAACCTTTCCCACAACATTTGCAATACAAATATGCATCTGGTGATGCACCTAAAAATGGATGATCTACAGATATATTTAAACCACAAGGTTTCATTTTGGCATTCACATGGTCATGAGAATACATGTCAAAAAACAATTGTTTAGCTATAATTTCATTCTGCCTTCCATACATTATTGCATTGGTGTTTAAAGCATTAGATTTATCATTAAGTATTTCACGAGTGATATAATTATCATGATTCTTCCCTCTAAAGTGACATACTTTTGAAAACAATGAAGATGTAATCCTACCATATCTGTACTTAAACCACAGTTCATTTTCAGTCTGACCACAGGTCATCTGCTCAACGTCCTTGACAACATCAGAATTGAACACATTTTTCAGATAGTCAATCAATGGCTCGCCACTCTGACTTGTATGAGTTACAGCATCTATCATGTCAGGAGGGTTTTCTTGGAGATCTTCGTCCTCATCTGAAGGAGGGTCCAGAGTCTGTAAGAGAAGAGCACCTGTACCTTGACACATCCTAAACAGCTCTTTCTCAACTTCTCTGTTACTCTCAGTGGTAAGTGTAGGGCACGGTTGATAGTCCGCCTTGCTGGGCATCTCCGGGACTGTCCTGTGTGAGGTGCAAATTTCCTTCACACGACAAGGCTTGCTCTCCCTCCTGGGCTTATCCCACTCACACTGCACATCGGTCCCAACCTCTGTATGCCTGTCTTTATGGCGATCGCTAAAAGCTGCAAGTGCAAATGCAAGGGCTGTGCAGTGCTTGCAGGAACCATCATCACTACAAAGACAAAATGTAGAATGTTATTATTGTCTGACTCTCCCATTATAATTATGGAATCAACATTATATTGATAGTTAATAAAGCACACTGCTAGACTTACGCAACACAGGAGCAGCCACCAGATAGGATACGGCCATCGGATTTCACTAGGAGCCATGTCATATAGGGGTCTTCTGATTGACGGGTTTCTGGGGTGGTGCTGCAACGAATATAAGTGTAATCCGAGTCAATAGGAAACACTCGAACACTGTCGATATGGCTGTTCTGATATAACAGATAACCCTTATCTGTTCTATAGGAATGGAGCCGATGTTGATCCCAACCAATATTGATGAGATATACAAAAACATCTGCAGTGTATATATCAGGCATCAGCTTTAAATCTCCACTCCAGTCAGATGATTTTACCTGTAAGATAAAATATTCCAAATAAGATACAGTGTTTTGGATAATCTCATTAAATAAATTATTACATTATACGATGATGATTGTGACAAATCAAATAAACTACGTTGACATCTCTCTCTCTCTCTCTCTCTCTCTCTCTCTCTCTCTCTCTTAGTTAAGCATATAATATATCTGGTTAAATTAATATCTATTAATTTATTTCATAGAAATAACAATGCATTTTGAAATAAAAGTGTACCTCGCTAACGCTTGGTAAAGTCCGGTCTCCGACAGTTCTACGACGAATGTCCATGTTTATGTAATCATCATCTGTGTCTTGATCCTCTAAGTTGATTTCCCTAGCCAATTCACAAAGTCTTATCAAGTGAAATTTTCTGTAAATCGATGTTGTAATGCCTTTTTTACTTAAGTAGTGTTTTAAAGCCGGTACTTGATACACATTGAAGTCTTCCATGTTTTCTGTTTATACGTTGCTCAGGAATGCGGAAGTGAACTATGCCCTACAATTACGTAAGTGGAGCGATAAAACTCGGAGCGGATCCGTAACTCGAAAGTTCCGTATTAATTTTCTTTTAAGTGATATAAACAACAATTTAATATTTTATTCGTATATCGTCGAACTTTTGCAATAAATGAAGTCATATGTAGCTGCTCTATTTTTAGCGTATCACGTGATAAACAGCTGATGCGGTGGCTGTGTTCCGGTGAAAAATGTAGGGGAGATCGGTAGTTACATAATGATGTATAAACTTTATCATTGCCATATTTGGATGAGTTTGTATACTTTGTCTGGAATAAAGTCCGTTTTTAGTGTATTTATTTCATACGGTAATCCATGGGCGTCCTTAACCTAGCTGCGTAAGTGACATGCAGACCATTGCTTTTACCCGATTTTAACTGTGATTAGGAGGCTTTTAGCTGTGTTCGATGCGTGCTATAACACTCGGAAACCGAGGCCAGCACATTATAGGAAGAAGAAGAAGAAAGTGTAAAGTTCAAACTTCTAATGTCTTAATTAAGTCATGCATTCTCTGCTATTTGCACTGCCATTAGTAATGACGTTATGTACAGTGTCATCACATCCCGGTTAAAAAAAACAAACTATATAATAGAAATGCATGTTTGCAAATGAATTTGTCCACTTGAGTGTTATGGGTCTTACACTAGAGTAGAAAACTGAGTGTACTGTATAACTGCTGCATCACATGAACACTTGTATGACGCATGGAACACGTAAAAAAACAAAAAACACCAAACAACGTCTCTGTCTCTTACCGTACGCCGGTGTTGGGTGTACAGTTTTGATCCTTAGATAATCCCTGAAAACTGTCACCGCTTTCTCCTCCGTCATTTTCTCGTACTAAGTGAACACCGTCCGTCGAAGTTTTACAGAGGAAAGTCGAACGTGTATCAAAATACCCTGATCCCGACCTAATTGATGTACCATCACGAGCCCGATTCAAAATTACGGTTATGATAGCGTTCATGGGCTTATCTAAAATAGCAATTAATTGGTAAAACGGTTCGTGGTTACTAAATATGGTGATTTTTTTGTCGTTTTAAATTGCTAGATTTACAAAATGATTCTTTTTAACGAAAGTTGGCGGGACTTATTCATATATATTTTTTAAATACACATGAATCTCTGTATTATTATAGAGAATCGATCATGTATTGTATATTTTTCTAAACCCCTCGATGAAAACATTTTGGACTTAACGAAAATAATTTTGAATAAGTAAAAACATATCAATACTGAGTTTTTCTAGTGCTTTTCAAAAAATGGTGCGTGATTTTTATTTTAGGAAAAATTCTGAAATAGACTGAAATGCTGAGAAACTATATCTATGCTGAATAATAGACGTCGTGGGAAATGTAAAAAAAAATTATAAATAAAATACAAAAAAAAAAAATTTTGATCTTATATCGTATCTAGATCCCTTTAAATATGTTCTAGTATTATAGTCGGTTTCGCAGTAATATTTATGCGAAAGTCAAATATCTTTATAAGTATTTAAATAAATGTACATTGAGTAACCAAATATGAAGAGGGTAAACTATATTGCAGCTGATGTAAATTGATTCCATTTAACTGTTATTGTATGTATATGTTTGATAGGATCCTGAATAATAATGATTATGTTGATCAAACAACGAAAGTCTGCCTCCCGCTACAATTATGAGACCAAACTTGATTTAAAATATCCCATGAGCTGGTGGTCATTTTAGGAAAAATAACATGATTATTACCGCAAATAAGCCTGCGTTTACATTTTCGATAAAAAGGGTTAAAACAAATGACGTATTTGTTATCATAAGGCGTATCTGATTACTTAGCTTAATTTAACTGTATTGAAAATAAGGATAATGGCGGTAGCATAGAGTGCATTGGTTAGGCCTACTAATTCTTTTAGCATGTGTTTTCCAGGGAAAAAATCATCAAGTACATGTATGCTTTTAAAAAATGTAATTTAAATTATTTGCAAATAAAAAAAACCGACGGAATAACAACTCAATAAACCCCAAGTCACCCCCTATAAAGACTTCATGTTTAATCAATGAAAATAAGCATGCAGCACGGTTAATAATATGGTTTGTCTTAAGGGTGTTGTTTACTCAGGGTTTGAGTTCTCGAATTCGGATTGTTATAAAGTTAAATGTCATGAGTAAAATTTGTTCTAAACACAAAAAGTATCTGTGAAATGAATTATTATTGACATAACATTCGATATTTCTACTATATTATGGAATTATGCCAAAAAAAAAATAGACTTTTAGCCAAACAGAGGAAATTCGGACTAAATTTTGCAGATTTTGTTTTCTGCTAAAACATTTTTGGAAGTACTCTAATTTTAAAAGTTAAGATTTTATATTTTAGTCTATATAATTTTGCATATTTTCTGGTAGTTTTTCCTCATTCATTCATTATAGTAACCGTATGGCATGAATTTAACAAATATTGAAATATGCTTAAAAACGAGAAAAGACACCATATCTCAAAATTTTGATCATTGACATCATATAAATTATATGCCAACAGAATAAGATCAATATAAGTAGTTTAATACTATAAATGTTTTTGTATTATCATCATTCAATTTTTTATAAAATTGGATCAAAAATGGGTAGGAATTTGAAAAGTGATAGAGGAAATTCGGACTGGATTATTTTTAAAAATTGTGAAGGAAAACTTAATGCTTTGTATATATTTAGTGTCACTGCCATTCATAAATTGTATTTCATTTTCAAAAATGGTGAGCAATTTGTATCATTTTTACAATTAAGAAAATCTCAATCATGGTGTAAAATTTTAAGTGATTTTCCTTTAATTTTCCAAATATATACAATGGCCATTAACTCAAAAAGTAGGTCATTGACCTACTTTTTTGAAAATGAAAAATAACATTACAATAAAAGGTCTATAACACACAATAGTTGGTTTTTCATTATCATCAGAGGACATTATTTTTCATTCTGAGTAAACGTCATCCTTAAAAGACAATTTATAAAACTACTTAAGAAATGAAGATAATAATTTTTCTATTGATCGACGTATCAAAGAAAAAATTGACCGGAAAACTTCATCAATGCGCGTAGCGCATTGATGAAAAAGTTTTCCGGTCAATTTTTTCTTTGATACGTCGATCAATAGAAAAATTATTATCTTCATTTCTTATCATTTAATAAAACATTTTCAAATAAAAAATTGTGAAGTGTCATTGTTCAAAAATGTAAATAATGTAAATGACGCGGCGCGTATGAATACAAAACAACAACAGCAACAATGTTCAAAATGGATGCGCCTTCAGCTAATGCAGAGCTATTGAGCTGAATTTAATGGATTAAACACAAATAGTGAGTTAAACTCTGAACCGGCTGAATTGAAAACGAAAGGAAAATACATGCAATAGCTTGTGATATTATTCAATGTGCAGAAAAACTCGTAATAAAACTAGTTTTCATGTGAGATCGCTGGAATATGCAACTGGACATAACTATCCAAGGAAAAGCGACCGTGGACGAAAATAGCTGATATGTCGACAAAGAATAGTATGTATAAGCGACTTTTGTAAACGTCGTGGTAACTAGATAGCTAGTGATATACTTAAATGGTATATCTGCCGCTTGGAATGCGCCGAAGGAGTTGATGCATTACTCATAGCTTTTCTTTACGACGCTTATTCTGATGACCGATCATGTACGTGTGTAAATTTAAAAATTATCGTTACCAAATTTGAACAGCAGTGTTACCGTGAAAGTTTATAGGACTCTATGTTCGTTATAATATTCCTGGAAAAGGAACACCCAGCCTCGCTGTAAATGTTGATTGATCTCAAGCAGACGAAATCGTGAGAAGACGCTAAATTTTCTATTTCGTGAATCAAATAATGTGTTTTTGTTTATTTTTGAAGGTTAAACTTTCAAGTTTTTATATTCACAAGGATGCATTTTGTTTGCTGACAATAAAACAGACACAACTTTACATTTTGTTGACTGTGTTTATCTTGGAAATTCCCGTTCTATAAATAGTGTTAGATCAGAACAGTTGAGAAAAGTAGATCCGGCAAAATTTTATTGATGCAGGTATCATTTAATATTTATTCGTTTGATGAGATATCGGCTCTTCTGATTGGTTGAAAAATTTCTTTGATACCTGCATCAATAAAATTTTTGCCGGATCTACTTTTCTCAACTGCTCTGATCTAACACTATTTATAGAACGGGAATTTCCAGGATAAACACTGTCAACAAAATGTAAAGTTGTGTCTGTTTTATTGTCAGCAAACAAAATGCAAACTTGTGAATATAAAAACTTGAAAGTTTAACCTTCAAAAATAAACAAAACACTTTGTTTGATTCACGAAATAGAAAATTAAGCGTCTTCTCACGATTTCGTCTGCTTGAGATCAATAAACATTTACAGCGAGGCTGGCTGTTCCTTTTCCAGGAATATTATAACGAATATATAGGCCTATAAACTCTCACGGTAACACTGCTGTTCAAATTTGGTAACGATAATTTTTACATTTACACACGTAGATGATCGGTCATCAAAATAAGCGTCGTAAAGAAAAGCTATGAGTGATGCATCAACTCCTTCTGCGCATTCCAAGCGGCTGATATACCATTTAAGTGCATCACTGGCTATCTAGTTACCACAAAGTTTACAAAAGTCGCTTATACATACTATTCTCTGTCGGCATCTCAGCTATTTTCGTCCACGATCGCTTTTCCTTGGATGGTTATTCCAGCGATCTCACATGAAAACTAGTTTTAATACGAGTTTTTCTGCACAGTGAATGATATCACAAGCTATCGCATGTATTTTCCTTTTGTTTTCAATTCAGCTGGTTCAGATTTTAACTCACTATTTGTGTTTAATCCATTAAATTCAGCCCAGTAGCTCTGCATCAGCTGAAGGCGAATCCATTTTGAATTTTGTTGCTGTTGTTGTTTTGTATTCATACGCGCCGCTTCATTTACATTATTTACATTTTTGATCAATGACACTTCACATTTTTTTATTTAAAAATGTTTTATTAAATGATAAGAAATGAAGATAATAATTTTTCTATTGATCGACGTATCAAAGAAAAAATTGACCGGAAAACTTTTTCATCAATGCGCTACGCGCATTGATGAAGTTTTCCGGTCAATTTTTTCTTTGATACGTCGATCAATAGAAAAATTATTATCTTCATTTCTTAAATCAAAGAAATTTTTCAACCAATCAGAAGCGCCGATATCTCATCAAACGAATAAATATTAAATGATTGTAGAATCATCTCATTCATCTGTTAACTTAAAATTGTTACCGTAAAATTCTAATGATTTTTTTTAAATTAAAAAAAAACTTGATTAAAATGTTATGTAACTATTTACATGTATCCATCAACGACAACATCGACTTTTAAAATACGTGTAGGCTAACGTTAGAAGTAGTAAAGCACTGTTTACAAACAAATACGACAGCCAAACGTTTTTTAAATTATTGACTTGCCTCGGTCTATTTAATTCCATACGTGATCAGAAAAGAATTTTCTACATGCACCTGAAAGCTGAAAGAGAAAAACCGGGCCCTTCGGAGCAAGTATTTCCATGAAATGGTCATGCTGGATTAGCCTCAGGTTTGACATTTACAATAATATACGTATTTGTAGTTTTAAGAGACGTGTGTTATATATATCTGTGTGTTTGCGAATTATTAATGCTTCATTCCAACAATCAATGTTTATACTATCTGCATACACGTAAAAGAGAAAAACCGGGCCCTTCAGAGTGAGTATTTGCATGAAATGGCCGGATAAGCCTAAGGTTTGTCATTTACAATAATAGAAATATTTGAAGTTTTCAGAGACGTATATGATATATATATATATATATATATATATATATATATATATATATATATATATATATATATATATATATATATATATATATATATATATATATATATATATACACGTGTGTGTTTGTGAATTATTAATTCTTCATGATCATTTCAACAATCAATCTTATATACTATCTGCAAAGAAACACAATACCAATTCATAAACGACTTTTTAATGTCTTGACAAGGGAGTTAATGCATACAAGATTGTCACATGTCTATATTATCAATTTGTTATTTAGCTATAACGTATTCACTAGTTTGAATTGTGCATTGATCTTGAGGGGGGATCCTGAACTTCACCCTTGGATTTGCAAAGTTATAAATTTTTAAATTATAACACCCCTCCCCCCCCCCCCACGTCCTTTTCTACAAAATTATTTACCCAATACATAGTAATGTTGGTACAGAATACCCATACCTGTAAGATCTATTATCTACACTATAATATTTTATAATACATTTTACACTATATATGCATAAAAAAGTATTAAAGGGGCATAGCCACGATTTTCAAGAATTATTTTTCAGTTTTGAACGTTTACAAAACTTCAGTAAGGCATTTCTAACAGTCAACAAAAATTAATTTTCAGTCGTCGTGTTTAAAGCGAGACATAGATCTTACAATTCTCTGTTATGTAAACAAAGCTTAGATCATGTTTCTGTTTACATTCTGAATGTTGAAGGGAAAGTTCCAGTTTTTTACCTAAATAATGTGATAAACATTAAGAACTGTCTATTTCTGATTCAACGAATTAGAAGATAGTAAAAATCAGCTTGAAAAAGAACTTTTTTCTGTTATATTGAGACAAAGTAAACAAAAAAAGGTCACGGGCCATGTTTATTTTTCAAAGAATTGTGAACTCTGTTTATTACTTATAACTCTACGAATGGCACCCAAATTTTAGATGAACATTAGTAATGCATCTCTAAAGCATTGTAAACAATAAAAATACAAAAATAAAATTTGACCAAAATCGTGACCATGCCCCTTTAAGTTTTGGGCAAAGATTTGATTTTTTTACCATTTTCTTTGTTGAAAAAACTTAAGTTAGAGTGGACCTCCCTGGGAAAAAGATTGAGCCTCGCCGTATGATATATCTTTATACTAACATCAGCATTTTCTATAATAACAGAAACACGTGCAATGGATTCTTCTGGCGATGAGTCCCCTCCCCCGGACAGACCGCTCATTGATGTACCACGGATCATCACTGAGTTTAAGACAGAGTTCGGACAGTTTGTACTACGCAGTGTGTCCTGTCTGAGTGATGAAGTGTTATGGACGTGTGGCGATGAGTAAATCATGAGACTGTACAACCTCAGTGGGGAACTATTGAAGTCAGTATATACCAAGTCGGAAAGCTCTCCAGGGGACATAGCAGCAACAAGGAGTGGAGATCTATTTTATACTGATGACAGTGATAATACTGTTAACAAAGTGAAGAATACACTAATACAGACAGTGATCAGACTACATGGATGGAGTCCCCGCAATATCTGTAGTACCTCCTCTGGGGACCTCCTGGTTGTTATGGACAATGGTGACGAAAAACCATCAAAAGTTGTACGTTACTCTGACTCCACAGAGAAACAAAGTATCCAGTACGATGACAAAGGACGACCTCTCTATTCATCTGAACCTTTCATTAAATACATCAGTGAAAACAGGAACCAAGATACATGTATATGTGTGTCAGACTTTGGTGCTCATGCAGTAGTGGTGGTCAATCAGGCCGGGAAACTCCGGTTTTCCTACACTGGTCCTCCCTCCACTACCACGGGATCATTCTATCCTTGCGGCATCACAACAGACAGCCAGGGTCGGATCCTGACAGCAGACCGTGACAACCACCGTATCCACATCCTGGATCAGGATGGACAGTTCCTCCGCTACATTGACAATTGCCATTTACAGCGTCCATGGGGTTTATGTGTGGACACCAGAGACCACCTCTTTGTGGCTCAGTGGAGCACAGGTAACGTGAAGAAAATACAACATTACTTGTGAACAATTTGTGTAAGATTGAATTACATGTATCATATGTAAGCAGTGTATTTAAATTATATATCTTATATAATTTACACCATTTCTTTAGGGTGCAGATATATCTATAATGTGTGTGTTTTGGATATGTAAACTGATTGTGTTGTATATATAAATAAAGTAAATTAAATGTTTTGAATTGTAATGTGTAGTTCATTGCATATTTGCGCTCTCTGGAGGCTCTGTATTATACATGTATATATGCATTTGCTAAATTTGTATGAAGAGGGACCATGTACTCTTATGAAAAGAAATGTTGAAACGTCAAGTGTTTGTATATATTGGGTTATCTTCTAAGATTGAAAAAAATGAACCAATTATTTACCCTTTGACTCTCGATATGAAAATATACATTGGTGATTCTAAAAAAAACCCAGACATCTCAGAGGTTTCGGCATGTTAAAAAAACCATTTAATAAAATTTAATTACAATCAATTGATTTTATACATTTGACATCAATATGTTTGTCATCTTAAGGCGTTTTAAGCAAAGAAAGTTTGTGGTTTTGTTTAATCTAAATATATTGAAAAAATTAATAATTATATAATGGGTACTTTTGATAAACCACAGTGTTGAGTAAGAATAATAAATTATAAAAAAAATCTTGCATTTACATCTCTCCCCCTAAAAAGTTTTGTAAACAATTCTTATTTTGTCTGTGCGACCCGTCCCTACATTTTGGGTAGCTTTCAATGTTTTTTTAAATGTTTTAAAACCTTTCTAGTAAAAACGCCAAATAATTTGTCATTTTTTAAAAAATTCTCCTGCCCTATGATTGATATGAAATCAATAGTATACATGTATGTCCAGATATATTTGCTATCAAATAGATTTCTTCTTAGTTGTATTTAGTTATTTTAATAACAGGATACTAAGTTCTTAGTCTTAATTAGTGCTATTGTAAAATCAAAACAATCAGAAAAAGCCAAGTCAGCATAAATATTGGACAGTATAAAAGATCAAGATTTTAAAATTGATTTTACAAAGTAGACGCACTTTTTCCAGTTAAAAAATGATTACAAACTCTGTTGTTGGAGTCAATTTTTAACGTATTTCGTTAGCGTACAAATTACACTGTCCATTCACTCCAAGCCCAGGCTTATGAATTTCCATCAATAAGCCGTTATAACACGTTATGTAGGGGAAGATAGAGATATATATATATATATATACCCTATCTATATATAATGGCTATATAATGTTATCTGCAACGCGTTGCAAATAAGTTTTTGGGTGCTAATCCTTCTTGAAAACTTGAAATTAATAATATGGATCACGGGGTAATAAATCATTGGGTTAGCCAAGCATAAAATAAATATTGTACGTATTATTTAAGATTTTATAAGTCTTCATCATCGAGGAATATTTTTAAAAAATAACCAATAAAGTCACGAAGAAAGCTGGTGAATGTTAGGCATTTACGGAATAAGTCGCAAAAGAGCTTTATATGGTAAGTTAATTTACCGGTATCATCTCTATGTATGCAGATTCTACCCGAATATTTAGATAGATCATTTCCTTGGAATTACACAGTCATGTATAATGACAATTTTCAACCTTTGAAAATGAGCTGTTTAAACGAAAACTTTTAATGAATATGGCGCTCCTATTTTTGATTTACAATAAAACAGGTATAGTATTTTTAAATAGCAGATCAATTATAAATTTAACTTACTTTTTAACTTATGTGATTTACGCCTACGGAATAAGCCATATTTAAGAATTGCATGCACTTTAGAGAAGCGCTTACCTCCGTATATAAATATACATTGTACATATATAAAACAGGAATTTAACGGAATAAAGAGCTTCAGTCAAGTGAATGCGTTGCACACATCGCTCCATTGAAAAATCAGCGATTTTTCCGTAGAGCGGTGCAAATAACAGGAGTATATATAGAGCGACGAATCATATTATAAAGCGATTTAACAAGATAAAATCTGTACATAAGGGGAAGTTCCCCTGAGAGGAGGGTTTTCTTGAGGGGGTTCCATATCAGAGAAATAGGGCTTGGCTTCTTTTGGGGAAATCAAGCTAAAATAAGGTCTTTTGACGGATTAAAGCGCTTCTTCAAAGTTCATGTACTGCACGCCCCGTAGTAAAATCAGCAAGTTTCCCGTAGACTGTTGCAAATAACAGGAGTATATATAGAGCGACACTCTTATTTAACAAGATGCAATCAACAAAGGGAGAAGCGCTTTATTCCGTTAAAAATTCCTGTTATATATTGATTTATCCCCAAGGAACTGAAACCCCGATTTTGCTTACATGTTACCTCTCAAGAAAACCCTCATCCAGGTGGAAACATTCCCTTAATTCGGCTTAATCTTGCATGACGAAGTAAAAACATTCCTTATAAGGAATGACCACGCCTTACAAATAGGTGAAAATTCCCACGATGTTGTTTTGCTAATTGAGCTATTTGTGTATTTTGCTGACGTTGCGAAATGAAAAACGAAAATCTCGTGAAATTGGAGAAAGGAATGTATGTGAAAACAATTTAGCAGTCACTCATTTATTTAAATTCAACAACAATCTTCATAAGAATTTACAAATTATAGTACATTTGTAATGTGAATATGTAAAGTTTTCAATAAAAACTGCCAAATATTCCATAGTAAACAAATCATACATATACATGCACATACACAAAAAACGTGTGCATGTGTGTGTGTGTGTGTGTGTTATTTTTATTCATTTACGATTTTTATTACTACATCATATATCATTTACAAGCATTTTTCTGAGACCCGTTGCGTGCAACGCCTATGATCTTTATTACGTCTAAATTTGTCGCGCTTTTCATATGTTTTGCATCGGTTGTATGATAAATCTAATATTTAAAACAGATTAGGGACTTTTGACGAATCTAAAACATAGTTGGAGCTATCATCATATTTTGGTATTTACATCTCAACAATACTAAAATACTTTTGTGATTAACCTTAGTTTAACTGCCTAAGTTTACACCTTTTACTCACCAAAAATGAAATAATAAAAGAGGAAAATATATAAAAGTAAATAATTCACTTAGTGAGTTTTAAATATCAAAATATCCCGCTCACACATATTTTGCATGAAAGTTGGGGGGGTGTGAAATGCTTGAAATGCTCGACATATCTTATACAAATATACCTTTTTTCTATATGTGCATCATGTATGTACATTTTCTGCATTATTCGTTGCCCAACTTACAAAAAAATATGAAACGTAAATCAAATTATTAAATAAAAATAATCGAATGAAAACTCTATATCGATCGTCTAAATATGTCATTTTAACATTTAAACGGCAAGTGCAAATACTAAATACCTTTTCAATTCTCAGCAAAAGAGTTAGCAGTCAATTCCTGTTTACGCCTGAAGTTACGACCACCCTTGGCTAGGCGTAGATTTTTGTTTTAACTTAAGGCGGGCGCAAAGTTACGCCTTTTAGTGAAACGGATCTTAGTCCAAATATTTGAATTAAGTCAGGACTTACGACAGGTGTAAGGTTACGCCGGGCGTACGCCTTTTAGTGGAAAAGGCCCCTGTTTTGGGAAGATATATACTATGAGTGGGGCTAATTGGCTTCTCAAGTGTGTTGCATACTGAGGTAGTGACACAGGTCACACTTTACATTCATAATTTTCTTGGCCCATTTTCATATACACCAAATAACCAGGGGCCCGTTTCACTAAAAGGCGTACACCCGGCGTAGCCTTTAGCCTGGCGTAAATCCGGACTTAAGTCAAATATTTGGACTAAGGTCCTTTTCACTAAAAGGCGTAACGTTGCGCCCGCCTTAAGTTAAGCCAAAAATCTACGCCTAGCCAAGGGTAGTCGTAACTTTCGGCGTAAACATAAAATGATTGCTAATTCTATTGCTGGGAATATCGATGCTGACCGTAATGTTAAAATGTACAATTTGTAATGTAAATTTGATTAAATTCATGTCAAATTAAGAAAATAGAGAGTTCTGTATGTGGTATCAATTCCCGCAGAGAAACTTACTTACAACGATTTATACACATTATTTATATTTGCACTTGCCTAGTACACGTTGAAACAGTATATTTAGACAAACAGTCGATAGTTTTCATTCGATTATAATTTGTATTTAATAATATTTGATTAACGTTTCATTTTTTTAGTATATTGAGTAATGAATAATGCAGTAAATATACATACACAATGTACATAAAGTGGAATGGTGTATTTGTATGAGAAATGAGAAAATTTCGCTAAAAATCAAATGTCAAGTTCTATCTTTCTATCTCTCTAGATACACGTATCTCTCTATCTTGTATCTATCTATCTGTTTATCATATGTATGCGCATGTGCATAAGGTCGTTATCAAGGACGTAAGTCTGGCCTTAACTTAGTCCGATACTAATATTTACGGCCGGGCGTATGCCTCTTTGTGAAACGCAATTTACGCCGGACTAAATTTTGGCGTACGCCCCGAGGCCAGACTTAAGTTTCGTTGCATCTTACGCCTTTTAGTGAAACGGGCCCCAGGAAATGAAACTTTTGATATCATTTTTATGATAACTGTATAGATGCACCTATACCTGACCTAAGTCTTAAAACTAAATAACAATGGTGTATGAATGATCTATGTTTGGAATATTCATAAGGAGATAACAAATGCATTTCCGGCCGGTCAAAACCAAAGACTATTATAAAATTCCATAGCTGACAAGATGCATGTACTATTGTCTGCATCCCAACAGATTTGATTAAAACTAAGTAAGAAGTAGTATAATATGTAGTTGTACTTTTTTTCTCAGTATTTACCGGGAAATACCAATAATTCCCAGGAATTCCCAGAATTTCCAACCGTCCTGGGGCCCGTTTCACTAAAAGGCGTACGCCCGGCGTAACCTTACGCCTGTCGTAAGTCCGGACTTACGTCAAATATTTGGACTAAGGTCCTTTTCACTAAAAGGCGTACCTTTACGCCCGCCTTAAGTTAAGACAAAAATCTACGCCTAGCCAAGGGTAGTCGTAACTTATGGCGTAAACAGGAATGGACTGCTAATTCTGTTGCTGAGAATATTGGTGCTGACCGTAATGTTAAATTGTACAATTTGTCATGTAAGTTTTATTAATTTTATATGAAATTAAGAAAACAGAGAGTTTTGATAGGTGGTACCAATTCTCGAATAGAAACCTTCTTTGCATGTTTTATGCACATTCTTTATATTTGCACTTGCCGTTTACATGTAAAAATGACATATTTATACAATCGATATACAGTTTTCATTTGATTATTTTTATTCAATAATTTGATTTACGTTTCATATTTTTTTGTAAATTGGGCAACGAATAATGCAGAAGATATACATACATGATGCACATGTAGTACAATGGTATATTTGTATAAGAAATGTCTAGCATTTCAAGCATTTCACCCCCCCCCCCCAAACTTCCACGCAAAATATGTGGGATATTTTGAAATTTAAAACTCACTAAGTGAATTATTGACTTTTATATTTTCCTCTTTTTTTAATTTTTGGGTGAGTAAAAGGTGTTAGCTTAGGTAGTCTAACTAAGGTTAATCACAAAAGTATTTTCAGTATTGTTAAAATGTAAATACCAAAATATGATGATAGCTCCAGCTATGTTTTAGAGTCGTCAAAAGTCACTAATTTTTTTTTAAAATATTAGATAATTTATTTATCATACAACCGATGCAAAACATTGACTCCAGATTAAATAGATTTTATTTCGTAGGTTACATACACATCCTCTTTATTAACATCAAATTTATATGAAGCCTCGTTCCATATACTAAATACACATGTAAATGTACTTGGGTAATTTATGTTTAGTCCACCATATGTCTGACACATACATCTGTACCTTGGATTTGATAATTTTGGTGAAACATTTACAAATAAACGTGCATGCACTTATGGTTTGTATGTACCCTTTCACTTAAATAATTCGAAAAAAAAACTAACTTCGGAAACAAATTGTTTAAAAAAAATAGACTTGGAATTCATCAATTATTTCCTAGGTCAGTTTTGCTCCACAATTTACATTAACACAAATCTTAATATGAAAGTACCAAATATATTTATATTTATTCGGGGGTTTTTTCGGGGGGTTTTTTTTTGCATGAAATATTAAAATTTCGTTATTTTAAGTATCTGTTGTATGGTTGTTCGATGTTTGCTTAATATTGTCCAATCCATTGTTAAAAAGCTCATTACTGCATTAATTCGCTATATTTTTTATTTTTAAACAAATTAACTGATTTTCTTTCAATGATATAGTAAGATAAAACCAGAAAATTTAATAAAAAAATATTTATACTCGGGCCAAAATTGAAGCATGATCAAATTAAAAGAGAAATTCCAAGGGTGTTCGAAGCATGGTGAAATTCCCGTAGATATCGATAACAAAATAGTTCTGTTGAGTTAATAATTTTGAATGAACATATCCTATATGCTTCATCAAATATATCTTTCAAATGAAACATTTTAGCAAGTTTTGCTAGTGATTTTGTCACTTAACAGGATAAATATGCCTGAATACTTTACGGTTCTCTCTCTCTCTCTCTCTCTCTCTCTCTCTCTCTCTCTCTCTCTCTCTCTCTCTCTCTCACGCAAACACAATTGACAAGTTTCTATCTTTTTATCTATCTAAAGAATATCTATCTATCTATATATCTATTCATCTATCTATCTTCCTTTCTACTGTTTATCATCTGTCTGGGCATGTGCATAAGCTCGTTGTCAAGGACGTAAGTCTGGCCTTAACTTAGTCCGATACTAGTGTTTACGGCCAGGCGTACGCCTCTTAGTGAAACGCAGTTTACGCCGGACTAAATTTTGGCGTACGCCCTAATGCCTAACTTAAGTTTCGTCGTATCTTACGCTTTTTAGTGAAACGGGCCCCTGGAAAATATGAATATTTCCCGCTTTTTTGCCAACCCTGGCAGAAACCAATTGGCCAGAACAGCTTTAACATGTGTGGAAGCATCTTCAGATATACTAGATTCAAGGCTCTTTAAATCAAGAACATTTTGGTAGGTTGGGGGCCACAATGAGTGTCAAATTTTAAGATATTTTTGTACTGGACCATTTCTATTAAATTGTCCAAATATTTTGTATATGACTTTACAAAGCTGATTTTGTTATGGCTTTTTTTTTCTCAGGTGAGCAATGTGGCCCATTTGTATTAATTATATTTACATCTCTCTCTCTCTCTCTCTCTCTCTCTCTCTCTCTCTCTCTTAATTGTTCCCTAAATTTTAATTATTTATTAAAAGCAAGTATGCAAGTTATCAATTTTCTCAATCAGTACATATTGCATAGAAGTTACAATCAATTCTTCTATAGATATGGTCATATTCAATATTTATTTGTAAGTCTGAGATCAGTCCGTCCTATCTATATATGTTGCTAAGTTACCATCAATAACAAAATAATCCAAACTTTCATAAATATGGACTTGGACGGTCTGACCTCAGACTTCCAAGTAGTTATAGTAACCATGGTAACCTTAATATCCGGAAGAATTGGCTGTTCCATCTGTGAAACGTGCTGATCGACAATAACGATCAATTTTGCAAAACCATCGAATGCGATTTAGAGTTAATTATTTTTTCTGCAATTCTCACTGTGTTCATATCCACATGACACATAAAAACATGAAAGCATTTCATTGTTTAATTGATGCCTGATTAAGCACTTGATAATGCAAACATTTCTTCTGAGTGGTAGATGGTATTCCTAACTATGAGATAATGTACTTTTATATAGCAATGTAAAGTGAAGAGAACTTTCTACCTCTGAGAAAAAAATGTATGTAATGTCAAGAGCCTATGTTATTGATGTTATCAACCACACGTCATAATTATACAGTTTATTAAGGTCTTCCTTTTCCAACGGAAGACCTTATTGTTATTGCTTTGTTTCTTCTTCCCTATTATTATTATTTTTTTCTTACAAATTTTGTGCACGCCATTTCTCAGCAATGGCTCATTTAATTTTTATGAAACTTTCAGATCTGATAGGTATTGATTTGAACCTTGTTGCAAATTTTTTTTCATTGATGACGTCACTTCCGTTTTTGAGATATCGTCGATTTTATGATTTTTATAGGGGTATTTTGTCGGCGGAACTCCTCTTTAACTATTGCAGATATAAAGTTGAAATTTTCAGGGTTGATAGACAAAAGACTGAAGTTGTGCATGAAGGTCTTAAATCATTTTTATCTTGAAAAGCGCCGACGCTCGCCTGGACCCGAAAATTGAGATTAAAAAAAATGTTCGTGCTTTTCTTTCTTTATCTCTTTTCTGGAAAATATTCTATTAAAACATGTAATGTAAAAAAGGTTTATATTTACAAGACCTTTCATTTGATACCAAGAAAAAGGAGCTGGTCCCTTATATTAGGGACCTAGAGGGCTCTAAAAACTTTTATCTCTAGCTCTTTACCGAGGGATATTTTGTAATAAATTATAGAAGCAAATATGTTTATCTTACAGTTATGAAGCCCGACAGCATAACGATTTTTCATGTGCTATGTAAATAGGGGTTTTAAGGGGTCAAAAGTCCAAAACTTTGATCACATATATCTCAAAAATGAAAAATATTTAGAAATGCAGTATAAAAAAAAAAGATTCTCAGAATGATGTACTTAACAGCATGCAACCTTAAAAATTTGGTTCAGCGGCCCCAAAAAGGAGATAAGGGACCGGCCCCTAAAACATCTTTTCTCAGATACCTCAAAGATGGTAACAAATTTCTAAACAATTGTTTAGCAAAATGTCTTTACAATGAAATGACTTTTCATTTGATACCAAGAAAAAGGGGCTGGCCCCTAATATAAGGGACCTAGAGGGCTTTAAAGTTTTTAACTCACCTGAGCTGAAAGCTCAAGTGAGCTATTCTGATCACATTTTGTCTGTCGTCCGTCTGTCCGTCCGTCTGTCCGTCTGTCCGTCTGTCCGGAAACTTTTCACATTTTCAACATCTTCTCAAGAACTACTAGGCCAATTTCAACCAAACTTGGCAAAAATCATCCTTAAGCAAAGGGAATTCAAAGTTGTGAAAATTAAGGGCCACACCCGTTTTCAAGGGGAGATAATTAGAAATTAATGAAAAATTTCGAGAAATTTTCAAAAATCTTCTTCTCAAGAACCAGAAAGCCAGGAAAGCTGAAACTTGTGTGAAAGCATCCTCAGGTAGTGTAGATTCAAAGTTGTGAAATTCATGACCCCCGGGGGTAGGGTGGGGCCACAATGGGGGGTCGAAGTTATACATAGGAATATATACAGTAAATCTTTAAAAATCTTCTTCTCAGAAACTAAACAGCCAGGAAAGCTGAAACTTGTGTGGAAGCATCCTCAGGTAGTGTAGATTCAAAGTTGTGAAAATCATGACCCCCGGGGTTAGGGTGGGCCCACAATGGGGGGTCAAAGTTTTACATTGGAATATATAGAGTAAATCTTTAAAAATCTTCTTCTCAGAAACTAAACAGCCAGGAGAGCTGAAACTTGTGTGGAAGCATCCTCAGGTAGTGTAGATTCAAAGTTGTGAAAATCATGACCCCTGGGGGTAGGATGGGGCCACAATGGGGGGTCGAAGTTTTACATTGGAATATATAGAGTAAATCTTTAAAAATCTTCTTCTCAGAATTTAAACAGCCAGGAGAGCTGAAACTTGTGTGGAAGTATCCTCAGGTAGTGTAGATTCAAAGTTGTGAAATTAATGACCCCCGGGGGTAGGGTGGGGCCACAATGGGGGGTCGAAGTTTTACATAGGAATATATAGAGTAAATCTTTAAAAATCTTCTACTCAGATACTAATCAGCAAGGAAAGCTGAAACTTGTGTGGAAGCATCCTCAGGCAGTGTAGATTCAAAGTTGTGAAAATCATGATCCCTGGGAGTAGGGTGGGGCATAATGGGGGGTTGAAGTTTTACATAGGAATATATAGAGTAAATATTTAAAAATCTTCTTCTCAGAAACTAATCAGCCAGGAAAGCTGAGGCTTGTGTGGAAGTATCCTCAGGTAGTGTAGATTCAAAGTTGTGAAAATCATGATCCCCGGGGGTTGGGTGAGGCCACATTGGGGGGGGGGGAGTGGTGTTAAAGTTTTACATAGGAATATAAAGAGCAAATCTTTAAAAATCTTCTTCTTAGAAACGGATCAGCAAGATGATTCTTTATAATTGTTAAGACTTTGGCTCCAGGACAATTCTTCGGCCTCACAAGAAGGTTCAGAGTTTGATGCAGCTAAATATCCCATATATAAACAACTGTAAAGGATCTTTTTGAGAACTGCAATACTCAACATGTGCACATATATAGGGACAGTGTCTATTGCATTATGATGAGCGACTGTTTGGGGTTAAACTTGAACAGGTACGGAGAGATTGAGTGTGTGGACACCCCTGCTCTATCTAATCTTCGTGTTTTCTAATGTATGATACAGAGTGTGCGTTCTTTCCTGCCCTGTATCGCATTGATACAAGTGTGCGGTTATACCTGCTTGTGGTGGTTTCAGCGGAGCACTAGTGTATGGTCATCCGTGCTGGTGTTCTGGCCTTTCTAGCGCAAGTGTGCGGCACTCCCTGCTTGCGTTAGGTTGAGCTGTTGGCGCAAGTGTGTGGTCATCCCTGCTTGCATTAACGATGGTACCTGTCGAGTTGCGTAGATGGGCGGACATCCCTGCCTGCGTAACGTTGAGTCCCTATATATGTGCAGGAGCAGTAATTAAAGTCTGCTCTTGTAAATATTGGCAGCAATCAGGGCTATCCGAGTTCCAAAGGGGAAAAATGGATTTTATATATACATGATCTACATGTATTATTGTACATTGTCCAGATTGTTTGTATTATGAATCCATTAAGCTGACTTTATCATACCTATTGTTCCTCAGGTGAGCGATGTGGCCCATGGGCCTCTTGTTTTCCTATAGCTATTAACTGAGGGATATTTCGTAATAGATTATAGGAAGCAAATATGTTTATCTTACAGTTATGTAGCCTAACAGTATAATGATTTTCTAATGTGTTATGTAATTAGGGGGTTTTAGGGGTCAAAAGGTTAAAACTTTGATCACCCATATCTCAAAAAAAAAATATTTTGAAATGCAGTATAAAAGAAAAGATGCTCAAAATGGTGTATCTAACAACATGCAACCTTAATAATTCGGTTCAGCAGCCCCAATAAGGAGATAAGGGACCGGCCCCTAAACATTTTTTCTCAGATATCACAAGAATGGTAACAAACTTTTAAACAAATGTTGAGCAAATTGTCTATAAAATCAAAAGTCCTTTCATCTGACACCAAGAAAAAGGGGCTGGCCCCTAAATGTAGGGACCTAGAAGGCTCTAAAGTCTTTTTCCTATAGCTCTTTACCGAGGGATATTTTGTAATAAATTATAGAAGCAAATATGTTTATCTTACAGTTATGTAGCCTAACAATATAATAATGTTCTAATGTGTTACGTAATTAGGGGGTTTTAGGGGTCAAAAGTCCCCTAAAACGTTTTTTACAGATATCTCAAGAACGGTGACGAATTTCTAAACACTTGTTGAACAAAGCTCTTACACCTGAAACAAAATAGTACCTGGCCCTTAGAATGTAGACCCTCATTTTCTGTTTTAAATCATGTTTAGCTGTTAAATAGCAAATTCAAGATCAAACATAAATCTCAAGTTCTAAAATCAGACGGAAGACCTCCTCGTTGCTTGCAACGAGATCGTGTCTAGTTTACATTTATTATTTAATATACAGATATAAACAGTATACATTATATTGCATTTAGATTGAAAATACATTTGATATAATAATATTACACACACAGTTTGATGGCACGCAATGTTTGGAGTTTCAAATAACTCTTGGTCTGTTGACAGTCACACCCAATATAAAAAAACAGTTAGTTTACATTTAATGAATAAAACAATCAGTCAGCTGACATACATTATGTAAACACAGTCAGGTACATGTAGTTTGTTCACATACAAGATATAATACAGACAGTTGACATGTAAACATATTATCAAACAAGTTTAATTTATTTACATGTAATATTTAGCTGTTGTCACTTGAGAACTTTATATAAATATAATTCAATATCATAAACTGTTTGATTATTATAAAACATGGTTTGTTTCATTTGTAATGTGGATTTCCTTCACTAATGTTACATGTGAATTAACAAACAAATAGTTTGAACATTATAAACACAGTTTCTTTACATGTTATATTGTATTTTCTTCACTGTACCTGACCAGTGATCAGTCACAAACAGGTTGTCGCTGGTGTCCACACATAAACCAAGTGGATTCTGTAAATGACAGTTGTCAATGTAGCGGAGGAACTGCCCGTCCTGATCCAGGATGTGGATACAGTCGTTGTCACGGTCTGCTGTCAGTATCCGACCCTGGCTGTCTGTTGTGATGCCGCATGGATTATATGATTCCTTGGTAGTAGAGGGATGACCAGTGTAGGTAAACCGGAGTTTCCCGACCTGATTGACCACCACTACTGCACGGGCTCCACTGTCTGACACACAAATATCTAGGTTCCTGTTCTCACTGATGTATTTAGTGTAAAGACCAGCTGAATAGAGAGGTTGTCCTTTGTCATCGTACTGAATACTTTGTTTCTCTTTGGAGCCAGAGTAACACACAGCTTTTGTTTGTTTATCATCATCACTGTCCATGACAACCAGGAGGTCACCAGAGGAGGTACTACAGACACCGTGAGGTTTCCACCCCCGTAGTCTGATCACTGTCTGTATCTGTGTATTCTTCACTATGTTCACAGTTTTATCTCTGTAATCAGGATAAACTAGATCCCCACTCCTTGTCACTGCAATGTCCTGTGGATTGTTCCCTGACTTGGTTTGGACTGACTTCACTAGTTCCCCACTGAGGTTGTAGAGTCTCATGATTTCGTCATTACCACGCGTCCACATCTCCTCATCACTCAGACAGGACACACTTTGTAATACTTCATACTCGGTGTTTATCTGTGTGATGATCTGTGGTACATCAATGAGCGGTCTGTCCGGGGGAGAGGACTCGGCACCGGGAGATTCCATGGTGTAGCCATGTTCTTCTGTTTTGATAGATAACGCTGACAGAGAACCAAAAAGTTGATAAAGCTGTTCTTTATTGATCTTCTGCGGGGTAAAACTTGGTAAGGACACTGTGAGTTTAGGAGGCAATCTTCTGAATTCATCATTCCTGGATTTGTAGGCAGAGACACGGCTGACATCATTGGAGTCCAGTAACGTCTTCAGTTCAGCAATGGTCTGTGCGATTTCAGAAATGGTGTGTTTAATTTTATCTTCCTGTTTGTCTAAGACAGCCAGGTGTTCGGTGTCCATTTCCTCCACGTTAGATTTCATGTTTCTGATAATAGTGTTTATTTCTCTGTGCAAATCTTCTCCATGTTTGTCAATTTCTGTTGTTAATTTCTGGGAGTTTTCATTCAGAGCAGATTTCTGGACTGGGATAATGGATGCAATCTCTCGGTATTTAAGATAAATGGATTTCTCTAGTTCTTGTAAATCTTTTTGAATGTTTTCTTTCTTGTTATCCATAGTTTTAGTTATATCAATAAATTTATGGCCATGGTGTTCTTCAGAGGAAGCACATGTTGCACAAATAGGAATGTCACATTGTTCACAGTAATGTTCACATATTTTTGAGGGATGTTTTTGACACTTTGGAGTATATCCCCTCTTTTCAAATGGCAGCACTTTGTGATCTTTGGATTGATCAGAGATATGGTCCTTCTCACAGGCTTTACACAGATATTTGTTACAAATGACACAGTACATAGGGGGCCCCGGGGTCTCACAGAGATGACACCGTAACACATCCTGAAGGCTGAACTCAGGGTCCATGGTCAGACACTTTGATGGGATTTTAAGAGATAGTCTAAAGAAAAAAAACGATCACTAATTGTTTATCATACTTCAGTAAATTATTCAATTAATGTCCATATAATTTGCATGTTGAAAGTGAACACGTATACAATAGTTCGAGTTTCTTGATTAAGACCTTTTTTTTATTCCATTTTGAATTTTTGGAAAAATGAAATAGTAATTATAATTAACTAATTAAAAAAAAACAAACCTCTTCAAACATGGCGATTACGGTATTTTTCTTCCTGGTCTTGTTGGCCTTTGTGATCGTCACGTGATTAACTTATATATAGCAGGGGTGGATTTATTTAGGTGACATAACATCAAAACAAAGCAAATAATTCCCGAATTCCCCTTTGTCATTGGTGCGTTTCCGCCCTCGACAGGAGCTGATTTCTTATACGAGACGAACAATAATGTGTAAGATGTTTGACTATTCCAGTTTAGTAATAATGCGAGATCATTAGATTTCTGATAGGTGGTTTTTTTCGGGGCGAGGAGGGGGGGGGGTGTGTGGATTGTTCGTTCGCCCTAAGACGCGTTCGCCTTTGACGCTGTTCGCCTTAGTCTTCGTTCGCCCTTGACGCCGTTCAGCCTCGGTCCGCAGAGGCGGATCCAGCAATTTGGAAAAGGGGGGGTTCCATTTGATGAAAACCATTATGTGCAAAATTTATCATTTGTCAATAAACAAGGACTTTTTGAACGTGTTCCGTGCGTATACAACTGTATTTTTAAAATAAACATTTATCTCATCACTATCTATTTCACATCTATTTCAACAGCAGAGTGCACTGTATTATTGAGTGTTTTGCCGTTTTGGTTTAGGTAAGGAAGAATCCATAATATCTAGCCTCAAGAAACCCAAGTCTCCAGCAATGATAAAGTGCGTCTATGCTTAATACAAAAGAAACACTAAGAAACAAAAAATAACTCAGAGACTAATTACGACAAACTATAATTATGAAATTGGATATATTTTGGTAATTTTTTATGTCTTTGATGTCTTTAAATTCTGACCTTTTTATCGATTTTGATTTCTATCGATTGCCTTCTTTAATAAAGGTCTAAATGATAGGATATGACAAAAGAATGGGGATAATTTATCTGCTGAATAGATGGTACGTGTGTAATACAATGGTAAAAACAATTGTCGTCCCAGGGAACTTGATGTGACCTCTGTAATGGGTGCCCCACATCATCCGGTACTAGTTCAGATGCGATCATCTCTAGAAAAGTTTGGCATTTTCATAATGTTTTACATATAAACCTTTTACAAGGTATTTTTGTATCAGAATTTCAGATTCTTGGAAACAAAACTAAAAAGGCTTTCTTTTGTGTTTCATGTGTGTATGAAGGTAGCTAGCGTTCCAGAAAAATAGCATAACCTGCATAAGCGGGACATGTAACTTTTTTGTATTTTTCGTATGAAACGAAGTAAAAACCATCTATTATAATTACTTTAGTTAATTAACTGAACAATACATTTGAAAGCGGTTTTTTAAAAGTAAAACGAATGCGTGTATACTCGTACTTGAACGTCGTTTTACTCGATGGCTTGTCAGTTCAAAACTGTATGAACTATAATCAATTCAAATACATTGTAGATGTTATTATAAATCTGTGTTTTTAGCGATACTGCTTAATTTTATGTATTTTTTCTTTAATTTTCCACATGTTTACTCAGTGTTGTAAACACCGGATGCTGAAGGGGAGTACAATGTACTTTATTTCGATAAAAAATCGAAAGTTTTTTTTCATATAAGAACAAAATTATGGGACGCAGTATACGAAATTCTTTAAATAAGCAATTTTAAAAGCATTTATTTGAGATAATTACAGTATATATATTATAAATTGGAAAAACTGGCTGTAAATAGGCTTTAAAAAAAAATTAATATGCCCCAGAGAAAGGGGGGGGGGTCGACCCCCGGAATCCGCCAATGGTCCGTTCGCCTTAATTTTAAAAAAGGATTGATATATTTATATATTGTTGTATCCTGCTCATTTTAACATTATGAAAAGATTGATTAATAAAAACAATACCACCCTTTCCTCTTTTACAATATAATCACTAACTGACTGACGGTGACATGATAGCGATTAGAAGACTTGTGAATTGATTTAATATTTAATTTTTTAATGTTAATTTATTTTATATTCTTCTGTTATTATTTTGTAATTATTTTAAATTTCAACTCATAATATAACCATATTAATTATAATTATGAAATCTCCGTATATATCTCATTAAGAGATCAAAGGATCGTGTTATGTAAAGTCTTCAAAGATAGAATAGGTGATAATCATCTGCTTAGCTTCTGAATGAGCCAATTAATTAAGGTCTCAATTTCTTTAATTGTTTATAAAACATCAAGCGAACCATTATCAAAACAACAGGACGGTTATGGACAATACAATCTTACAGTTATACCAATTACGTCTTTTTTTGATGAGGAAAAACATGGAATAATTAATAAAAGTTAACAAAAGTAAATAAAATAACTTATGATGTGGTTTACTAAAAAAATAAAAGGCCCGGGCTTAATTTTCAAGCTCATGTGGCACTGACGTAAAAAAGTAGCATGCCTTCCTGGATCCACATGTGGTTTTTTTAAATATCAAGAGGATTTTTGCGCAATTTTGGCAATATTATATTTTACCTTTTTACCTACCATATATTACCTTCTAGCATTATTAAGTTTGGTCTCCTTCTTAAACAAAGCAACAGCAACACACGGAACAGTTTGAACCAAGCACTTATTACGAATTTCCTAGATTATAGCCCCCCCCCCCCCCCCGAAGATCAAAACACAATGTTTCTTCTGCTTTCCGTCTTGGATTTTTGTCCATATATCTTTCCGCCTGACTGTCTTTCTGTATACAAAATCTTCTGTATTTAGCTTCTACGAATGAACTGAGTAGTCCTGTATTTCTCGCTACATGTATCAGACTCTACAAAAATCTTGTACTGTAATAAAAAGTTATGCCAAGGATTATTCTTCACACCAAGTCTGGCGAGTGGGGTGAATGATAACATGCAAACCTTATTTCTTTTGTTTTCCTTTTTAATTTTACTTATTTTTTCTTTTTCCATCTTTTACAGGTACCAATGACCACACTGGGAGTCCACTGTTGCTGCACCAGAATCCCTATTTTTATATATTATTAAGAATAAATTATCTTTCGTGTTCTTAGTATTGTATGTCTTCTTTTTTTCCAAAAATCACCCACTTTATCGTATTTTAAAATTTTTGTTAAAATTTGTCAAAAAGTAACAGAAACAAAAAGGCGTGCATACAACTGATGGCAATATCACAACTTTCAGTTTTATTATCTCATTGATGGAGATGGACAACCGTAGAATGGACAACACTCCTTGTTATTCTTACCATTGGTAAACCGTGATAGTAATACAAAACAGGGTGATGGATTGTCATTCTTAACAGATTGAGAAAATGGAAAATAAGGTTCTGATACATTTGTTGTCATCAATTTACTAGTATATCATTCTGGTTTTAGGGCTGTTAAAGTTTCGGACATCCTCGTTAAGTGAAATTTTAACCCGTTTCCATTATCTTTGTCATTACACAGAGTGGCAGAGATTGCGGATGTAGTTTGTAACAAGATAACTGTAATTATTGAGGTTTCGATGGTTCTGACAGACAACTTACCATATACATATAATAACTATAAGACAGTTTTGTTTATCAAAATAATTAATACAGCTGTCATAAGAACAATTTTTCCAGATATCATGTCTTATAAAGTGTGTGTCGGTCAATTCTAAACCTTTAACTCCCTTCCAATTAAAATCCCACACGGTTACTTATTTTCGGGAGACATGCGAATTTAAGTTGTATCAGATGTATTTACCTGAAGACTATAAATTGTTAATGATTGAATGAAGGTATTTTGAATTACGATTGTAAAGTTAAGGATTTACACAGAAAGCCTTACACGATTAAAAGCTTAAATTCAATTTAAATCGAAATCTAATATCTACATTTACAAACATCTAAAAGGCAATATTTTGCATACAGTATTAGTTCAAAAAATGGTATCCAAAATTTTTAATTATATTTTATCTATTCTGCTATTCTCCACTTAAAAACAAAGTACCGTTCAATTCAAGTACATAAAAAAATCAGGAGAGGGCTACATTATTGCAGCTAATGTATATAATAAGAATCATCTGACCACAATCTGATTAAAATCTGATCCTTGATCCGCTCCTTTTCTTTTCTATTGTTGTTACACCTCTTGTAGCGGCGATAAAAAGGAGCGGATCGAGGATCTGATTTTAATCAGATTGTATCTGCCCGTTAAAAAGACTGTAAAATGCGAATATTAAACATTTTTTATGTACGTACATGTACACGAATTCAAGTAAAACCATGTACGAAATAAATGATTAATTACTTTTTAAACATACTTAATATATATATTTACATGTACATTAAATTGCACGAAATTAAAGAAAATTAAAATCTGATCGAGAAATTCTTTCTTTTACTCAAAATAAGTATGTCTACACTTATAAATTCCAAACAAAATTTCTTATCATGGACAGCAGCCACTCTAGAAAGCAGCTAGCTTTAAAATACAGTGCAAAATCCAATTTTTGAATGTAATTAAAATATTAGTTTGTTTTTTATAATTTACATTTAAAATATTATAATAAAAAAAGCATGAAAAGAGTGGGAAAAAGCAAAGGAGAAACTGTCTTACATTAATTCTGTTGTAAAATTATTCCAATATTTTGTAAACAATATTTATTTAATACTGATTTGTCATTTTGGTAATAGAGTTTCAATTCAACTGTGGTAGAATTATTTTTACCGTAAAATGATTTCGAAGCTTCTACATTCATGTTGAATTTTCAAAATGATTCAGATAAAAAATCTCCCTTCATTATATGCATATGTATGATATCTGATATACATTTAATACTGGTAATTAATATGGATATAAGGTATCATACGTATGCATATATGGAGACCCAAGCACCTGTGCATGGTCCTAGTGAGCAAGGACCATAATTTAACAATAAAATAAACCAAGTGAAAAATTCGTTCATTTTTCAAATATTTAATGTACAAAACTGTGTTATCAAAAACACATTACAGCATTTTCATCTTGTTTAATTTCTTGGATCACATTACAGCAATGAAACAAAAAATCTTTGTTCACAACTTTCATGTGATTTGTTGTCATTTTGCATTAATTCGCCCAATCAAAACCTCACAATGCTCTCAGTTTACAGTGCTCTCAGTCTATGACATCACAATAAGCAATCCTGATCCAATAGGAATTGAGGACTGTCATACCATTCCAAGAGCTCCATCCAATCGGTTTGTTTCTCCATTCAGATAAGGATTTTCAACAATTGTTTGAAACATTTGTGCAAATTCATCCGGTTTTCCAAGTCTCTGAGGAAAAACAACTGTTTTGGTCAGGGCATCAATTGCTTTCTGTGGCAAGGCTGCTAGAAAAAGGAGTGTCGAATACACCTAGAAATAAATTGGTCTATAGTTCCATTAAAATTACCAATTAGAGAGTTATCAAATTCTGACATCATCGAATAAGAGACTTATACCACACAATGACATCATCCAATCTTACACAGGATGTTGACCAGTCATCATCTCAACATTACCAGTGGACATTGTACACAACATTAAATATACATACTGTACACAACATAACCTGTACATATTGTACACAACATTACATGTACATACTGTACACATTACATGTACATATTGTACACAACATTACCTGTACATACTGTACACAACATTACTTGTACATATTGTACACAACATTACCTGTACATAATGTACACAACATTACATGTACATACTGTACACAACATTGCATGTACATACTGTATACAACATTACCTGTACATATTGTAGGCAACATTAACTGTACATATTGTACACAACATTACTTGTACATATTGTACACAACATTACTTGTACATATTGTACACAAGATTATCTGTACATACTGTACACAACATAACCTGTACATACCTACACAACATTACCTGTAAACATGCACTGTACACAACAATACGTGTACATACTGTACACAACATTACTTGTACATGCCTACACAACATTACCTGTAAACATGAACTGTACACAACATTACCTGTACATAGTGTACACACAATTACCTTTATACATGCACTATACGCAACATTACTTCGACAGATTGTACACACTCGGATTCCAAACTCCCAAACATCTTAATGTCTCGAGCTAATGGTAGTGTAATTCCTGCGATTGCAGCTTTACTCGCTGCATAAGCCACCTCACTCATCTGTCCGTCAAATGCAGCGACGCTGGAGGTATTGATGATCACCCCTCGGGCCTTGTCCTCATTGGGCACGTTCCGTGCCCTCAGAATCACCGCCTGACGTATCATGTTAAAAGTTCCCAATGTGTTTACCTGGATAAAAAATGTAAACTTGTAAACATACTAATACAATCCCAATGGAGTTTAAAGTATTGTACACATGGATGTATGTTCTTTTAACCCACCACTTTCAAAAGTTTGTTTTATTGTAAAGGCCAAAATGTCATAATATTAAATATATCACAATGTCTGGGTGAATCTGCTTTGGGGTGATTTGTCTGTTTTTCGAAGGGTTGTTTTGTAACAGTTTTTTGAGCATGCAGCGTTATTCATAGAATTTTTATTTAAATATTTATCCACTGCGATATCCATCAAATTGACATGCATATGCATATTAATTACATCATTGCCTTACAGCTTTAATTCGCTTCCTCTACAACTCGACCAAGCAGCTTCAACAAACATTATCATTAGACATGACATCATGGACTCCCAACATGGAAACCTCAACACATGTATATGTTCACTTAATATGTTGTTTTGGCGTGTATGGTATTTGGCGGATATTGGGTTTTCAAAAAGTTAGCGTAGAGTTAAATGCAATGATTTCTAGATGCACCTCTTTCATACATAAATGCATGACATTTTATGGTGATAAACTTGATTTAGCGGAAGCCATTTTTCGCCAAAAATACTATAAAAAAAATAATACACAGCCAAATGTAATATGTGTACATTTACAGTAGGTTGTGCAAAATGTGTATGGGTATTGTTTACTCTTACTTTTGATGCAGTGTCCACATTTACACTTGTATTCGATGCAGTGCCAACCTGTTTCACTTTTGATATGGTATATAATTGTGAAAATGGAAAATCAGAGCATAGAAATTACAATTTTAAATGAACGCATCATCATGGAACCCAAATCACCATGTACACTTTGAAAGCTGATAGTTTTTTTTACTAAATAAGGTTGTGGGATTTGTATTGATGCTTGTAAATTTTCCTTTTGAGGCAGTTCCCTCCTTTAACACCTTTTCGATCTCATCAAGAGGTAGGGGGTTCTTCTGGAGGATGTAGGTTTTTAGAATAAATTCTAAATCCGATTCCATGACTTTCTCACTACACAAAGTGACAAATTAAAAAAATCACTTTTATACAGAATTTACACGTAATATTAAGATTGGTTCTGTCTTATACATTATTTTTTATATCCTATGTAATGTGCATTTATCAATGGTGTATTAGATAAGTCCATCGTCCAGCGATTAACTTCAAGGTACTTAAACGTATATTGATTTTGATTTACGTGACTGTGTTCATTGTTCATTAAACAGATAAAACAAAAAGACAATGTTCTTATACACCAAAGTAATTGGGTTTAGTTGTAACAAAGATCTCAGATAACAGGGATTGTTAAGTTTTCAATGCTGACTGCCAACTGTTTTGTTTTAAATTGCCACCATATAAACAGTATGATCTAACAAAAACCCTCACCGATATTGATTCAATCAGACAAATAATGAACATGTGTAGTTTGACGTATGGCATTTAAAGACAGATTTAAAAGCCATTTGAATCGAGATTAAAAGAGACAGATTTCAGTTAGGATTGGTGTATATGATTTATTTTTTCGTACCTGCGTTTTGCCACCATGATTTTGAAGAAATGATCTGTACGAGCAAGCAGATGTTACCGAGAACATACTTCTTCGGTTACATTTTTTCTATATTATTATACATGTATATTTATCCTCTCTCTCTCTCTCTCTCTCTCTCTCTCTCTCTCTCTCTCTCTCTCTCTCTCTCTCTGAAGGGACGGGTGTAATTCTGCAGAGATTTAATCCTATTCATGCAATATTTAAGCTGTACCGGATCAGAAATTCATAATTACGACATATTTTCTATGATAGTGACTTTGTCAATCGATCATGTCACCTTGTAAGTCTTTACCTGTTATTAGGCTTTTATTTTTATTTTTTGTATTTATAGTGGGCTAAGTTAATATCATGACAATTCAATGGCTTGAAAAATTAAAATCAGAGGTGTATAGCGAAATGTCACACAATTACAACACAATTACATACTGAGGAAGCACGTAACAACAGGGGGGTCACCCATATTTATTTTAGGTTTCGCATTACTTTCAAGAACGCAATTACGTGCCTGCCCGAAGATGCAATCAAAACAAAGCAGCTGGCAAAAAACTACCATATTCTCCTTAAGATTATTAAGAGTTTCTGCTTGTAAATGGGGTGATCGACTTTGCAGAGAGGTGGAAATATGGAAGCGATTCTGCAAGACTTCATCCAACGAATATTCAAACCGGATTATGAGATCTCCTTCGAGAAAGTACATCGGATGGGTAAATATAATGAATTAAACGATCGCCTCCGAAATATCGTTGCCAAATTCACATTCTTCAAAGACTGTACGGATAATAACTTACTGGGCTAAACTTTTAGAGGTGCATGATTGTTAACTTACGCATATATTGTATCGCTATTTTTATAAATGTTTTTTCTTAGGGTTTGTTTATGTACCCATGGCTGAAATATGTTAGAGATATTCTTAACTCATGTGGTTTTTTCTATGTCTGAATTAATCAATGTTTTCTAGTACCAAATGGCTAAAATCTATTGTTAAAGAGACACTCATAAATCAGTTTTTACAAGATTGGTACAGGAGTGTAGAAAATTTACCCAAATGTTTTAATTACAGAATCTTTGAGAAAAGCTTTGGACAGGAAATTTATCTCAAGAATCTTCCAAATGATCTAAGATTCATATTTACAAAATTTAGAACCTCTAATCATAAATTACTTATTGAAACTGGGAGATGGTATAACATAGAAAGATGTCATAGATTTTTTTTTATTATGTAATAAAAACACTTTGGGTGACAAATGCCACTATGTTATGGAATGCCAGGCATTTTTCTTTATTCCGCAGCAAATTAATTGAAGAAAAATATTCAACAAATGTTAATACTTATAAATTTGGGAACCTTATGAATACCAATGACATTGATTCATTAACAAAATTGTCCATATTTGTTAAAAAATATTAGCTCGATTTATTTAACTCTGTACTCTTCCTAAATTCACCCTGTATTTGTACATTTGTAAATATTTCTGTTTTTGTACCTCATGGTTTGAGAGGAATAAACATTCATTCACTTTTTTTATTTAGTTAAGTGTCAAACAACATGTTAGATGCATATGGTTGTTTACTCCACTTATAAAAGAATACAAAGTCATTCAAAGTTTATTTTGTGTGTTTTTCCGTTCTGGAGTGAAACGTTCCTAGCTTATATCTTTCTTAAAGTAAGCTATCTTTGTTGCTCAAATACTCTTTTTTGAAATATTTCAACAGAAATCTTTCAACAAGTTTGTTTAAAGTTTACAGGTTGCATCTTAATTGCACAATTCTGATTAAAATGCACAGTAAAAATGTATATACATGTATACTGTTGAGTACATGTAGAAATTGCATTATTTCCATAGAATTCTTTCCCTTTGGGTATAATTGAACGGTTACAAAATACATTTATAATTTACAGAATTTTGAAAATTTATTCGAATTTACCGTTTCATGGTAAGATTTCATGATAAGACTATGTATGTATTACATTTGACGTTATATGTTTACATGTATGTAAGGTTGACTACTTTAGATTAAAGATCATAATTTTTATTTTTACCTCAACCACCTTTTTAAGATCCTTTCTTTACATTTAATAATGAGACAAGTTTGTGTATCAATGTATTAATGTGACAGTGTCTAAATTTATGTTGAAAATTTTGATTATATGTTTCGTCATTTATGTAAGCAATATTTATACATTTCTTCCCTTTTTCAAACAGTCTGCCGTTGAAATTCACCATCTTTTGCCAAACCACCATTAAGAACTGTGAGAATCCATTACCATCATCAACATCCTTGGGAGAGGCCTTCAAAACTTTAAAGATCCTTGGGAGAATCTATAAACTTCTTTAAACGTTTACACATATATATATTTGTAACCCCTCCCTCCTATGTTTTGTAAGACCACCCTTCCTCTTACTTTGCTGCCTCCTCATCCACGCCTACTTTCCATGATTTATTATAAGTTTGTATCATTATTATGATTATCATTAAAAATCTCATTGAACAAATATATTGCAGAATTATTCATCAATTTGTTTGTATCTAGAATAGTTAGATATCCTTAATTTTTTAATGTTAATTTTTCTAATTGTCATATATACAAAATTACAACACTTAACTAAAATAGGGATGTCCATGAAATTGTCTTATTTGGACAAAGAAACAGACACTGTCAGTTATATCTGGAAGATACATCCTTTAGACAGGTGGAAGACGTCATATTAGTATGCTCTCATTTAGAATTATTTTGGAACACGTCTAAGACCCTATTTTTATTCCTTCTATAATCCAAATTACAAAGGGCTTAATGGTCATGAACATTATAAGACTAATTATAAGACTAATCTAACCTCAATGAAAAGAAGAGTTCTGTATAAAGATTTAGGAAAACATTCAAATTTTTAAGCTAAAATATTTGGATTTTTTCTTTACAAAAAGTTAGTGAATGGCCAAAAATTTCATATTTCAAAGTTTAGGACAAACCTGATGGTTAATTTGATGAACAGCCAGTCTCCTGAATATGATATGCCTTTTCTGATGTTATCATTGGCACTGTTTTTGTGGTCTTTTGTTTTTATTTGATATTTATTATTGGAGGTGGGGGGGGGGGGGAGAAGTTGCCTCAATTCTTGATATTTGCAAAAACTATGACATAATATTATATTAGAACTGAGAAAAAATTATTTTTAAAACTAATTTATTTTGAACTATCACCAATTATTTCCAAATTTGATCATATGTCTGAAGGCATTTTCCCCCGGCAACTCCATTTTCTGTCGTAGAATATCATCACTGAGCAGTCAACTGATCAAACATTGGATCCATATAAAGGGGTCAAACGTTATACGTATAAAGAGGTATAGGTAGAGAGTCAAAAATCAACTAATTTTTAAGTACTTGTACATGTATACAAGAATATCAATCGATTGTCTCCTCGTACATCAATGAAAATTACCAATGAACATGATCACCTCATACTGTGCTTCATTAATATTCATAGACATTATTTTTCATAGATTAAGTGAAAATTACATTTTCAATACGTCATTAATACATTATTGGAAATCACACTCTGATGACGATTTAATTTGGTGGATCAAATCAACCATAAAATCCAAGGATATTGGTATTCAACAAATATTGATAAAATCACGATAATCTAAATTTCAAACAGCGTCCAAAATAAAACATTTTTCTTTGATACGATCCAATAAACAATTATCTAGATGTTGTCCGGCCACAAACACGTTCGGAACTGTTCGTTGACCAGTTATTTTCAGCACAGCGTTCTGAATTTCACTTCCATTGGCTGTCGGAGCAAATAAAGAAAAAAAAGTGCTGAATACACAAATGTTTGAAATTTCACTCAATTACTGCATGTTATTGAAGCAAGGAATTTCAAACCTCAGTGATACAACGAAAGAGAAAAAGAATATTGATTGCAACGTGATGAAGGGAAAGACAATTACATAGTCGAACATCCTACGGCAAGCTAGAATAAATTCCATGAAAACAAAAATCAATAACTTTCTTTTTACTAGGACATTTCTTGGTTATATTACTATATTGCTGGTAGAAATGTGTAAATTTGAACAAATTCCCACACTAACCACTCCCTCACAGGCTTTTATTTTTATATTTGACTCAAAGGGGCATGGTCACGATTTTAGTCAAATTTTATTTTTCTGTTTTTATGATTTGTAATCTTTCACTTTCACTTTCTGACCTTGCTGGTCACCTCAAATTTGATCTGTGAAGATTCTTAAAGTCTTTCACCTGGAGAGATTTGAAAAACAAAATCAACTGTTTGTTTAGTGTTATTATATACTGACATAAAAATATAAAATTGCAAAGACGCAAGACATCATATTGTCTCTCTCTAATTGTGTAAATGAAGTGTGTGTGTGTGTGGGGGGGGGGGGGTGTTCGCTAAAATGATATGGCAAAACCTAAGCGATTCGTGATAAGTGCGTGGTCTAAAGGGGTATGATAACGATTTTGGTAAAAAGCAAAAACAAAAACAAATTTCGTAGTGTAAAGTCAGATTCGTTTTCCGGCAAAATGCGTCGGTATTAAAAAAACTCTAAAAATGAAAGTAAAAGTTTGGAATTTTACAAATTTGGAAAAAGGGTGTAACCTACATCAAACGATTTTAATTCTTTTCTTCAAAAGATAATTCAATTTTGACACTCTCTTTTAAAATTGTAAATCCCCTTTTCTGATAAGGGTCAAACATTTTGATTTAAAATGTCCGAATAAATGTACATGTACATGTATAATACATTTTGCAAGTATAGGAACTATTTTGCTTATAGGCACTACTTTGTGGACCTACCGATTCTAAAAATAGTTAGAGGGAGATATCCATTAGTAATGCATTCCTAAAGCATTGTACATGTAAACAATAAAATCAGAAAAATAGAATTTGACCAAAATTGTGACTATATGCCCCCTTTAAACTGTTCCGAATGTTTTTGTTGCTTTATATAAAAAGATACCAAACATAAAAATGCTAAAAACACTGAGATATAAAGGGGGGGGCTGAGAAAATGGGCATAATAATTCATTTTGAGATTGGAGATGCGGGTGATTATTGAATTTATTGAAGCTTCCTAGCCACGAATATGCTCAAACTGTTTTTAAAATATTAGTAGAATTTTTAAGTAATATTCTATGACACATATATGCGTTAACTTCTGAAATATGGATAGCTGATACTAAAATTAGAGAAGGCTAGACCTTGCAGCAATAACATCACGAGATTTTTTTATAAGACTTTTTTTACGCCCTAAACGTTGAGGCACCAATTCAAGGATGTTTCGGAACCAACATTAATTTTGTTTCTCATTTAACTTTCACTTTATTAACAAACGTGTTAACTTGTTAAAATTTAAATATTTTAATAAGTTTGAGAAACATTTTTTCCAAAAGTAATTTTCTTCTTATTACACTGATATCAATCTACGTGTTACTATTACAGTTAATCTATACTATGCGTCTTATTGAATTATTAATTACGCGAGGAAGCTTATTGGCGCTGGTGTCACTACAAATTTCGCCATAAATTCTTACTAAAAGTGCGCACCTTTAGATACAGGGTATAAATTTAAAAGGAACTTTTAGGACAAATCCTATTAACATCTTTTTAAACAACACTTCATTTACAAATAATAAGAAACCACAGATGCAACCTGCAAGACACCAGACTTTGTTTACGTCGAAGTTACACGTGCTTGAAAATCAAGCCCAGGCCTTTTCACCCCCCCCCCCCCCCCCCCATTAATACAAAACTGGGAAAGTCAGACATCTTACACATTATTTTTCATGTTACAAAAATGTCAGCTCCTGTCGCGGCGGAAACGTACCAAAGTCAAAGGGTAATTCGGGAATTGTTTGCTTTGTTTTGATGTTATGCCACCTAAATAACTCCACCCCTGCTATATATAAGTTAATCACGTGACGATCACAAAGGCCAACAAGACCAGGAAGAAAAATACCGTAATCGCCATGTTGGACTGTAGAGGTTTGCTTCTTAATCAGTAATTCTTTTAAAAAAATTGGAAAATGAAATAAAAAAAATAAAATGTATTAAAAAAGTCATAATAACCAAGAAACCCGCGAACTATTGTGTACCTGTGCACTTTCAAAATGCAAGTTATATAAAAAATAATTGAATAATTTACTGAAGTATGGTATAGTAGTTGTGGTTAATTTATTTTTTTTTTTTGCTTCAGAATATTTCTTAAAATCGCATTAAAGTGTCTGACCATGGACCCTGAGTACAGCCTTCAGGATGTGTTACGGTGTCATCTCTGTGAGACCCCGGGCCCCGCTGTATACTGTGCTATTTGTGAGAAATATCTGTGTAAAGCCTGTGAGGGGAGCCATATCTCGGATCTATCCAAAGAACACAAAGTGGTGCCATTTGAAAAGAGAGGATCTACTCTTAAATGTCCAAAACATTCCTTAAAAATATGTGAACAATACTGTGAACATTGTGACATTCCTATTTGTACAACATGTGCTTCTTCTAAAAAACACCAAAGCAATAACTAAAAAGATTGACAGAAGCAAAGAAATCATTCAAAAAGATTTACAAGAACTAGAGAAATCCATTTATCCCAAATACCAAGAGATTGCATCCATTAACCCAGTCCAGAGATCTGCTCTGAATGAAAATTCCCAGAAATTAACAACAGAAATCGACAAACATGGAGAAGACTTGCACAGAGAAATAAACACCATTATCAGAGACATGAAATCTAACGTGGAAGTAATGGACACCAAACACCTGGCTGCGCTAAATAAACAGGAAGATAAAATTAAACACACCATTTCTGAAATCACACAGACTATTGCTGAACTGAAGGCGTTACTGCACTCCAATGATGTCAGCCGTGTCTCTGCCTACAAATCCAGGAATGATGAATTCAGAAGATTGCCCCCTAAACTCACAGTGTCCATAGCAAGTTTTACCCCTCAGAAGATCAACAAAGATCAGATTTATCAACAGTTTGGTTCTCTGTCAGAGTCATCTATCAAAACAGAAGAGCACGGTTACACCATGGAATCTCCCGGTGCTGAGTCCTCTCCCCCGGACAGACCGCTCATTGATGTACCACATATCATCACACAGATAAACACCGAGTGTATAGGATTACGCAGTGTGTCCTGTCTGAGTGATGAGGAGATGTGGACGTGTAGTTATGATGACAACATCATGAGATTGTACAACCTCAGTGGGGAACTTGTGAAGTCAGTCCAAACCAAGTCAGGGTACTCTCCGCGGGACATAGCAGTGACAAGGAGTTGGGATCTAGTCTATACTGATTACAAAGATAGAACTGTGAACATAGTGAAGAATACACAGATAAAGACAGTGATCAGACTACGGGGGTGGAGACCTCGCAGTGTTTGTAGTACCTCCTCTGGTGACCTCCTGGTTGGCATGGACAGTGATGATGATAAACAAACAAAAGTTGTGTGTTACTCTGGCTCCACAGAGAAACAAAGTATTCAGTACGACGACGAAGGACAACCTCTCTATTCATCTGGTGGATTTTATAACAATAAATACATCAGTGAAAACAGGAACCTAGATATATGTGTGTCAGACCCTGGAGCCCATGCAGTAGTGGTGGTCAATCAGGCCGGGGAACTCCGATTTACCTACACTGGTCCTCCCTCTACTACCAATGGACCATTCTATCCATACGGCATCACAACAGACAGCCAGGGTTGGATACTGACCACAGACTTTGACAACCACCGTATCCACGTCCTGGATCAGGACGGACAGTTCCTCCGCTACATTGACAACCGTCATTTAAAGGATCCATGTGGTTTAAGTGTGGACACCAGAGACAACCTCTTTGTGACTGAGTACTACACAGGTAAAGTGAAAAAAATACAATATAACATATAAACAAACTGTGTTTATAAAAATCAAACTTTTTGTTTATGTATATACATGTAACATTAGTGAAGGAAATCCACATTACAAATGAAACAAACCATATTTGTAATAATCAAACAGTTCATGATATTGAATTATATTTAAATTAAGTTCTCAACTGACAACAGCTAAATGTTACATGTTATTATATCATGTTTGATTGACATATCAATAAACTGTTTTACATCTTGTATGTTAACAAACTACATGTAACTGACTGTGTTTACATAATGTATGTCAACTGAGTAATTGTTTTATTCATTAAATGTAAACTAACTGTGTTTATATATTGGGTGTGATTGTCAACAGACCAAGAGATGTTATTGAAAACTTCAAACATTGCATGCCATCAAACTGTGTATGTAATATTATTATATTAAATATATGTTACCCTGTTAAATCTAAATGTAAACTGTTTATGTGTGTATATTAAATGATAAATGTAAATAAACTGTACAATTATGAGGTTTGGTTAATTACATCAATAACATAGGCTCTTGACATTACAAACATTTTTTTTCTCAGAGGTAGAAAGTTCTCTTAACAAAATATATAAAAAATATATAAATATCAATTACCTTAGCTGGTCATGTAAAATTTGATTGTTATTGTCGATCAGCACGTTTCACCGAAGGAACAGCCAATTCTTCCATATATAAAGGTTACCATGGTTACTATAACTACTTGGAGGTCTGAGGTCAGTCCATGTAAGTCGGTATTCATCAAAGTTTGGATTATTTTGTGATTGATCGTAACTAAGCAACAGGGATAGCATGGACTGACCTCATACTAACAGCTGTTTTATATTACCCATATATAGAAGAATTAGCTATGCCTTCTATGCTCAGTATCGAGAAAACTGGTAACTTGCAAACTTGCTTTTATTGGATAATTGAGATTTAGAGAGAAATTAAGAGAAAAAGAGAGATGCAAATATAATTGATACAAGAGGCCCATGGATTACACTGCTCACCTAAGAAAATTTAGTCATAATAAAATCAGCTTTATGGAGTCAAATACAAAATATTTGGACAATTTAGTAGAAGATGTCAAGTATAAAAATATCTTAAATTTTGACTTCACATTGAGGCCCCCACCCTACCCCAGGTACCCTACTTCAAATCTGAATCAACTATATCTGAGGATGCTTCCACACAAGTTACAGCTTTTCTGGCCAATTGGTTTCTGAGAATAAGATTTTTAGAGATGTTTCTCTGTATATTCCTAAGTGAAAATAAGACCCCCCTCCAATGTGACCCACCCTACACTTGGGGTTCACGATTTGAAGAAACTTGAATTAACTACGGTATATCGGAGGATGCTTCCACACAAGTTAAAGCTTTTCTGGACAATTGGTTTCTGGAGTAAGCTTTATAGAGATTTTTCTCTATATATCCCTTGGTAAAAATTAGTCCACCCCATGTGACCTTACCCTAACCCTGGGGATCATGATTTGAACAAACATCAATATACACTATCTGGAGATGTTTCCACACAAGTTACACCTTTCCTGGCCAAACGGTTTTTGAGAAGAAGATTTTTAAAAATACCAACACATAATAATTATTTCAATAATTCTTAATTACCTCCCCTTAAAAGATGACATGGCCCTTCATTTTAACAAACTTGAATTCCCTTTTTCAAATAATGCCTTTGGTTTAGTGTGGTTAAAATTGACCCAGTGGTTCTGGAGAAGTCTAAGTATAAAAATTTATGGACAGATGGACAGACAGACGCCTGACAAAAAGTGATCAGAAGAGCTCACTTCAGCTTCCAGCTTAGGTGAGCTTAAAAGGGTTTTTTGGGTGATTCGTATATGTGCTATGAAGGTAGAAATCATTACAGAAAAAAATCACACAAACAACAGGGTTATTTATGTTTTTTATCTGCAACGGTAGCTACTGTCACAACTGCGTGTACCATCAGTGAAAGCATTTTATTCTTTTTTTTTAAATTCAGAATAAATAAACAAAAAATTTAATGAACAACTTATTACTGTATTGGGATCAAATTACACTTAGCTTTAAGGTACAAACCTCCCAATAAACAGTCCGTAGATTCTAAGCTGGCTGTGGTAGTAGTAACTTCCCAGCTGTTATTATCTCCAGGGTCTGAAAAATGCCAAATACTTTAAGTCATATGGGAAAGAAACCGAAATGTATCTTAATTCAGTACAATTATTTCAAAATTTGATCTTTATTGAAGCCCTAGGACATCGACTGCAACATCAATTATATATGTTGATTACTTGATGATTCAATTTTGTCTATGAATATCTAGTGTTGAACATTTGAAAATATGAACGCTGCACTTTTGATCTAATAATTCACCAGTAAAATGTATGAGTTATCTTTCTTTGATTATAGTCACATAGTTTAGTCTGATGATACACCATATTGATTTTCAGACACGCTTCTTATAAAAAATCATCTCTGAGTTTAGGCCTTCTCTATATTCCAATGTGAAAATTAGACCCCCCTCCTTACCCCTGGTGATCATATTTTGAAGAAACTTTAATCTACACTACAATCATTGCTTCCACACAAGTTACACCTTTTCTGGCCAAACTATTTTTGAGAAGATTTTTAAAAAAAATACATTTTCGATAATTCTTCAATATATTCCCTTGCAAAAGGATATGGCCCTTCAATTTAACAAACTTGAATCCCCTTTACCAAATAATATGCTTTGTACCAAGTATGGTTAAAATTGGCCCATTGGTTCTAAAGAAGTCTAAAATACAAAAAGTTTATAGACTGATGGACAGACAGACACCAGACAAAAAGTGATAAGAATAGCTCACTTGAGCTTTCAGCTTAAGTGAGCAAAATAGGTTTCTTTGGTGATTCATGTATGGGCTATGAAAGTATGAAGCTATCATTGCAGAAAAAAAATTACATAACTCGCTGGGTTATTTGATTTTTTTCTTCAATAATAGCTACCATCTCTCATCCCATGTACCACCAAAGAAAGCATTTTATTGTGTGTTTTTTTTAGATATTTCAGAAGAACTTGATGGACAACTTATGACATTATCAGGATCAAATTACACTTACCTCTAAGGTACAACTTCCCAATAAACAGTCCGCATTTTCTAAGCTGGCTGTGATAGTAATAACTTTCCAGCTGTTATTATCTTTAGGGTCTGAAAAATGCCAAAATTTTAAGTCATGGTGAACAGCGGCCACCGCGCTAACAACTGGGTCATCTAGGCAAGACAAAAATTTTGCTTTCAAGCAGCAATGTCTTGACTCCGCCCTACTACGATCTGATTGGACAAAGGTCAGTCAAAATATTACGTTGAAACTTTTTTTGGAGTAACCGCCTATTAAAAGCGTCAACGTACAGTACCGATCAGACCCAACCTAACACCAGAGTGAACCCCATCTACACCCCGGGTTTACTTTTGGGGTTTACTCTGGCTTTACTTTTTGAAAATTTGGGTCCATTCGGGGATTACTTTGGATTTACTCGGGGTTTACTTTGGGTTTACTAGGAAATTGCTTTAGAGGTCAACTGTACCCACTAAACTGTGAAGCAGACTCGTATTTTATCTTACCATCCTACTGCCTGTAATTCCTGCCCCTTGAATATCCCGAATATACGATAGTCGATATGGGCCGGACAAAAAGTAACCACGAGTTGTGTTTGATATGCCGGCAATTCCTGAAATGCCGGCAAAAAGTAACCACGCGTTATATTTGATTTGCCGGCAATTCTTAGATGCCGGCAAATCTCAAATATCGGCAAATCTTACTTTTTGTTCTATTAAAATACCAGAGGATATAAAGGTCAAAAAGTCTCGTTATCTTAATTGACAAAAGCTTTTGACAAAAAGCATGTCAGTTTTACTTGCAACGTGAATTATTAATGACATTAAACAGAACCCAAGAGCAATTTAAAAAAAAGACGGCATCCTAACATCCAGACATGTCTTAATCTTATTAGAACCCGACACTCTTAATGAAGCATTTGTTCAATTGCTTATATTTCATGACCAATTAAGAGTGTTTCGGCGGTATAAATAGCACATGTCATTTTAAATTTGTAATAAGGCCCGCCTCGTCAGGAGTTCACCTTACACATAAATCAATTAATTTCTTTGAACTTCATTTGGTTTAAATTTGGATCTAATGATTATATCACCTATTCTTTGTGTTTACTGTATGCAACCATAGGAGGTGTTGTGAATAATTTTTGCATACTTCGTTATGTTGTATGTTATCCCAATATTTCATAAGTCGTTTTCTTAATCCCTTTATACAAATTTGGTCACTAAAACATTAGATACAGCCTTTTTTTCTTCTTCTTTTTTGAGAAGATTCATTCTATTTGCAGAAATAGATTCTTGCATAATAGATCCAATTTTTGATTGTTTTTAACCTCTTTTTCGAGATGAGTTTTAAAGTCTTTAAAAATACAGCTTGATCACTAGTATTTTTCGGATGTCTCCTTTAATTAGGCCCTTGAAAACTGATGACCTATGAGCACTTTGTCTGTGCAGGTATTGGAAGCTGTTAGTAGGTTTCATATATGAGCGAATGTCTAATCGCTTGCTATCTGAGAATCTTGTTTTCTTGTATATGGCCGTGTCTTAGAAATTGACACTGGTGTGAGATAATTCATAGGCAAATCTCAGATATTTATGACAAGAGTTCCCTATGTCAAAAAATTCTTTAAATTCATCCGGGCTTCCATTAGATAGAATAAAGCCGTCATCTCTATATTTGCCGTGATAAATAAGTTTCGAAAGGCCGTCAACATTGTCGGAGCGCAATTCTTCGCTTACTTCTCCTAATACTTTGCTTCTTTTTAACCCTTTCGACCAATTAAGATTACTTGACTTTTGTGACCTCAATATCTTCTGGTATTTTAATTAAAAATTAAATATAAGATTTGCCCATATTTAAGATTTGCCGGCATCTAAGAATTGCCGGCAAATCAAACACAACTCGTGGTTACTATTTGCCGGTATTTCAGGAATTGCCGGCAAATCAAACACAACTCATGATTACTTTTTGTCCGGCCCATATCGGCCATCGTACGAATACACATGTAGCGTCTGCTTTCAGGGGTATAATTCTGACTGGGTTTACTCTTTGTGTCTACTCTGGGTTCATTCTATATTTAGAGTCGCGTCATCAAGCTAACACTGGTGTGCACATTGCTCTGGGTTTACAATACCGATCAGACCCAACCTAACAGAAACTAAACCCAACTAAACCATGGGTTTACTTTCTGAGTTTACCCTGGGTTTGCACTGGGTTTACTCAAGGTTTACTAGAGTGGACCCAGAGTAATTAAAAATATAATATGAATGTTTTAAAGATAATATAGTTAATGCTCAACTTTTTACCCCCTAAGACTTTGTTTTTGATAACCTGATTAAAATATTAACCCTTTTTAATTTTTATTTCAATGACACGATTTCAATTTGATTTTCTTTAAAGGATAGATAATTAAAACACAGGAATTTATTTGATAAAGAACTCTTGTATCTTTTGATATAATTCTGTACTATAAAACAAATATAAAGATAGATAACATAATGTAAACATTGTTGCATTTAAAGGCTATAAACCCGATGTACAGTACTTTTGTTTCATTAAGTTTAAAATTCATCAATTTAAACTTAACAAGACTGTAAATTGATAAATTTTAAACTTTTAATGTGACACTTGTTTAAGATAGCCGATATTGGTTTTTGCGTCAAACTAAAATAGCAAAACCATTTATTTTTATGTGTATATGTCTATATGTAAATATTTACATTTTTAATGTCTCTGCCTGTAATAACACTACATATCGATTTTGTACTATACAGCCCAATAACTTCAAATGACACGTACAATTGAGGCGCAGGCGGGATTTGCATATTTTTATTCAAATATTTAATCGTACAATGACTGAAAGTTATAAAAATATAGGTAGTAAGGAATCATTCTTTGAATAAAATGAGGTTATAATTTCGGTCGGGGCGTGACCAAATCTTTCATGAATCCCTTTATTGGATTTCATCACGCCAGACCAAAATTATCACCTCATGATACTCAGAGAATGATTCCTTATTCTTTAAATAACACCAACTTTAGTATATATGCTAAGTTTAATAAAAAAAAAAATCTACCATCTGGTTCTATTTAGGGACCATCTCAAAATACAGGTACATTTTAGGAAATAGTCATTTTCCGCACTTCGAAACATATTAAAAAATGAATTTACAATATCGATTTTCTTAAAACTGTAATATGTGACTACTACCATACTACTACTTCTATAGCAAACTATCTTATATTTAAAAAAAATAAATTCCATCGTCTGAATTTTAATTTTTCATCTCAAAATATCAAACAGCACCAAATGTTGCTAAATGTTTTGGGTACATGTATTATAAATGTGGATTGGTGCAATGGGAACATTGTACCAAATTTTGGAAAAGAAAATCAGCGGACATCATTATACTGTGTGTAAAATTTCAAAGTCGTTCACTTTTTACTTTATTTCTTTTATTTTAATTCTTATTGCGCACTCCTACATAGCTTCATCTATCATTCCTTTTATTTGCACAATGGCAACGCACATCTACCAAACGAAGAAAGTATTGTTTAAAAAATGAAATGGTCCTTACAAAATCTAAATGTGTTTATCCGTAATTTGTTTATTGTGTTCAATTTAATAAAAAGTATCAAAAATATTTCATAAAACAAAAGTCATAAAGCGTATTTCGAAGGTACACAAATCCCCTGGCGTCGCTATTTCGTAGTCTTCCCGTACGCTGGTTTTTGGTGAACGGTTTTGATTATAAGGTAATCTCTGAATACCGTCAATGCTCTATCTCCCGTCATCTTCTCGTAGATATCTTCAACTTTTCACTGACAAGATCCAAACGTATAAAAATTAGCTGGAACCCGACAACCTCGTATGTCAGTTAGTAGTGTGCATGTGCAAACAAGATGTGATAACTTATGTTTAATTCAATTTCATTAGCTTAATTTAGAGTAAATGTTTTCAGTTCCAAACCACCTTGATAATCGAGGACCAATGGGCATATATGTGAACATTTTCCTTAATTTCCCATTTTCCTTTCTCGGTTCCAGGCATTAGGGGCACTCATTCAAGTTTGCATATTCATATTCCCCGCTGTCTCTAAAAATGACACAGTCATTAATACACACGTCATATTTTTGAAGTGGCATAAGCAAAGGCGCAACAAGTGTCCTGGCTTCCTTATAGGATGAGGGTAAGTGATTGGGCTGGGGTAAAGATGACTTCTCAAACATGAGACTGTCTGATAAAGCTGTTTTTGACATCCCATGGTTCACAGAAAACACATATAGATGTTTGGTTACTGCCTATAACACTGAAGTGCTGGATCCTTCAAAGAGTGGCTGAGTGAATTCTGGAGCATTGAAGGAACTCTCTGGGTACTCAAAACTTAGTGACGACAATAGACTTTCGGTCAACTTCTCTTTATGCTAATAGAAAGAATACCATGAAATCCATGCTCCTTGGCACTTTACAGAAGTACAATACTTGTGGGTACCTGAAAATAATAATAATAATAATAAATAAAATACATTTTTTTATTTTTTTTAAGTGTTACAATCTCAAGTTAGTTAAGCTAAATAATTGAATGACAATAAGCAAATATGATATAACTTTCTTATTAAAAAAAAATATTTTTTTTAAAAACCTATCAGAAAATTACCAGGTTGAGATCTGTTTCCCATTGCAACAAGTTGTGTACAATGGATCAAAATGCATATTCCAAACAATAGATAGGAATAATGCATACAAAACATACATGTCCATTCAATTAAACTGTTAAGTACTTATTACTGACTCTGAACTAAGTTGAGATATTTGCAATTATCACTCCCAAGGGTGTGTATATATATAGATTTGACTTCTGAAGAAGTAATGTATGTGAGTGTGAAGTGATGAGTGCTGAATTCGCGATGGTCATACAAAGATGAAAGAGTGTGAAACAAAGGCTTGCAGCTGTGCGATTTACAGTAGTCATCAAAGGATAACAAAATTGATTTAAAGAACAATAGGTTGATCTAATTTGGTCATCTCATTGCAGAAGAAATATCAAATTATGCATATTGGAAACCAAATATAAATGCATTAATAAAAAAATCTGACTTTTATATAAAACTTGTTAAAAATGTCTACAAGCCTTTGTCTATTACCTAATAATCTGTTTATAAGTGTGTATTTGTTTAAACTAGCAGATCTAATTAATGATAATTAATATTGGTATGGCTATAAATGTGTATATATAGCAAAATAGGTGCATGTAACTGTTCAACAAATATTTTAATTATATCAATTATTTGGTTTCCTGATGATCCATATCTAATTATGAGTTCATAATTAGTAGTACATAATTATGAGGTGCTAATGATCTTCTTAAATTAAGGCACACAATTTTCATGCTTTACTTTATGTGTCAGTCTATCTGGAATAACAATTGTGCAAGATGTCCACAAATCCTGTGTATCACAATTTGTCTTGGGATACTTCCTTCCAAAACTCTCAGCAACGACATTACAGACAGTGTGATTTTAACTGCCTATGCTGTGCAAGAATGCAACTTGGGTTTTACAGTGCTTGCAATACATCAAAGGAGTCTCGCTCATCACAGACCATCGAGTATGACACCCTGCCCCAGACAATGGACGAGGCAAGATTGTGGAAAAAGGGCACCACTGAACACACTTCTCTGCAAGTGAGTTAGGCAAGAATGAATAAAGTTATATAAGAAATTGCTGAATTAATTAATCCATAATCTTACAATTTTTTACATGCAGTCGTTAAAATACATCCCTAGGAATATATTAACCTCTAATTATAATCATCAAAATTATGTTATGTGAATTAATGCAAGCTACATGTGCATCATGTATATGCAGGCTAACTTATTCTACATTTGCCCCCCCCCCCCCAACAAAAAAACATGAAAAATTGATATCATGAAACCCCACATTAAGTTAAATATCATCACTTCAATGTAGAACATGGAAGAACATAATTAATATCTCCAACTTAAGAATCTATATTAACCTCTAACACTAATTGTCATCAACAAAATATGAATTAATGCAAGCTACATGTACATCATGTATATATATGCAGACTAATTAATTCCAACCCCCCCCCCCAATAAAAAATAGCCATGGAAATTGATATCATGAGGCCCAAAATAAACTTAATAAAGTATAATATAATTAATTCATTGTAGTACATGCATGAACATGTTAATGAGATGAAAAGCAAAATATAGTGGTAACAAAATTCAAGATGGTACATGTACATGTAAAATGATTACTTGTATAAGAATGCGCCATCAGTCAAAATAATGATAAAATGAAAACTGTTATTATTTCATGGCTTATAACTACATTGTTCATATTTGAAGATGCAACCTTTAACTTTTAATTATTACGCTAAAGTGCTTTTGCATGCTGAATTTGATGATGCATTGTAGGGGCCCCAGCGTTGAAAACTTGATAGTATATATTGAACATATTTACGTAAAATTTTTTTAGCACATTTTATGTTTAAAATATTTTACTCCAAATTATGTGGTTTACAGATATCAAAACGGGTCACTTTCCTTCAAAATCTGTAATTCAGTTCTTTAGAATGGCTGATTTTCTCTTAACTGGGAGATACAAATTTGTTTGATTTGTTTAATGTGACACATGTTTAGGAAATAAGATATATGCAGCTAGGTAGCAAAAAAGCAGAATTCTGCATGCTTTGTGATATATTTCATTGCCTGTATTAGGTATCTTAAAATTCACATTATCATCAAAATGCATCCTATGGCAGCTAAAGTACAAGTTTCAGTCCATCTTTTTCAACCCGAAGAGCAAAGATTTCCATTTTAAAGAATTATAATTATTCAAAGCACAAAATAAACTTAAATCCTGTTACAGTTCCTGTAATTGTTAGTTAGCATGGTTACCAGCAATAATAAAACAATCACATAAATAAATTGACTCTTGACAGTGTTATGCTCCTGTTTTAAGGAGGTATTTTCTTAACAGAGTGGTGCTTACTGTGGTAGTGACACTACCACACTTTATTTTTCCCAATTTTTTGGCAGGCCCATATTATTCATAGGCGTCGGAAGCAAATTGAAAGTGGGGGGGCTAGACAAATCCTCAGAAATATTGAGAAAAAAGTAATTCCCAAAATCATGGAAATCCTAATCCGTGGGGGGGGGGGGGGGGGAGTATGCCTTTACTTCCAAAAAAACAATTACTTACCCAATTTCTTTTTCCAAAATCATGAAATTCCTATTCCGTGAGGGGGGGGGGGGGGGGGGGAGAGCTTGTATCCTTCTGAATCTAACTTCTCATTCTTTCAAGGTAAATTAGGAACGATAATCTTTCCTGCGAAAAAAAGTGGGGGGGGGGCGGAACCCTCTATCATGCTAGCCCCCCCCGGTTCCGACGCCTATGTTATTTAATACATCAAAGAAACTATAACTTTTGGTTTCATGTTTATGATAACTGCATAGATGTTCAGACCTATATCTGACTTAAATCTTAAATCAATAAACACTGATTTATTTAAATGCCTGATGCATTACTGGATAGTCAAACTGTGTTAATAAAATCAAAAGCTATATGATAAAATGTCATAGCAAACAAGATGTGCTTTATAATTGTCTACATTCCAACATGTTTGATTAAGACCCAGTATGCGGTACACAGCAAGTATCGTAGTACTGTGATTCTGGGAAAGTACCAGTTATTCCTAAGAAATACCTAAGAAATGATCGAAGAATTTAACACTTTTCACCAATTTTTTTCCTAGGTTTGAATTTAAACACCGTATTGGCATTCGGAACTCTTGAGATTGTTCATATTGTATGCACTGAGTTAGAGTTATCTCCCGTATTTCCTTTGATGAATATATGACAAATTTTAAATGAAATTTTTCAGGTATTTGTAATATTGTTTCTGAGTTTATCCATGCAAATGTGATATTTTGGAAAAATAAACTAAAGAGCATCCCGTGATTTAGCGTGAATGTAATGTGCATGCGCAAGATTGTAAAATCTTTTGAAAGGAATTTTCGTTGATTAATAATTAGCGAAGCTTGATTGAGAAAAAATAAAAACAAATTGGTGATCTTCAAGTACCAATAATGTTTAAAATATATAAAACGAAAGACAGTACTCATCCGATTTCTCGGTATTAAAGCCAAACAAATCGATTCTATTATTTTAATATACTAGTAGTATAGATAAAAAAAAGTTCTGTATAAGAATATAGCAGAATATTCCAAGCAAACTAAAATATATGAACTTTTTCTTCACTTATTGATAGTCTATAGCTAAAAGATTTTTTTAATCAAATCTAAAGTTATTTGTTCACTATCCAGCCACCTTAGATTAGGTATCTCGTTATCACTTTTTTACTCATGCTTCGACAAATTCTAGTTAGAAGTGATATGGTGTCTAGCTGAGCGTTATTCACTTTATAGATTTCCTTTTTGTGTTTGTAGATTTTTGTAAAAACAAGGTGAACTATATTTTAAACATTTTTGTTACGTAATCCTTTGTTCTTTTTGGCTTTTATACAAGATAAAATACTTCTGATTTAAAAAAAAAAATCCAATAAGTTACCTGTAGGTGTCCATTCTTAACACAATGGATAGAAAACTGTCTATTCTAAATATAATTGACAGAGACAGGTAACATTGTAACATATTGGACGGCTACGGGTAAGTTGGAAACAAGAATAAAGGCATCACATTTGCAAATAAACAAACAGATCTAATGTTTAACACCTTGAGAATTATTGATTTTTTTTTAAGTTGGTTGAAAATCAACTAAACATAAGCACAAATTTGAAACCCATAATACATGATACAATAATAGATCGAAAGACAAAGCACATTTTATTCATTTACAACGAGGAGGTTAAGAATATATTTAATTATTATTGTCAGTGACAATTATTTATCAAATTGACATCATGTTAACATCATAACGAAATCACTGCTTTGGAAGGTGTTTTTCATTAGCATACTGTTTTTGTCCTAATTTATGTTTATCAAGTTATTGTTTTCAGATTAGGAAATCACCTTGATAACCTTTTTTGAAAGGATCAGTTTTGTCGCAATATTATGCAGTTTAGCGTGAAAATATGAGAGGTTAACAAACACGCCATGTTTTTAAATGTTTTTGGTCTCGATACTTGGTTGCTGTATACACATTACAGAGGGCAGTTACTGTTTACGTTATAAATGAATTAAAATAACAATACATAAATCTATTACCACACAAATACGTCCTGTAAAACTCCTTATTCCAAACAACATAAAGATTGGAATAATTCACTTGTGAATAAAAGGGTATCTCTTAAATATATGTAACTTAGATAGAAGCATTTCATTTGAAACAATGTGTTTAGCGATGGTTCAAAGCCTCGGCGAGTGAATCAAAGGACAATGACAACGCTCACCTACCAAACGACGGAAATATTGTTTAAAAAAATCTAATTTTCTTAAAAAATGATATTTTATCTGTAATTTGTTTATTGTGTACAATTTGATAAACAGTATCGAAAAAAATTGTAAAAGGTATAAATACACTGTATTTTAGTACTAGAATGCGCAAAAACAAGTGCAATGAAAAAAGTCAGCCTCCTTAAACTTAGGCATTAAGTATATCTTTAAGGTACAAATTTTTGTAGTCTTCCTGTACGCGGGTGTTGGGAGAACGGTTTTGATTATAAGGTTATCTCTGAACACCGTCACTAATTTATCCTCCGTCATTTTATCGTAGATATATATCTTCAACTTTTCACTGACAACAGCCAAATGTTTTTTCAAATACCTTGATCCCAACAAAATTATAGGGAGATAGAAGTGCGCATACGTGTATAATTTTACTGAAAAAAAATTACATTTTAAAACTCAATCATCTTATTCTAAAAGAGAAATTTGAAATAAAACTTTACATTTACATATATAAAGATTTTGATATATAGAACACATTTCAATATAACCTCTATTTGTTACATTGCATTTTATCAACACGTTTTAACTTAAATGTAATTATTGGGGGCTATCTTTTGATGATAAAAATATGTTCTTTAAAATTCTATAATGAAAGTATTCCAAAAGATCAATTTAAAATGGTGTTTCTTAAACTGTGAATGACAATAGGTATTTTGCGATAAAATCTTTCCTTTCAAAAATTATATTATCTTTTCTAATTTATTTCTTTTTAATATTTTTTGAAGGATTCAAGTAAATGTTTTCCCACTTTTTAAACCATTTTCAATTTTAAATCTATGAACATATTACATTTATCAATTTACGTTAAACATTTTTTAATAATAATAAACTGATTTTTAAAAAAAAAATGTTTTTCCAATTATTTTTCATAATAAAGAAACATATTTTAAGTGTTAATTAAATTAAGAGCATTTAAGAATTGAACCGCCCTTTCAAACAGCGCCGATGTGCTTTTTTTAAAGACCTGAGAGAATTAAACATCATAAGCTTGAGACTGGTGTTTTTAACAAATTTTATAGTCCATGCAAGTTTGAGGGGAAGCTTGTGTTTTTCAGAGATGACATCATAACACAACCTACAAGCCTCAGCAACAGAGGATCCAAGGTCTTCAAATCTACAAATTAAGTTTTTAATCGACATGAATTAAAACGTTTTTTTTTCAAGACGAGCTGTAGATTCAAATCTAACAATCCGAAATTATTTAGTTATTTAAAATTGTTGTTATGGTTGAAGGTTTTACCCCATCCAGATGACAGCAATGTACTTAGATTCCCATTGAATGGACTTAAAATCTAGCCATTTGTTATGCAGTCAGAATACACCAACAGCAAGATATATTATACTGTATCACACATACACATATACACTCATTGCCTGTTCGTTATGTTTTAAAAGTATCCTAATTAATTATTTGGATATATTTATGTTTATGAACAAGGCCGGTTAAAATGCGAAATTTAAAAAAAAAAACAACAAAAAAACTCCATAAACTATAATTATAAATATCCGGGCTCGTTAAACAGTAACCAGTTTCATGATATGACATCATAATAGACTAAATAAAAAATAAACATACTGAGTCATTAATATTGAATTAACTGACTTTATGAACGTGTTCATATTTATATTGTTATCGCAAATATATTATAGTTGGAGGGTCATATAAATATAATGTAGGTTGTAAAATTTAACTGCTGTAAACACTCTTAAAAAAATCCCGCAACAATTCATATACCCAGCTTGATGGCGGGATCTCTTAGTCTCTAATTAGACTGTTATGTTTAAGCAATGTATTCAGCTGGTCAGCAACAGCGATGTAAACTCAAAGTAATTAGAATGTTGGAGAGAACGAGATTACCATGTGGAGTTTAAATATATCAGATAAAAACATACACTGTTAAACGGAGATGCTATACACACTACGCTCAAACCCATGATTCAGCAAGTATCGACATTTTACACGATTTCCACATATTTTATATATCATATGAAAAGGTGAACTTTTGAAAATTACGGTGTTCCAAAGTAAATAAATCAAATTAAAGAGAGAGAAGTAGAATTACGCGTTTGGTTTTCCTTCCGCTTCATAGCCACACAAGCGCAGGGGAATGCAAATACTGCAGCCTTGCATACATCATGATCCAGAATCCTCTCATTGAAACACGATGTCTTCATGAACTATATAAATTTATTAAGATGCATTCTCTTTAAATGCAATGTGTCAATCCCATTCTAAATATTTTTAGACATAAATCGCAATCAATTAACACTAAACCAATGTCCAAAACAACTCTGTTTGTTTACATGTGCAATTTCCAGAAGAGTTTTAATAACCTGTTAATTGATAGGTCATGACTTATGATGCGTGAAACTTTGCGTATGATGAAATTTCAAGAAGCTCTTTTTATTTCTGTTTTCATAATCAAAGAGTAAACATCTATTTTGAGTCACCGTGTCACTTTATTTGGAACTACATGCATGTCCGTGAAAAGAACGATTTAAACTGTTGATTAATCAACATCCGGTATACCGTGCACCGAAGCTATAGCCGGCTTAAAAAAATATTCTTCTAATACAAAATAGTATTCAAAATTTGTTTTGTTTTCATTCCTGTTTATTTAAAACAAAAATATGCATAATTAATACTATTCCTGTTCGCATCAAATTATATTTATTACTGTCAAATTTTAGATGCTGTCTTCATTTTAGAAAGATAAGGTTCTGTGTATATCAATATCAGAGTTGATATCCTTAATGACGATCACTAGTCCGATCTTTAAGGATATTTTCGTAAAAAAAAAGAAATCAATAATATGTTTTAAAGTTTTAAATCTAATTTTATTTAAAAGAAAAAAACCTTTCAAATATAGAAAAAAGGTATTTCAAACTCAAGTCAAACATCTTTAAAATGTCTTTATTTCTATAAAAAAAAATATCAAAATCATTCAAAATTATATTCGTATCATATAATGGAGAAACTGAAACTAAATGCAGACTGAATACAGACAACGCCCACAATCATTTTAGTGAAACAGCATTATATTCTTAAAATAAATGCATTTATTGTAAAAAAAAATTTACACTCATTCTCTTTGATTTTTATATATAAACCCTTACAACCATAGCACCATAAATCTTAAATACATAGATAGACAATCAAATTATTTACATCCCTGACTTGTGTTCAATTTGTGATCAATATATGGATTTTTTCACTTTCAAAATGTAGTTTTTTTTACTCGTTATGAATTTTAATTCTATATATCTTTTGTTTGGAATTCTTATTAATCTTATTAATGAAAACATAAGAATTTAAGGGGGTATTAGAATATAATTATCATTGCACAAGAAATTTTTTTGGTGAAAAAAAACTTCTCAACTTGAACCTTTGCGTATGTTAAATATATATTTTAATTTGAAAAAAATCATCAAAACATTGATTTTAATTGATCCATTTCAGCAAGACATGTAAAAGTTAACTGACGTATTTCTCCCACTATAAAGACGATCTAAACAGAGAAAGTAAACAAAAATACATAACAATTAAAACCGATAGTCACGACATCTGATCCCAATCAACAAATCAGAAATGATCAGCCAAAATTACAGTGAACTGACTACATATGGACTATATATTAAGGTCACATTTACCTAGGTCAAACTAAATGTTCCTCCTAAAACAATTACGACAATATCATTTTACTAACCTATAGTCTTTATTCTGCACCACATGAAAATTCTGATAGTCAGTTAATCAAAACCAAATTAAAGTTAGTAAACTCGTTTTTGATGTTTCAATGCTTTCAAAAACTTTTAAATTAATATTCAAATTATTCAAGTATAGATTTTATTAAAATTTTAGGCAATGCCTAATGGTTATCAAAAGTATATATTAATAAAGCGCAGCCCAATAATGACAACTTTTTATAACACTGACGTCTTGATGACATCACAATGACACTATTGCTTAGGTAGGTTGGCTAGAGCAGGGATAAGTTCACAGTAGATGTCTATCCCACGCAGGAAAACCTTCTCATTCAGAAACTCGTTGTGGTCGTGAAGCAATATCGGTGTGTTGTTCATCGGGGAAAATCCAAGGGCAGGTATACCGAGCTGTAATTAATTTAAACAGCATTACAAAGAACAAACTATTTTAAAAGGCATATCACTCTTTAAATACAATTATGGTTCGTTAACCTAGATTGGTTAGGCCTTGGATTTATCCGCTCTCATAGTCATCTGCTGTAGCTTGTTAAGCATTATCGTATTTATGGCGCTTTTTATTATGAATCAGTTGCCAGGTTTCAAACCCAACAAAAGCAGTCAATGTTTTAGGCATATCCCGCCAAACCCAGGTTGACAAGTTATGTTTAATTACAATCACAGTACTGAAATATAAAATCCATTTTCAAATAATATTTCAAAATATTTTTAAACCTTAAAACGAGTAAAAATAAGAGTTAGACTGAATGTTACTAGCGACACAGAATTTTGAATGGGGACTTGTTGGTATAGTCTAACTGTATCGAAATCAATTACATAGTCAGCATATAAACATAGCTCGTACCTCCCGGATGTATCTGATATCAGTAGCAGCTGGAAAGATTTCCTTCTCAATTGTAATGCCTCTGTAAAGAGAATCCTTGAATTACAATACAGATGAGGTATAACATGGGGCGTTTGGCTCTATGGTGAGCGACTTGTGTGACTATAAATGCAAACTTATTATTTATCTGTTTAACTAAGAAAGGAAGTATTATGCATATCTTACGTTTGAGATATTAAAAAAGTTAAGAGTATTCAGGATGGTTCGATATAAAAATTACTGAGTGTACATGTTTTTTCTTAATAAAAAGTCATGAAGAATATCTTGTCAGTCCAACATGTGGCCTAGAATCTAATACATACATGTATAGATCATTTATTTAAATAAGACATGGGTCACACAGCTAACCTTAGCAATAACGTCTATTCTAAATTGATTTTGAGAGCATCCCTTCTCCACACATCCAATCGGTGCCTACTACCAGATCTTTCCCTTCAGGTCACAGACAATATTTATACGTATTTTAATTCTGTTTATTTATAAAATCATCTCCACTTACGATTTTTACTAAATGTCTTTTTATGCAAGTTTGATTTAAATTCACCAGGGGATTGCAGAGAAAATTTAGTTTTCTGATGCAGATTTATTAATTGCAGTTTAAGAGTATTGGCTTTGTTGTTATAGAGGTCTGGTCAATATTTTTCTATGACTGATTTTTAAATTGCTTCATAAAGGTATTTTATAAACCCTCATGTACTTCTGTGGAATTAATACTTACAGTCTCTCAAACACAGAGGTGAAGGTGCTCCACCATGGACAGCTTTTGTCTGTGGAGGTCATACCTTGGGCTGGGTTGTACTACAAACACAGGATGACGTAATGCTAATGACACATTTAATCAGGTTGTGTATGTAAATGTACCGGTATCTCTTTAACAAAATTGTTCTGCTTGGAAACAGTGGCCGACATTTGCAACGCAAATTATTAGATTTTGGTTGTAAAAGTAACTATCGATTAAGATGGTACTGCTACAGAACAATGGCTGTAGTAAACAATGATAACTGTATCATTATATTTTTGGCTTTAAAAATAGAATAAAGGCAAGATTGCACTACAGCGAGATATAGGCTGAAACTGTAACATTTCCTTTCTTAACTGCTCATCAGTGCTCCCTGCCCCTCTAAAATTACGAAATATAGAAACACATCTACAGAGTATGGCTCTTCGTGTCTCACGTTGTATGATATTTTTCTGTGATTTATGGGACAGTTGAGCCTGTCATATTGTTGATGACCGTCATAGGACAACTTACTTGAACAAATTCATAGGTGATACCTTCCCCGGCTTGTTTCAACCATTCCTCCATCATTGTTTTGAAATCGTTCAAGCCTTCAGTAGGAGCGATTCTAATGTCAAACCCTAGTAAAAGACCAAATAGATGATTATTCTGATGTCAAACCCCAGAGAAAGACCAAAGGAAGGTTATTGTGATGTCAAAGCATAGAAAAGGACCGAATAAAAGGTTATTTTGAAATATGTAAAAAAAATAATATAAAGCAATGAAAGAAATATTTTTTGTACTGGCGATTGTTTTTGTATCAATGATCCCATCTATCCCATCTCTATATGAATTAAAATTACATAAGGTTTATAATGTTTCTGGTCTCAATGATTTGCTTTTTCCTTTTTATTACTTTCAAATAATGAATAACTACATATTTTTTTTAATATTTCATGACTTCGAATCAATAGGAGAGGCACTTATAACTTCAATGTCACCTAGTCTGAAATTTTATCAAATTGGTTTTTTTGGACATGCATTATTTATGTTTCTCTAACGTACAGTGTTTTATGTTTCAACTTTTGCTATTTAACTTTAAAAAACCTCCACATTCGAGTACCATTTTATTCGGCATCACATTGCGCACAAAATTGATTGAATTAAAACAGGACCATTTTATACTTGGGCATGCCCTGCAAGAGAACGAGCTACCGTCTCCTCTAAGGTGAAGTTACAGTAGCTCTTTTATCAAACCATTAACAGAGACTTTCACCTCGGTCAAGCCCTCGGGGAACAAGTCCTGTCTCTGTTTGAAAAAAGAGCTAATCCACTTCAGGTGGCTCATACACCTTGAAATAGTTTCCCAAATCAGCAGAAAACTACTTGATTATGATAGACTGCATGATGCATAAGACGTATGTAACTCGAAGAGGCTATTCAATAAGCAATTTTGGATAAAAAAAAATATGATTTTCAAAAACTTAATGTAGTAAATATGAACAGAATTTCAGATTCTAACTTATTATCTGCGGTTCACAAGCCCAACTAATACTTTCAATACTGAGCTATGATGAACTATGATGATATGAAACCAAATCGATTGATACAGACAATGAAACAAAACATTAAATCGCCATCTTGTGACGGAGTGTCTAAAAAAGTATTAGTTTTGATGTAGAGAGGTACCAGGTAGGAAAATGATTTCGCTACTTCAATTCAATAAGCAGCCATGAGTCTTGATGTTTTATTAAATACGTTGTACAGACCTAAAAACATTTCAGTCGGAACAACGTTCAGTGATTGTTCAAATCCTCCCTGCAAAAGAAAAAGTATACTGTTATTTTACACATAAAATATCGTTAAGGAGGAAAAATTAAATCCTCATTTTTTCACACAGTTTCAATGTACAGTGACATCCCAATCGGTCCAATGCATCTACCTTTAACATTTTATCTTTCACACATTAATACATATATCCTTTTTGTCTCTATATGATTGACAGTTAATAAATAGGTGTGTTACCTTAAGGTTGGTCAGATTCACTGTGGTAACATCACCTAGTCGTAAGCAGCCATGAGTCTTGAGTCTACAAACAGAGATCCATCATGAGGCTATTTGATATATCAAGAACGTTAATTTTGCAAACTAAAATGCAAATATTTTTAATTTAAAAAAATGTAAAAGTTAACTTCAGATAAAAGAATCAAATATTTATGTCATTATATGATCCAATATTTCTCCATCTAAGACTAAATTCTAAATTTCATGAACTTACTTTTTCTCTTGCTCATCTCTGAATGAAAGAAAACTGTTTATTACTTTTCTCTGTAAATCAAAATGAAAACTCTTAATATAGCCTATTTGTTCATATAACAACCACGCTAAATATACAAGTCTAAAAATTAGGCAGGAAAAATACTGTACCCTAGTCTTAATAAATAAAATCTTTGTGTCTGTATTACATAATATTTCGTCATTATGCACCAAATTAACGGGTGAATCTCTACCATTCATTCCACTGGATATTAACTGAAAGGTCTGGAAAAGTGACTGATTGGCAAAACTACGTCATTAAGACACCTATTAGTTTCATGTACCTTTGAGTCATATTTCAGTGGATGATTCGCAGAGATTCATCCTTAGAAAATTCAAGTGAAAATCTTACTGGAAAATGTTTGCCCATTTCAAAATTTGGTTGGTTTACTCTAAAAACAGTGTTTAGATGAATAGTATTTGTAAAACCTTTTTTCTCATTGCAAATCGCCAATATCAAAGTTGTAAACAGTGAACATATTTGTGTCTGTATTACATAATATTTCGTCATTATGCACCAAATTAACGGGTATATTTAAAGTAATTTGGTGATTAGTAGCAAAAACACAGGGTGAATCTCTACCATTCATTCCACTGGATGTTAACTGAAAGGTCTGGAAAAGTGACCGATTGGCATAACTACGTCATTAAGACACCTATTAGTTTTCTTTGAGTCATATTTCAGTGACTGATTTGCAGAGATTCATCCTTAGAAAATTTAAATGAAAATCTCACTGGAAAATGTTTATGGCCAAAACTATCATGTTTAAAAGTTTAAAGGGGCATGGCCACGATTTCGGTCAAAAATTATATTTATGTTTTTAATGTCTGCATTGCTTCAGTAAGGCATTTCTAATCGTCAACCAAAATTTGAGTGCAGTTTACGAGTTAAAAGCGAGATAAAGAGATCACAATTCTTCATTATGTAAATAAAGCTCAGGTCATGTTTCCATTAACATTTTGAATGACAAGGAAATTCTAGGTTAAGACCTAAAATGAATGCAGCAACCACTAAGAACAGCTGATTAATGTTCAGAATGAATTAGCAGATATAAAAAAACAGCTTAAAAAGAACTGATAACGGTGTATTGAACAAATGTAAACAAAACATGGCACGGGCCTTGATTACATAATTAAGAACTGTCAGCTCAGTAACTTGCTTTTAACTCTTCCACTGATACTCAAATTTTAATTGATTTTTAGAAATGCATAGCTTAGTAATGCATATTTAAACAATGTAAACAATAAAAATAAAATAAAATTGGACCAAAATTTTGAACATGCCCCTTTAAGGCACATCTAGTGGTTTTAAATTTGTTGACCATCCAGCCTCCTTAAGTTATGCTTGGTCTATTGTTTACCAGTTGAAATTATCAGATTGTCAGTGTACTAAATACATGTTAGTATAAGAAATCTTTAATTTATAAGCAAGTGTTATGAATAAAGCCTACACTTAGAATATTTCTATAGTAAAACCGTCTTTGGCAAATAAAACTATAAAACTAAATTATGTATATAAAAATATAGGTTTTTTTCATAGTATTATTTATTTTTTTTGTATGTTTGTTCTCGTACAAGTCAATTATCTTCTGATAATTTAGGTTGACTAATTAAAATGAGCATACTGCTTTTGCTTATAGATTTCCCACTTATCTTCTTTGCCTATAATAAGACAGGGTTTTTTTCAAACACTGACAACCTTTTCCATGGAAGACATACAAATACCAACTTAGTTTCAATGATAATAAAAATCAATTGGAGAACTGTTTGGACACAGACCACTTTTTTCAGGGAAGACATACGAATATCAACTTAGATTCAATGATAATATAAATCAATTGGAAAACTCTTTAGACACAGACCACTTTTTCTGCTGCATTGTCCTCTATGAACCTTGACCCATGACCTGGTTTTCCGGGACATCGAACTCGAATCCCTGATTAAATTATTTAAGAAAAAAGGTTAAACAATTTTGTTTCTCATTATATATGCCATTGGCAGATTACTATTAAAAGTCATTCACCTATTATTCCAATGAATAAGACATAAATTCACTATTTAACAAATAAATATCTTAAGATTTCCTCATACGGAAAGTATTTAATTTATACATAAACATTTTAGAACTGCATTAATCTATTAGAATGGGATACAATCCTCAAACTACTCTTACACCACGGAGTTCTTTCTCCATAGAACACAGTAAAAGCATCAGTAGGATTGGCCAGACCTAAAAAGTAGAATTCTAATATCAGTGACATTAGCTTAGACAAACAACAAACAAACATGGACCATATTGCCTATTGGAGCCACAAAGATTGACTGTGACCCAAACTTTTGACTTTGACAAAACTACATGTATTTTAGACAAACAGAAAATATTGACAAAACAAATACACTAGCAAAGGCATGTCATTGAAACAGGAAAATCTAATCAGCTTTTGAAGATTATAACCATGCCCAAAGCAATATTTTTTGCCAAAAATTATCAAAGGAATAAAATTGCACTTGAAGAAAAAAAACTTGAATAAAGTTATATTACAATACAAAATTATGTTAAGTTTTTATGACATTTTATTTCGTACCTTCATCCAGTCCAAAACCTACATTCAGATTCTTAAATTCTTCATGTTGAACAAATTTGGCCATTCCTAGTTTTCCTCCTATTTCTTCATCTAGATATCAGACAATAAAAGGTAACATAGCAATATTTCTCCAATTAATTCCCAAATATTTTAATTTGTTCCTAGGATTTGGGGAACACTTTTTTTATTCAATGTCTGAATATACAAAATCAGAAAGTTTTAAATATGTAAGCTTTATTTGAGTACACACATGACGGTAGAATTCAACATTTTTGAAATTCCGAAAGGTTGATAAGGTGAGTCGTAGATCTCAAGGGACATGAGTAATACTACACCTAGAGTTAATCATACCTTAACACGTTTGTGTGATGTCCAGGAAATGCAGGATTATTTGTGTAGGAAAATAAAGGTAGGGTGTTCATACCATACATATACCTGGTATCCATGTAACATGAATCGTCCTTAAGAAATTTAGTTTATTCTCCTTCTTTAGTTTCCTAATGGCTTCCATATACCTGTCACAGAGAAAAAAAATACAGATGAAAGTACTAACAGTTAAGATACCATTTTGCAGTAGAATTTTCTTTTTAAAAAGGATCCCCTTCCTGCATTACCAGTTATTATTTTTTATTTTATTTTTATTATACATGTAATATGCCTCAAAATCAAAGTGGACAAGAGTGAAATTACTGTATAAAACTACAAGGAATTATAAAGTCTGAGCCAATTTGAATGTCTAAAATTTTCTTTCTTAAACATATCTGTGTCTGGGCAAATTCAACAGGGAGCAAACCATTTGCAAGCATAAAGGCCAAAAGGTGGGCTTAAATAAAGTGTAATCAGTAATGGCAACATCTTAATAAAGATTCCCTCACACAAAACCTATCAGAACTAAAATTTGTTTCACATAAGTAATCTTTCCAGAACCTTGAAACCTATGTTATGTTTTTTTTAAAAAATAAAGATCAAACATAATGATTTAACTCATATTCACATGCAGTTACAATATTTTTAACAACTTCAGATTATAAGGCATAAAAAAGATTAAAAATATAACATTTTCTTCCCACATCATCTCCTGACTTCAACGTATCAAATATATTTTAAATTTCATATTTTCTCTTAAATTAAAGAAATCAGTTTTATCACTAAAGATATTTAAAACAAAACTACAGTCATGCAAGTCTCACTTTTGTGTATCGCTAACAAGAGAATGTAATTTTTCCGATACATATATCGTATGTATTACTTACATTATATTACATCGTATATTGGTAACATTTTAAAATATTAGGTAGTGATTGATTGTTTTCATTACTAAATCATTAGAATAAAGTTGCTGCAAGATTTGGTGAAACTTACTGTATGCCAACACTCTTCATGTCCTGAAAATAATAAATCATTTTGCAATCAAAATATTGATTTTTTTCTTATAATAAATCTGAATGTTACAGAAATACATAAGGAGACTCTCTGAAGATTTAACAATCTGTTATATTTAAATGATATAAAATAGTTTAATATTAACAACTCAATGAAACAAACCTCTTGAAAATGTTATGGTAATCATACCTTCAAACTAATAACACTGACATTGTTTTCAATGAATTATATTTTTCATGACTAAGGGTCTAATGACATCACATTCACTTTAATTTTAATGACAATTCCATACCTGTGTTCCTCTTGCGTATATGTCCCCATTCTCCATCTTTTTTGCTTCAAACGGGTCACACACCCACTGATCCTGTAAAAGGTAACAGCCAATCATCATGTGATGCTAAAGTGTTAGAGGTCATTTACTAATTGCCCGATTACACTTAAAATTAAAATATATTTACATGTACCTATATTTTATCCAAAACCAATGTATTTTTACATGTCTGTTGAATAAGATAGTTCCCACCCCAAAGTTAATTGAAACCACGGGAAAGATATACTCTAAGCACCCATTACGCCAAAAGTCATTCATAACAAACACTTTCAAGTGGCGGAATAATGAAAACTTTCATGGATTACTCAAAAATGTACCGATTGAGATAGCACCATACACAAAATATTCACCTCACAGCACTTGACCAGCATAGCTGACTCTTTATTTTAGGTGAAATATTCTAATTAAATGATGATGTATAAAATCACTCACGACCACTCCATTTTTCAATCTAAATTTGTCAAAAGAAAAATGTTTTACGGCAAACAATTTGTCTGCCAGGACTTAATTTTAGCAATGAGTTTGGGACGTAGAGGAGTGACCAATTCCAGCTTATTGGTTAATTATACCCATCTAAAAACAGGTGAGACCTTATCAAACGTACTGATTATACCTACCTGGAATACAGGTACAACGTCTGTGTGGGAATTCAACATGATGGAGGGCAGGGACGGGTCTGATCCAGGAATCGTCATAATCACCACGACTCTCCCAGGATGCACCTGTCAAAATGGAGCATAAAAAATATCAGTTAGAAAATAACATGCCAATTATATGTATACATTACGTAGAAAAATGTGTAAACTTTTTATTAGGATAGTTTCTGAAAAAGCAGTGACTAAATAAATGCATATTTTTTAACAATTCAGACTATATGTTGTTTTACACATCATACTACAAGTTTGTGTAGAATCATTCATCAAGAGATATAACGTATAAGAACGCAAGTATCGTTTCTTTATTTATTTATTTTTTGTTTCTGGTTTTTTTTAAATTTTTGCATTTAAGGTGGCCGACACACGTGTGAATTATCTGATGGATCAAAAAAGAATCGTTTTTGACTTTTTTTAAAAATCATACTTTAAAAAAGACTCCTCATCATCCATCAAGTAAAATTTGTGTGTGTCGAGGAACCTTAAATTGTGAAATTTTTATAAAATAGTCAAGCAATTGTTAACTTTTAATAATCTCTATTATCTGTATCCTTGCAAGAATTTTTTTAACCTTGTTGAGTTTGATTTTTTTTTCAGCTTAAATATATGTACCTCGAGTGTCCTGCACTGAATGCCCACATCTTTCGCCAGATTCTCCAGGAACACAACTACTTCATCTGTGTCAGAAATAAGAATGCCATTGTTAATATTAGTTTGGTATGACAAAAGCTAAAAAGGACTAAAAGTAATAGGAGAACCTAGAAAAATGACTACAGAACGTAATACTGTGAAGAACAAAAATACAGAATCATTTATTCAATTTATAGTCGTTAAGCAGTAACTTTGGTTTCCTCAAAGGCAAAGATTCTCTCCACTTTTTCTGTATACATGGAAGCATGTCTTCCCTATGTCAATGTGACTTCAATATCATTCTAATATGAAAGGCACTTCATATCATCATCACATGTGGCGAAATTGTCTATGTATGTAGAGCTGTAATAAGGAATCATTCTTTGATTTTTATGTGGAGATCATTACGGTTGGTACCTGATCAAATCAATCATTTGGACATCCGGGCTTTATTGGAATCGACCACGTGCCCGACCGTAATTATCTCTCCATAAAAGTTTAAAACGGAACATTTTCAATTATAACATTATTTTAATACTTTATTTTATTGTTTAAGACAAGATGGAATCTTTAAAAAGTTATAACAACATCGCGTGACATGTTATGATACCCAAGAATTATCATGTATCGGTAAACACACGAGCGAGAGATTAAAGTCAGCATCTAAATGGAATTAACAAAACATCAAAGAAAATTTTTTCAGAATAATATAAATGTCAATCTGAGGACCTTACTAAGTACACACTCTAAATATGTTTCCGATGAGTTTCAGATGTTCGATCGATGCACGGAAATTGTAAGGTTGTATCTCAATTATACAAAAATGTACCTCTGTCGGGTAGACATCAGCCTGCAGCTACAGGTACATCGTAAAAAGGTCCAATAAACGATGGTGGAAATAGGTATACATTTTCTTTACAACTAGTGACATACATGTTAATTCATTTTCTTTACAACTAGTGGCGTGCATACCAATTCATTAATTCATTGATGATCACTATAGAGCGTTTCTTTGGAAAGAACCCATTTACAGTTTGTTACAGAATATTTTTAGAGTACGGATACATTGTAGCTTGATGTTTGTCTTTCACTTGCTCAGTAATTAATAGGAAACTTTCGAACATGTTGAAGGCCAGATCGGTCGCCAACATTTTCAAGCCACTCGGTTGATAGACTTTTCAGTAAACAATTGTTAGTATTGGAAAAAAAAATTAGCAATCTACCTTAACAGCATCACTGTTCAATTATACAGAAATAACCATCGTTTCCTATAAAACCCTTAAAATAGGATCTAAATTAAATGCTATATGATTTTTTTCCGGTTAGATTCATTTTTTTTATTACGAAACAGACAAACGGCTCAGCCCAACATCAAATCGCATGGAAAAAATGGCGCACACAATAGACTTGTACTATATTATATAAATAAAAAGTATGTGATATATTAAGGTCATCATTATCCTGTAAGAGCAATGAACATAATGTTTGAAATCAACGAGTTCAACTATAATATACAAGTTGATTTTTATGCAATTTATTGCCCACCGTGTGTGATTTAACAATATATCCGAAACACCTCAAACTATGATACCTTGTTCCTTTAAATTCGTTTTAACACATCATTCATTAATTTCCATTATTCATATAACTTAATTATTAATTGTGTTTCCCTATAACCTTCGGTCAAAAAAAATGGAAGAAAGATTTTTAACAGAATTCTAAATTGAAAAGTAGTTGTTGCTTAATTAACTCATTATTGTTTACGGGGGCAATGTATAACATGTAATACATATAAATAATAACGGCATGCACATGAACAAAACGATGAATGTACGACACGATAACTGACAACAGAAAAAACGATGAATGCACGACACGATAACTGACGACAGAAAAAACGATATGATAAACGGAAAAACCGGTAAACAGATTTATGATAAACCTAAAAGGGTTTACGTACGATATCATAATAACGCTATATATCATAGGATTTATACAAGATATATAATAGGATAATTGCAAGAAAGAAAATTATACACGTTAGGATAGGATACTAGTACATAGCAAAACAATTTGCGGACACTGTACACATTTACTAAATTTATATTTTCTGAAGAGATATTCTAAATATTTTTACTCCCAATACAGGCTCAGTATATTTTGCTGACCGTGATTCTGGATCACTTTGACAAACAAGGAGGTTACCTATATAGGTAAACAACGGAATGACCTATTTATTAGCACATGTTTAACCTAATTAAAGGACTGTATGCACTGGCATATCGTGGCCGGACTTATGAGCGTATGAGAATCAACGCTGAGTACACTATCGTGTACCTGAATATCTTGCATTAAAGACCTAGGACACCTACATGTACCCGAATATATATAATGTATATATATATGTATATATATACAATGATTAAATAAATACATGTCAGGTCCTTCTAGTAACTAAAGTACAAAATACACTCAGCATCATGCACATAAATATAATGACCCTTAAAATAGACGCCAGATTGCTTGAGCCAAATGTTTACTCAGCAATAAGTCAAGGACACCGTTCTACTATACAATACCAAGCACGTAAACTCAGCACAGATTCGGCTCTCCTTGATCTGGACTGACGCCTTCACTGAATTGTCGGATTATGAAGGACTGTCTCAAGATTCGGTAAAGGTGACAGTCAAAATATCAAGCCTATCCAATCTCGGCAGGAATATACCAAAACAGGCAAAGATCAAGAGCATTTCATTTTATTCATCCATTTTTTTAACTTATATTTTAATTTGGGGGTTCAGCAACATTCCAATCAATTTTTCTGCAGTTTCAATTCATGTGTAAAGTTCAAACTTCTAATGTCTGGATTAAGTCATGCATTCTCTGCTATTTGCACTGCCATTAGTAATGACATTATGATAGTGTCATCACATCACATCACCGGTTAAAAAAAACAAACTATATAAAAGAAATGCATGTTTGCAAATGAATTTATCCACTTGAGTGTTATGGGTCTTACACTAGAGTAGAAAGCTGAGTATACTGTATAACTGCTGCATCACATGAACACTTGTATGACGCATGGAACACGTAAAAAAACAACTAACACCAAACAACGTCTCTGTCTCTTACCGTAGGCCGGTTTTGGGTGTACAGTTTTAATCCTTAGATAATCCCTGAAAACTGTCACCGCTTTTTCCTCCGTCATTTTCTCGTACTAAGTGAACACCGTCCGTCGAAGTTTTACAGAGGAAAGTCGAACGTGTATCAAAATACCCTGATCCCGACCTAAATGATGTACCATCACGAGCCCGATTCAAAATTACGGTTATTATAGCGTTCATTGGCTGATCTAAAATAGCAATTAATTGGTAAAACGGTTCATGGTTACTAAATATGGGGATTTTTGTCGTTTTAAATTGTTAGATTTACAAAATGATTGTTTTTTAACGAAAGTTGGCGGGACTTATTCATATATATTTTTTAAATACATATGCATCTCTGTATTATTATAGAGAATCTATCATGTATTGTATCTTTTTCTATACCCTTCGATGAAAACATTTTGGACTTAACGAAAATCATTTGGAATAAGTAAAAACATATCAATACTGAGTTTTTCTAGTGCTTTTCAAAAAATGGTGCGTGATTTTTATTCCAGGAAAAATTCTGAAATAGACTGAAATGCTGAGAAACTATATCTATTCTGAATAATAGACGTCGTGGGAAATGTATACGAATGAAGTTTATTAAATTCGATCTCATATCATGCGTTTGCAAAGTTAATAATTCCAGTTACAGTAATTTTATTACAAATCATATAGACCATAAAAAATTATGCAGATTGCAGTTTAATGTATCCATTTAACAGCAAAGTCACTCGAATTGAACAAAACTACTACTTTGATAGAATTGAATTTCATTGCATGTATCACGTAATGTACAAAGAATAGAATGTTATATTTATGAGATGAAAAGAACAAACAAAGTTTTAACAATTCATACCTGTAATATTAATAATTAATATAATATCTTGAATTATAAACATGTAAGGAAATATTAGATGATATAAGTGTCTATTCCAAATAGACATGAAATTCTGACAAACTGAGTTACTTTCTAAAAATGTTGATTATGTGATAGTGTGCTTATTAATCAATATTTAATTATAGTCATTTTCTTTCAGTGTAGTTCAAAGTTATGAATTGACTTTCAAGATTTAATTTGTAAATAGGGTGCCAATACAGTCAAACTAAACCATTTAAATGGATAGGAAAAATGAAAAAAAAACGTAATTAATCATTATTACATACACCTACACTTTTAACCTAAATAGTTTCATTTCCCCGTCATGTCCACCGACCCATTGTTCTTTTTATAATTACCGTCTTTTCAAAAACTTACTTAAAATTTAAATTTGTTGTACTGGCTATTATTTAGTGCACGTCAAACACAAAGCTAAGGAGTGAAATCAAAACTTGTCATTATTCTTCCAGTAGCAGAGAGGCAGTGAATGACAGAGGTTGTGTTCATGTTGTGTTTTGTCTAAATGTTACTGTATAAAACATATATTTTAGGAGATATTTAGCTTCAGTAACAAGACCAGACTCAATGACGATCATCAAAATCCTTTTATCAATTTAATTCAATCCCTTATTTTGCAATGCTTTAAAGGAACCTAGACACGATTTGTGCACAACATTTTCAAATTTTATTTTTCCCATTTTTAAATATCTAGAGTAGTTAATATGGGTATTTGTAATGCTTTGTCATAACTTGGTCAATCAATCTAAATGCACTAGTAAACCATTTTATACATTTTTATTCATTAAAAAATTTATACATAAACTACAAAAAATAAAATTTTGATCTTATATCGTATTTAGGTCCCTATAAATAACACCTATGTTCTAGTTTTATAGTGTTTCGCAGTATATGTGAGAGTCAAATGTTTTTATAAGTACTTGAATAATGTACATTGAGTAACCAAATATGTTACCGACACTGACGTACTTGTTACATAAGGCGTATTTGATCACTTAGCTTAATTTTACAGTATTGAAAATAAGGATAAACGCGGCAGTATAGAGTGCATTTTAATTCTTTTAGCATTTGTTTACCAGAAAAAAAGAGCATCATCAGGAATCATCAAGTACATGTATACTTTTGAAAAATGTAATTTAATTTATTTTAAATAAAAACACCGACGGAATAACAACTAAAAATACCCAACCATCCCCTATAAATATTTCATGTTTAATCAATAAAAAAGAACATGTAGCACGGTGAATAATGTAATTTGTCTCAAAAGACAATTTATAAAACCACTGTAGAACTTACACTTGTTACGGTAAAATTTCAATGATTTTGGTTTAATTTAAAAAACTACGATATTGATAAAAATGTTATGTAACTATTTACACGTAACCATTAACGACAACACCGACTTTTAAAATACGGTATAGCCTAACGTTAGAAGTAGTAAAGCACTGTTTACAAACAAATACGACAGCCACACGTTTTTTAAATGATCGACTTGCCTCGGTCTATTTAATTCCATACGTGATCAAAAAAGAATTTTCTACATGCACCAGAAAGAAAAAAACTGGGCCCTTCGGAGCGAGTATTTGCATGAAATGACCATGGTGAATTAGCCGCAGGTTTGACATTTACAATAATATGCACATTTGTAGTTTTAAGAGACGCTTGTTATATAAATGTGTGTGTTTGCGAATTATTAATGCTTCTTTCCAACAATCAATGTTTATACTATCTGCATAGAAACACATAATACCAATATAACGACATTTTGAGTGTTAATAAGGGAGTTAATGCATACAAGATTGTCACATGTCTATATTATCAATTTGTTATTTAGCTATAACGTATTCAATAATTTGATCTGTGCATTGATTTTTTTTTTCTGGGGGGGGGGGGGGGGTCCTGAACTCCCCCCCCCCCCCCCTTTGGATTTGCAATGTTATAAAAATTTTAAAATTATAACAAAAAATGTTCCACCACCTACTTCCTTTCTACAAAATTATTTACCCATGACATAGTAATGTTGGTATATAATACCCATACCTGTAAGATCTATTATATAAACTATGATATTATATATTATATACACTTTATATGCATAAAAAGTATTATAGGAGCATGGGCACGATTTTTGTCAAAAAGTATTTTTCAGTTTTTAACGTCTACAAAACTTCAGTAAAACTTTTCTAACAGTCAACAAAAATTAATTTTCAGTCGTCGTGTTTAAAGCGAGACATTGATTTTAACAATTCTTTGTTATGTAAACAAAGCTTAGATCATGTTTCTGTTTACATTCTGAATGTTGAAGCGAAAGTTCCAGTTTTTTACCTAAATAATGGGATAAACATTAGACACTGTCTATGTCTGCTTCAACGAATTAAAAGATAGAAAAAATCAGCTTGAAAAAGACCTTTTTCTGGTATATTGAGAAAATGTAAACAAAAACAGGACACAAACCATGTTTATGTTTCAAAGAATTGTGAACTCTGTTTATTATTATAACTCTGCGAATGGCACCCATATTTTAGATGAACATTAGTAAAGCATCTCTAAAGCATTGTAAACAAAAAAAATACAAAAATAAAATTTGACCAAAATCGTGACTATGCCCCTTTAAGGTTTAGGTAAAGATTTGATTTTTTTGCCATTTTCTTTGTTGAAAAAACTTAAGTTAGGGTGGACCTCCCTTGAAAAAAGATTGAGCCTCACCGTATGACATATCTTTACAATAACATCAGCATTTTCTATAATAACAGAAACACGTGCCTATACAATGGATTCTTCTGGCGATGAGTCCCCTCCCCCGGACAGACCGCTCATTGATGTACCACAGATCATCACTGAGTTTAAGACAGAGTTCGGACAGTTTGTACTACGCAGTGTGTCCTGTCTGAGTGATGAAGTGTTATGGACGTGTGGCGATGAGAAAATCATGAGACTGTACAACCTCAGTGGGGAACTAGTGAAGTCAGTATATACCAAGTCTGAAAGCTCTCCAGGGGACATAGCAGCAACAAGGAGTGGAGATCTAGTTTATACTGATGACAGTGATAATACTGTTAACAAAGTGAAGAATACACAAATACAGACAGTGATCAGACTACATGGATGGAGTCCCCGCAATATCTGTAGTACCTCCTCTGGGGACCTCCTGGTTGTTATGGACAATGGTGACGAAAAACCATCAAAAGTTGTACGTTACTCTGACTCCACAGAGAAACAAAGTATCCAGTACGATGACAAAGGACGACCTCTCTATTCATCTGGACCTTTCATTAAATACATCAGTGAGAACAGGAACCAAGATATATGTGTGTCAGACGTTGGTGCTCATGCAGTAGTGGTGGTCAATCAGGCCGGGAAACTCCGGTTTTCCTACACTGGTCCTCCCTCCACTACCAAGGGATCATTCTATCCTTGTGGCATCACAACAGACAGCCAGGGTCAGATCCTGACAGCAGACCGTGACAACCACCGTATCCACATCCTGGATCAAGATGGACAGTTCCTCCGATACATTGACAATTGCCATTTACAGCGTCCATGGGGTTTATGTGTGGACACCAGAGACCACCTCTTTGTGGCTCAGTGGATCACAGGTAACGTGAAGAAAATACAATATTACTTGTGAACAATTTGTGTAAGATTGAATTACATGTATCATATGTAAGCAGTGTATTTAAATTATATATCTTATATAATTTACACCATTTCTTTAGGGTGTAGATATATCTATAATGTGTGTGTTTTGGATATGTAAACTGATTGTGTTGTATATATAGATAAAGTAAATTAAATGTTTTGAATTGTAATGTGTAGTTCATTGCATATTTGCGCTCTCTGGAGGCTCTGTATTATACATGTATATATACATTTGCTAAATTTGGATGAAGAGGGACCATGTACTCTTATGAAAAGAAATGTTGAAACGTCAAGTGTTTGTATATATTGGGTTATCTTCTAATATTTTTTTGTAACATTTTAATAAAAGAGACTACTTGCAATTTTTAACTAACATGTACAATTATTTTGCATTAAATCTTGCATATACTTCCTTATTATGTAAAGTATTTGTTTGCATAAATGTACAATCTTGTGGCTATTCGGGAGATTTAGAGTGGTAGATAGATAGTTGAATTGAAAATACTTCTGTACTAAATGATATGTAGCTAATGCGTATAACTAAAATTGTTGACAAAACGTTTTTGATACAAACCTCTAAATAAGCTTTCGATCCTCCACGTGGTTTGATATTGGAAATCTCAAAATAAATCCTATTGTTTTTGTTGTGGGTTGGTTTAACACACCAACGTCCGAGGTCAAGATTTTATTTTCTGTATGAAATGGCACTATACATGCCCTGGAAAAAAATTAAAAAGAATTTTGATTTTATTTATTTTAGGAACATCAATATAGCTAGTTATAACTGTCAGCTGCAAACTTACAGAGAATTTCATATAATTAAAATACGCTTCATTTTTAGCCGGGCTCTGCTGAAAGCAAAGTACTGACTGTAGGCAGGCAAATCGCCAATGTTACTATATAAATATAAATTGCACAACTTCAAAAGTAAACAAAAAACAAACAGCGTCAAAGTAAAAGCTTCCGCTATGCGAAATAGTTACACAAAGAGTGACGACGTTTTGTCAAAAGTGTTGGCATTTTGTTTCTTTCTTTTAATTTTTAGAGAATTTTCTATCTTTTTTAGTTTTCTTATTAATAACGTGTTTTAAAAACAAGACTAAGCATTTTGGGCAGATACAAAGCGCATGAATTTTCATGAACTACTTTACTTCGCGTTGAAGAAATAGGGATTGGATATATAATTCTTGTTGCAAAATTCAAGGCAACAAATGTTGAACTTTTCTTCTACTAGACAGACATATTTTTGTTAATAGTCGCTTACAAAATTTGGTCGCTCTCTGACGCTTTTTCGATATTAAAAGCATGAGAGAGAGAAAGAGAGAAGGAGAGAGAGAGAGAGAGAGATTTTGAGAGAGATTTTCAGTCTTTACTACACAATATGCATAAAGACACCAAAAGAGCCCGGCTTTCAGTACTTCAGTACTTTGATATTCTATAGGAGTTATCTTTCTGTTAAATATTCTGGGTATTTAATATCAGTACTCTGTAAATAAATCTGATTTCAAATACCTGGTCCTTTATTGCTACATCGTACGGCATGTATTTTAAATTGTTTAAAGCCACAACTCTCAGCTTAATTAAGTACAAGTACAAACATTATATGTAGTGTTGTCTAATCGATGGCTTTCTTGTAATTAAAAAAATAAAAAGTAAACAAATTTAACGCTTTGAATATCTGCGGTGGCTTCTCGTTAAATCAATGTTCATACGACTAACAAAGATCTAAATGAGGCATACCTCGGGTATGAAATACATCAGTGATAACAGGAACATATATATTTGTGTGTTATGCACCCTGAAAAAAACTTACAGGAATCAAATAAAACAAAACTGAACATTTAACAAAGCAGTCAATAACAAAACTTAAGATTATAAATTAACAGATAATTTAACACACAAAACGAAAAAGGTAAGAAATGAACGAAACAAAATAAATGAATATAAGTAATGTTTTTATTGGTACACCTATTTATTTTCGTCCACTGCACGTTATGTACGGGTGGAATTCATCGATGCTGTTTGTTACAGTTTTATGTTTGTCACATGTTGCACGGAAACAGTTTCTATTTGATAGTGCTGTATGGTATAATAAATATTTTCTTCGGGGGGGGGGGGGGGGGGGGCTGGTATTACGTTACTGGCTGCAAAATGCTTTTGGAATTGTTTTCTAATAGAACTGAACATCTATTAGTTTTCACAATATACAGGATACAGGGCTCACTTCTTCGTCACGTTAACAAGTACCGTGTCCTGTTTTTGTTTACAAAGGCTGAATGTACGAGTAAAAAATCTTTTTTCAAGCTGATTTGTCTATCTTCATATTCATTTTAAGTATAAATAAACAGTTCCTAACGTTTAAGGGAGGTGTGCGGACATCTTGAACATTTGAGAATAAGAATTTGTAAACATTTCTTGAACTGGCATGTTTCTGCCCGAAATTGGCCACACATGTTGCCAAAAGATATAAAAGCAATCAATATGAGGTCCTACATGTCATTTTGTTTGAAATGTATGCATACAAGAAAGAAGCATTGCTTAAAATCACTTAGAACACCTATCGTACTTGCGCAGCTAAAAGACTTTTTAAAAATCTGAAGAAAAAATGTGAAGGGGTTTTATTGGCGTCCTCTTAACAACCATCAAAGAATGATTCCTTATTACATGTACTTAAATTTATATACTTTAGACCAATTGTACGATTAATGTTTTGAATATAAATAAGCAAACTCCGCTTGCGCCCCAATTATACGTCATTTGAATTTAATGGACTGCATACCGGTAGAACAAAATCGATACGTAGTGTTATTACAGGCAAAGACAAGAAAAAATGTAAATATGATAACAAATACGATAACAACGACTTTACAGATACAATGAAGACTAACCTAGGTATCACTATAACAATGTATAGATAACATCAATGGATGCAAAATATCATCTGATCGACTCGGTCTGATATTTCATCATGTGATCAAATTTTGTCTATAACAGGAATAAATAGCCGGGTCCTTATGAGCGAGTGGCCATGTTCAACTAGCTAAGGGTTTGTCATGTACAATTATACGTTTATGTATTTGTAATCATCAACATTATGTATGTATTTCTTTGAGTTTGTAATTACTCGACGTTTATACAGTCTGCTTAGAAACAACATAATGCATTGACAAGGAAGAAAATATTATATTAAACATTGTCACATCGATATTTATGCTGTAATGTACTGATTAGTTTGTTCTGTGTATGATCACGCGTGGATCCTGGGGAGGGGGAGGGGATCCTGAACTACCTCTTGAATTTACAAACTTATACATATTCAATTAATTACAAAAAGGCCTTGTCCCATGCCCTATCCCCTACTTCTAAAAATCCTTCGACCCATGACATTGTTGGCTAGAATACAAATGCATGTAACACAATTTAAATGTACATGTCGTGACACCTCCCTCTTTTCTTGAACTGGTCAATTTTGAAACCATTAAGGCGGAAAGTTTAAAAATATAGGCCTCGAATCCCCAAGAAAAACGAAATTATCCCAAGGACCACTCAACTGGATTCGTGCATATCTAGATAGTTACAAATATTCTTTTAAAAAAATTATGTTCGAATATTTTTTTCAGAGTTATTATTCCATGAAGTAAATATACAGTTTCTGACCATGGACCAGCGTTAGGCACAAGATTTGTTATGGTATCATCTCTGTGAGACCCCTAGCCCTCTTATGATTTGTGACGTCTGCCACATACACCTGTGTAAAGCATGTGTAGGGGAACATCTTGCAGCCCTTTCCACAGATCACATAGTTGCACCAATAACAAACCATACATTAGATTCTTCTGATGCTGAGTCCTCTCCACCAAACAGACCGCTCATCGATGTACCACATATAGTTACAACTATAAACACCGAATATGGATATAATAAACTACGTCATGTGTCCTGCAAGTGTGATAAAGAGATTTGGACGTGTGGTGAGGACAAAATATTGAGACTCTACAACCACCGGAAGGAACTAATGAGGTCAATCCAAACCAAATCAGGGAACAATCCAGCGGACATAGCAGTGACAAGGAGTGGGGATTTAGTTTATACTGATTACATTGATAGAACTGTGAACATAGTAAAAAATACACAGATACAGACAGTGATCAGGCTACAGGGATTGAGACCTTGCGGTGTCTGTAGTACCTCCTCTGGTGACCTCTTGGTTGTCGTTGACAGTGATCACGATGATGAACAAACACAGGTTGTACGTTACTCTTGCTCCACAGAGAAACAAATCATTCAATACGATAAAAAAGGACAACCTCTCTATTCGTCAAGTGGTACCTGTAAATACATCATGATCAGTGAGAACAGGAACCTAGATATCTGTTTGTCTGACAGTAGCGCTCGTGCAGTAGTGGTGGTCAATCAGGTCGGGAAACTCCGGTTTACCTACACTGGTCCTCCCTCTACTACCAAGGGATCATTTGAACCATGGGGCATCACAACAGACAGCCAGGGTCGGATCCTGATAACAGATTGTAACCTGAACAAACGCTGTATCCACATCCTGGATCAAGATGGGACGTTTCTCCGCTACATTGATAACTGTGATTTACAGTGGCCATGGGGTTTATGTGTGGACTCCAAAGACAACCTCTATGTTGCTGAATTAAGATTAGGTAACCTGAAGAAAATACAATATTGTATGTAAACAAATTCTGTAAGATTGAATATGTTGTAGGTAATGAATATATTATGAGTTTTATGGTTCATTATAGAGAATGACTCTCCGGGCGTAGAGAGCGCTCTACACTACATGTATATGTGTGATTACTAAATTAATTTAAAGGGAGAACAATCTACTCTAATTAAAGAAATGTTGGAATATCAAGTGCTTGTATTTATTTGGGTTTTATTAGACTGTTATATCTATTAAAAGAGAAACGTTTGTAAATTAGAAATATCGGGTGAAAGTTCAAGAGCAAACAGATAACTATTCCTGTAACAGAACGAAAAACATAGTGTGCAGTGCAGAAAGGCCAAGTATTTTAAAGAGTATTGAATCGTCCGAAGAGACGGTAAAACACACAGTTAAAGGGCAAAAAAGCAAAATACATTAACAGCTAATTATCAATTTATTTTTTTTAATGTTGCCTTAATTATTCATACCAGAACTTACAATTATTGCCTGACATCATCTTCTCCAAAGCAGTGCAAACAATGGGAGCAAGCAATATCAAGATTTTTTACAAAAAGGTTAAACGATGCATATTCAAAGCTGGCATTAATTCATAAAAGTATTCAGTCGCCATATTAATTAGTTTCGACCATTCCTCAATTGCCACTGGGGTGTATATACCGGTCGAGAAAGTTACGATCTGCTGCTTTCCAGTCGAGGCAATCAGGTTACACGGACTTCTATATGAGTGAACATCGTAATAAAATGTTTGTAGAAAAAGAATGAAGGAAACTACAATCAATAGAACATAAATAATTTTTACTCTTTGAAAAAATGTTCACGGTATCCGTATATTTTGCACAAATTGCATACACATCGAACACGTTTGTCGTTCATACGGTATTCAAATCGTCTGCATCTTTTTTAAGGACCCCCGCAGCATTACATCCAACATAGTGGATTAATGATTGTAATCCTAGAAAGTAACATCGTAACGTCGTTTCCATTGATTTTTACATAAACGTTTCTGAAACTCATGCGGTCTTTGACATTGCTCGATTTGCTAGAGTGTGTTGTTTGGGCATGTGCGATGTTGTTACATAGACTGGAAAACGCTCTACAATTATCGAGGATTTTGGAAATATTTGGGCCTGGATTTCAGTATGTCTTACTTCTTCGTTGATCGGATATTCTTTACCAGGGCAGTAGTTGTATTATTTTTGTTCAAAACGCGTTTCTATAAGTCTTTTTGTCCAATGTAACGTCACCCCTGCGAATGTTATTGTCATTTAAATTTTAGACCACGTGATTTTATTTGACCCTTTCAGTTTCACAGCAAAAATCATGCCTCGTGTTTATAGTCTATTTCATAAAATCTAGGTACTTGTTTCTTGATTTTAAACTTTATCTTCATTAATTGGTGATGAAATGTGTTTTAGAAATAAATGCGACAATACAAAAAAATAGTTTTTGTCTTCTGTTGCAACAATTAACATGCTTGTAGAGACCCCCCCCCCCCCCACCCCGAGGGTTAATTTTCGATACGCGCCGGACCTAGTAATAGCATCAATAGTGAAACAGACTATTCTATTTTGTGCAGAATGTTCCTCGAAAATGACTCGATATACTAAGTTTTTATGCAAAACAGACACTCATTATTTTTCTAAAAATATGGTATTGCACACCACAAGCATCAAACATGGCTATGATTTTATTAAGCAACCCAATGTTTATATTTTCAACCCTTCTACACGTGGTTGAACACGAACGATAACTCTGTTCTGAATATTATCGTTTAATATAAATAACCGCTAGATAGTGAAATAAGACATGCATCTTAAACGATTTTCATGTTTTAACATAAATCCAAGTAGGATATGATACGAAAACGGACAAGTACCTACGTATTTTGAAAATTCTATCCAAACACTTATACTTCCGCTCGAAATTTCAAAGGAACTGACCACTGGCACGTGGCATCGTTTTTGAAAGTGGGGGGGGGGGGGGGGGCAGACTCATCCAAAAAATCTTGATAAGCAAAAAAAAGAAATAAAAAAAAAAAAGGAAAATGTTATGTTTCCCAAAATCTTCAAAATCCTAATCCGCCTAATCCGGGGGGGGGGGGGGGGGGGGGGGTGGCTTACTATATAACTTCAATTTCACTACTCATTTCCTTATTTTCATATCAATTTTTTACATACTCCCAAAAAAGTGGGGGGGCCAACTCAATGATAATTCCATTTTTTATATGTAAATTTTAAAAAATTTGTCGCTGCGAGAAAAAGAGGGGGGGGGGGGCAGGCCCCCCCCCCTGCCCCCCCCCCCCCCCCCCCCCCCTGATGCTACGTGCCTGGACCAAATCTCGGCGAAGTGTCGTAAACTTTCATTCGAGCACCTCTGGATTTATTACATACTTAGCAACGATAAAGAAAACATTCCGAACACATTCGCAGGGGTGAACGTGTTTGGGTTAAAAAAAATATCTGAATGCAGTGAAGCATGAATAATACTATCGGCCTTATAAAGGGGATGTGTAGCAATAAGCAGAACAAAAGAAATCGACAACTCATATGGCGATAGTCGGAGATAAAAGGGAAATGATGCGTATTTATGAACTCATGTCAGCTCTGAAATCAGATCTTGATGAAATGAATTCAAAACACTTGGATGTCCTAAATACACAGAAAAATGAAATCGTGCGCACCATTTCTGATATCACACAGATCATTGCTGTTCTGAAAATGTTGCTGAACTCCAGTGACACCAACTTGTCTCTGCCTAAAAATTCAGAAACGCTGAATTTAGAAGATTGCCTCCTAAACTCACTGTTCATTTACCGAGTTTGACTCCTCAGATAATCAATAAAGAACAACTTTGTCAACAGTTTGGTTTTCTCTCATCGTTATTTATCAAAATAAAAGAACGTTACTACACATGGATTCTCCCGCTTCTGAGTCCTTTCCCCCAGACAAACCGTCAACGATTTAATAATTCACTGCACAGTGTGGCTTGTATGTGAGATGAAAATTGCAGTGACAAGGAGTGAGGATATCACTTGTGCTGATTTCTGGGATAAAGCTGTGAACAACGTGGAGAATACACAGATACAGACAGAGGTCAAACTACGAGGCTGGATACCCCTCTATGTTGTACTTCCTCTGGTGACCTCCTGGTTGCCGTGATTAGAAATGATGATAAACAAACAAAAGTTGTGCTTTACTCTGAAAAACATATTATTCAGTACCATGACAATGGAGCCGATGCAGTAGTTGTGATCAATCAGGCTGGAAAATTACAGTTTACCTACACTGGTTCTCCCTCTAAAAACAAAGGATTATTTAGTCCATGCGGCTTTACAACAGTGTAGGCACAACGGCCAGAGTTGGATATTGACGGCCGACGGTAACAACTACTGTATCCACATCCTGAATCAGGACTGAAAGTTCCTCCGCTTTATTGACAATAGTAATTTACAAGGTCCACAAGGTGTATGTGTGGACACAAGAGACAACCTGTTTGTGGCTGAATACATCACATGCAAAGTGAAGAAAACATAAAAATACAAGTAAACAAACTGTGTAATTTTGAATTTCATGTACCTGTATTTAAATGTGTAAAAGTCTAAATTTTTTAAAAATCAAATATCACAGAAGAGGAGAGGAGTGATCCACAAGAGCATGTAAACCAAGTTAGATAAAATGTTATGAATTTTGAGGTGTGGTTCATTTAAAGGAAGCTCTTTATATCACATACATTTCTTTACAGAAGCAGATAGTTCTCTATTACTGTGGAATCATTGGATTTCGTGGTTGCTCAATTTTCGTGGAATTCGTGGGTACCTCTCATCCACGAAATAACATCCTCCATGAATTAATAAATTATGGTAATAAAGTCATATTTCTTTTGTAGGTTTAGGAGAATACACGAAATTACGTCCCCACGAACCTGTTAAATTTAAGCAATCCACGAAAATTGGCCTCCACGAAATTCAATGATTCAACAGTATTCAATGTAATTATTTTAACCAATTAACAAGGAAGAGAACCATAAAATTACAGAGTTAAATGAAATAAAACGTTTAACTTTCGAATTTTTTAAAACAATAATATCTGTACAAAAGAAAAGTTCAAATATTTAAAGGGCTATTGTGTCATCCAAACCTTGAATAGGAAATTTTAAAATTGAAAAATGTGTTGCTATCAGAAGCTATTCTTATCATAAACATATCGGTAAATGGCTTGAATAAAAGAACTTTTTAATGAATAACATCAAGAGCTAAATTACTGTAAACGTACTCCATTTGGTTGTGTAATTTATCTAGCGCTTTTGGCAGAATTCGCCTTCCGCTAAATCAAGTACATCGCTAAATGACATGCATATATGTATAAAAATAGTCACATTAAAGAATACGCTAATTCAAATTCACGCCAACATGTTCAAAAACCAATTTCCGTCAATAAACGTACACGCCAAATATGTTTACAGTAATTTCAATTTCTTTGATGTGTTTAATATATCATGACTTGTATGTATGGGTTCGTTTGTTTGAATATGCTATATTGTAGAATGAAAAAAGCAAAGAAATAATTAATTTTACACTGTCTGAAATGTCAAGTGGCTGGAATATGTTATTCGACTTATATTTGTAACTTTTGAATACAAAGAACTTCTAGTTAAACATGACTTTCGGTAGTAAGAGTTTACATATATCATATTTTGCATATTTGGCTCTCATTGTGAAATATACATTGGTGATTCTTAAAAAAATTACATCTCAGAATTTAATTACAGTCAATTGATTTCATACATTTGACATCAATATGTTTGTTATCTTAAGGCGTTTTAAGCAAAGAAAGTTTGTGGTTTGTTATAAATATAGGTATTAAGGAACCATTCTTTGAATATTATGAGGTGGTATTTTTGGTCGGGGCGAGGTCAAATCAAATGAGATAGATTTGACCACGTCCCGACCAAAATACTCAAAGAATGATACCTTATTTTTTTTAATTCTTAACTTATTCTGCCAGAAAACTTGTCTATATCATTTCATATGACAATAATATATTTCGTTTCAAAATATATCATCATTTGTATCCTGAATGAACGTGATTACGTCATTTGTCTCCTGTATACATCGTACAACCTTTTCGTGTATAACTGATATTAATAACTATATATGAATTATACATGGAATTGAATAACTTCTTAAAGAAATTGAAATCTCATACTTGTAAACGAAAGTGTCCATTACAAAAGGGTGTGTCATTACTCATGATGCCGAATGAAGGTCATTATATGAAGGTCACGTTACTAGTGAATAATAAATCTTTCAATCACTGCCTGGTTGGAAAGGAATGTGATGCCCAAAGTGAAAGCGTGCCATGACCCAATAGACAAAACTATTGATGGTGTGATTATTTTCCAAGCATTATGATTTTGATACAATAAAGTGTATATGGTGAATATTGATTATTTTAACGAGGATGTGTGGACGTGTTCATTTTACATCATCCTTCCTGTATCTTTAGTTAGATAAAAGAGATGTTGCTTAATTACAGTTTTTAAGTCTATAACTATATATACATTGTACATTTGTTAGGGAAATAATCATTTCTGAACAGAATGGAATCGTTTTCCACAGAATTAGGATATCAATAATTATTATGATTTTAAACTGAGGTGTGTATGCATAAACCAAATTAATGACATCCTACACTGTAGCTATAGCCTTCTTAAAACTTTAATTTGAGGGGAATAAATGTTAATTACAAAGACTGCCTGCTGTACAGTGTACAGTTCGAAGATTGTAAAAAGACAACAACAAAAATCTTATATTCATGGCTTCATTCCAAATTTGACCTTTGGTTGGCATACTGCGGTATTTGCATTTGGTAGTGCCTATATATGACTAAATGATTTCTGCTCATGTAAAGTACTAGTAATAAAAGTTACCACTGCCCCAACCAATCCACCCCCTGCAACTGCAAAGTAAATAATGCAAAGGACTAAAAAATATTGAACTTAAATATTTAATCAATTGAAACGATTTGTATGTCTTACAATTTATCTTAAATGGATGTATGGATCAAGAGATTGTAAACTCTACTCACCCAATCATTTAAAGGCCGAACATTTTAAGGTTCAAGTTCAAGTTCAGTTTATTCACTCAGACCAAATAATTTGGTACAAGAGGAACATATATATAATACATACAAATACAAATCGTCAGAGGTACAGACAAACAGGTACATTTTCATACAGGGAAAAAATATAAATAAAAAAGAACAGACTATAGAATCACTACTTATGTTAGATTTTAGTATAAAGGATCATAATAGGAAAACAACTAAGAGGAGCAGACAGCATCAAAAATTTTTGAAATAAATACACATAATTTTCTTAGCGATTTACAATTGCAATTAGTCATGAGTTCAGAAAACTTAAAAAAATTTGGTCTTTTCCAATATTTTGTGTTTATGTATTTTTTCCTTATTTCTTCTAGTGCCGAACATTCTAAAATATAATGAAATTCATCTCCAATAAGACCTTTATTACACAAAAGACATAACCTCTCATTCAAAGGAATGTTATACCATCTGCCTGTCTCTACAGGAAAACGATGGTTTGATGTACGATATTTAATGATTTTTTTTCTTGGTTTTACAGGTAAAATATCAAGATACTTCTCAAAGCCAAAATATGGTTTTAAAATTTTATACACTTGACCTCTGGAAGAACAATTTATATCATTTGACCATATTTGCATAAATTGGTCTTTTAATCTTTGGTTTACAGTAGCAGATAACCATTCTATATTGACAAAATTATGGTTCTGCCAGACATATTGTAGCCCGCACATGTTCAAAATTCTTTGAATACAATCAATCCATGGGCTTTTACAATCGCTATTAAAATGTTGTGAAAATAAATATCTGTACACTGTATATACAATTTTGTTCTCGGGGCTTATTAGCATTTTCCCCCAATATGTAATTATTCTTGTATAAACATTAATATACAACGGGTAGCGCCCTGTTTCTCCATATATCATAAAATTCGGTGTTGTGCTTCTTAAATTAAGTACTGTTTTCAAAAATTTCAGATGTACACGTTCAATAATATCTAGATTTTCAAAGCCCCAAATTTCGCAGCCGTACAATAAAACTGGTAAAACAACCTTATCAAACAAATCAAATTGACAATTTACTGGTAAATTAAAATTTCTAATTTTTCTTATAACACCATACATAGCCTTTTGAGCCTGTTCACACAAATGCTTTCTTGCTTTAATAAATGAACCAGTTCTCGACAGAACGATACCCAGGTATTTGAATTCTTTAACATTTTCAATAACTTCTCCTTTATAATAAAAAAGCTTTTTCGATGTTGGACCTTTGGAGAAAACCATTATTTTTGTTTTATTAACATTGACATTAAGTTTCCATTGAGTACAATAACTATAAAATTCGTTGAGGGCGTTTTGAAGGTCTTCTGTCGATTCCGCCATTATGACGGTATCGTCAGCGTAAAATAAAATAAGTAGTTTCAAATGTAATAATAACTCGTTTTCGATTTCATTACTAATGCTTTGTAAACCTACAATATTTTTTTCCAAAAGAAAGTTTTCTAAGTCATTAATGTACAAAGAAAATAAGAAAGGGGAAAGGTTTTCTCCTTGTCTAACACCTACATTACATTCAAAAAAATTAGAAGCAATATCATTTAATTTTACTAGTGACTTTATACCCATGTACATGTTTTTAATATATCTAAAGCATTTCCCGTTAATTCCATTCAAAATAAGTTTACTCCACAGGCCGGTCCTTTTACAAACATTTTACAAACGCCCCCTTTTTTACCTGTACAAACTTCAAAAAGATGCCACTTGTCAATCACGTTTGAAACGATAGAACCCAGTTTGATTGACGTGATCGTCCGAGCGTGATCTGGCCAGGTCCGCGGATTTCTGTTTACTAGCAATTAACAAGTTTGATAGCTTCCGTCACGTATTAAAAGGGGGGTTAAAAATTGAATTTTTAACATTACCAGTATTATATAACATTGTTTATGAAAAATAATTATTCAGTAATTGAAAATACGCAATTTATATTTGAATCGTGTTGAATCCATGTGATCTAATAAATTCTACGAAGATGCATGAGCAGCTCCAAAGCACATACAATTTTCTTTTTTAAACACTCTTCTGAGCTACTAGAGCTGTATTTACTGGTAATACACTCGACTTAAACTTGTTGCACGAAAACGTCACTCCATGGAAAATGAACTCCATTGTCACCGTGTAATCATTCAACATTCCAACTGATCATATGGTTTTCTTATACAATTATATTTATTAGAATTACCTTCCTATACAATGCCAAGGGCTGAACACAATGTACCGACTTATATTTTTAAAGCAGGATTAATTTACTGAATTTTTTTTTTCAATTGTACTTTAAACACGTGTGCTTAGAGAAAATTCGAACGATGCAAAACATTTCCGTATAAAATCGCTTCGTATGGTCATTAGAACAATAACATATTCAAACTAAGACAAATTCTGACTAATTATTTATTTCCTGTGTATTAATTTGCTTCCTGTGTATAGTGATTAGCAGCGTTCACGACCGCAGGTAGACTGCAAGCCCCGGAGGCTTTCACACCTCTAGAAATTAAGCCCCGCCCTCACCTGAGATTTACCACCCGGTAAAAATGTTCGGCCTTTAAGCCGCATCCGTATATCGCTATAATTACACACAGGACATAGAGACTAGTGACGGTTATAATGCGGACCCTGTCTGTCCCAGTACACCGTGATGTTGTGGATATAACACGGACACTATCTGTCTCAGTATATCATGATGTTGTGGGTATAACACGGACACTGTCTCTCCCAGTACACCATGATGTTGTGGGTATAACACGGACACTGTCTGTCTCAGTACACCGCGATGTTGTGGATATAACACGGACACCGTCTGTCCCAGTACGCCGTGATGTGGATATAACACGGACACTGTCTGTCAAAAAACACTGTGATGTTGTAGATATATATAACACGGACACGGTCTGCCTAATTACATCGTGATGTTGTGGGTATAACACGGACACGGTCTGTCCCAGTAAGCCGTGTGTGGATATAACACGGACACTGTCTGTCCCAGTAGACCGTGATGTTGTTGATAAAACACGGACACGGTCTGTCCCAGTACACCGTGATGTTGTTGATAAAACACGGACACTGTCTGTCCAATTACACTCTAATGTTGTGGATATAACACGGACACGGTCTCTCTCAGTATACCGTAATGTTGTGAATATAACACGGATACCGTCTGCCCCAGTACACCGTGTTGTTGTGGATATAACACGGACGTTATCTGTCCCAGTACATCGTGATGTTGTTGATATAAAACGGACACTATCTGTCCCAGTACATCGTGATGTTGTGGATATAACACGTACACTGTCTGTCCCAGTACATCGTAATGTTGTGGATATAACACGTACACTGTCTGTCCCAGTACACCGTGATGTTGTGGATATAACACGGACACTGTCTATCCTAGAACACCGTGATGTTGTGGATAAAACACGGACACGGTCTGTCCCAGTACACCGTGATGTTGTGGATATATCACGAACACTGCCTGTCCCTGTACACCGTGATGTTGTAGATATAACACGGACACGGTCTGTCCCAGTACACCATGATGTTGTGGATATAACACGGACACTGTCTGTCCCAGTACACCGTGATGTTGTGGATATAACACGGACACTGTCTGTCCCAGTACACCGCGATGTTGTGGATATAACACGGACACTGTCATAGTACACCGTGTTGTTGTGGATATAACACGGACACTGTATGTCCCAGTACACCGTGATGTTTTGGATATAACACAGACACTGTCTGTCCCAGTACACCGTGTTGTTGTGGATATAACACGGACACTGTATGTCCCAGTACACCGTGATATTGTGGATATAACACGGACACTGTCTGTCCCAGTACACCATGATGTTGTGGATATAACACGGACACTATCTGTCCCAGTACACCGTGATGTTGTTGTGGATATAACACGGACACTGTCTGTCCCAGTACATCGTGATGTTGTGGATATAACAGGAACACTTTCAGTCCCAGTACACCGTGTTGTTGTGGATATAACAGGGACACTATCTGTCCCAGTACGCCGTGATGTTGTGGATATAACACGGACACTGTCTGTCCCAGTACACCTTGATGTTGTTGTGGATATAACACGGACACTGTCTGTCCCAGTACACTGTGATGTTAAGGATATAACACGGGTACTGTCTGTCTGTCCCAGTGCACCGTGATGTTGTGGATATAACACGGACACTCTCTGCCCCGGTTCACCGTGATGTTGTGGTTATAACATGGACACTCTCTGTCCCGGTACACAGTGATGTTGTGCTCACTTAGCAGTCGTCGGTATAGTACCAGCGGTAGGGGCGGGGACAACGATACAACATACCCCCGAAAAACAAAGCCCAACTGTGACATCAATGAAAATGACGTACTGTTGCAGAACAAGCGGGTTTTGTATAAATATCCGAAATGTAATTAACGTAAAATTGTCAATAATTTAAAAATAGGTGACACAGTTTTTTAATGGATAACATCAGGCCTCGACCATAACGATCACCTCACAACACTCCAACAATGATCATTCCTTATTACTTAATTAATTAATGCGATCTTTTCCGATGGATAATCTTCATTCATTGATTGATTTTTGTAATGTGGATTAACATGAATAAAAAACATAGAAACTATATCAAAGCTTAAAATCATGGAACTGAACTTCTTTCTCTTTGACTCATTTTTGGGGACTTGATTTTTGGAGTTGATTTATTTTAATGAAATTCTGTTTATTATTATAATATTATCTAATATATGTATTGTACCATATTATAATCAGTCCCACCGGCAGTGACATGGACCTGTTATTCATCAAATCAAAACATGTATTCAAATTATATGGCAATAAGGCCAATGTTTCTTTGTGGGTGACAACAAATCGTTCCGGCAGATTAGATATTCAATAATGCTATCTTTCGGCAATTCCTTGGTTTTTCTTGAAGTAGATCCTCGCATTCTCTATTTATAGAAGTCTACCGCCCAAAACCGTCAAAATGTGTCCTAACTCAAAATTGAATCATTTGAAGCACGTTTTATAATGGAATGTGAATTTTCCTATAAAAGACAATATTGTTGAATATTGGATAGGGTTGCCAGCATGTTCGACCTGCGGTATTTAGCCTATCTGCCTGAGCACAAGTCAAAGCAATTGCAAAAATATTTATAGAGAAACTGAATTATTTTTAAAAACTTCTTGAAAATTATTCAAAAAGCTTTAATTTTAAATCAAATAGTGATTATTATTGAGAAATTGTCTATTTTGTCTATCGTTAATGCAAAAAAAGTCATGGAAGAAAAGGGGGGTGAATACTGACCCCCCCCCCCCCTCTCCCCACCCCTTCTTTTAAAAATATGTTTTATGTCTGTTTTTCTACAGTTTTGAATATTATTCTTCTCAAGAAATTCTTGATACAACAACTTTGATAAGTAAGATACCTTAGATAAACTGAATTCTATGAAGGTAAAATAAGTAGACAAGAAGTGAAAATGTAACCATGCAGTAGTTATTTGTTTACAAACATAAGCTTGTTTCTGTGAATAATTGTCTTTTTTCCGATCAATTTGCAGATGGTTTTTTTACGCTTCTTTTGTTTCAGAATTAATATTATAACCAGTAAATGTATGGGTGAATCGGGATAATTAAAAACTATAGATTAGAATGTTTGTGTTGCATCTCAGGTGCGCATGAAAGACTCTTCAATTATAATCGGGATCGTAATGCATAAAATTGTTGGTGTCTGCTACAAATGAGGTCTACAGACGAACAAGAAAAAGTTTGATTTCAGGTAGTACGAAACATCCGTTAAATAAGTTCTTTGGAGTATTTTCTCAAATACAGAGTTATTATGGCAGTACTCCGGTGAAAGTTAATTTCAATACTTTATCTTAAGAAACAAATACAAATCACGCTTTTCACTCACTCCAAGCATAACGTGTTAGGCCTAATTATTTCTATCAATAAGCCGTTAAATGTAGGGGAAGAGAGAAATGTATACCCTATCTATATATAAATACAATGTATTTATATGTGTCACAGTTCATATTTATTCATTTAGAATCTACCCTTTACGGCGTTAGTTTCATGTACTAATCTACTCCTGATCTTCAAAGATTCAGTATTTTATTTATTATTTAAAGTCCTGGATACCTTGAAAGATCACTGTTAAACAAAACTGTAACATCATATTCAGTGATACTGTTGGTAAATCACCGGCATTATAATTGGGAAAACCATTGTGTTTATAATTTAGTCAAATATGTAGTACATGTAATTGTCTTTCGTCAACGTATGTTGTGTTGTGAATGTGTTTTCTGTGTTCTATAGGTTTCTTTTTTATTATATGATATAAAAGCAGATATGAGTACGAATCCAGACTTCGCTATTTCTTTAACGACCCTCTGACATATAGATTGGGTATATATCTCTCTCTTTGACAGAAATTCAGAGGCCTGTTCTCCACGCAGAACTGTGGTACATCAAAGTCGAGGTACACATGATAGATGCACCGCATATTTTGATCAATTCGAAACCTACATTTCAGCAGTGTTCATTTGATTTTGTATGATTCATGAGCTTTCTATGTGGAGAATAACTTGTGTTTGTTTAATGTATGGTCACATAAAATGGTCAAAAGTCAATATGATTGATGACGTCATCTACAATTTTTATCACCTATGTCAAATGCTTTTAAAATCTTATTCAAATCTACAAAAATGACCTGTTCTGTACAATTTTACTTACTACATGTAAATATGAATCCCCACTTACATGTGACCAGTAAAGTATATCGTTAACTAATAAGTTCTGATTTATTTTCAGAAGACCATCATTTAAAGAGCATGCACAAATCCAAAGTTGTCTTAATTGTCATTTGTGGTATGATACAATGGAAGGTTTTTCCCACCTAAGGGTTGCACCAGTACTCAGCAGTCAACGGTGACCTCGTGTAGTATATATACGTATGTACATGTAAGTTGCAATGAATGTTTAATGTTAAACAAATAAATAGGAGTTTTTAGGTACTGATTTTTCTATTAGGAATAGAATCACAGTATATCGCCTGTGTTCTGGCTGGAAGGGTTTTACATGCAGAGGTTAATTTCCTAAATATTTTTATATGCAAGGATTATAATAGTGTACAGAATTGGAAATTATGCATGATCAAGACAGGTTTCTGCTGTTTGTGAAGTTGTTGATCATGTACCCATCTTGGCTAGCCAAGGGTTTTCGGTCCACTTTGCTCCCGGACCACAGGCAAATATGATCATGTCAACCTATAAGTTTGATCTGCTATTGGAATAGTTTTTTTAATCATTAATTGGTATTTCTGGTACGTCTAGTTCCCATTAATTCCTTAATTCCTTAATAACTTTGAAAAACACTGTTATGTGCCTGTCCAAAGTTGCAATTAAAACATTGCGGCTGGCGTCCCCCAAAATAATTCTCTTTATAGGATTAATTATAAGAGCTGGTGCTATAGCTAGCAAGGGATTTCTGCCTGTATATGGGGTTGATCGACTATTTATTTTAATATAGTATCAAACAAGTGCATGTAAGATGCTTATTGCTAATATTTACTCCACTTATAACAGAATACAAGCTTTGAAGTTTAAATGTGTGTGTTTCTATATACTGGAGTGAAAAAAACCTTTCTGAAAGCTAGGTTATACATCATGTACATGTGTTTATTACTGAGAAAATATTAAAATATTTCAAAAAGATTTTGGTTCAACAGGAATCTTCTTAGTAGTTTAATAACTTCAATTAACAGAATACAAAGCTTTAAAGTTTAAATGTTTGGTGTTTCTAAACTGGAGTGAAAAAGCCTTCGTTGAAACCTAGGCTGCATGCATGTACATGTACATATATGTTTATTGCTGAGAAAATATTAATTTATTATGAAAGTTTTCGATTCAACAGGAACAGGCTTCTCAGTAGTTTGTTTTAAATTTACAGCCTGCAGCTAAATTGCTCAAATCTGCATGATAAAAGTGTACAGAATTGAGAAAAATGTATATACATGTATATTGTGGGGAACATGTCGAGAATGGCAACATTTCTTTAGAGTTACTTCCCTTAGGCTATAACTTAGAGGCCATTTGAGTTGTTACATGTATATTACAGAATTTTGGACATATACACTTATTTGAACTTACCGTTTCAAATTTCATGATGATTTTTAATAGAGACTATGTAGGTAATACATATGGCATGGCATATGAATATGCAAGATTGGCTACTTTATGTCATAATTTTTATTTGTGCCTCAACCACCCTTTTAAGATCCTTTCTTTATATACATTTAATAATGTGAACAATATGTGAATCAATGTATTAATATGACTGTGTCTAAATTCATATTGAAAATTGGATTAGATATGTTGTCATTTTTTAAGCAATATTTGAAGCAATTACAGTACAGCCTGAGTACAGGTTTGATTCATTCTTTTTCAAACACGTTGTTGAAACTAATAATTAATCTTTTGCCTTCCTCTGCCTTAGGAGATATACAGTGACACTCAATTGGTCTGAACCATTTCTTCTCTTGAGGATTGCTGTGAAGATTCCCAAATCATCACGCAAATCTTGTGGACAACCCCTATAACCATCAATATGCAGATCTTGTGGAGATCGAGTCCCAAACCACCATAAAGATACGTGGAGGAGTTGATTCCTCAACATCATAAAGATCTTGTGGAGAATCAATAAATTTAACTTCATCAGATCCATTTCCAAAAACTGTTGAGTACCGGTATATGGAGCAGGTAAAATTTGTGGGGATTTACATTAAATGATATTAGTTCAATTTCTTGTGCATTGATGAGTTTAAAAATAAAATGTGAAAGGCCAAAATTTATTTTAATTGCAAAATTCTTAAAATTTATTGTAGGACACATTTAAGTAAAACTACCTGTTCTGCACAAGTTCACTCGACCCCATAGAATCATTAAGCACACCCGAGATATTTATACATGTACTATAAATAACTCATAAACACTAAAAATGAACAGTAACACATGCATGCACGCGCAGGTTAACCTTATGCGGTATATATGTACATATTTATTTCTAATCGCTCTTTACTACATGTTTTGTAAGAACACCTTTATCTTCTTAACTAAATGTTGCCTGACCTAATCCCTGTTATCGCCTGCTTGCCATTGTTTTAATAAGCTTGTATCATTAATTGTTATGCCAATCACCAATTAATCTCTCGTTGAACATGCAAATATATTACAGAATTATTTATAAATTTCTTTGTATCTAAAATAGATAGACCTTTCTAATTTTGCATTGTGAATATTTTATATTGTCTTACAAACAAAATTACGACATTTAAATAAAATAGGGACGTACATGAAATGCAGGTCTTATTGGGACTTAAAAACAGGCGGTTATATCAGGAGTATTCACCCTTTAGAAATGATAGAAGACTTACGTGACATCAATATGCTCTCATTTAGATTTACTTTAGAACATGTCTAAGACCCTATTTTTATTCCTTTTTTCCAAGTTTCAGAGGGCTCGATGGTCATGGCCATTATAAGACTATTTTAACCTCCATAAGAAGAAGAGCTCGCGAATAAAAAACATTCAAATTTTAAAGCTAAAGTATTTTGATTTATTCTTTACAAAAAATTAGTGTATGGCCAAAATATCATATTTCAAAGTATAAGACAAATCCGATGGTTAATTTGACCATGCACCCAGCCTCCTTAAAATGATATGACTTTTCTGATATTAATTATTGGCACTGATTGTGCGTGTTTTATTCTGGGTTTTTTTTATTTTTTTAGGGGGAGGGGGTGACAATAGGCAATAACTCTAGCAGAATATTATGATAAAACTGAGAAAAAATAATATGTATTTTTAAAACCAATTTATTTTCAACTATCACCAATTCTTTCCAGATTTGAGCACAGGTCTGAAAGGCATTTTCTCCCGGCAACTTGATTTTCTGAAGTAGGATGTCATCACTGAGCAGTCAGCTGGTCAAGCATCGGATCCATGACAAGGGATCACACTTTACACATGTAAACAGGTATAGGTAGAGAGTCACAAAATCAACTAATATTTAGGTACCAGTGGTGATGTAAGAATGTAAGATGATTATTTATTAGGAAAACTCTGTATTATCAGACCAATCAAAGGGAAATAACTCCTCCATCAGTGACTGTAGTCAAAGAAAGATAACTCATACATTTTACTGGTGAAGAGTGCAGCTTTCTGATATACTTTGAATTTTCAACATTAGATTTTTCATAGAAAAAATTGACAAATAAACTGGTGTTGCAGTTGATGTCCTAGGACTTCAATGAAGATAAAATCTTCTAATAATTGTACTAAATATATATTTTGGTTTCTTCACCATGACTTATAATTTTTGACATTTTTCAGACCCTGGAGATAACAACAGCTGGAAAGTAACTGTTTGCCATCGCAGCAAGCGTAGAATCTACGGACTTTCAGTGGGAGGTTTGTACCTTAAAATATAGTGTAATTTGATCCTGATAAAGTCGTAATTTAGTTGAAGAAAATTTTTTTTTAAACCAATAAAATGCTTTCTTTGGTGGTACGTACATGCGGGTGTGACGGTAGCTAGCGTTGCCGATAAAAAAACATAAATAACCCAGCAGGTTGTGATTTTTTTCTGCAATGATTTCTACCTTCATAGCCCAAATATGAATCACCCAAAGAAACTATTTTTAGCTCACCTAAGCTGGAAGCTCAAGTGAGCTATTCTGATCACTTTTTGTTGACGTCTGTCTGAGTGTCTGTCCATTAACTTTTTATATTTTAATAGACTATTCCAGAACCACTAGGTCAATTATGTTAACCACACTAAGCATAAGGCAGCATTGAGTAAAGGGGATTTAAGTTTGTTTAAATGAGGTTCCAAGTCATCTTTCAAGAGGAGATAATTAAAAATTCTGAAAATGTGATGGCATTTTTAAAAGAAAAAAAAAATTTCTCCTCAAATTCATTTGGTCAGAAAAGCTGTAAATTGTGTGGAAGCATCCTCAGGTAGTGTAGATTTAGCTTCTTTTTTTTAAAGAAATCATCCCTGGGGTTATATTGAGAAAAAATCTTTAAAAATCTCCCTCTCAAAAACCTTTTGGCTAGAATAGCTGTAACTTCTGTGGAAGCATCCTCAAGAAGTGTAGATTTAAGTTTGTTCAAATCATGATCCCCCGGGTTAGGGTAGGGTCACATTACCGTACTTAGGAATATATAGAAAAAAGTCTTTAAAAAATCTTCTTCTCAGAAACCAATTGGCCAGGAAAGCTTTAACTTGTGTGGAAGCTTCCTCAGATATAGTAGATTCAAGGTTCTTCAAATCAAGAACCTTTGGGTAGGGTGGGGCCACAATGGGGGTCAAATTTTAAGATATTTTTATACTAGACCACTTCTATTAAATTGTCCAAATATTTTGTATATGACTCCACAAAGCTGATTATGTTATGGGTATTTTTTTCTCAAGTGAGCAATGTGGCCCATTGGCCTCTTATTAATTATATTTACATCTATCTCTCTCTTAATTTCTCCCTAAATCTTAATTATTCATTAAAAGCAAGTACCGGTATGCAAGTTATCGGTTTTCTCAATCAGTACACTGCATAGAAGTTACAATCAATTTTTCCATAGATATGGTCATATACAATATCTATTTGTAAGTCTGAGGTCAGTCCGTCCTATCTATGTTCCTAAGTTACCATCAATTACAAAATAATCCAAACTTTCATAGGTACGGACTTACACGGGCTGACCTCAGACTTCCAAGTAGTTATAGTAACCATGGTAACCTTAATATATGGAAAAATTGGCTGTTCCTTCTGTGAAACGTGTTGATCGACATTATATAACGATCAATTTTGCAAAACTATCGAAAGCAATTGAGAGTTATATATTTTTCTGTAATTCTCACTGTCTTCATATCAACATGACACATGAAAACACGAAAGCATTTCATTGATTAATTGAAGCCTGATTAAGCACTTGACAATACAAATATTTCTTCTGAGTGGTAGATGGTTTTCCTAACTATGAGATGATGTACTTTTATATAGCAGTGTAACGTTAAGAGAACTTTCTACCTCTGAGAAGAAAATGTATGTAATATCAAGAGCCTATGTTATTGAGGTAATCAACCACACTTTATAATTATACAGTTTATTTACATTTATTATTTAGCATACACATATAAACAATATACATTGTATTCAAATTTAACATATATTAAATATAATAATATTACACACACAGTTCGATGGCGTGCAATGTTTGAAGTTTTAAATCACCACATTTGGTCTGTTGACAATCACATCCAATATATAAACACATCCAATATATAAACACAGTTAGTCTACATTTAAGTTTACATCCAATACATAAAACAATCAGTCAGTTGACATACATTTTGTAAACACGGACAGTTACATGTAGTTTGTTCACATACAAGATGTAATACAGACTGTTGACATGTAAACATGTTATCAAACAAGTTTAATTTATTTACATGTAATATTTAGCTGTTGTCAGTCAAGAACTTTATTTAAATTTAATTTAATATCATGAACCGTTTGATTATTATAAAACACGGCTTGTTTCATTTGTAATGTGGATTTCCTTCACTAATGTTACATGTAAATAAATAAACAAATAGTTTGATTTATTATAAACACAGTTTGTTTACATGTTATATTGTATTTTCTTCACTGTACCTGTGTGGTACTCAGCCACAAAGAGGTTGTCTCTGGTGTCCACACATAAACCCCGTGGAGCAAATAAATGACAGTTGTCAATGTAGCGGAGGAACTGTCCGTCCTGATCCAGGATGTGGATACAGTCGTTGTTAATGTCTGCTGTCAGGATGCGACCCTGGCTGTCTGTTGTGATGCCGCGTGGATAGAATGATCTCTTGGTAGTAGAGGGATGACCAGTGTAGGTAAACCGGAGTTTCCCGGCCTGATTGACCACCACTACTGCACGGGATCCCCAATCTGACACACAGATATCTAGGTTCCTGTTCTCACTGATGTATTTAATGTCACCAGATGAATAGAGAGGTTGTCCTTTGTGGTCGTACTGAATACTTTGTTTCTCTGTGGAGCCAGAGTAACGCACAACTTTTGTTGGTTTATAATCATCACTGTTCATGACAACCAGGAGGTCACCAGAGGAGGTACTACAGACACTGTGAGGTCTCCACCCCCGTAGTTTGATCACTGTCTTTATCTTTTTATTCTTCACTATGTTCACAGTTCTATCTTTGTAATCAGTATAAACTAGATCCCCACTCCTTGTCACTGCTATGTCCCATGGAAGGTTCCCTGACTTGGTTTGGACTGACTTCACTAGTTCCCCACTGAGGTTGTACAGTCTCATGATTTTGTCATTATAACCACACGTCCACATCCCCTCATCACTCAGACAGGACACACTGCGTAAGTGTTCACACTCGGTGTTTATCTGTGTGATGATCCGTGGTACATCAATGAGCGGTCTGTCCGCGGGAGAGGACTCAGCACCGGGAGATTCCATGGTGTAGCCATGTTCTTCTGTTTTGATAGATGACGCTGACAGAGAACCAAACTGTTGATAAAGCTGTTCTTTGTTGATCTTCTGAGGGGTAAAACTTGGTAAGGACACTGTGAGTTTAGGAGGCAATCTTCTGAATTCATCATTCCTGGATTTGTAGGCAGAGACACGGCTGACATCATTGGAGTCCAGTAACGTCTTCAGTTCAGTAATGGTCTGTGTGATTTCAGAAATGGTGTGTTTAATTTCATCTTCCTGTGTGTCTAAGACAGCCAGGTGTTTGGTGTCCGTTTCCTCCATGTTAGATTTCATGTTTCTGATAATGGTGTTTATTTCTTTGAGCAAGTCTTCTCCATGTTTGTCGATTTCTGTTGTTAATTTCTGGGAGTTTTCATTCAGAGCAGTTTTCTGGACTGGGATAATGGATGCTATCTCTTGGTATTTTAGATAAATGGATTTCTCTAGTTCTTGTAAATCTTTTTGAATGATTTCTTTCTTGCTGTCAATGGTTTTAGTAATTTCAATAAATTTATGGCCATGGTGTTCTTCAGAGGAAGCACATGTTGTACAAATAGGAATGTCACATTGTTCACAGTAATGTTCACATATTTTTGAGGAATGTTTTTGACACTTTGGAGTATATCCCCTCTTTTCAAATGGCAGCACTTTGTGTTCTTTGGATAGATCAGAGAGATGGTCCCCCTCACATGCTTTACACAGATATTTTGTACAAATGGCACAGTACATAGGGGGGCCCGGGGTCTCACAGAGATGACACCGTAACACATCCTGAAGGCTGAACTCAGGGTCCATGGTCAGACACTTTGATGGGATTTTAAGAGATATTCTAAAGAAAAAAAAATCGATCACTAATAGTTTATCATACTTCAGTAAATTATTCAATTAATGTCAATATAATTTCCATGTTGAAAGTGCACACGTATACAATAGTTCGAGTTTCTTGATTAAGATCTTATTAACGCATTTTATTATTTATTCCATTTTGTTTGAATTTTTTGACAAATGAAATTGTAATTAATTAAGTTAACTAATAAAAAAAAAAAGCAAACCTCTACAAAAATCCAACATGGCGATTACAGTATTTTTCTTCCTGGTCTTGTTGGCCTTTGTATTCGTCACGTGATTAACTTATATATAGCAGGGGTGGATTTATTTAGGTGGAATAACATCAAAACATCGCTGAGAAAAAATAATTCCCGAATTCCCCTTTGACATTGGTGCGTTTCCGCCCCCGACAAAAGCTGATTTCTTTTATGAGGCGAAAAATAATGTGTAAGATGTTTGACTATTCCAGTTTTGTAATATTGGGAGATTATTTGAATTTTTGAAAGGTGATTTTTATTTCGGGGAGGGGGGGGGTTGTGGATTGGCTGTTCGTTCGCCCTAAAACGCGTTCGCCTTTGACGCCGTTTGCCAAAGGTCCGTTCGCCTTAATTTTATATAGGATTAATATATTTGTATATTTTTGTATCCTGATCAATTTAACATTATGAAGAGATTACATATAATTAAAAAAAAACAATACCACCCTTTCCTCTTTTTACAATATAATCACAAATTGACTGACAGTGACAATATTGATAGCAATACGAAGACTTGTGAATTGATTTTAATTTAATTTTTTAAATGTTACTTTTTTTATATTCTTCTGTTATTATTTTGTAATTATTGTAAATTTCACCTCATATTTTAACCATATTATAATTATGTAATCTCCGTATATATCTCATTGAGAGATCAGAGGATCGTGTTATGTAAATTCTTCATTATTAGGGCTAACGATAATTAGAGCGAACGGACTCGGGCGAACAGGTAGATAGGGCGAACGAACCCGATATCGGGGGGTGTGAAAAGGCCCGGGCTTGATTTTCAAAGACATCTGTAACTTCGTCGTAAAAAAGTAGCATGCCTTCCTGGGTGCACATGTGTTTTCTTTTTTTTTAAATGTCAAGAGGATTTTTCTTAAAAGTTCGTTATGAATATATATAACCTCTTTCTAAAGTTGCGCAATTTTGGTAAAATGATATTGACATCTACACTATTCGCCTCGCTTAATTGATAATTAAGACCCATCCACTGGCGGATTTAAGGGGGGCGTGGAGGGCGCACGCCCCCCCCCCCCCTAAAATTTTCAAAGTATGCATGACTGTAGATGATTTGATAAATTTTACATAGAAAAGTTAGCATTTTGTGTTTCACTTTATTTATAATTATGCCTGACTCAATGTTACACCAGCTGTGCTATGCTGAATGTAATTCTGCTGCTCTATAAAAATCAATAAACATCTGATCCTAATGCATATTGACAGGTTCTGATAACAAACCAATTATAAACTGTGTTTAAAACAAGCAGTGATGGTCATTTCATGTCGACTGGAAATCCCAGCAGTTTTGTTTCACGTGTAGACTGCGGCACTGCGCTGTCATTTCCCTATTGCGATGCAAGCAAAAATTTCTGAATATTTAAAAGCTGGTCAAAGGTAAATATATAATTGCATTTAAAACCAGATGGTCTATGTGCAATCATTAATTAATTACTGTATATTTTTTGAATTTTTTTCTAGGTAAATAGACTATTTTAATCTAAGAATACTGAAGATTTGATGCATCAGATATTTCTAACAGCTAATAGGGGGTCGGATACCGTAACGTCATTAGAATGTTGTAACTTTGATAACCTTGTTAATTTTGGGAGTTCATAAATGCCTAAAATATTTTGTTTTTAATCCAATACATGTATTAGGTATAAGTAACAATATATGTCAAATTGTGATATATATGTTATAGGCTTTTGTGTAAAGGAAGTAGGCACCAAGGGGAAATAGTAGATGGCAGAAGTCTGGTGATTAAAAGAAATGAAAACTTTATCTTGTTTGTTTATTTTTATTGCTTATTTCATCTTTTAAAAGTGTACATAACTAAAAAAAAAAAAAAATACCACTATTTTGAGCCTGGTTTTACCTTAAAAATACACGAAACCCAGCCTCAAGGCGGCCCCCAGACCCCCTGCCTCAATAATTTTATCCACCCCCCCCCCCCTAACTACAAATCCTGTATCCGCCCCTGCCATCAAATATGGATATTGCATAATACGTAGATCAACGTACATTTTTGTATCAATGTAATAACAAGAAAAATTAACATAGAAAAATTATTTCTTAAACTTATCAAAAATATTAAATTTTAACGTTAGCAAAATAAATCATTTGAAAAAGAAAAAAATTAAAGATGGTGCCAAAAACCCATCTCAAAATGAATTATTATGCCCATTTTCTCTAATGTGTTTTATTTCCTCTTTTCTCTTCCTCAATTAATGGACGTGTGCGAACATTTTACCTACCATATACTACCTTCTAGCATTTTTAAGTTTGGTCTCCTTCTTATATAAAGCAACATTAACACACGGAACAGTTTGAACCAAACACTTATTACGAATTGCCTAGATTTTAGCCCCCCCCCCCCCCCCCCCCCCCTCACCAGAAGATCAAAACATGTTTTTTCTGCTTTCCGTCTTGGATTTTTGACCATTTTCTTTCCACTCGACTGTCCTTCTGTATACAAAATCTTCTGCATTTAGCTTCTACGAATGACCTCAGTAGTCCTGTATATCTCGTTACATGTACTGTATCAGATTCTACCAAAATATTGTACTGTAATAAAAAGTTATGCCAAGGATTACTCTTCACGTTAAGTCTGGCGGATGGGGTGAATGATAACATTCAAACCTTATCTCTTTTATTTTCCTTTTTAATTTTACTTATTTCTTCTTCTTTCAACTTTTACAGGTTCCAATGGCCACACTGGGAGTCCACTGTTGCTGCACCAGAATCCCTGCTTTTATATATTATTAAGAATAAATTATCTTTCGTGTTCTTAGTATTGTATGTCTTCTTTTTTTCCAAAAACCACCCACTTTATCGTATTTTAAATTTTTTGTTAAAATTTTTGTCAAAAAGTAACGGAAACAAAAAAAGGCGTGCATACAACTGATGGCAATATCACAACTTTCAGTTTTATTATCTCATAGATGGAGATGGACAACTGTAGAATGGACAGCACTCCTTGTTATTCTTACCTTTGGTAAATCGTGATAGTAATACAAAGCATGGTGATGGGTTGTCATTCTTAACAGATTGAGAAAATGGAAAATAAGGTTCTGATACATTTGTTGTCATCAATTTACTAGTATATCATTCTGGTTTTAGAGCTCTTGAAGCTTCGGGCATCCTCTTAAATGAAATTTTAATCCGCTTCCATTATCTTTGTCATTGCGCAGAGATATTGGATGTAGTTGTAACAAGATAACTGGAATTATTGATGTTTCGATGGTTCTGACAGACTACTTACCATATACATATAATAACTATAAGACGGTATGATTTATCAAAATAATACAGCTGTCATAAGAACATATATCTTTCTAGATATCACTTAGTGATGTCATAAAGTGTGTGTCAGTCAATTCTAAACCTTTAACACCCCCCACCCCCCAATTAAAATCCCGCCCGGTTATTTTCGAAAGACATACGAACTTTAGTTGTATCCGATGTTATTTACCTCAGGACTATAATTGTTAATGATTGAATGAAGGTATTTTGAATTACGATTGTTAAGTTAAGGATTCCCACAGAAAGCCTTAATGTACTTCGACATACGACAGGTATTTTTAAACAGTTTTAAAAGCTAGCTTTCAGCAAAATCATTTACACGATCTTAATTTGATTGATTGTCAAAAATCCTTTCATTTCTTAAAAATATGAACAAAACAATTGACAATGTGTGAGGCATTTTATTTGTATAAAGATATGTCAATTATACATCTATAGGAAGCAAGGGTGGTTATCAGGAAGATCGAGAGTCACATGATTGTCATGTGACCACTTCTATTGCAGCTTTAATCAGAAAAAAAAACTTTGTAAACATAAACATACAAAAATATTTAACACTTATAAAAAGTATAAAAAAAAAAAAGTTCCCGAAATCTAGAAATGATCCTGCAAGAAAATCAGTGCGAAAAAAAACTATAAATAGAAAAAACAAATTGTGTAAATTTTTCAAATACCAATGTCATATAATAACACTATATAAACAAAACATCTAACAATAGTGAATGGCATCTCCTTTCCTAAGCACCATAACCATGCTATGTGGGTTTAGAGTCAAATAATTAATTTAAGACAACACGTAAGTAATATATGATATAAAAAAGTACAACATAATGAAATATTTGAAATTAAAGAACCCACAATCATTCATTGATCGCCGTGACGCCCTAACTGTAACATTTGCTTACTCAGCGGAGGCTTTTAATGTAACCTGGTGACAGAGACAGACCAAGTTTTCTCAAGACCAAATAAAGCAATTCACATCTAAGCTATGACATAAAAAAAATCACCACCACTAAAATCTTATCTGAAAATGTTTAATTTGTAAACATAAACTGGTAAATTGGTCACTTTTTAGAGCAGACTGCCATGTGTTTTCCAGTTTGTATCTAAGCCATGTTTTACTACAAGCTGTTGCGTTCAGTTACGGGCGGTCATGTGACTAAGTGGGCGGAGTCAAGGTGTCCGTTTACTGAAGGAGGGTCTGCAGCTCAGAATCCTGTCCCTCCTTGACGACGGTGACTTGGATGAATGGCTTCTTGTCGTTTTCTTGGATGTATTTCTATGATTAAAAAAATCAGTAATACAGGAATTTTTTCATGATACATGTACCGGTATATCCTCTACTATTTGATTAATTAACCTCAGGTGATATATTGTATTTGTTTTAATTTAAAGCAAAATGCTATTCATAAACATACACCATCACATCCTTGATTTCATTACAGAGAGTGGTGTTCAGCTTTAATGAAGAACAGATTTGTGTTCATAATGGAAAATAATTATTATGTTGATCTGCTAGACTACTGTTTATTTTTATCTATATACCCTCTACATGTATCTCTTGGATGAGACCCAGCAAACTTAAAATCAATTGATCAAATCAAATCAAATGTAGAACAAATCACACACCTGAGCAACAATATCTACTAGTGTCCTTCACCAATTCAAAAAAAATTCTTTTTTTAAATTCATGTGAGAAGTTAAATCTTACTTCTTTGATTAAGCACTGAGGGTTGGTCAAATAACAAACTGAATATACTATCAGACCGCTTATGTAAAAGATTTTATAGAACATGTACTGGCTATATGCCAAGTTCTTGAAAAGGAGATTTTGTATAAAAAACTTTTTCAATTATTTTTTCTAATTATCTCCCCCTTGGGAGGGTCTTAGACTTAAGTGATCTAAAAATGATTTGAAAGTCGTCATGTCTGGTAGGACACCTACCCACTCCTGGTGTCATCAACAGGGAAGAAATAAACTTACGTGAGCATAAGGGAAGCCGTTTCTCTTTTCTGCACTGGAGGCGTTTCCTCCGACAAAGACAAAGACTTGGAGACCAGTGTCAACCAGGAAAACATCCTACAAACAGAAGAGAGACCTTGTTATCGAATCGTACAAAACATTAAAGCTCGAGTAGTGACATCCTACAAACAGAAGAGAGACTTTGTTATCAAATCGTACAAAACATTAAAGCTCGAGTACATGTAGTGACATCCTACAAACAGAAGAGAGACTTTGTTATCAAATCATATAAAACATTAAAACTAGAGTAATGACAAACAAAATCAAAGTTTGTGTAATGACATCCTACAAACAAATATGTGAAACACAAGATATATTGTTATAACTTCTAATAATTGAGCGATTGGCTTAAACATGTATACACAAGGTAAACAAACACAGTTTCAGGTTATGAGTTGAACCTTATACATTTCTGAAGTGTTAACTTACATCGGAGGAGAGGTCGTCCTTGGAGACGGTTCCTTTCTTCACCTCGGTCATCTCGATCTTTCCACTGGCATCAGACACCCTGAGAGATATAACAGACACAGTTAGTACATCGTATTTACCTTTGCTGTCCTTTTATTCATCTACATGTATAGCATCATCACATGTATCATTTTTGTATTTCGATCAGTAAACAGTAAGCTGGTTAATAGTGAAAAGCAATTCATATATATATATTTACATTCCAAATATTTTTTGCATGTAAAGTGTGTGGAAATACACTGCAGTTATAAGACCGTAACACACACAGGGTACTCAAAGGTTAGAATGACTAGTTTTATTATGACGTCACAAACGTTGAACGCTGTAAAATGCAACGTCACAAGCGAGAATCAAAGTTCACGCTTGTGGCTGTTACAGTGGCTCTTCCATTAATTTGAACTTACCCTTAGGATAAAACAGAAATTTTGACGTAAAAATCACATTTGCAGACAAGGCAAGAAGTTAAAAAAATGTAAATATAAGCATTAAATCATTATTTTTTGAAAGATATAGTCTCATAACTGCAGGGGTGTGTGCATACAAATTTTCATAACGCGCTAGCGCGCGTTACTCAATTTGTATGCACACACCGGTGCAGTTATGAGACTATATCTTTCAAAAAATAATGATTCAATGCTTAAATACATGTAAATCAGCCATACAAATTCTGATTCTGTCAAAGAATGCTATCTTCATTCCTGTTTCATTCCCTAGTTATAACTCTCACTCTCTCTCTCTCTCTCTCTCTCTCTCTCTCTCTCTCTCTCTCTCTCTCTCATTTATACTCCTTACATCATCAATCTTGTTTCCATCAATAAAATCAAAATTCCCATTTCTTGCTTCCACCCCTTTCATTATCTCCCCTTACTTCATCAGGGTTGTTTCCCCTGTGGAAACTCCCTCATCCTCTTCAGCTTCAACGTCATCATCAGGAAGACCCTCATAGAAAGAGGAAGCACGCGATCCCTCCTCAACGACAGAGTTACTTGCACCTGACCTCTCGGCCTCCAATTGCTGACAGAACTGCTGAGCCTGTGTGAGACCAATATAAGGAAATAAATAATAAAGCTGACTATAGTTTGCAATTCTTTTTTTAGATGATACTGTAAACAAGGTTATTTTCGCCCCGTGTTATTTTTGTCCTTCTTCACTTGCAAATGGTTTCCCCCCATCTTGAATTCGCCCAGACATTAAGACCTTCGAATTCGCTCAGTCTTAAATTCATCAGCTGACAACGAGAGCAAAAGGGGCGAAAATAAAACAGGGGAGAATACTTCCCTTTAAACAGTAGTTTCCCTGTCAAAGGATTAAATGCAACATTAGGCCTTTAGGTCCTTAAATTGTACATATGATCTCCAATTGGTGCTGAAATATTCAAATTTTGCATACCCATAGTTTACAGTTTATTATACCTCTATGGATATCTAATGTAAAATTACAATGAAAAGATATTCTATCTAACCATGAAATCGATTCTGAAATGTGCTATCTGCCCATGGTCATCAAAACTTAATCCACAAGGGACAGATGATTTCCATCGTTTTTAAACTCGAAACACCTCTGGTGTAATCTGAGTTGCTATATAAAATTCAATGGCTAATGAGTCTAATTTGTTTAACATCAAGAAAATCTGCAACGCCGACAAAAAAAGTTACTGACCATTCAGACAATATCATTCCGTCTCAGCAACGACTACTTCCCAAGGAAAGACTCAAAAATAAACTTGTTATCGTCCTCATAACCGGTAAATAGGTAGTTTTTGGGTTTTTTGTTTCAGATAGCTAGCCCTGTTATATCACCTGACCTTGATTTTCTCCATTCCGTTGGACCCAACACCGTTCCACTGAATGATTTCAAGTCCTTTGTCCAATACAAAGACGTCATCAGATTTCAAGCTTTTCTCCGTGAAAGGAACCTAAAACAATCAAGTTATTTTTATTTTTATTTTTTTTATAATTTATTTTTTTTTTTTCATTTTCACAATCATATATGATTTCATAAAAGAAGGTAATATATTATATAAGAATTTTTTGGCATTCTCACTTTCACACTCTTTCTCTCCCTTACATACTACATTCATAAAGGATATATGTATACACATGCATATACACACACATTTATAAATAGAACAGTTGTTTACCATGTTTAAAATTATATCTCAAATATGTTTTTCCAATTTACCCAGAGTTTATCAAGTTTTGTAATCTCACATGATTTGATAGCTATATATTTTTCAACTTCATATTTAAATGATAAATGATGTAACATTCCAACAATGTCAGGTTTTTTGTCTTGTTTTGAACAATTAAAAATGTATTCCTTGGAGTACAGAATTATAAAATTAACTACTTTGTTGTAACCACTGAATGGAAGTAATTTTTATTATATCATTGACTTACAGAGCACAAAATATACATATAGTTTCTATGCGCTATGTCTCAATTCAAAATCATTGGAACAAACAATAAAAAAACATCTTTATCTTTAAAAAAAAATTATTCAAAAATGACTGACTTATTACCAGTTTTATTTCAGATGGTTTTATCAGATAAACTGCACAATAGTGCCATTATAAAGACATCTATTGACCAATGTCTATAAGAAATTAGATAAGACTGCCCTTTTTCCCTCACAAATATTTGCCTTTAAATTACAGTAAACTTACGACATTTGCCTGTGTATTCTATATAACGTTTTTGGCTGAATCCTGCTTTCGCTAAATCAAGCAATACATGTATATGTATAAGAATAGTCACATTCAGGAATATGCTGCCTAATTCAAATCCACACCATTTTTTTCTTAAAACTACTTTACGCCAAATATCTTACATGCCAAATATAATACGCTTACAATGTGTTTATGTTCTGGTGAATAAAACTAAACTAAGAGATCACGTACCTCCTTGACGGTGATGTGGCGTCCTTTGCCATTAAACTGGAGTAGGCGGGGCTTGTACTCCACAGGCTCCACGTGGCGGAACCCTGTCTCTGCTCCTCCCTCCAGATATCTGATCCAAAGAGAGGCGACTTGTATTCAGAGTACAGTAAAACACGCTTATAACGAAGTGCAAGGGACGGGCAATTTTGGTTTGTTATAAGCATAATTTGTTATATCCTTCAAGTTCACAACATATAATATTGTCAGGGGGAAAGAAAACCACTTTGCTGTAAGCATCAATTCATTGTGCACTATAACAATGTTTTACTGTTCCTAATTTCTTCACAGTATTTTTCTGGCTTTCAAGTATACCAGCATGAACATACATGTATGACTTGTAAGATTATTATAAAATGTGAACTTTAACCTGTGAATAATGAATAGTGAATAGTTCTGGACTTAATTGTAAACATGAATATGACTTAGTTTAAAGTTAGGAGAAACATGTACATGTAAATGAATTATAGTAAGGTCAGGAAATGAGACTTGAATTTCTGTGACATGAAACTTGTAAATGACATTCATTGTAAGGTAATGAAGTAAGATCTTGTGAACCTCTAAATGACTTACTGCAAGGTTGGGAAGTACGACTTGAACTTCTCCGACTCATGACCTTGAACCTCTCGGTGCTGAACCGCCTTGTCGTCCAGATAAGTGTCCAGCTCTACAGTCTTATAGGCGGCAGTTCCGTACTCATCCTAGGGGGAAAGAGAGAAAACTTGAATGAACTGTATTAAATTTATGTAGTACTACTTTTTTACCATACTATTGCTACACAATAGCACACATTACATCGGTTTTTTTTTGCGAAAATGTGGAAAATCTGTAACATTTTTCATTTTTCATTTGCTTCAGTCATTTTTTGCGATTTAAAAAGTTCCTTACAGAAAATGATGCAGGATATAATTTCTACATATTCAATTATTTGTGATTTAAAAGAGGTTGCGAAAAAACGAAAATTAGATCATCGCGAAAATTACCATATATATGGTATGTTTGACATACATTACAGAAATGCTTTGTGATCCTTTGTCCAATATCAATACATTTGCATATATCAACACAAGCAAAATGTGCACTATGCTGCACTACGTAGTATTATTATGCCTTCTGTCAGTGTGTCACTATATAATCAGTACTCATCTATTTCGCATAGTATCAAAGGATTTGTATAGCGTAAGCATAATATGCCGAAATAGAGCACAGCAAATGTTTTCAACGAAAATCTTTCAAGCGCCGACAGCGGGATTCGAACTCACGACGCTAAAATCATTCCAGCGTGAAACCCAACGCGTTACCACTCCGCTAAAGCAGCAGATATCATAACATGCAGTATTTATATATATATAACGTAGATATGTACGACGAACATCAAGCAATTAAAATTATTCATTTTTCCAAAATCACTTCATTTTTTATGGTAAATTAAAAGTTAAAGTTTCTTATAAACTTTTGAACAAATTGATTGAACATTTTACAAAGAAATTCTACATGAGAATCACAAAAACGCTTTTTTAAATGACGCTTGATAAAGAATGTACAAGAAAAAAAATTCAATGAGATTTCGTCTGCTAAACATTTCGAGTTTTCTCGGTAAGGTAAAACGTCTCTCATTTCTTGAAAAGAACATAAACCTTTGTTGACTTTTCATTGTACAACAACTTGTTGATTAAATAAACAATCAAATCAATTGATTAATTTGAAGAAAAAAACAAACGCTTGCTCTTCCGGTAATTATTTTTAGGGACTTGTCAACACTCGAACCTCACAGCTACTTATAGCAAAGCACGTCAGTATATTCAACAGTCGGCATAATAATAACAATAGTGTTGTGCTGTGCTTGTACTATGCCTAAATAGTAGTCAGGGTTTAATACATAGTGCACTCGCCTCCGGCTCGTGCACTATGTATCAAACCCTGACTACTATTTAGGCATAGTACATGCACAACACAACACTATTATATAAATATCAACATATGATATCAAACAATGAACCTTTTATGTGGTGGTCACTTTTATATCACATTTTACGATCTCTGTACTTTTTAACTGCAACTTGAACAAGAACTCTGAACACATAAATACACACTTTGTTTTTGTGAGGGACCTCACCTGTACTTATACCTGAGAGTTGTCATACCTGTGAACTCTGGGTTCCGATCCAGAAATGGAGGTCATACTTCAGGTCCTCAGAGCTGCCTTCCTTATAAGTCTGTCAAATAGATCAATCAATTCAAATTCTCTCATTTTATTGGTTGAATCCACTTTACACAAAATTAACACTTTACGCTTCTCTTTCTTTGACATAGATACACATCCATTGATGTTTTACCTTCAAAATAATGTAGGAATCTCCAGTGAAGAATTTTCCATAATCTTCCACTGGCCAATCTGTGACTTCAAATTTCTGTTAATAAATCATATTACTTTCATGTAAATATAAATAACAAGATTTTTTATTCTGAGAACAAAAAAAGTTCATCATTTCAAGGTGTTATGGGACACCTGTCTATGTGCCAGATAAAAGTACATCATAATTAATATATTTCCCCATTTTAGAATTTTCAAATTTCATAATATCTGACCAAAAAATACTTTTGGAAAGGTAAAAATCATAAAAGCCCCAGTAAGATTCCAACTCATATTTCACAGATTCGTACTTGATATTCTTACTCATTGCACTTCACTGTTAGGTAACAAATTTGGAGAAAAAAAATCATTAAATCAATATAAAGTATTACATGTACTAGATTTTATTTTTTATTTCAAAAGGAAGTACATCACAAAATGGAGGTGCCCCATACCACCTTAACTTTCATTTTAGAAACCATATACAGTAAAACAAGCTTATAATGAAGTGCCAAGGAATGGTGAGTTTGCTATACAGTAAGTATAATTCATTATATCCATCAAGGCTACAGCATGTTATTAAGTCACTGGGAATAAAATCACTTAATTCCATGTAAGCGTCATTTCATTATAAGCATGTTTGCTAATATCCATGTTTTACTGTATTAATTCAAGAATGAAAAGTAAAGTTGATAAGAGTTTTCCTGAGGCAAGTCAAGACCAACGAACTTGTCTGCATTTAATTTGTTTGAGGACTGAGTGGAGGGTAACCTACCACAATACGCCAGATCTTGAGGCCTGGCTCCGTCCCTGCCCCCTGCCATGCGGGCTCTGTCATGGCTGACTCCTCTGTAAAGAAAACCATGCCCAAGTTTTGTCTCTGCTTCATTATAGTTTCACTCATTCAAGTCAGCAAATTGATAAAAGTCAGAGTTCAACGTTTTTCTTCTGTTAAGATCAAAATTTAGTAAATGAGCCTACTAATTTATGAAATCTGAGTTCTTTTAATGATGTTTCTTAACAGAAGCTTGTTGAGTACTAGAACCAGTGACTGCTCAATATAGATTTTATTTATTTATTTATTTAAGTCAGCAAAATTGATTTGGGTCAGAGTTCAAAGTCATGATCTTTCTTGTCAATAAACTGTTTACATTAAAATTTAGTATTGATCTAAATTCATTGATTTGTTTTTTTTCTTAATTGCCTGATCAGTATAACATCTCTTATTTTGAAAACCTTATTACTCTTATTTTAATGAATGGGTTAAAGGTCAAGGCCAAAGAAACAATAGTTATCAATATTTACAATTGTACATCTCTTTGCTTCTTTATAAAATTCTGATGTATTATGAGAGTAATTAAATCATCTGTTAATTGATTAACTGCTCCCATTAAAATTTTAAAATAATTCATTTTAATGACAAGTATGCCAATAAATTATGGATATTCATATCACCATTCCTTAATGATTTCTCCAGCAAACATCTTTATACTCTTTAATTAACTACAGAATCCTTCATTTGACTTTGACCTTGACCTCTGACATTACACTTACTTTTGACCTGTCGTTCAGTGTCCGACCCAAACAGGGCCATGTTGGAGTCCTTCCAGTCATACTTCTTGGCTTTGATTAATCCTGAATAGCAACAGAAACTTGATGGATCAATGAGGCAAGGCAGCACAATGGTTCAAATCACGACATTATCACATACACCAGAAAAATTAAACAGTTACTGTAATAATTTACCCTAAAAATAATTCACAGCTTTGCAGTCTTACAAAGGAAGTTGATCATTTGTTCCATTTAACTTTTCATAAAATTCTTCCATTCAATGTCAGAATCAGTTTGGGCTCAAATTCTACATATTAAATTAACATCCACTATTTCCTGATTCTAAATTGATTTCATAAATTGCTCTAACGTCATGTTTGTTTTATTGACATGTAATGCTTCTCATACTATGAGCTGACACACTGGAATGCATTTATTTATTTATTCTACAGCCAAGCTAGCTAGTAAACACATAAAATGGCTGCATGGCCTACCTGCAAGTCATTCTAATGTTAAACACTGCAAGATCAAATTGCGTGAACATTTTTCTCTGAAGTTTTTTTTTTCAGTGGTTCATTTTATATTTGCCAGAGACCCTGAACTTGTAATGCATATTTATGGCTTAAATCTTAATAAGATGGCCTAAATGATAGCAATTTATTAAATCTATAGCTATTACTGACTCATAGAGCAATTAAATTACTTGACTTAAAGTAAGTACCATATGGACTCAAAAGTCAAGATACAGATCTGAACATTAGTAAACTACATGAATAGTCTTTTTTATTTGCAATTATCACAGTAAATGGGAACCAAGAAAGTTAAGTCTCAGTCTTACCTGCCATCTTGTTTCAAGATATTTATGTCTCACAGCGATAGATCAACTCTACAGTCAGGTGATCAAAAAACCAATAATCTGCAGAACAAAGATATATAATTTGAAACTTGAAACAGACTTCCACAACAGCACAGCCTCGGTAGGTATAATCATATACACCAAACAAATGTTATGATGCTAAAATGCTAGCTGCACAATGTTAGCTTCCACTCAGATACACACACACAGTCTAGAGGTCTGTCTACGATTATACATAAATTAAAGCACCAGCTAGCTTGCTTGTGCACTGTATATATACTGCAAGAGTTTGAAAGTTCGACGCGCAGTTTGATGTGGCAATCTTCCGACTCCACATCACAACAAAGAAACTGCCATCTCAGCACCTCTATGTTACTTACTCATGAACATGGGTGTTGCTAAAATGTGGAATCGAAAAACGGAACAGAAAGCGAAATTGAACTGAAAATCTTATGCAATATTATTTACATGATGTATATGGATTAAATGTACTATAATTTGTGCAATTTTTACTACATGTATAAATAAAAAGATTACTAACATGAGTTCAGTTATTACAAAAATGTACGGTTTCCTAATAGATTAACAGAGTACATGCATGGACCACTAGTCCCAATTTTTAATCGGAAAATCAAATGAGAATCAGTTTTTAAATATTTGGAGGAGCTGCCCTATGATACATCTATGAGCTGTATAGTTGTTGACCAATAAACAAAATAAAACTAGTTTTTAAATAGCGGTACATAGTTATATAGGTTAGCAAAGTTAACAGATGATTCAGCAAAGCTCTGTAAAGATGATCATATTGTGTCCATGTCGTTTGTAAGTCATGTTTTTTTTATCTCAAAGATACTTTATCATTTTTGAAACACTGAAAGTCCAATGTGGATGAGAGTACATCAAATTTGAAATATTAAAATAAGTGTAAAGTCCCCAAATGTCAATAATCATTTGTTAGATATGAACATATGATTTACAAAGAAGATCTTTTCTGTCCAGCCTATACCCTTTTAAAGCAATAAACTTGATATTACATTTTCCGTTCCGTTCCATTTTCTATTTCATTTTACGTTCCGCATTTTAGCAATACCCTCCATCACTGGACTCAAAAATGTTGAAACAATATACTTCTGTTCATGATTCAATCGACAAATACAAGTACCAACACAGCCGCAGCGCAATGGAGGCAAATGCCTCACATATAAAACAATGATAATTTTCTATTAACAAAGTTGTTTTTATCTCAGAGTTGAAAGGACCAGGAACCAAATTTACAGTTACTAAAAATTAAATGTGTATAACATCTTGAAGATGGAAACAAAATGTTTGGGCTATATCCATATTTAACCCACAGACTCATACAATATATATACCTTAAATCGTTAAGCTAATACCCTCCGATAACTTTAGAAGTGCTTCTTAAAGATCAACTATACCCAAATTGAGGAATCAGTTCTTTGAAAAACAGAGCATGATAATGTAATCCCATCGCTACAAAAACATACACAGTGCAAAAAGCAACTTATGAGATAACCACAAAACTTTAATGACACAAGAAAAAAGACAATAGTACCTCGTCCAAGAACTAAGAAAAAATCTTTCCATTCCTTACACTACCGAAAGTTTGTGCAAGTACCAAATGCCACGTACAAATTTACTAGTTCCAATTTGAGTCGCATCAACAAATTAGGCTATTTTAAAGTAACATGTCTTGTCGCACGTATGTTATTTCATGCATTTCATCAGCTGTACGGTGTGCTCAAAACAATACGTTTGGGAAACATTAGTGACCTCTGCAAAAGCAACCACCGTTCTACATGTACCATATACCCCCCCCCCCCCCCCAAAAAAAAAAAATTCAATAAAAACCAGAGTCCGCAATGTGTTAGCTACCAAGTTACGGTCCGTGTGAAAAACCAAAAGAAAGCATTTTATTTATTTTTTGAATTTATTTTTATTTTTTTCAAATTTATGTTTGTCCTTGATGTTATTTCATTGCTATTCTCCAGATCTAGAACTACTCTCCCTTAAATTTCTTGTTTAAACTGATAATTGTAGTCTTATTCTGCAAAACGTACATTTTGCCTCCACTGCAAAAGGGGGGCGCTATGGCAGTGACCAATGTACGAATCCAGGAGAAACTATGTAAATGCTGCCCTACACATTCTGTTATTGATAGGAACAAGATGATGACACATAGCATGCATTTCTATTCATATATCATCTGATTTGAAAATCTTTTTATTGTACACATTCTTAAATGGCCCCGGCATTCAATAAATGTTCAGAAAAATCATTCAAATTAAGAACATATCTGAATCCTTGCTCAAAAACTGCTCACTGGTAGATTGTACAGATTACATCCCTAACCCATGTCACAGACTACAGTTGTACGCCTCGATAAAAGCTGTCACTCCATGACTCAACCAAAACATGACTTGTTGTCTTCAAATCTGGGATCTGATTGAGGAGAGCATTGCACACACAGAGAGAGAGAGAGAGAGAGAGAGAGAGAGAGAGAGAGAGGAGAGAGAGAGAGAGAGAGAGAGAGAGAGAGATTTGCATAAGGTGTGGCATATTTTGCTCAGCATCATCCAACTTATTTTGATGACAGTAAATATCAATTACAATTTTTTATGAGAATGCTATGAAATAAATCTAAGCACAGAGCTTCGAATTTAATCAATGGATGGAGAGATATATAGTCCAGAACTTAGGAGTGAAAGGTGTTCATTGCCTCCTAAAGATAAGACATTTGTAGTCTCAGGTAGGATTTTAATTTAATTAGTGCAGATTTGATAGACAGATGGATGGATAGACAAATGGATAAACACATCTATAACTCAGAACTAGCTTGACTACATACCAAGTACAGATTTTCTTAAACAGTAAGCTGTAGCATTAGATTAAGTCAGTCCAATTGTACATCTGTTCACGAGTTGATCACTACAATTATTAATTATCCAAGACTCTCTATACATTCTATAACATACTACAAAAAATAAAAATGTTCTTTCCTATACGGATTGATAGATTGATTCACCATGAAGACAACAGCTGTATATAAATTTTGTGATGATTCAGACAGAGGAGGCAGGTTGAAGGTATTGTATCCAAGTGTTTATCTTCTCAGCCTGATCAAGGTCACACAACAAACTCCCAGTTTTCTGTTTCGTTTGTCCACAAAGAAAAATCTTTTCCCGTTCAATTTGCCGATCATTTCTGAATTACATGTGGTCTTTATATAGTGGGAAAATAAGTTTTGGAATGTGTTCAAAGTTCATTATTTTCTGACATTATGGAAAACAAATGCATGTGTAGTCATACGGGGGAAAAACATCAACTGGTGTCTGGTATTTCTTGGGGGTTTATAAAAGCATTTACTACTGGCCAGCTAGTGCATGGTTAACAGCCAAGGCATCTTTGAAAAGTATTCCAAAAACAGCACAGTAGCATGTAGCTGTCAGTCTCTATGATGTAGCTAGGATATGTAAGCAATGTCTGCATAAAAAATTAGTGGCATATTGTATATACTGATATTGAAATCAAGAAATGAGTTTGAGAAGGATGAATAATCTGACAAGCATTCAATGTATAAAATTGCAACTCATCCTAAAAAACTTTATAAATAAAACAACCAACACATATACCTATGTAATTTTATAATACTTTCATTATAAAATACCGGTAATTGATTTTTCTCATGAAGCCAAATTTATTCATAAATTGTCACTTCTAAATCCATTCCTTAAAAATTCAATTTTAGCAATTGTTCAAATGAAAAATGACCAACAAAAATAGGATTTAAGGGGAAAATCAAATTTATCTATTCATGAAAAAAAAAGTCCCTGCTGAATTCGAACCCAGGACCTGTTAATTTGAGGACCTACGCTATAACCACTAGCTACGTATATAGCTACGCTATGGTATCCAAGAAGTGTAGTGGACAATGCACTCGCTTATCAACGCTGCGACCCGAATTTGATTCTTGTGATCGACAGTGGTTGTATGTGACAGGGTATGGCGGTCACCCTCTTGGACACGTGGGTTCTCTTCGTGCAGGTGCTCCGGCTACCTCCCACACCAACGACCCCCTTGCACTAACATCCGTGCCAAGAGAGAGAGATATTAATATACCGGTAAGTTGTAGAACTTGTTTATCAATCTTTGTAAAATAAATATGGTTCAGTTTAGTTTTTATGTACTCCCGCTAGCTGTCATAAAAAGTTATATAGTAATAGGGGTGTGGATGACCCTTAAATTTGAAATGCAGTTATAAAAAAAATCATCTGATCAGAAAAAGAGAAATGAGAATTATGGTCTACATGATATGCAGGAAAACTACCAAGTAAGTCCGAGATCAAAATCTCGCAACAATCTCAATGAGATAATTTAAAGTTTTAGTCTCAAACTTCCTCTAGAAAACTGAAAGATGATGATCTCAAGCAAACCATAAGACGTACTATAAATGGTTTCCTGGTTGTGATCTAAAGAAAGCATTCTGTACATTAGGTTTACAGTGAGTAACAAGCCTGGGGCTGAATTATGACCCACATTAACAATTGACTTGAAGATCACACCATTGAGATAAATTGTTTACATATACCGCCAGTATGTGAAAAATACTGAATGAATCTCCGAGGTTTCAAATTCATTTCCTTTTAAATGAATTGTTCTGAAAATACAATAGAGCAATAAATAATGAAAAGACATTAGCTTGTTTTTATAATTAATCATGCAATATCAAAATGGTATGTGAAGTAATTAAAATAAGGAAAATCTTCAAACATTAATGCAAAACAAATCAAAGAAAAAAAGAGAGAACATTTATTTACATGTAACAAAGCCTTGTGCGATTCATTTATATATCACGCAAAAGAAGTGTAAACAGGGCTACTTTAAAAACAAGAAATGAGCGACTTCCATGTAATATGATAAACGTCGACTTCCTTGGCGATATTACACACTTCATACAAGCATTATCGCCCTAACATATACTGTACCTCTCTATACATCAAACATTTCAAGCTCCACGGAGAATCATTACCACAACATGCCATACATTCCTCAGTTATATATATATATATATCTACATTAAATATTCATGAGCGAACCAACCTCTTCTAAATCATCAGTATAAACAAGTTTAAAACAATAAATACATGACACAAGTGCGTTTTACAACCAAGATCAATCTTAATATATATCTCAGATGGTCAGCCTGTTGATATAGTACTTAAGATAATGAGTAATTAATTATTGATTAATAGCAGTGATAAAGCTAATTAGAGCACGTTAATTAGTGCTGTACAAGAGAGGCCGGCTACTACAGAGAGAACTGTAGTGACGTTAGTGACATTACTACACATGTTTGTCTGTCTGTGATATCACAGATATGTCTGTCTGCAGCTGCCATAGAATGGGGAAACTATTCAACCTCTAAAGCTTCCCCCTCCATCCCCACCCACAACTTAATCCTCTACTAAGCTAGCAAACAACACACCCCACCCCTTACCCCCAAACTAAAACCAAAACCAGGCCTGCCCACTTTTTTCCAAGCTAGCCATGAGTAAAATATTACAAACATTTCTCTGTTTATTTATATTGATGGGTTAGTTCAACATGTTCAGTTGGAAACAAATCAGACAGTTGAATCAAGACTTACAGATAAAACTAAATATGGCTAGACCAATTTAGATCCTATATATATACTTTCAAACATATGCTCAAAAGTATTACTGTATAAATCTTTTATAATCAAAGAAATAGTCATCAAAATGATAAGGATGGGTGTGTCCTTTCTATAATTCCAAAGCATCAAGCAATACACTACTAGATGAAATAACACAGTAACAAATAATGCATGGGGACCTGCCCATTTCTCTTACTTTAAAAGTCTAGCTGCATTTATTTAGGCAACTTGTAAACTTATGAATGAGGGTATATTTTTTATCAATGGAGAGAGAAATAAAACCTTGCTAACCTTACCTGTTCACCAGCCAGCCGGAGAGTAGACTAAACGAGTGTAGGAGGAGAGGGGGCCGCTTGGATGAGTCAGAGCTACAAGCTATAGAGCTGGTTTAATATATGTGGAATGTCTAAACACAGGCATGTGTTTACTCTAGTGCAGGAGGGAGGGGTATATTTTTTCACAGGGATGTGTACACTTGGGGAGAGTTAAATCACCTGCATGCAGAAAAAAAGGAGGGGGAGGGTAGTTTTCACAGGATCAATGCATGCATATATACACTAGTGGAGCAATCTTCAGAAAGGGAGGATAAAAACGTGAATAGGGGAGGGGGGCATTTTATCTTCAGCAAACTAGAGTATTGTATCCTCTTTTATTTACACAGGTGCTGTGAAACATTTATTCTTTATATCGTAGTTTAGATATATTTTAAGTACATATGTAGCTGTTTAATCATTTTATTTAAGGTAAAGAAATTCTCCATGCATTGAATGGCATTAGAATTTAGAAGCATATTAATTGCTCATTTTATTGAAATAAAAAAAAAATATTAATAACGGTCTTACATCACGGTTATATTACATCTTTAATTGTTTCCAACAAGGACCGCATTGTCGGACATGCCTTACAGGTAACTATTATAATTAAGCTGGTGTGCATTGAGTGCATCTAGACAAATAATTGTCTTAAAAAGTGTATTGATACATTAAAACAATTCAGTCTTTGTTTGCTTGCAGCATTTTTATTACCCCCCCCCCCCCCCAACACACACACACAGTGTAAACCCAATAAAAAAGGAATCTTTAACACAGACCTGATTCATTCATAAAACACTTAGATGAATTAAATACCTTTCCTGTGACCCTACCGCTGATAGAGAATTTGACAAGCCCGTATGTAGTAATAAACATGGCCCAATCACTCCCTTGCGTACAGGTAAAAATGAAGTCACATTAGAAGGCCCACAGGTTTTACAAGAAGGTTTACAGGTAAAGGAATAAGTCGATCATGCAGTTGGGTCGTATGATAACTCTACCAGCTATCCTGTATCTTGCATTTGTCACCGCATGTTTGCATTTCTTGTGTTATCAACTCGACTAAGATACCTTCCTGATTGATAACATTGCTCTTTTTTCCTCTTTATCAAATAAGTTTCAACTTCCTTAGTTCCTTAGAAGACATTTTAAAGTCAGTTACATAAAAATTGTAAAACTTAAAATTTACACATAATTCTTGTTTTGAAAGAAAATAATATAATATAATGTAGACATATATATTAATATAATATTAAAAAAACTGGAAGAATTAATATTACAATTAATATGTGGTTTTGGATGATAACTTTGTTTTTCCATCCATGTCACCCGCATAAATTCCACAATAAATTTCCAATTATATTTTGAAAATCACTTCTAAGCTACAATTAAAAGTACCATGGCTATTACTACTAATATACAATATAATCATTAAACGGTAAAATAATTTGTGTCCCGATATATTATAGCCACGCTAGGAATGTCGAGAAAAAAAGGGCGTGAACCATGATATTTACAAGTAAATCAAAATGTCAATACACCGTGGCGTGCGTCGCCCGCGTGCTTGTACTTGACCATACAAGAATATTGACACCTACCGGGAGTCGCTGTTGAATTCGTCCGTAAGCTTCCTTCCTTGACAATGTCTGGGAGATTCTAATCCGGCCGGCCTGTTTGCCTGTTGAGCATCAGATACGTTCATGCGGAAGTGTTTCGGTCGAGTGCCCACAGGTGATTTCCCGCCAAAATTGAAATCGTTGGGTACGGAAGAAGTTTGTACTATTTACGTGCATGGCATTTGTTTTTGATTTTGTTTGTTTGTATGGTTTTTTTTAAAAACAATCTCTTGATGAAAAGTTGCATCCGCGTCCGATTTCTTTGAAAATGTCAAAGAATTCATAATTTACCTTACATAATTTAAAAAAAATGATTTTTTAATTTCTGTCATTTATAAAGGACAGAAACTTTTTTAAAAACTTTGAATTGACTTCATAAAGTCTCCGATATTAAGTGTATACCAGCCTCATATTACTATGTAAAATTACATGTCATTTGGGCTATGAAAGACGAATATGGCCACATAAAAATATTTTTATCTCGTTATTACGAAAAAAGAGCTCGTAATTACGAGAAAAGATCTTGTTATTACGAAGTAATTATCTCGTTATTACGAGAAAAGAACTCGTAATAACGAGATTTTTTCTCGTAATAACGAATTAATTATCTCGTAATTATGAGAAAAGAACTCGTTATTACGCCTTAGATATCTCGTAATTACGAGAAAAGATCTTGATATAACGAGAAAAGATCTCGTTATAACGAGTTATTTATTTCGTTGTTACGAGAAACGATCTAGTTATTACGAGTTAATTATCTTGTTATTACGAGAACAGATCTCATTATTACGAGTAAAGATTATATAATGGTGCGTTTCTGAAAAGACCTTCAAGTCAACAGGTTCACCCTTTCAGTTTATCTTTTTCTTTCCAGAAAAGTGATTTCAATTTGATTAAATTTTAAGTAAAAACGGCCATTATTCATTAAATTTTACATAAAACGATCGGATCTGGCATTTTATATTATATAGATACAGTGTAAGTGGAAAGAACTTTATGTATTTCTACTTTTGATCTTAAATATTATAATCCTACTCCAAAGTAAATGCCAGATAAACCAAGTCGTAAAAACACAATTCTATTTGTTACAGATGACTTAAATGATTATATATAGTTTAAATCATGGTTATACAGGCTTTACCCGAATTGTGTTTTTATATGTTCATACACAACCTACATGTGAATTGAAAATATTAATTGATTTTGTATATTAACATTTTGGAGTATGAAAACAAATTACATGTATCCTTCTTATTAATAAATATTTCAATTAGATTAATCAATCTGCTTTGGTCCTTCTTCTAAAATTTCATTAAAATCAGTGCTTGGACCGAGTTTTAGATTAAATTTTGTGTATGCTTTTAAACGATGATAATGCTAAGTATCTGTATAATAAAAGACATTGCAGTAGTCCATACACCTTACATCAAGAAAAAAGAACAATGAAACGCGCCATTTTCGATAGACGTTTTCTCGTAATAATGAGATCTTTTCTCGTAACAACGAGATAAATAACTCGTAATAACGAGATCTTTTCTCGTAATAACATTCTCCAATCCTCTATATATATGTATTGTAACACGTGTATATTAATTGTATATGTCTATGAGCTGTACAGCTGTTGACTAATAAACAATACAATATAGATAACTCTAAATTATCCGGAACTTTTTCATTCGTTACATAAATCTGTATTTTAAATAGACAATTTTAATTATATTAATTATATTGAATAGACAATTAATTATATTGCGCTTATGTTCGCAACGAACTGCTTGGCTTAGTTGCTCCACGGAGACCTAACCCAAAGATATACTAGGAGTTCGAGCCACCGATGCAACGGTAAAACCTTTATTTCTTCTTTCCAATTTGATCTCAACTTTTATATTCATTCCATATACCAATCGTGACCAAAATTGAATTAACTTCGTAAAATGCATGAATACCATGAAAAAAGTTCTTTTTATGTTATTTCATTTATAAAGTTTGATGAATAAGTAACATTTTTATGATAAAAAAATACTTTCAGGCTGAGGATCGGAGAACCTCAATCAAAATTATAGTTATACACGCACTACCTTAAACATGTTTATAAAGTTGCATGATTATACATTCCTTTTACGTAATATTTTTATTTTATTTTATTTTGTAGATCTATTTGGGTTTTTCTTCTAGTTCTTTTTTTATTTTATTTTTTTTTTGGGGGGGGGGGTACTTTCTTTATTTTTCATAATTTTTTTTTCTATAAAATTAATTATGAAAACATAAATATATTTCTCGTATTTGTTTCGAATCTTATTATTCACATATCGGCAATTTTTTTGTAATCGCGCATATCAAACTTGAACGTCACGAGAACACACACACACACACACACACACACACACATATATATATATATACATATTAAATTTTTCTTCCTGATCGAAATGGAATTTTACAGATGTCTATGCACATGTACAAAGTTTGAATCCCTTTGTGTCTCCTTCTCATATCTACTTTAATGGGTTGTACACTGTTATTTGATAAACCCTGAACATTTTGTTAATACATGAACACTGTACATGTAAATGTACTAGATTGACCCCGTCTCTAATTCTATACAAATAAGAGTATACTCACTTTACATCTATCATTTACAATTATGTCGAACGTTGCATTTTTATTTTTTCTATCGTATTGTATGATATTACATTCTGGTTTTAATTGCATAAAATTTTATATGTATTGAACTAGTTTCATAATTTGAATTTGTATTTAATATTTTTCATTTGCATGGTGTAATTTCCATTTGTATTGTACATTGTATATGAAATATTTCATCTGTATAGTATATTTTCCATTTGTATAGTGCATGTAAATCTTTCATTTGTATATATTGTATAATCCTTTCATTTCCTAACAGATTTTACGCTATTTGATATATTTTTTTTTTTCATTCAGAACTCCGTATGACACATATTCAATACGAAAGGATAAAATCACACGGACTGGGAAAGGGGTCGTGGAACCATTACTATGAAGTCTTGTAGCAAGGGAGGTATACAACCAATAAATTAAAGCCAAAGGGATACGTACTGTCCTCTGGCCTGCTGAAAGTAATCCAAATCAATATATTGGGGCTCGTCAATTGTAAGAAAAGACGTGACGATGTCACAGGATGCATGTATCAGAAATGTAGCTTATCCTTGATGCTACGAACAAATGCATGCTGTGTGCATTAATTAAACAATAATAAAAAAAATTAATGTGTAGTAAATTCTTAAAACACACACATTCACTCATAATACGCGCGCGCTATTTTGAATTTTTAAATTGTTAAAACATTTGACACTGACTATATACTATTGTATGATGCTGGTCGGACAGAAAATAAAAGTTGGGGGGGGGGGGGGATTCTCCTTTGGTCCAACATCATCTTCCTCGATATACATGGAGGCCACGTTACGTGATATACTAAGTACTGTGACCATCTTGACACAAATATACTGTACACAAACACCTGCTCCGACGATTCTGTCGACAATGACCCATATAAGTATTTGTTTTAGGTGTAACTGTCAATCATTACGTTAGTACACGCATTCATATCTGATATCTTTTTGACTAATCAACGCGGTCACTGAGCCAGACAAGGAAGAGTAGGTGAATCGATCGATTCTTAAGGTATTTCATTTTAAATTCAATTCATTTTATATTAAAATATTTTATATTTTATTGTCGATAATGATTATCAAAATCTAAAAATTAAATTTTTACTTTTGTCTCATTGTATTTTTTTTTGTGTGTTTTAAAGCAATATGAGCTGTATTTTTTAAAATTTTATTTTGCTGTAAAAACCTGCTAGTATGATAAGTTTTCATATAACTTAAACTTTTATGATAAATACAGTAAGGTTTGAAAAAGTCATTAATTTTTGTCAAAAGGAAATACTTCTCTTCTAAGGAATATATAGCAAATCAATTTTTGTACAGGACGACAATAATTCAATTTTGCTCCAAATAAGGCTTCTTAACGGCCTTTTTCACAAAAATATGGCTAACAGAAATTTAAAAACAATGATATTTTTGTCATTTTAGTAGAAAAAAAAGTAAAAAAAAAAATTCAACATGAAAAATGCAGCTCATATTGTTTTATGTATTCTCCCGTGAACTCTTTGCAAAAAAGGATAAATAAATGTTTAAAGAATTAAAACTTTTAACAAAAGTATGAATTAAAATCTAATTTTTCCCGATATTGGTTGGACACAACCAATTCAAAATCTTAATTTAAACAGTAAAACTGTATCTATGAAGAGACCCTCAGTATTATTATGGACCTCCCTCTGTCATCACCGTGATGTTAAAAAAATATTAAGTAGAGTGCTATTACATATGCATGATGATAATTCTTAGAGGGATTATAATTACAAGAACATATAATTACATAAGAATGATATTATTCGCATATTAACTGGATGAGCAGAGCAAAGCACTAGTGAAACGGTGAAGCTAAACAAGTTCTTTTTTTTCCAGATATTTTTTTTAATCAAGGCTTCTGAGTTCTGACCATGAATTCTCAGATCGCTTCCGAAGATGTGTTACGGTGTCATCTCTGTGAGACCCGGGGCCCCCCTATGTACTGTGACATTTGTCACATACATCTGTGTAAAGCCTGTGTGGGGGAACATCTCTCTGATGAATCACAAAATCACAAAATAGTGTCATCTAGAAAACGGGGATCGACTTCTAAATGTTCAAAACATTTAACAAGAATATGTGAACTTCATTGTGAACAGTGTGATCTTCCTATTTGTGCTCTTTGTGTGTCCTCCGGTGACCATGAGCAACACAATAAACTCGATATTATTGACAATATTGAAAGCAAAACAGAAGAAATTCAAAATGATTTACAAGAACTAGAGAAATATATTTATTCTATTCACGAGGAGATTGCATTTAACATCGCAGTTCAAAAAACTGATCTGAATATAAACTACGAAAATTTGACAATAGCTATCAACAGACATGGAGAAGACTTGCACAGAGAAATTGACATCATTATCCATAAACTAAAATCAGACCTTGATGAAATGGACACCAAACTCCTGGCTGCTCTAAATAAACAGGAGGATGAAATAAAACACACCATTTCTGAAATCACACAGACCATTGCTGAACTGAAGACGTTACTGGACTCCAATGATGTCAGCCGTGTCTCTGCCTACAAATCCAGGAATGATGAATTCAGAAGATTGCCTCCTAAACTCACAGTGTCCTTACCAAGTTTTACTCCTCAGAAGATCAACAAAGAACAACTTTATCAACAGTTTGGTTCTCTGTCAGCGTTATCTATCAAAATAGAAGAATATGGCTACACCATGGAATCTACTGGTGCTGAGTCCTCTCCCCCGGACAGACCGTTTCTTGATAAACCACGGATCATCACAGATATGGACACAGATTATGGAAGCTTTAATGGATTAAGCAATGTGTCCTGTTTGAGTGATGAGGAGATCTGGACGTGTGGTGGTGACAAAATCATGAGACTTTACAGCCTCCATGGGGATCTATTGAAGTCAATAGAGACCAATTCAGAAAATATTCAGCGAGACATAGCAGCAACAAGGAATGGGGATCTAGTTTATACTGATTACAGAGAGAGAACTGTGAACATAATGAAGAATACACAGATACAGACATTGATCAGACTATGGGGGTGGAGACCTCTCAATGTCTGTAGTACCTCCTCTGGTGACCTCCTGGTTGTCATGGAAAGTGATCATGATAATACTAATGAACAAACAAAAGTTGTGCGTTATTCTGGCTCTACAAAGAAACAAAACATTCAATTCAACAACAGAGGACAACCTCTCTATTCATCTGGTGGAGTATTTGACATAAAATATATCAGTGAGAACAGGAATGGTGATATCTGTGTAGCTGACTGTGATGCCGGTGCAATAGTGGTGGTCAATCAGGCCGGGAAACTCCGATTTACCTACACTGGTCCTTTCTCTGTCACCAGTAGAGCGTATAGACCATACGGCATCACAACAGACAGCCAGGGTCGGATCCTGACAGCAGACCGTGACAACCACCGTATCCACATCCTGGATCAGGACGGACAGTTCCTCCGCTACATTGACAACTGTGAATTGCGCAGTCCATGGGGTTTAAGTATTGACACCAAAGACAACCTCTTTGTGGCTGAGTACAAAAGAGGCAGAGTTAAGAAAATTCAATATTATATGTAAAATTGTGAATGTATATTGAAAATAAAACGTGTGTTTTAATGGCATCGTCTTTACGCAGAGTTTTTAATTATCACAAGAGCAAAGCATTTTGGAAGATCTTTAAAGTGTTACGACTTGCATGCCCATTTGTAAAATGAATTATCGTAATTTTGGAAAGTTATCAACATTAGAAACTATTGAATTTGCCTGCCATATTACAACATCGCTGTAATTGTATAATTGTCTGAATTTTTTAATGTACGATTGTGCATGTTTTCAGAATAAAATGACACCTATGTTTCTGTCATTATCACATACATGTAAGTTATACAATATAGTCACAACCCCTTCTCTATTCAAACATTACAAATCTCTCGAAGTTACCAAAAACACTTGTTTATAGCATGCGCCATTCATAAATTCTAATTATACATTTTTAAGATATTTTAGAACCATGTTAACAAAACCTTGGACTTTCAGTAGGATGTAACTATCTTTTTCTTGCATCAAAACAAGCTGAAAATGACGCTGGTTTCAAGTGAGATATATCAAGATTGCGTTTTCTTAGCTCAAAAGCCAGGCAAATCTTGTTGATTTCAAAGAACCATGGCTAAGTTGCAAACAATTAAGTAGACATGCCTACGTCACGTTCCTGTTTGAGACAACTACCCAAAGTCCAAGCTCTTGTTAAAATGGTTCTAAAACAGTCCAAATTGTTTTTTGACCGTCATCAAAATAACCCACATACATGTATATATATTCTTTAGTTCTAAAACTGTAAATATGCACCTTAAATTTTGGAAGGTTTTCTCTGGGTGACTTATAGTGTAATACTTACAATTTTCAGTGTCTTTATCTGTGATAACAATACGAATCGATTTAGTAATATACAGTCCAACGAATTCATGAAGCAGAATTTTCAAAAGGTTCTCATTGTATGATATTGAGTAATACTTATATTTTTCAGTATCTTTGTCTGTAATATAAGACTAATAATCGATTTTGTAATGTACAGTCCAATAAATTCAAATGACGTTTTGTTGGGGCGCAAGCGAGGTTTGCATAATTAATGAAAATCACATAAATATGACAAAATTTTAATATTTGATATTACTGCTGCTGAAAATTATATAAATGTATTTTATAAGGAATCATTCTTTGAATATTACGAGGTGATTAGTTCGGTCGGGCGTGATCAAATCTATTATAAAAAAAACTTTTATTGGATTTGACCACGCCCCGACCAAAATTATCATCTCATAATATTCAAGAATGATTCCTTAGTCTTGGATGCACAAGTCGGTATCTGTTTTTTAAGATTTATTAAGGAGGTTGGCACCTGAAATAATAGTAATGTCAATCATCCGAAAAAGATGGGGACCTAAAATGTTCATTTATTTTATTTCTGACCCATGTCACATGCCATTTTTTTTAAGTGAAGGACCCAAAACAGAAGTGATAATTTTCCTGAAATTTTTTCCAAAATTTGACATGAAAATTTATAATTTGAAGAAATCAAACAAATAATTATGGTCTGAACTATCATTTACTTATGATTTTTAAACAGTATGAAGTTGAACACATGTATTGACTATGAAAGTATAATATAAGTCAAAGTTTAAAAATTCTTGCTTTACTGGTGGCGTCAAAGGCGAGAATTATAGTAATGTCATATTTCCAAAACTTTGCATACAAATAGACATACATTTAAACTCTCATTTAAAGCTAAAACTAGCAGGGGTCACATCTTAAAAATTAGAGATATAGCATGAAATAAGTTAATTTTAGGCCAAAATTGGAGTTAATTTTTCTTAACTTCTACGAAATATAAGTTAAATATGCCTAAACATATCGATAGAAATAACAATAATAGTGTTTAAGGTCAAGATCTAGTAGATGAAAGGTGCCTACAGGTTTATGAAATTCGAAATATAAATTCTTTTAATGATGCTTCATAACAATACCTTTGTTTCATAGGGTGTACCGGGACTTAATTTTTTGGTAAACACAATGAAAAATCATGTTTTAAACAACCATTTTCTATGAAATATGAAGGATAAAAGTAACAAATTTCGACGTTTTGACAATTTTTGACTAATGAAATATATTTAGAATGCCTACAGTCTCTCCAAAAACGGCATTAAACAAGCTCTTGACATCCTCTTTTACATGATGACAAATTGAATATAGGTACTGGGATTACGTTTCCCGTGATTAAATATGGAATGTCAAAATATTTCATTTTATTTTCTACATAATTCCTTTAAAGCCGTAAAATACGGGAAAAGATTCAGCATATCAATTATGACGTCATAATGGTTCTATCGCCAAGAAGACAGCCTGGAATCATTTACTAGATCTAGACCTTAAATATGATTTTAAGGGTGTTGTTTACTCAGGGTTTGAGTTCTCGAATTCGGATTGTTATAAAGTTCAATGCCATGAGTAAAATTTGTTCTAAACACAAAAAGTATCTGTGAAATGAATTATTACTGACATAACATTCGATATTTCTACTATATTATGGGATTATGCCAAAATAAAAATAGACTTTTAGCCAAACAGAGGAAATTCGGACTAAATTTTGCAGATTTTGTTTTCTGCTTAAACATTTTCGGAAATACTCTAATATTGAAAGTTAAGATTTTATATTTTAGTCTATATAATTTTGCATATTTTGTGGTAGTTTTACCTCATTTAGTCATTATAATAACCGTATGGCATGAATTAAAAAAATATTGAAATATGCTTAAAAACAAGAAAAGACACCATATCTCAAAATTTTGATCATTGACCTCATATAAATAATATGCCAACAGAATAAGGTCAATTTAAGTAGTTTAATACTATAAATGTTTTTGTATTATCATCATTCAATTTTTTGTAAAATTGGATCAAAAATGGGTAGGAATTTGCAAAGTGATAGAGGAAATTCGGACTTGAATATTTATAAAAATTGTGAGGGAAAACTTAATGCTTTGTATGTATTTAGTGTCACTGCCTTTCATAAATTGTATTTCATTTTCAAAAGTGTTGAGCAATTTGGATTATTTTCACAATTAAGAAAATCTCAATCATAGTGTAAAATTTTGAGTGATTTTCCTTAAATTTTCCAAAAATATACAATGGCCATTAACTCCAAAAGTAGGTCATTGACCTACTTTTTTGAAAATGAAAAATAACACTACAATAAAAGGTCTATAACACACAATAGTTGGTCTTTCATTATCATCAGTGGAATTTTTTTTTATTCTGAGTAAACGTCATCCTTAAGAACACCATGACTATATCGTAATACATAAACTATCTAAAGTTTGGTCTGCACTGAAAATTAGGAAGTTAAAGTAACAGCACTCTAAAACTAGTGAGTTATGAAAATTGTTCATTTTCTTCTTGAAAACCTTCCGCTGCAAAATATAGTCCCTTACTAAAGTCTGTAAAAATGTATTTTTTAAAAACAATTTCATTCAATAATTAAGTTTATTTGGCATTGTAAAATATAACTATGTATACTACTAGAATTAATATTATGTGATGCAGAATTTTTCAGACTCGAGGTGACCCAAAATGGCTACCCAAAACCTAAGAAGCGAACATCTTTAAAGGGACTTGGACACGATTTGACTTAAAATTTTCAAATTTTATTTTTCCATTTTCAATGTTAATCATGATAAATCTATAAGTTTATAATGCTATGTCAAAATTTGAAACTCAAATATCAAGTTATAAGCAAGATACAGAGTTTATAATTAATTGTTTTGTAAGCAAAACTCGAATATTGTCATTTTTTACATATTCGTTGTATTGGTGTAAATTTCCATCAAATGTAACTTTCTTTTGTTGATAATAGTATTTAAGAAGATATTGAATAAGTTTAAATTGTTTTTTACATGTCATTTTGTCTAAGAAATGATAATTCTCTACATTACATTTTATGTAAACAACTATAAGACTCGAGCTTTGATTACATAACTATCAACTCTTACCTCTGTATCTCGCTTGTAACTTGACTTTAACATTTAATATTTTTGTCAATCATTTAAAATGCACCAATAAACCATTTTATACATAAAAAATAAAAATAAATTTTTTGATCTCAAATCGTGTCCAAGTCCCTTTAAAACTCCGCAAACTTATTATAATATTCCGCGAGGTCGGGAGTCAGTGGTACGAGTGCCTTGACCGTCGCTTTCCAACTGCCGAATCATTGGACAAGGCCAACAATTACATAATGATATAGATAACAAAACACAGTTTTAACAATAAAGAATAATAGAATTGTAAATATATTTACTTATAGATAAACTGTGAGTCAATTAAGGGTGTCCAGATCAAAGACACCCAACGCCAGTGACAAGGTAAAAGGAGTCATGTCCAAGGGGAGCATTTCACACAGTGATAATACTCTGACTGACAGCTTAGAATAACAATGTAGTACACGTATGGTTCGAACATTTTTTATTTTGTTACAATGGGAGTGGGCAAGTTCCAAAACAGATTTTAGCCAGCATAATGAAGGCCAGATATACATCAAAATAGATACAATATCAAATTTTTTTTATCATACAATATCGTAAAGTTTCTAATACATTTACATATACATATAACACATATTAATAAAACTAAAAAGTAAACGCGTTTTTAATATCCTTTGTATTATTTAATGAGAAAGACCAGGGCGTTCAATATGAATGCGTTGTCACTTACTTACTGGCAGATGAGTAGTCCAAATTGGTTTTTGTTTAATTTTTTGTTGTGTTTTTGTAAATCTTGTAGTTTTGAATGGAACTCTTTTATTTCCTCCATTAAGGCCTTGGCTGTACCTGGTATGCCGGTTTTTATTTATAGAAAAAGGTATTTCCCGTTTTAACACTGGAGTAGGTGAAAGAATATTATATTTTAAAAAGTATTAACACAGTATACTTAATCAATTCTTGCGAGGAAATTACATGTAGAATTTGAATCTCTTTTTTCCGTAATTTATTTTGAAGGTGATAGACCTCTAATGCATTTTTTCTAGTAAAAGCACAAACATTTTGCCCAAAGTTTGTTTGAGGAAACATATCTTTATATTCCAGACATTTTTGTCGTTATGTTTTAAAGAAAGAGAGAGAATTGATAGTTTTGGAGAGAGAGAGAGAGAGAGAGAGAGAGAGAGAGAGAATGAAGGAAAACATATACTGTGAATTCAGTTGTGTGAGATACCGATATTTTACAGTTTTTGCTCGCTTTATGATACAAGAGGATATTAAATAGATCAAATGTAGTTTTTATTTTTGAAACTTGATCTCTCTTACAAAGTACATTTCATTTAATCACAGGTAAAATATAAAAATATAATAGTAAAAAGAAAATGCTAGTATTCTTGAGTATATGATTGTTTTAGAAAGTTATCGTTTATATTTTTTTAAAAATCAAGAAGACCAACTTTCGTTTTGTGGTGATTTTTTGAAAATTGACAAAATAATGTAGGCAGATCTAAAAATAGTTTCACTAACATTAAACCCTTAATACTATCAAATTTATCCAATTACTGTTAGTGAACTCTTGATAATAATAAAGGATAATGATATATAAGAATTTTAATGATATAAGCACTGTAAAAGAAGATATATTTCCTGCTTTTCGACGACTCGTGACCCAGGTTTTTCAGCCATCCAAAACAAATGTGAATCACGCGCACCAGTACAAGAGGGTTTCCCCGTGACACAGACCTGTAATTCTTCCGGCTTAGTTTATTAACTTACACCATATCGAAAGTCGCAATCATGTTAGGCGGTCGTGTACTGCTCCTAGTTTTGGTGACCATAGGAATAACAAGCGGAACCGAAGTGGATGGAAAACCAAAACCCCCACCCCCCGTGAATCCTTTCACCCCCGGGGACTCAAAGTGGTGCGCGTTTAAAATGGGCGGGAATGTGGCCCGTTTTGAGGTGCTTCCCGGCCTCGGCTGGGACAATCTCCAGAATAAGGACGCTGGGATGCTGGTCCAGTACAACTACTCGGAGTGTCGGACGACGGACGACGGTCGGTACCTGATTCCTGATGGAGTCTTCACGGTCCCCCTCAAATCCAGTAAGTTAGAGGTATTCGGAGAACTGTTCCAGCACTGGAACAACTTTACATCAACTACTTCCTCTTCCATCAATGTGGAGGCCGGACTACACCTTGGATCCTTTGGAATCAGCGGGAAATATTCTCACGAGTCGGAGAGCGTGCGTAAACACCAAATAATGGACAGGTCCGTGACGACGCGGGTACAGGCGCGGTACGCTCGCTACTCCGCCCTCCTACAGCCCGACACCCCCCTCAACCCGGCGTTCAGAGACCGACTCCGAAACATCGCTTACTACATACAAACTAACAAAACCAACATGGCCCGATACCAGAGTCAACTGTTAGTGCGGGACTACGGAACTCACGTCATTTCCGATGTGCAAGCGGGTGCCATCATCTCTCAGCTTGACCAGATTAAGACGACGTTCAGTAACAGTTACAGTATGGATCGCCGACAAGTCGTGGCCGCGGCCAGTGCCTCGTTTATGAGCGTGTTTAACGTCGGTGCCGAGTACAAACACAGCACGTCTACTGAAGTCATCGACCAGTATCTAGGGAATCGAACACACTCGGTAATCAACGCGATCGGTGGACCGGTTTTCCAACCGAACAACTTCACGCTGAATCAGTGGGCCTCTGGTCTGAGCGGAGACCTGGTAGCGGTAGACAAGTCTGGATACCCTATCTACGAGCTGATTTCCGCTCAGACACTTCCGGAACTCCCGCCTTCAATCCTGTTTCCTTTGGTTCAAACCGTAAAGAGTGCGGTGGAGGAGTATTATAAATTCAACATCTACAGAGGGTGTACCAATCTGGACTCGCCCAACTTTAGTTTTATTGCGAATGTGGACGACGGTACATGCGAAAGTCCGGAAACCAACTACACGTTCGGGGGAGTTTATCAGCAATGCAAACAGTCGGGGCAACTCAGTCAGAATCTCTGCAACGGACTTGTCCAGAAAAATCCTCTCACTGGAGCTCAGTCGTGTCCGAGCGGCTATGAGAGCGTTCTACTGAACGAAGGCACAAGATCCGCCACCGAAAGCCGGAGAAGATGTCATCATTGTGGATTTTTGGGACTGAGACACTGCTGTGACAATTACAATGTCTACGGGAGCGCCAAATATCAGTCATTCTGGTGCGTTGCGCAAGGTCACGTGGATCAGCAATCTGGATTCCAGTTTGGCGGGATATATACAAACAAGATCGATAATCCGCTGACCCAGTCCCGCGGGTGTCCCCTCTATTTCTACCCCCTGAAACTCGGTCTCGGTATGCAGGTCTGTGTCAGTGATGACTATGAGCTAGGGTTTCGCTACTCCGTACCTTTCGCTGGTTTGTTCAGTTGTATGACCGGAAATCCACTCGCCGTTCATCAGGATACGTCGTTTAAAAATCCAGATACGTTGCACTCTCTCTCCTCTTACCTTAAAGCGTCGAATAACTGGCCGCGGGGTTGCCCGACTGGGTACAGCATGCACTTAGCGACGATAGAAAACTCCTGTGAAATCAACTACTGTGTGAAAGCTAACGCCTTCTCCGACAAAGGACTTCCTCCCGTCAGACGTCCGCCATTTATGGATTTGCCAGGAGACGCCTATGTGGATTCTGGAATTTCCGAGGAATACATGATCAGCACGGGCGGGGAGACTTGGACCGACTTGACTCTGGCGAACCAGCCCAATTCCGCGGAAGAAGCAGACCGCGGGGGCGACTCCCAAGGGAACGAAGACGGTCTCTCTTCCGGTTCCACTGCAGCCATTGCCATAGTGATCACCTTGGTTATCTTGGCAACCGTAGCCATGGTTACGGTCATGTATAGAAGACATCAAAGGTCAAGACGCCCGTATCACAGAATGCCAAACCCGGAAACTGGTGCTGAAAATCGGCGAGAATACGGAGCGACTGCACACACTGAAGACTCCCCCCAAACAGCGTGAGCGGACTAAATACACAAAGTCCTGGCCAACAAAATTTATAAATGAAAATTGATTGTCATGTACAGACTTTGATTTGCAATCATCTAACTTTGTACCTGACAGGACACGATCATATAATATTTCTTCATTTTTTTCTTTGCAGGGTACTTACTGTAGTTGAATGAGATGGGTTTTTTTATGTATTTTTTTTTTGTTTGTTTGTTTTTTGTTTGTTTGTTGTTTTTTTTTTGTTTTACCAAGTATTTTATTTTTTTTAGCCTTTTTTAATCTGATGAACAGTTCTGATGACGCAATGTGTTGTCTTTGTGATATCTGTAGTTTGTGATATCTGTAGCTGTTGATATCTGTAGTTTGTGATATCTGTAGTTTTTTATATCTTTAGTTTGAGTATCTAACACCGCACCAACATTAATGGTTTTCTTGAAATCTCACGTCGAAAGTGTTCAAGTCTTTTACACATTTCATCATTTGATGTTTAGCTAATGACAATTTTCAATGTTTACATGCAATCAATTTATATTAAACGTTGTTTCCTTCATACATTTTGTTTGTCTGATTTTGTTGAATGTTTTAATTACTGAGTCAACGGATTAATCGATATATATATATATATATTCTTCTTTACTTCTTGTTAGGTTAATATTAATATGTACAGTTGTGTGGGAAACAAACAAGAATTTAAAACTAGTAAATAAATGTTTTGATTTTATGAAAAGGTACATTGTAATTGAAACATAACTACTTCCAACCTATATGTGAAGGACTCTTAGCAGTCAGGTCTACAAAAAAGATCCGTTATTAGTTGTTAGAAAACATAGAAAAGATGTGAATACATCAGAACCAAATGGGATGAATTCCATCTACGTCCATTGATAGGTCTTGAAATATTAGCAAATGCTACTTTTTACTTAGTCATCTATATCCAGTTTGATAATTTTTACATCACTTGCTATTGTACAACAGCCATTGTTCGATTTTTCGTGGTCTTAATGACAACGCACTAGAAACGCCGTTGGAGCGCGGTATGAACGCAGAAGAAACGTCACGAGAGCGCGATGAACGCAGCAACAGCTCTTTGGGGTCGCTGTGTGAACGCAGCCAAATGAAAAACAACTTGTTCAAACGCTGTGGATGCGCAGTGAGAGCGCGATAGAGACGCAGTGAGATCCCAAAGGACTCCGTGAGGTCTCCGTGCAAGCGCAAATGACTTATCACTGCGTCTACACTGCGATAAGCTGCGTTCCCTGAGCGCGCCGACAGAGCTCTCGTGGCGCTGTTGGAGATCTTACGGTGCTGTCCCAGTGACCTCACTACGCTTTTACGGCGTGTTTATCAGAACGCAGAGCCACGGCGCGTACTTTGTGCATGTTCAAAGTGCGCGCCGTCGCATGGCGTTCTAAAATGTTAAAGGCGATCCCACCGCGACGGAAAAAGATGCCGTTGCGTTGTTACGGCGCCGTAGGGGACTTTACTGCGTTTACCTTGGCGTTTTACATTATATATTGAAGGACGCTGCGGGATCGCCGTGAGGACGTAGCTCCGGTGTGACAGGGGTTTTTCCTAAGGATTATAGTGTTCCGAGGCCTATTCTTGGTAAATTTACCATCGGAATTTAATAGGTATGAATATTGCATGGAGAGGGATCTGCACCCCCAATCCTATACCGACATCTATAGTCAATATATAGGCTCCCGCCTTTAATCTTCTCAATCTGTGGACAAGCATGTATGCTTTTAACGATTTTAAAAGCTATGACTTTTCTATGACTTAACCCGTTTTAAAAGGTATTAGTAAAAAATATCCTGTTTACCAAACCACACTTTTACAAGATATCATCTTCCTTAATTGCAAATTATAGTTTTCACTTTAAAAAATCCCAATAACATGCCCTCAAATTTGCAAGAAGGATATTGCTCGTAAAATTTGAAATGTGGTTTCCTATTATCAATCATCCGGATATTGATTTGATAAATTAATCCTTTAAATGTACGTGTAAGTACTGGCTGTTTTAATTGTCTTTGTATGAGTAAAAAGGTTCTGTAAAGGTTGAAGGAGCGTCGTTCTCTCAATCAATAATACAAATAGTTATAATTTGAGTAAAACCATTTTGATTGATTCGAGGTATCAATTAAACAGTCAGCACCCCCCCCCTTTCACATTTCGTCAGCTGATCAACACTATTTTGTCATTTTTTCCAAATCCTAACGTATTAAAAACAATTTATTAAGGAAAATGGCCTTTCTTCTTCTTGGGTCAGTGTAATATTGGGTCAGTGTAATAATAATACTAAAGTTGACTTATAGTTCAATTTGAAGATTAAAAAATAATCGACAAAACTCCCCTCTCCCACCCCCGATTTGGTAAAAGTTTTAGGCTTTATTTATTTTTAGCTCACCTGAGCTGAAAGCTCTTCTTCTTCTTCTTCTTCTTCTTCTTCTTCTTCTTCTTCTTCTTCTTCTTCTTCTTCTCGAAAAGCAATCAGTCAAGAAAGCTGAAACTTGTGTGGAAGCATCCTCTGGTAATGTAGAATCAGAGTTGTAAAAATCATGACCCTCGGGAGTAGTGTGGGGCCAAAAAAGGGGGGGTTGACTTTTACATATGAATATATAAAGTAAATCTGTATAAATCTACTTCTGAAGGACAATTTAGCAAGGGAAGTTGAAACTTATGTGGACAGCATCCTTAGCTAGCTTTAATTCAAGGTTGTGAAAATCATGACCCTCGGGAGTAGGGTTGGGCCACAATGGGGGTTTAATTTTTACCTAAGAATATATAGAGTAAATCTTTAAAAATCTTCTTATAAAAAACCATTTGGCCAGGAAAGCTGAAACTTAAATGGAAGCACTCTCAGGTAGTGTAGACTCAAGGTTGTGAAAATCATGACTCCCGATGGTAGGGTGGTACCATAATTGGGGGATGTGAATTTTTACATGGGAATATATAGAGTAAATTTTTAAAAATCTTCTTCTCAAAAACCATTTGGCCAGGAAAGCTGAAACTTAAATGGAAGCACCCTCAGGTAGTGTAGACTCAAGGTTGTGAAAATCTTTTTCTCAAGAACCATTTGGGCAGAAAAGTTGAAACTTGTTTGGAAGCATGGTCAGGTAGTGAGATTTCAAGTTTATTCAAATCATAATTCCAGGGGGGTAGGATGGTGCACAAGGGGGAGACAAATTTTTAAATAGGAATATATAAAAAAATATCTTTGAATCTTTTTCTAAACAAACATATGTCTAGAAAAGCTGTAACTTTAGTAAAAGCAACTTCAGATAGTGTAGATTCAAATTTGTTCAAATCATAATCTTTAGGAGTAGTATGGCAGGCACATAGCATCTGGGGGGTTGGGGGGGTTAGGGGGGGGGTTCCCAATTTTTCGCCCAGCAAATAGTTTTCTTAAATTTACATAGTAAAAATTGAATTATCATGGAGTAGCCCCCCCCCCCTCCCCACACTTTTTGGGAGTATGTAAAAAAATGAGAATGGAAAATGGAAAATGAGAGAAATCGAAGTTATAGATGAACTACACCAGCCCCCCCCCCCTCCCCCTCACGGATTAGGATTTCGAAGATTTTGGGAAATTGCATTTTCCCCACCTTTTTTAGCTCACCTGAACCGAAGGGTCAAGTGAGCTTTTCTGCTCACCTGTTGTCCGTCGTCCGTCCGTCCGTCCGTCCGTCCGTCTGTCTGTCCGTCCGTCTGTAAACTTTTCACATTTTCGACTTCTTCTCAAAAACCACTGGGCCAAATTTAACCAAATTTGGTACAAAGCATCCTTATGGAAAGGGGATTATAAATTGTTAAAATAAAGGGTAAAGCCCTTTTCAAAAAGGAGATAATTGCGAAACAGTGAGTATAGGATGCGTGTCTTTAAAAATCTTCTTCTCAAGAACCACTGCACCAGAAATGCCAATTTTTACATAAAAGCTTGTATATATAGTTAAAATTCTAAATTGTAAAAATCGTGACCCCCGGACCAAAACTTGGGCCTCAGGCGGGGTTCAAAGTTTAACATACAAATACATAGGAAAATGTTCAAAAAATCTTCTTCTCAAGAACCACTACACCAGAAATGCCAATATTAACACAAAAGCTTGTATAAATAGTGAAGATTCTAAATTGTAAAAATCGTGACCCCCGGACCAAAATTGGGCCCCCAGGCGGGGTTCAAAGTTTAACATACAAATACATAGGAAAAATGTTTTATTGACTTTTGTTCCATTTATTCAAGTAAATTTTGCACCAAAAAACCCAACTGTGTCTCCCTGATTATTGACAACTCATTGTATAAGTATAAAAGGTTGTTTAAATAAGAATGACGGATGAATACGATAAGGTGTAAAAATTCACTAAATATTATTTTAGACCATCGCTTACATTTTATTTGGATACCGTGCCCGATAAAAATAAAAATTAATATATAAAATTATTATTTATCGGGCACGGTCTCCAAAATGATTATAAGCGATAAATTGATCTTGTGATTTTGTTGCAAGATTGCAGCTAGTTTGGTTGAGCATTATAGATACGGCAGATCAACGCACGTGGTGTGGATTTATTTGTAAACAACCATACCATAGATAATCTTGTTTTACACGGGAATTCAATTTAAAAACAAGTATGTTTTATTATAATTAGGGAAACACTGTTTATGTGTTACCCTCGTATACAAATGATGAACCCGTAAAGTTTGTTCAAAGAGTGTTTAAAGCAAAAAGGCAATAATTTATTTATATTATGAACTTTGAAATTTCTTCGATTTTTGTAACCATGATGAGTTATGATTCATTGTATTACAAATGCATCACTACGTATTTTATAAGGAAATGTACTGAGTATACAGTCACATGGTGATGTTAAAATTGCATATAAAAATATAGTTGCATTTTGTGGTATTTATGGACTTATTGTACGTACGACCTAACTCAGACAGCGCGTGCAGGTGTCATAACAGTATTTCACTGACATGGCTGAGGCAAAATAATTCCCGATTTTTCCTTTGAATTCGGGGCGTTTCCGCACGCAACAGGAGCTGATTTTTTTATAAGATGAAAAACAATGAGTAAGAGGTCTAACTATCCCAGTTTTGTAATAATGCGAGGTCATCTGAATTTTTGATGCGTGTTGTTTCCGGCGGGGGGGGGGGGGTAAAGGCCCGGGCTTGATTTTCAAACACATGTGTAACTTGGAGGTAAACAAAGTCTCACGCCTTGCTGGATGCACGTGTGTATTTTGCTAGAAAATTGTAAATGAAGCGTTGTTTAAAAATATGTCAAGAGGATTTTTTTTCCAGAAGTTCGTTTTGAATTTTTAATCTGTATGTAAAGTTGTGCATCTTTGGTAAGAATATAAAAATAAGTAAAATTTGATACTGTAGTGACACCTGCACTGATCTCCGCGGGCTCCCTGGTCGAGGACGGATGTGTCCCGGTGCACGGCGAGGGCTATTGTGCACTCTTGTTGATGAACCCATGTTTTATGTGTATTTGTATGTTGTCTGCTTGGCAAAAAATACTATAATATGTACGAATTTAGTTACACAAAATATTTTTATTCTGATATTAATTGATATACGATTATAGGTACAGAAATTTCAATTAATGATACCTGTCTTAAAGAAAATGTCAGCCCGAGGCATTTGTGGGCGTTCCGGCCTTTGATATGTATAGTGAAGATTCTAAATTGTAGAAATCGTGACCCTCGGACCAAAACTTGAGCCCCAGGCGGGGTTCAAAATTTAACATAGAGCTACATAGGAAAAATGTTTAAAAATGTTCTTCTCAATAACTATTGCACCAAAAATGCAAATATTTACACAATAGGTTGTATATATAGTGAAGATTCTAAATTGTATAAATCGTAACCCCCGGACAAAAAGTGGGGCCCCAGGAGGGGTTTAAATTTTAACATATATAGGAAAATGTTTTAAAATCTTCTTAAGAACTATAATGCAACAGTTTGGGATATTACTATGCATACATCATGATACATGTACATCCTTAAATAATGTAAATTCTAATTTGAAAAATCGTGACTCCCGGACAAATAATGGGGCACCAAGGGGGGTTCAAAATTTAAACATTTAAAAAAATATAAAGGAAACGTTTAAAAATGTTCTTCTCAAGAACTACAATGTTATAGTTTGTGGAATTACTATGCATGCATCCCTGGCTTATGTAGATTCTTAATTGGTAAAATCATGACCCCCGGACCGATGTTGGGGCCCCAAAAGGGGGTCAAAGTTTATTATAGAAATATAAAGGTAACATGTTAAATATCTTCTTCTCAAGAATTACAATGCCTAAATTTTTTAGATTACTACCTTGCATAACACCTTGGATAATGTAGGTTTGATAGTTTTAAAATAGTGACCCCTGGACTAATACTGAGGACCCAAGCTGGATTAAAAGTTAAATGTAGAAGTATAAATGGAAAATGTTTTAAAATCTTCTTTTCAAGAACTACAATGCTTCAATTTGTCAGATAACAACGTAAGCATTCTCAAATAGTGTAGATTCGAAATTATAAAAGCCGTGACCCTCGATTTAATACTGGGCCCCAAGAGGTGTTCAAAGTTTAGCATAGAAATAAAGAGGGAAAATGTTTAAAAATCTTTTTCTAGGGAACTATAATGCTTCAGCTTGTGAGATTACTATGCAAGCATCCTTAAATAATGTAGATTCCAAATAAATAAAGCTTTAGCACTGGACTAATACTGGGGCCCCAAGATGGGTTCAAAGTTTAACTTAGAAAGATATATTGAAAATGTTTTTAAAAGTTTTTCTCGAGAACTATAATGCTACAATTTGTGAGATTACTATGCAAGGATCTTCATATTGTGTAAACTCTAATGTAGTGGAACCAAAAGATATCTTTTTTGATGTTGTTCCGTACAGTCTGAGAGTTATTCCTCTTGATGTGGAACTCTTCTACGTTCATTTTTTCAGGCTTTGTACGTGCGGTCCCGCCACAGTGCTACACATTTTCATTCCAATGTAACTATTTATGTTGTTAAAGCCAACTATAAACCTCGGACCAATACTGGGGCCCCATAAAGGGTTCAATGTTTAAAAATAGAAGAAAAAAAGCATATGCTACGAAATAGAATGTCACAAGGAACTGCTGTTCAGGTGAGCGATGTGGCCCATGGGCCTCTTGTTTGTTTTTTTTTTTTTTTGCTTGTCAAGATTTTTTGGATGAGTCTGCCCCTCAGTTGTACAAAGGACATTTTAATTATTCACAAAACTGAAATATTGTTATACATAATAGAAATTTCTCGCGTTACGATAGTATAGCGAGAAATAGTTGTCCTAACGATATGAAAACGTATTTGTTTGCATAGAAACGGAAGTTACGTTTCGTATAGTTATTAGCATTTGTATACTCAGTACTTAGTGTGTTGTTACTTGTTTTGATAATTTTCCAATTTTATGCGGTTTGAGATTGTTTGGGTTTATCTAAAATCCGGAGGGATACTTTTATAACGAGAAAGGCTTCGCGCCACACATCATGGTTTTCTGTTTATCAACTGAACACGGCTTGGATGTTTAATATGTTTTACGGTGCGACCGTTGGGGCGAGCGCAGCAGGTGATCAAAATGAATTATGATAAATCAATAAAAATAAAAGTAGTGACGCAAAGTAAATGAATTTGAATGCAAAATAAAATAAATATACCTATATATTTTTCCAGTACATTTTCATTATTCATAATTCATAAGATTTTTTATTTATTTATATACCAATCTGATTAAAATCAGATCTTTGTAACGCTCCGAAATTCTGATAGTCGCTAACCAAAGTGTAGCGACATCAGAATTTGTCGGAACAGATCAAAGATCTGATTTTAATCAGATTGTTTATATACTGGTCGCACGCCAATATAGAATTTATCTCAGATAAAATGTTGTTGAATAATAAAGATTTTAACATAATGTACATTGCAGTTTATTTCCTCTTTTCTTGCACCAGACATTTTTATTAAACTTACAAATAAAAATTGACTCATCACAGATTCCCCCCTCCCTCGTTTAAAAAAAAATCAAATTTACGTATAAAAAAAATTTGTTGATCACATAAGGAAAATGGATCCCCCGGGAGCATGTATTATCGTAAATAGTAGTGAAAATAAAGACACTTTTGAGCAGCTAAAGAGCTAAAGGCATACCACGCACTCCCCATTCCCCACCCCGATTAGAATTTTCCTGATTTTGAGAATTTTATTTTTCTTTTTGCTTATGAAGACTTTTTGAATGATGTTGCCACGCCCCATTTAAAAAACGTTCCTGGAAATTACCGTAAATATAGTAATTAAAATAATTGTGAGCATTCATCCAAATGAGAGCAAGTTACAGCTGTTTCCTATCTCTGAAGAAATGTCCCGATTCGTTAGCTCTGCAAGATTTTGAGAAGATTTTGGTATTTATATTTCAGCAGATTTACAATAACTACTTGGAATAGTTTCCCCTTATTGTGACGTCAAAGTTCACGTCAGTCAAGTGTAGTCTGTCTCTTTGAAAACACACTAGAAAAAACTACGCGAAAAATACTGTTTGGTTTACTTAAAAAGCATGATGTTCTGGAAATTACACAATTTATCTGTTTCTCAAAAGTTTTACTTTGATTCTCGCGAGATGGTATCCAGTCTAGTGAGATCGGCCGACATTGAGGAATTGCATTGTGGGTCGAAATTTACTGACTCCGAAAAATTCTGTCGGATCAATGTGTTAGAAATCCATTCTGACGTCACTCGAAAGGACGATAACTCCGGAAATTGGCGTTGTTTCAATGCATGAACGTAGTCTTTTATCTTGTTCTCGTGAGAGTGTGAAATGGGAAACCATAATTACAGGGAACTACTGGGACGATAAAAACAAGGCATTACTGGTCCGATTTACTGACGCCAAAAAAATCCGTTGAATGAATGTGCAAATAGTCCGAATTTTCTATTCACACACGCCTTGCCGGTAGAGCTCGCTGCGCGCCGGCGAGCTGCGCTCGCTAATATGTTTTACGGTGTGACCGTTGGGGCGAGCGCAGAAGGAGTCACACATCTGTCATCATTGTTAAATGCAACCCGTGGACTTAACCAAACCAAAAAACTTTGGCTTTGTCTCGAAAATTTTACCACCGCAAGGAACCGGAAGATATCAAACTTTTATTCCAATGGTCCCTTCCTAGGTTTATACACTTAAACAAAAAACTACCACTGAGCATTAATAAAATGTCAAACAGACTTATTAAAATATTTTGATAAACACAAAGCCGGTTTTTTTTTAATTTTTTTATCTCTTCTTTACCTTTTAATAATGATCATTAAAATCAATAAATTGTGTGTCTGTCATGCGCGGATCTAGAGGGGGGGTCGGGGGGTCCCGACCCCCCCTGGAAAAATGAAAATTTATTAAATTTACATAGTAAAATTATCGTGAAAATATGCCTCGGACCCCCCTGGCAAACACAATTATCCTTCGGACCCCCCCCTCCCTGGAAAAATTTTCTGGATCCGCGCATGTCTGTTATTTCTCATTTTGTTCCTTGTTGTTACCGGTGTTTAAGTTTTCCTCTGTGACATCAATTTTGTTTTTAATCTTTTTAATTTTTGTACGCTATACGTTATAGACATGTTCCCTCCCCCTTTTTTTAGTGTGTGATATCCAATATTATTGAAAGTTTGACCACATATGCAACTATAACAAATACATGTAGATATTTTAACAGTTTAATTTTTATTTTTATTTTAATTCATTACAAAATGACGTGGCTACACGTAGATCTAATAATGATTAGACTTTTCTTTTTTAATAAGTTTTTGTCACCTACCTAACGTATACAATGATTGGATCAATATGACAATAAATTTAGCATGGAACTTGCATGTGTATTTACTGAGCAAAAAAAATCATTAAAACAAAACTAATCAGCCAAAGAGTCGCCGTTAATAGTGAGCGCAGTATCAGTATTAACGGTGACTCCCTACTGTGTACTTCCTACACGTTACATTCAGTACAGATGCTTGATCCACCTCTAAATGTATCGCGGGAATATAAAACGCCAGATCACTGTGACGTCATAATTAACTTTTTGCGCTCGACAGTTTTCGTAAATTGTCGGACAAATTCGGGGAAGGAAATGACGTCATAGGTACAGTTTTTTACGTAAGCATATGTGTTGTTTACTTTAATGTTTTTAAAAGGATTCTTTATTGTTAAATGAAAATGATGTATGCGATTTACAGGTAAGAATTTTCCTTAGAAACGCTTCCTGTTCCGCCAAGTTGCTATGCACCGCAAAGGATCACTGGGATAGTAGAACGTTTTCACGCGGGTCCACAAAATTTTCTTTGAACAATGTGCAGATTTCAACTCGAATTTCCTCCGTTCGTACACGTTGTCTATGGAGCTCGCTACGCGAGCGGCGCTTCGCGCCGCAACGCTGCGCTCGCTATAAACTGTAAGTGTCATGTCTTTGCATTGATTATAGTGTCGAATAATAACGTTACATTTTAAGTGCATCAGTTATTTTTACATGTCACATCATATTTACAGCAGAAATAGAGATTTGTGTATTGGCAGGACGTTGGCATTAAGTAAAACATAGATTGGACTATCTCATTATTTCTCTAACATGATTTTATTGCATATATTTTATAATTTGCTGTCTCGATAACTTACCAGAACCTTTTAGTAGTAATTTTGACATGTTATGATTGTTAGATTTTACAGCTTACATTATGTACATGAGTCACGCTCGAATTTTCTAAAATTTGGCATAATGTGAAATGTGGATTGTCATGTTGATGTCTGTACATGTACTTATAAATGTTGTAACTTTTGTAGTTTCTCACCCTCTCCGAGGAGGCAATAAAACAACTCAAGTCTGAAGCTTGTTACTGCACACTTAGTGATAGCCAATGAAATAAGAGAGTCGAAAATGACATGTTTGAGTAGTTTTCTGAAAGTTCTGGTGGTCAGTTTCTAGCGCACGCTCTAACCGAGCAAGTCAAGTTTATTTTAAAGTTTAATGTTTAATAATAAATAGGTTTGTGAGAATGAATCCGCCATTCATTTTTGTTTACCTCGCAAATTAATGCTGCGGATACAGATTTCCATAGTTTTTTACATAAAATACTGTGAAATTTTTATCTATGGTTTTTCCTGGGCGGCGAGGGAAGCATAGTTAAGTTGTGTTTATATAATGTACTAGTATTTTGTATTATTAATTACATGTGCATGGTTACATTAATATTGCTCTGTTTACGGTGAAATAAAAATCCTAGCGTCCCACCACAGTGCGCTGAAATGCATCATATTGTTTGTTGTTTTATTTATGTTAGTGAAGTAAAGTGTGGACTCGTACCTTAGTTATTTAATGAGAATAGACTTCCTTAACTTATGGGGGCTAGCAGGTGTAAAGGTGTGAAACGCGATTGACAGGCGTATGTTTTCTATTGTATTAATCGGAGTACCATTATAGTTTACAGTCCAGCTAAATGAAGCAAACTTTATTGTTAAACCGTGTTTAATGGTAAAAACAGATCGTCCGAATCCGAACGCGAAATTCCGGATATATGGGGCAAAATGTTACGTATATAACAATATATTTCCAAATACAAATGTAAAATCGTCCGTTAACTGAAGCGTCCGGATCTCTGGCGTCCGGACATATGAAGCCCCACTGTACATCGATATTCAAACATTTGTCGTAATGCTTTTATAGTGATCATGAATATACTTTTTATAGAGCAAATGTGTGAAGAGTACCTGACTATAGTAAGTTTTAAATAGATAATAAAAACTGATCGAATATAATAAGAAGAGATTATTTCTAAAAGCGTTGATAAGGGGTTCGGGCTTACTTTAGGGGTTTATATCCCCCTTGATTTTGATCACACAAACTTAAAAACACGCGCGTTAGGTATAGTGGAAGTTTCTTGATATATTTCTAACAAGGGTCGAGGGCTTCCATCATATCTATAGGTGTCCATTGACATTTATCTGTGATTTAGCTCACTAGAACTTTGTCATTTTTTAAATCTTCACAACGATATTGTGGTGAATAGTGGTCCGTTTTCTCCCTTTTCTTTAACGTGAACATCAAACAAATTACAAGGCAGTGCAGGAAACCTATAGGGCTCTCATGTCCAGGTCTCAAATTTGGTCTGTACGGATACCATCAGGTGGTTCTGAGGGGTTTATATCTCCCTTGATTTTGATCACACGATCTTTACTGCCTCCGAAGTTGTCAATGCTCCTACAAACTATTGATGCATTTATCATTTTGATATTGACTAAAGTATGCCGATGATAACGTAAAATATATATTCTGTTAGGGGACTCTCAGTACTTTGACGATTTTCCTTTCTACTGGCGTAATGGCTGCTGTTTTAGAGACTGTTAACTTCAGCATGGTTATAATGCCAAACAATGGAGTATACTTTTCAAAATTTTGATTTATCAGTAATTCTGGGTGATGCACTTGCATATATATCAGTTTGTTATTGGGAGAAATCGTCAATGCAAGTTTAATTCATGAACAATATCGAGTCTACTCTCTCATCGCCAATAAACAGAAATTTGTTTCATAGTGTCTTGTATTTCGAAATAATTTTAATGTGTTGTCACTCGTAAAAATGAAATACTTGTAAATGTAACTCGTTAAGATGAAAACCATGTCCTGATACATGTACAATAGGTCAGTATCTTGTTATAATAGAAGGGTTTTTTTTATTTACTAAGATATACGGTGCTATGGTATTCTTCTGGATCTGTATATCCGCCGTGTGCAGTACGGACGGGGTGAGGGAATGTTGGCGTCGAAGGTATAAGTAGTATAAGGTTGAGGCGCGCTGTGGGCCGTAAGGTAAAAACGAAGGATAGGTTTGCCGTATTCCCGAAGGTCCAGCAGTATACAGTTCCAGAGAAATAAACCAAGTGATGAAGGATTCCGTATTTATTGGACGAGAATCAACGATGGCAACATTATAACATTTTAACAGACAAACATTTTACAAACAAGTCGGATATGGCCAGTAGTGGCCTCCGGACTCAAGACTCTGGGTGAGTCGGACGTGGCCGAGTCTGGCCGCCGTATTCCAGACTGCCGATTGACAATTGTACATAACTATTTATAAGAATCTGAACAATAAGTATAAATTGACAAGTGATGACATAAGTAAGCTGAGTGAAAGGTTTACAGATAAAAAAATAATTAAATAAACTCAATGAGTCTTTGATGTCCAAGAAATGAAAAACTGATAATTGCACAATGTTGTTTTAAGAGATTAACAGTCCTTGAGACATGACACTCTGTCTCTTTGAAATCACATTAAGAGTCCGAAAAGTGTTAATCACTAAATGAATCAGTAACTTTGTAAGAAATAAACTGTGAGAAAATATATATTACGAAACAGATGTTGAATTTTAAAAGAAAAGTCCAAAATAAAGTTATAATTAAACAGTGAATTTTGCACGGTGATATATGAATAATAATTTCTGTTACTTTCTGTAATCTGCAGTAAAAATTACAATATTCTATAGACTATTTCACAAAAAATAATACTAAAAACTTTAATCTCTAAAGGGGTCATTATTCTACAGGGATCAGTTTATTCCATGTAGAGTGTGCTCATTTATATAAACATGACACTTATTCTTCAGGCAGAAGGGTCATTGTTCTACGTAAAATAAAGACCGGGGTCATTTTTTGCATAGAATAATGACCGGGGTGGGGTGAGGGGGGATCATTCTTCTGCGTCGAAAAATTACACTCAGTCATTATTCTACGGGGGTCATTATTCTACTTTACACCGGTGTAACGACGAAAAGTGACCCCCGTAGAATATTGACCCGGGGGTCAAATTTCTACGGAGAAAACTGACCCAGGGTCAGTATTCTATGACAAGTAGGGTCATTTTTTTACAGTAGAAAACCATTCCAGACCTGTAGATCTACGACCCCCCACACGTTGAAAACTGACCCCCCATAGAATTTTGACCTCGCTTATAAGCCACATAGAAATATAAGAAATTAGAGGCGATACGTGTTGCGTTCATGTTTGGCGGGGGAGGGGGTATCAAAAGCTTTAAATTTTGAAAGATTATGCAGAACTATTATAAGAACTATGAACTTGGCTAAGCCTTTATAGGGCTGTGTCTACCCCTAAAGCTACATACATGATGAAGCACTCGCTTGCACTCTCTTCTTGTATTATGAAATTTATAAAAGTTGACTATGAAATCATCTAGTTTAATATATAGTATAGCCTATTCAGTAAAGCTAGTAGACGCGAGCTGTTGTGTCATAACCATACTGACGCGACAGCGCGTGTCTACTAGCTTTACTGAATAGGCCCCTCTATTAAACTTGATGATTTCATAGACAAACCTTTTTTTAATAGACAAACCTTAATAATGACATGTGTAAGTTTTGCAGAATTTTAGAGAAAAAAAAAAGAAAATAAAATCCTTGTTCATTAAACTTTTTCACCTACACAATTTACCTAACAGATCAATTACTTACAAGAGCAATAGATGACAAAACATAAAAGACATAGATTTTAGCAACCCTGACAGAAGGTAAATAATATATGTAGTGTTACATAACACTTACTCCGAAAAGTAAATTGAGACATGCCATCGGATTAAAAGAAGATTTGATAGCTTTACTTACAAGTTATTAATGGTAAATCAAAATATTCAAAAATATAATTTTAGTTAATTTGAAAACAAGTTTTCCTCACGACAAATGTCTTTTACTAATTAACAATTTTCAATTGCCAATGAGTCCATGACTAATTAGTCATGGACTCATTGGCAATTAAAAATTGTTAATTAGTAAAAGACATCAGTATCATTATATATATTATCATTATATATATGCTTTATACTGTTGTGTAAGTAGAGGCGAGTAGCATTGTTTTAGAAAGGGAAAGAGCAGACTTGACAAACATAATGAAAAACAGAAACTTTTATCGTGGAAGGGGGGGGATATGGGAAAAATCCCATAATTTTTACCTGTTCCCAATGATGAATCTACGTGAAAACTTGAAAATGATGTTACAAAAAGTGGAGAGACAGCCCTTAACCCCATTAACACCTCTTCTTGATGTTATGTGCCTGATTAGTAAACATATCTGAAAATAATCGTTATTCATTTTACAATAAACTTGTAAACTTGTACAGCTTTTATCTCCCTTCTCATTGTCGTAGTAAGAGTATAGATCTTAACTTTTTCCTGATTTGTAGCAAACAATTTCTTGAAAACTTTGCTTTACCTTTTTTTATTTGTCGTAATATTTCACAAACAATGGGTGAAACAAACATTTATTGTAAGAAAAGTTAAGTTGTAACATCTTGGTTGCGATGCACTTAATTCGTATGTCTGATTCATCTCCTATATAACCCTTTAGTTCACACCGTTTCTTCGGAATAATTCGCTTCTGTACTCATTTATTGTACAATGACAGTTACTATTGCAATTATTAGATATCGAAAATGAAATTACACCTCATCTCGTTGCCCTCTACTTTATAACATAATTTCTAAGAGTCATATTTTGATTTCTTTTCACCCAGTTTTTCTTCTAGGTCCTCCCACTCGCAAAGTAAGTTAAATATGTTAGGATCTATTTCTTCGATCTGTCGCTCCAACCCTTTTATCTTATATGGGCAATCCTTAAAATGCATGACGTAGACATCCTCTACCTTTTTCTACCTCTTTGACAATGTTCGAATCGACTTCTGAATTAACCAGCGCGGCTTTTAGGACTCTTTGTGAAACGTATTGGTGGTATTTTGGGGGCAGAAAGTTCTCGATGTAGATGTATGGCGTTCGGCTGTATGTTTCTTCTGCAACATCCAATACGGGCTCGTAGTGGTTTGCAATGTTTGTAATATAAATGCTTTGCTTTTCTCCTAATTCATGACTTTTTCTGTGTATGGGAGGGTACGGCAGCCATGCGTAATTTTGGTTGCTCCCATGATGGCAGTAAACAAATACTGTTGCATGCGCGGATCCAGAAAATTTTTCCAGGGGGAGGGGGGGGGGGGGTCCGAAGGATAATTGTGTTTGCCAGGGGGGGTCCGAGGCATATTTTCGCGATAATTTTACTATGTAAATTTAATAAATTTTCATTTTCCAGGGGGGGTCGGGACCCCCCCGACCCCCCTCTAGATCCGCGCATGCTGTTGTATCGCAAATTGTTGCGAAAGTACGAATTTCTGTATCAGTACCCCAAGATCCTTCTTGTTCCATCCTTGAAGACTTTAAATATCGTTGTGGGTCTGCTCCAATGTTTTTCAATACGTGTTTATTCTTTTTCATAAAATCTACCACTTTATTTCTTACGTCATTGTGATAAGACTGCACCCCAAATAAGATATAACTAAATGTTCTAAATAAACAATTCCCATCTCTTCTCATAGACGCTGTTACTGTTGGAATGGCATTAACATTCACGTGCCGTCTGCGTCCAATTTTCAGAAATTTTTTTACCTGGTGGTTAAATTGCGCAGCGTTCCTAACTTGCCATTCATTATCTGTAGGATAAAACAGAATGCGAGATCTGGGTTCAGAATTTTGGGTTACCTCTACTTCTTCAATTTTCCGCTTTTTTAGTGGAAGCGACGTGTCACCTTTTTTAGTAGATTGATTGTCTTCGTCTTTGGGTGCCCCCTTTTGTTTTGTCGTCGTCTTTTTTCTGCGTTTCACCTTCCTCTTGTGTTTCAACTGTTTTTCTGCTTGTTGTGGCCTCGCTGGATCCTTGGTAAAGTTTCAACCTATTGCCATTTATTGCACATTTTAGTCCCTGCAAGGTGTATGTCCCCTTTTTCTTTATAGCTTCAACTGTGTAGGGACCACTCCATAACTTTTCTAATTTCCCACCTTTCTGGGATAACTTTCTAGAATTGTGTAGCAAAACTTTATCCCCAATCTGCAAAATCTTATTTTTGATTTTCTTATCGTGATGCTTTTTTTGTTTTTGTTGTGCTTGCTTTATGTTTTTAGAGGCTTCTTCTCTTTCGCAAGATAACTTGATAAATGCGTCACAGCGCTGTTTCAAAACACTTTCAAAGTTATCAATCTCTGGGATTGATTGGATCGGGATGTCAAGTTCAATAGGTAATCTGGATTCACGACCATATACCAAAAAGAAAGGAGTCTTCTTTGTCGTCTCATGTTGTGCAGTTCTGTATGCTAAAAGCATGAATGGAAGTTTTGTATCCCGATCATTTTGCAGGTCATTTACACATGAGGACAGCATAGAACATAGTGTTCGGTTGTAGCGTTCAGTATGGCCTCCTGTTTGTGGATGATAGGGAGAAGCAATTCGGTGTTCAATTCCGTAAGTGGTGCATACACCATCGTTCAGTTCATTGCAAAACTCTCTTCCTTGATCAGTTATTATCACTTCAGGCACTCCGTGATCCGAAATAAATTTGGATAGGCACTTTAGGATTGTGGATGCCGTTTTGTCTGCAATTGCTTCCACTTCCACCCATTTCGTCAAATATTCCGTGAAGACAAGAAGGTACTTGTTTCCTGAATTAAAAGAAATTAAAGACAATTAAGATAACCGATCCATTGTAGCCCCAGATTCAATGAATCTGCATGCATAACAAATATGTACAGTATTATAGCTTAATACTCATTATACTTTGACATAATTTTCATGTTTAAGTATCAGTATGTAAGAGCGGAATTTGTCCTAAAAATGACCTTTTCATGTGTTTGAAGAGTTTTCCCCCTTTACTTTTAATCTATAAAAATGAATTTTAAGAAATTCTATCTGGTATGATTTTTTTCGATAGTTTTTCTATTCCTAATGATTGAAAAGATCTTTCCACCGCAGCATTTGTTGATATTCTTTGTATTTACTTTTCAATTTTCTAGAATTTGCTTGTCTAAAAAGACCTTAATGTAATCTTCATTAATTAATTACTGCACATATAAAGTAAAAATATTGTTAAAAATTTCTCTTCGTAAATCATTTTCTGCTCTAAAATAATACAAATTAAAACATGTATCAGTATATCAGTATTTAATAAATAATGAATATTCAAGACTGGAAAATTAGGGGCTTAATAGCAATCGAATACTTCCCTACTTTTTAATAGCAAATAACAAAAACGATGCCACGAACAGACATAGTCGAAAATCATAGATAGTTTTAAATTCTCTGAATTTTAAAACTTTAATGTAACATATGTAGAGCAGAGCGGATCAGAAACCCCTGACTTGGGAAGATGGGTCAATTTGTACGATCCTTATACGCACATCAGACCGTGGCTCGAGAGATGACAAACAACATTTTAAAAACCGATCTCGCTTTCAACGTTCAATGATTGTTGCACTATATAGCCATTTCAAACAGCACAGAATATACCAGGCACGTGTTGCATCAAGAGGTGGCCAGCCCCCCCCCCCCCCCCCCCCCCCCCAGCTTACTTTTTGGCGCAACGAAGATTTTTCTATTTTTAATAGATTAACATATAATAAAAGAGGTATAGCGCCTTTTCCCATTATTTCACCTACACCTGTGTTTGGACGGAAAGTACCTGTTACTAAAAATAGCTTCAGGTACCTATAGCTGTCGCAATGATTTTCGAAACCTGGATACACTGTACTGATTTTATAATGGTGTCTGTAACAACTGATTTGTCATAAATGCGGGAAACTCTGTGGATAGCAGTAGTTGATGTTCTGAACAGTGATAAGTTCAAGCAGAATGCAATGGATCTAAGTGTAAAAAGAGTACATTTACAGTGTTAATGAAGAGATCTGTTTATATTGAGTATACTCAGAGTGAATCAAACAAGAAATTTTTTTTAAAAAAATTCAGAATAATAGATACATGTAACTTAACCTCTCTATTCTGTTCATGTTTCAATTTAAGTGAAAAAAAAATACTTCTTAGTGAATTCGATCCAGCGACCACAAAACCAAAATGACCTCCGCGTTACCACTAGGCCACCCATCCAACATTTTGAGCAGATGCATTTTCAATATACATGTATATGGCTACATACATGATTGTATTAGAAAAGACACTAATTGAAATATTTGTCTAATTTTCAGTACGAAGTCCACGTTAAACCAAAACTAATTCAATGTAAACGTGGTCTACAATACCTGTAGAACATAATTTTAGTCGAATGTCTTTGGTTTACAGTGGTTCAAATAGTCAAATATCCAATTTCTTATCGTATACTAAGTAACTACTTTCCTATACATCCCTAACAAAACCTGAATATTTTAATGATGTCGTGTAAGATAATTAAGACCCTTAAAGCATGATGATTGTGTAATATTCGTTTCTTTAATTATATTTAAACTAAATATTGTATAATATTGAAAATGTCTGATGTTTGGAAAAGGCTATATTTGAGGCCAAATCGTATATTAAGTGGGCTATACCTCTTTAATGAACATGGGACCATGTAACGAATTGACAGTGAAATGGAAGGTATAGGTTTACTCCAAACCCCTCCACATATATTTGAATTATCGGGAATCTGGGAAGTAGCCTTAGCCTTTTTTTGTTTGACCCTGTCCTTCCCACTTTAAAAAACGATGCTTCGTGTCTGTTTACATTGTAAGCAAATAAGACATTGAACCCCCTCTCCTTATGGAATACAACCAGTGTTTAAAAGGTAATAACTTGTACAAGATCTTTCCAAGTTACCGTAATTAATTGCCAATACATTTATTTACTATGTTACATGTACAATATATGCACAGTTTACATCATCGTTTGTCGATTGACCCTTGTTTGCTTTATTGATAATTCAAAAATATCATTCACGCATCAGTTTACTTGAAAAAAATGTTGCATTCTTATATGCAATTATTTCATGTTAATTTAAAATAGCAGATTTAATTATTCTTAAATTTAGTTTATGCGACATGTGCATATGGTGGCATACAACAATTTTCGTTTGAAAGAGTATATGTGAGGATGTAAATGTAATGCACCTAATTTTTTTTATTATGATCTGTGTACACTTGCAAGGATTTTTTAAAATTCTATGTAGTAAATCAATTAAACAGTTAAAATATAGTATGCTATGTAAAATTGTTTATATGCGCATTTTAATCTTATTTTCGCAATCATTGACTCGATCAAGCATAAACTCTTTTCTTCTTTTGAATAATTATTAAAAAATCATCAATCGAAAACCCATTAAAAGATATTAAAAATAAATGAATTACTTCATATATCTGGAAGGGGGTGGTAATATTATAGCTTTTAACTTTCCAAATACAAATTCAATTAATTTTTATTGTCGTTCATCATTATATTATACATGTATTATGAAAATATTTTCCCCTTATGAACTACCTGTGTTAGTTTCCTGCAATGGTCCAACTATATCCATTCCTATTTGCACAAATGGCTTTGACTTTACTGGAATAGGTCTCAATGGCTGGGTTTCTTTTTTCAAGGATGTTTTTCTCTGGCACTGAACACATCTCTCCACGTAATTCTTAACATCATCATAGGATGAAGACCAATAATATCTTTCTCGTATTTTCTTCCACCTTAGTATTATAGAATAAATTATGAACTACATTTGAATTGTCGAATTAAGGAAATGTTACAGCTGATTCCTGTTAAGTACAACGAGAGAGAGAGAGAGAGAGAGAGAGAGAGAGAGAGAGAGAGAGAGAGAGAGAGAGAGAGAGAGATTATATATTATACAAATATTGACTGGGGTTGAGGGCAACATTGATTATATTAGCCCCCGAGGGACGAAATATTGCCCGACGCGAAGCGGAGGGCAATATTTTCGTCCCAAGGGGGCTAATATAATCAATGTTGCCCGAAAACACAGTCAACATTTGTTTTGTTATATGAAAAACAAACCAAAATTTAAGAAAGTAATTGAAAACAAATCGTCGTAATTTTCTTAGCTCAACAAAGAATTCACGAATTCAATTTTGTGCAAAGTTCATTTCCAAAATATCCTCAGCACCAAACGGTCACTGGTGATATTCCGCCGACCGTAAGAATTAACATACAGATATCGATGTTCTACCTGATTTTACTTCACAGTAATTCGCATATCCTTATATCCGTTATGATAGCACACCGTCGCATTGCGCGTCCGTTGTTTACCTGCCTTGACTGACTATTATGACGTCACCTTGTTTTGGAGTCGCAAAGAGTTATTTACGTCATCGTTTACGAATCAACAAATCAGAGGCGATTATTTTAAATAGAGGGAATGTTCTCTAGATATTATTCCTAGCCAGTCAATATCAAAAATATATTGACCGGTCAATATTTTTCGGACGAGCTAATATTACAATTATTGACTATTCGTCTATATAGAGATATATAGTGAGAATATACTACTGAATATAACAAATATATATATATATATATATATAACAATATCTTTACTTTAATGTTGACATATATTCTATATAACTTGAATTTACATTTGCTTACATAACATTACTTCATTTTTCATACGAGGAAATCTTTAAATAAATGTTGAATTAATTGTTATTTAGTTAATTTTATAGAACAAATCACACAACGAAATCGCCTTTTAAAAATGAAAAGACTAGAAAACTTGCATCTGTACCATATCAGGTCAGATAAAAATATGTTGCTAAATAGATTAACTTACGTTTTATTTATGCCTATGTGACCACCACTTCCAGTTGTGTGGATATTGCAGATAATTTGTTCCACTTCGTTATCTTTCACAACTCTAAGCATTCGCTTTTAAAGACCATAATGGAGAATTCCATTAATTACAGCAAAGTTGGTACATTTTCGACGAAAGTTGCGTTTTAAATTATTTTGTAAAGATTCGGGATACTTTTTCGTTGCTTTATATAGCGTTATTTCTTCGTATGTTGTCGGGTCCATGATGCTAAACAAAATGAGTAACAGGGATGAAGGGTCTGCAACTTCAAAGAACCGCGCCTTTTTGATATCAACATCGGGTTTTTGGTGCGTGCTTTTTTTGGGGGGGGGGGGTGGGGGGTGGACACGCCGACAAAGCTTTTGAAAGGTCTTTGATGATTGAGCTCAGTTTTTCTCATTTGAAGTTTTAACCATAAACAAAGTGGCCAGCTCTTGTAATTAAAAGCTGTCGAACAATTACAAAAAAACAAATAACATAGATTTTTAAGCAAAATTGCTCTTATCAGTTGCCGACAATATATTGAATATAACAGGACAGAGTCATACAGTGACTTGCATTTTGCTTATATAAATAAACTTTAATTAATTAATTAACCGTCGGTAAAGTAAAATAAAAGTATGTAAATGCCCCCCCCCCCCCCCAATTCTACATATGAAGTATGCAATATGTTGATGATGACTTCGTTTTGACTTAACATACATATCTCAATAAATAGCATACTTAGTTAAGAGATCACTTTTTCGAAAATGGAAATTAATTAAAAAAACAGCCGTCGTTTCTTCTTTTAGAAACAGATACATGTATGAATGAGTATGAATGTCTGGGACAGTCACTTATATGGGAAATCCAAGGAAAGTCTAAAGATTTGTAAGAATTTTCGCGTATTTATTACTAGATTCAAATGCTGTCTATACACACCAGGGTTGGATTCACATGAAATCGATGTCAAAACCTTTTTAAATATCAGATATTATTACTTTACGATTTGCAGTCTCTGATATATACCGAAGTTTGCAAACATATTTTGAAAGTTAATGTAAATTCAATAGAGATCGATTTCATATTCACGCAGAATCATTTGTTAAGTATTCTGTTTCTTGTGTTCAATTCAGAATTTTTTTTTTTTTGGATTTGTGACATTTATATGGGTTTTAAATCACGCATTGTATTTTTTATAATATATTCTTCTCACACCTGTTGTAACAAGAAAGAATTTGAAATAGCCAAATGAGATAATCAACACAATTATCACAATTATCCTTGGGACCCCCCCCCCCTTGGAAAAAACGTTCTGGATCCGTGCGTATGATGAGAGGTGTCTTATGACTAATGGTGAATATTAGATAATAAATTCCCTCATTGCGATTATTTTCTCTTTGCCTGTAAATATACTGGTAACAGTTTTTGTATACAATGAGAGGGATTTTTTTTTCTAATTTATTCAGATTGATATTAGTCCTATTCAGTCATGGTTTGACGATGTAAACGAATGTTATATTATCAATCACACACCACTCACCCACATTCACCCTCCCCCATCCTTTTGCAAATTTCTGGACCCGCACCTAGTTAAATAATCTGTTATAAACATGTTCACAAATAACACTCATTTTCATTCACCCTCCCCCATCCTTTTGCAAATTTCTGGACCCGCACCTAGTTAAATAATCAATTATAAACATGTTCACAAATAACATTCATTTTCATCTAAGATACTTTTTTTTCCTTTATTATTAATTTTAATATCTAGGGTCAGTGGAACTTTTTATATTTAGTGTACTTTACTTACAAAATGATACTTTAATTAAAAAAATCATGACAGACTGAGATAGGCAATAAGAGGTGGTCAAAAACGCGTACTCAAGCTGGTTATTCAAAGGAGGTGATGTGGAGAAAATATATTTTCTTCATTTTTTCAAAATACATCTAAGTACCAAACATGCATTGTAACCCCCAACCCCTTCCCACCACCACCACCATCCCTGTCTTGGCCCTAAAGAAAAAATATTGGATCTAACGCAAGTAAACACAGAATATGTAATAAATATAGTCAATATTCTATGGGGTCATTTTTCTACAACCCACATGGAGAAAAATGACCCTAAGGCCATACCGTTTCTACAAAGTAATCCATGTATTCTACAAGCAGGAGGGTCAGTTTTCTACGTAGAAAAATGACCCCCGGTCAATATTCTACGGGGGTCACTTTTCGTCGTTACACCGGCCCGCTTCTCTAAGTATTAAATTTTACTTTTAGTTTTATAAAATACATAAACTTCCTCAATCCTTTCTTTTTAAATTGAATATAATCATGATAAAATCTTATATAAAACATTCGAAAATATATCTAATCCGATCAATCAGAACATTGCGCTCATCGGGTCTATACAGAGACCCCAGATATGATTAAAAAATCAATTTAATAATCGGGATAATGTGATTTATTTCAGAATATGTGATAAGATTAATTTTATTGTGATAATTTTCCATTTGGGTCGCCATTTGGAATTTTATTTGGGATCATTTAGGTCGTAATTTGGGTCTATTTGGGTTCATATTGGGTCCATTTGGGTAAATCGACGCACCGGCTGATTCTATGGTGCAAGTTTGCAAGCAGAAGGATTCGAGAGATGCCAGATGCAGAACAAATCTCAGGGAGTGCATTGTCATAAGCATAACAATCTTGTATTTATTTACAAATGTGTATACATTTTAATTAATATTTCTTACGAATCAATATTTACTATAATAATAAGTTCTGTAGGTGGCTGGCCGTAGGTTTTTGTGCAAAACGGAAATATTGTACCAAGGCATCCCAGTTTAAATTGAAAGAGGGGGAAACATGCACTTACAATTGTTGTAGGCTTTATATATGACCTGATTTTTTTTTAACAAGTCACGTGATTTTAAACAGGCACGACCAGACCAGGAAGAGAGCGAGGTGGAATACCGCCATGTTGAGTTGAAGAGGTTTGTAGACTCGTAGATCTCTATAATGTACCTATTTAATAGTGAAATCGTCAATGTATTAGAATTTATATTATACATGTGTGTATTTAACTTATCTCCAGTTGAATTCTATAGTATACATGCCATAACTGCTATCTTCTTAATCTATTAGCACTCTACCAAGTAGCTTTATTTATGACCCGTGTCCCCTAACTGGGCCATGGGCTTAGTTGCTGCCCATAGATATCCTTGTAGCACATTTGCTTCATTATCTAAGAAATAAAGAATAACGGGATAACTACATTGGACAAGTTTGAATACATCTTATGTTTTAAAAAATCTAAGTTTCAATAAATAAATAATTTACGTTATGGATTGCACAAGTCCATATCAATACTGGTGTGAATGCGTACATGACAGGGGACAGTTTAACACAAAACACCCTGTAATATTGAAATACGAGGGAACCCTGAGGTTAGGCTAGTTATTTGAGGGGAATAACTAAATTGCTTAAATATGTATTGCATTCAGTCTGTGGTAAAAGAGCTCATGTCCATTTTATTGATATATGATAGTACTGATAGCTTTGTTTTACCAGATAAGGATGATTATAAAAATGCGTAAATATGGCCAAAATTTTCACTTTCAGGTTCAGAACTTGAAATGTCACTCAAAGGGAAGGTGATTTAACCCCCCCCCCCCCCCCCCTTTAATTGGTGAATATTTGCATGGGTAGACATTAACCTACAAATCTTCAATATATCAGAGACATGAATAACAGAGATTGGCAACTCCGCCATGAGCGTGTTTTGTTGTTGAAAATGTTACGGGAACGACCTTACTTTGAGAACTACTTTTTAGTAAACTGAGATGTGATCTTAAACCAAAGTATATTGTTTTCATGAAAAAAAGGCAAAGGTTTTAGAAATTTTTGAAACAAAAAATTGAAAAATAAGATTAATATAATTATATATAAAATATATTGGCCAGTTATAAAACATCGGCGAAATCTTGGACAACGGGTAGCCAACTGCCTCCTTAAATTCCTCTTTTAATTTTGTTTATAAGAGATAGACTCATAAAAATATAATATTTTGGATGTTTTGGTAATAGCTTTTAGCTATACATGTATTTCGATATTAATGAATAATTGAAAGATACACTGATTTAAACTGGGAATACTTTACAATAGGGACAGTGAGATTTCGATCAGTTGCCAATTTCTGTTATTTAGGCCAAAAAAAATTAATCATTAGTTTCTCGGGCCAAAATTTTGAAATATTGATGAGGCAGGCAGGGTTTTTTTTTTGTTTTTTGTTTTTTTTTAACAGGACAAAATTTACAATGACGGTAACCCATATTTTATGATTTATTCATCAAGCTGATACATTGGCTAAGTTTAAATATTTCTTTTAATTTGTTCTTTTTAGTTTAAACTGTCTCTGTTTCCTTTTCAAAGGTTAAGTTTTTGCAGATGAACAAACAATGACAAATAGTTTGTGCCCCTGCTTCATTTTGCAACCCATCTTCCCCCTCCACAGTAATAACACAAGTCTGAACTAAAATAGGGAACTTCTTATGGCATTTCACTAGTTGAATAAAAATTTATCAAATAAAGCATTCATATTAATCTTCTATGCCTTGAGAACAGAAATCAAGGAAAAGTAAATAAGTCATCAAAAAATTCTCAAACAATAGAATTGTCCTTTATTCCGGTTACTAGGCAATATCACAGAGGCCTCAATTTCTCAAGATAACAGAGAAATTTCAGTGGTAGTGGACCAATATAGGGCAAATTTAGTTTAGGAAGACTTCACTTCTGAAATTTTCCCTCACAGAAAGGAGAGGTATGATAAATCAGGTGGACTTCCATACTTTTATAATGGCATAATGCTAATGATAATACATGTATACTAATTATAATTTCAGCACCTAAAGTTATAAACATCGGTTGTAATTTTCAGTGCACTGTAGGTGGTTGCATCAACCGTATTTATAACCTCTAGAGACAAGACAGTCGCTAGTAATTAATCACAGTAGGGGTTAACTTAGGATATGAAAATGTCTTTTGAATTAGATAATTATCAATTTATTGCATTTGGGGTTAACTTCCACGATCGTGAAATCAGAATACAGGGCAACTTTAACCTCACTTTCTGAGGAAATTCTGGCGAAGTTACCGACCACAAAGCGAGTACTAATATTTACATAAATTTGTATTTAGCTCAAGTAGCCCCCTATGTTTCTCACTGGGTAGCTGTGTCAGTTAAAATAACGTTTTCACTGACAGAGACAAGCATTTATTCTCAGCATTTGTTTACATTGATTCCATAATAGAGAAAACCAATAATGATAAGATATGAAAAATCCGGAAAAATAACGATAAAAAAGTTTGATGCGGCGATAATTTTGCTGATGCGGCGGTGCCTGAGAAACAAATCATTAATTTTTTTTGGCCTTATGTCTCTGAATATATATGGTAGTTAATGGCAGTTGGGTGGTGCTGGACCTGTGAACATGTGAAAAAGGGCAATTTTCACAAAATTTCAAGCAAAAGAAAAAATCCTCTGCCACCACAAAGAGAATTGTTCAAATATCAACTTCCAAAAATGCTGCTGCTGCTGCAATTTCTGTCAATTCTCTCTGCATTTTGCAGACAAATGATTAACTACTGATGATCAATGATACCACATATGATCTGGTGTTACCTTGAAAAATACATTGCTTGTGTTACATAAATCTATGTATTCCTTAAAAAGTCTCAATCTTTTTCTGTTTATTTTGACAAGAACTATGCTAGATTATTAGATACCGGGTATATCATCTTCATTATACATGTACAGGGTCTGTGTCATCTACCATACTATTCGGCCAGCCTGGTCCATAATTTCTGGTTGCACACCTTGATTGAATCACCATTGACTGACTGAATGAAGAGACAGGTGATTTAAACTTAAAGGGTAATACAGACTGATAATTTTACACAATATATAGCTAAGATTTGTATTGCTGCATTTTAACACTGTACTTTTTTGCCATTTTTATGTCACCTGAGTCACTCAAGTGATCTTTTGCTATTTAGTTTTCTTTCGTCGTCGTGTGGTGTACCTTATGTGAAAGGGGCATATTCACAATTTGAGCTATGTTTTGTTTCTTTTTAGCTCACCTGAACCGAAGGTTCAAGTGAGCTTTTCTGATCACCCGTTGTCCGTCGTCCGTCCGTCCGTCCGTCTGTCTGTCTGTCTGTCTGTCTGTCCGTCCGTCCGTCTGTAAACTTTTCACATTTTCAACTTCTTCTCAAAAACCACTGGGCCAAATTTAACCAAATTTGGTACAAAGCATCCTTATGGAAGGGGGATTATAAATTGTTAAAATAAAGGGCACAGCCCTTTTCAAAAGGGAGATAATTGCGAAACAGTAAGTATAGGGTGCATGTCTTTAAAAATCTTCTTCTCAAGAACCACAGCACCAGAAATGCCAATATTTACACAAAAGCTTGTATATATAGTGAAGATTCTAAATTGTAAAAATCGTGACCCTCGGACCAAAACTGGGGCCCCAGGCGGGGTTCAAAGTTTAACATAGAAAAACATAGGAAAATGTTTAAAAGATCTTCTTCTCAAGAACCACAGCACCAGAAATGCCAATATTTACACAAAAGCTTGTATATATAGTGAAGATTTTGAATTGTAAAAATCGTGACCCTCGGACCAAAACTGGGGCCCCAGGCGGGATTCAAAGTTTAACATAGAAAAACATAGGAAAATGTTTAAAAAATCTTCTTCTCAAGAACCACTGCACCAGAAATGCCAATATTTACACAAAAGCTTGTATATATAGTGAAGATTCTAAATTGTAAAAATCGTGACCCTCGGACCAAAACTGGAGCCCCAGGCG